>NC_080067.1:3787053-4527421 GCF_949987535.1 Balaenoptera acutorostrata
TTTATGGCACTGCCAAAAATATCTCAGAGAGCTGGTTTTTCCATTCCCGGTGATTTTAAACATACACTGAAATTTTATAAATCTAGAGTTACTTTACATCAGACATGCAACCAGAGCTAAGAAAACAATCCTGCTGGATAAGAATTAAGAAGTTAGCCAGAGGTGTCAATCAACAAAAGGTGCAAAGGGGTGTCTCCACAGGCTGATGTACAAATACTAAATTCAACTCACCTGCAGGTACCAGTCAGGTCCCATCTCTTCCTGATCCTGCCCTGTACCAGCCCATCACCTCCACACTCACTCCGGGATCCAAATTTCCATGACTCATTTGGATATCCCAATCCTCTAAATGTCCTAGCTCCAACTTCATGAAAGCAAACCCCTTTCCACGAGTAAGTACTCCGCTCTAGAAACCAGATTCAGCACTAGGAGTGCAGAAGAGAGATAACTGTGAAATGGGGTAAGAGGCTACCCTCGAAGGAAACATGGTCAGACAGAGTACATAACCACAGATCTTGCTCTGCAGCAAGAACCAATTATGACAGCCCCTAGGCTGCAACTTTTCAGATCATCACTGATTTCTTACCTAACTACTGAACTACGATTACCCAGAAGGGAGTGAAAATTATACCCCAAAATAAAATGGTCCCCCAAATGAACAGCTGATAAAACAAGCCCCACCTGCAATTGGTGGCACCAACCTTTAGAAAACTAAATAACTCACTTGTCACTGCACTGTGACTCTTCGTCATCCCAGGTGCACTCGATTTGCTTGTTTTCATAGAACAATCTATCCGATCATTCTTCAGGATGCCTTCAATATTGGAGAGATCGCCATTTTTGGGATTCCCATTGTTATCAGAATTAGTGCTAGTTGGAGAAGATGGGACAGAGGAGGAGGAGGACTGGAAACTGTTCTCGGAGCCCTCACTGTGACAAGAGGCAGGGCTAGAGGCTGAGCTGGAAGAACTGATGTAGGCAATAACACCTCCTAGAAAAGATGGGGGAAATCAGATAATTAGATACACAATAATACATATTTTCTATTTTTGCAAATCTGAACAGTAAAGTCACTAACTTTAGAAACAGGTTAATGATTAAAATTACCGCACAAGGAAGAAGTTAACTTATTTTCTTCCTTATTTCCTACTGTTCTTCTTGCTTCCACAAGGTTCAAAGCCAAACAATTCCCACTGATTTAAAAAGTAATAAGCAGGTTCTCACTGGCTTTGTTATTCTGAGCACATGCAGATCCAAACCTAAAGCTTTTCATCTTCCAATGTATTCCTAAAAGGAATGAAAAACCTTCCTGAGCTACAACATAGAGTAATCAAGTTGTTTTGGCCGTGAAGAAATCTGGTTCTGGTCTTGTCTGTGCGTCCTTCATTATACCTTTACATGGAACAATCCCAGAACAATGGGTTCATCATTTAGCTCCCCCAGCACTTGGCTAAAACACAGGTCAATCAGGAACAGACGTAACACTTGGAACTCTGGATAAAGTAGTTTATCTGGAAATGAAAAACCTTTCATAGCTGTGGCCCCCAGAATCTTTCTGTCGTGATGTTCCCCAAAGACTCTATGACTATCCACTAAACCCCAGTTCCACATACTGCCTTCTCCACCTACTTCTGCCGTTGGACTTGCAGACACCCTTATCACTAAGCCCAGACTAGAGAAGGCACCCTCAGGAATGAGCATTTTGAACAAGTTCTCCAGGTGATTCTTTGCATATTGAAGTTTAAGAATAGCTACAACTAGTGAACTCAAGCACAAATTGGCCCCCAGTTTTCAAGGTTGATTTTTTCACCGACTTAACTGCCTGAATATCTCTAATACACTGTGAATCCAGAGAAAAACTATTTTAACCTGGAAGTCTATCAAATGTCGTGTTACTGGGTAAAACCACTGTGCCCTCTGTTTTCATAAAACTTCAGAGATCTAAAGGTCATATTAGAAATTCCAGGTGGTAGCAAACTGCTACTTTTTTCTCACTTACCTCCACTGGGAACAGGATACGAAGAAAAATATTATCCTTAGTCCTCAATAAATTCCCAAAGGAAGGTCTCACAGCTATTTATCTTTTCTAAAGGACACTTCAGGTAGTAAATTCACTAACATCTCAAGAGGATAAAAGGTGAGGAAGTTAGACCTTCCCAGGGCCAGCATTTGGGTCAGCCATTTACACCCACGAGGTCTTCTAACTACCTCAGCTTAGAAATAAACTTCTAGATATCCGAGCTATCCTGATGGCTTAAGAACTGGATTAAAGCACTGACTAGGCAATAGACGGTATTAACTACCCAGAACACACCTTCCTTTGCAAAAGCTCCAAAATCAAATCTAAGAAAAATTACTGGGCTGTTACCAATCCAGTTAAGATCCAACTCCCGTCTTTAGGGAATCAACAGTCATTTACAGGAAGCATTTGTGCCAAGAACCATGGAACCAAAGATGACCCATCAAGAAGCAGCTACATTCTCTTAGCAAGACCTTCAACACTGATTCAGTTGTGTTAGCATCTACCAGACACCAATCTACCCACCTGACAGTTAGCAACCCAAAAACATTAAAATTTAATTTCCTAGAAGGCAAGGGGTACATCTAGCAGTTCCTCAACCCAATGAAGAAGGGGAAGTGAAAAATACAAGACACCAACAACGCCGAGAATAAAATGACAAAATTTCACACCACATTTCATCCTCACAAGAACCCTATAAAATTAACTTCCATTTTTCCATTCTACAGAAGAGGAACTCAGAGAGGTTAATACAGCTACTAAGTGGCAGGGCCAGGGTTGAAAGTCAAGGCTGTCTAATTCCAGAGTACAGAGTATTATTTCTTACTGAGAAGACCTGGGCAAGCAGGTCACTTTCAATCTCTCTAAACCTGAGTCATCTTCTATAAAATGGCAATATCTGCCAGAGTTATGATAAGATTGAAATGAGATGGTGTTCATAAAAGGGGATTATTAAAATAAGCGATTTTTACAGAGACAGTTTTTAATGGTAACACAAGAAAGGTAAAATCCCTGAACCAGCAAGTCCCAACAGCTCCAGAAACAGGCAGAACCTCAAGCTAAAATTAGCTGAGGCAGAGTCTTCTCTATTTTTAGTTGAAAAGGACCCTGGAGCTGGGCCAGGTTCCCAGGCTAGGGCTTACCCAGTGGTCAATGTCAGCCAGTATCAAACTCTGTACTGCTGGGAAGCACTTACTGTCCCGGCATATATTGGGGTATTCTTACCCTAATTCTAGGCTTGCCCGTCATCACCCACCCCCACTGCCCATCATCCTGGAAAATATGCTTGAGTTCAACTCATGAGTGTACTTGCCTGCCTAGTGACTTAGAACCAAACATTTTTACCTTTAAGAAGTTTTAGTTTTCTCATTTTAAAAGTAGGTTTTTAATAATTTCTACTCACAAGATGATAGAGTGGACCTAATGAAGCACTAAACTTCCAATTGTGTCCCAGTGTCAGGGCTCCAGAGATCAAGATGGTCCCTTCCCTAAAAGGCTTCAAAGGCCAGCTGGGGAGACAGCCTTGTTAACCAGTCATTCCAATGCAACGTGAGCAATGTTTCATACAAACTACTGTGAACTGCTGACAGCACAAGAGCACTATAGAGGGCAGAGATCATGAGCCAAGGTGACAATAAGTGGGGTCTTAAAGAATATGTTAAGTTATTAAATGATGTACTACAGCAGAGATTATTTAAGAAAACAAAAACCATGGTGACAAAAAACAAATAGGTCTTATTTTGTAAAACAGTGTTCTTGTCTCCATGTAAATTGCTGGGAAGGGGTAGGGGGGCAAGTGTAATCTAGTGTCTGGGGAAAAAAAACCCTACTGACTATCAACAAGATTGAAAAAGAGGAATGATGAAATGCGGAAGCTCTACTGACCCCTGCCTCTTCCACCAGCTATGACCCTGTACCACGGCAAACAACATGGACCCCTGAGGAGACAGGACCACCAAGCTTTGCATATGCCTTCAAATGTTACGTGGGCTTCAACCTAGCACAGCCTGTGCTCCCCAAGTGAATTACGTGCATCTGGCTCTCCCACTTGCCTGGGTAAGTTACTCACTTCAGTTTACTTTGACCCTCATCTTCAAATGGTGACAACAGCACCTTCCTTCATAGAGTTAATGTGAGGCACCAAAGTAGCAACACATGTAAAGGGCCTGGCACATAAATGCTCAACAGATACTGGTGATTATTATTTTACCGTCATTATACTGGAAGAGTTGGACCAGGATAGTTCAAACAAAACTAACCCTCTCTATCCACGCTTCTTTCCTTCAATTCTGAACATGTCACGTGGACCCAGTGGTTTCCCTGCAGGTTCTTATTTCCAGGCCACCTTCTGACTCCCTCAACTCCAATGACTAGTCAGGCAACTTCCTTCTTCACTTCTGATTCTTCCCATTATCTTACTGTTTCTCTCTCCCAGTGAGAAATGAGTAGACTACAGATTTGTAAAGATAACAATGGCCTATGTGGGAATGTTTTAATAATTTTTAAAATGTGCATCACAGCCACAGTTATGAAGTGTGTACAATATGTTATTTACTTTAAAGAACTTGGTATACTCAATCAAAATCTGTGACAAGAATGTATAGAGTCAATTTCTACAGCTTCACTGTTTCCCCTCTGTATTAATCATGGAAAGGGCAGAGACACAGTGAGTCATGATTTACAGCACAGTTACATGAAATGGTCACTGGGTGAATAGATATTGACTAATAAAATGTTATTGACCCAAAGGAAGGGGTCAGAGGCTGCCACACAGCACTGAATTTGGCCCCACCCCAGCCAACATTTACAACAACGTGAAGGAAGTTCAAGGGAATGCTTATCAACGCTCCTTCAGACAGAGGGATGGCAGAAAGAGTATACTGGATTACAACTTGTGACAGCTTGAACTTGGAGCCAAATGGAAAAAGAGAAAATTTAAGAATGATAATGGCAAGTCCCTACAGTTCAGCTCAAACAATTATCTGCACAATGGATGAAACCTAGCTTCAAATCAGTTCACATGAAAAGCATCTAGCTGACCGCAAGGCTACTGTGAGTCAGCAAAGCAATATGCTACAAAAGCCAAGCCTGCCAGAGAACTCATTTACAAGCAGCATCCCCAGCCTGGAACTTGGTAACTGACCAACAACTTCCACTTCTGGATGCCACATCCCAAAGGGCAACAAGGATGATGATGAGGAAAAAAACAACACTGACCAAGGACCAAGAGATGTGAACCGGTGATGGGAGGGGGGTAGGTCAGCAATCATCCTAAGGAAATTTTATAATTTGTAGCCACACTTTAAAATCAAAATTAAGGGGCTTCCTTGGTGGCACAGTGGTCGAGAATCTGCCTGCCAATGCAGGGGACATGGGTTCGAGCCCCGGTCCGGGAAGATCCCACATGCCGCGGAGCACCTAGCCCCGTGCACCACAACTACTGAGCCTGCGCCCTACAGCCCACGCTCTGCAACAAGAGAAGCCACTGCAGTGAGAAGCCCGCGCACCGCAGCAAAGAGTAGCCCCCCCGTCACCGCAACTAGAGAAAGCCCGCGCACAGCAACAAAGACCCAGTGCAGACAAAAATAAATTAATTAAATAATTAATTAAAATCAAAATTAAGTTCACTGATAATGTTCCAGGAAGGCTCAAATCAGACAAAAACTTTCTAATCACTTGAGCCGGCCCACCTTATCCAACCACGAAGCTGGAAGAATTCATTCACGCTGGGTTAGACGAGGTTGAACTGTATAATCTCTAAATCCTTACCAAGTAAAAGTTTAATTCCATAATAGAGTTACTTAAATTTTTAAACTATCCTCAAAGCTTAAGTAGGCCCACAGGTAATTAAAACACAGGAAAATGGCGCTTTTTTTTTTTTAATGTTTGTGGAACGTTCACAACAATTTGTTATCAAGGCATGGTTTAGAACATATAATAACTTAAAAAATAATCACTGGCTGTTTCTGCAACCTCACTGGCTTTAGGTAAAAGGCCATCCTTCGCTGGGGGAAGGGGGGGCAGCTAAAAGGGCAGAAGCGAGCCTGGTATTGCTCTGTGGCGTTGCAACAGGAACTGTAGCAAGAAAGGGATTGACAGAGTCAAATTCTGTTATCCTGAGACTTCCCTGGCGGTCCAGTGGTTAGGACTGGGGCTTCCACTGCTGGGGGCCCCAGTTCAATCCCTGATACCGGAACTAAGATCCCACAGACAATTAAAAAAAAAAAAAAAAAATCTGTTACCAGATTCAGGAAAGACCAGTGACCCATGGGTTTAAAGCAATTAAGCGAATTGACAAGGACCAGCTGTACAGGAGGCCTAGGAGTCACCCGGGGTCACCGCCCACATGAGCCGAGGGCTTCGCTAAGGGTGGAATCCCTCACGGTCCCGACTGGCGCCTCGGGCGTATTCATCACGGAAGGTGTGCAAGGTCGGTCGCGTCCCCGAGCAGATCGTTAAAACTGATTTTCTTTCTTTTCTTTTTTTTTTTTTTTCTTGGTAAACACGAGGCAGCGCCACAACCGGGACCTTCCTCCGCCCGTCCGCCGGGCGACCCCGGGGGGTCTCGTGTCGGGAAAGCCCCACGCCGGCCCCGCGGGCCCTCCTCCGGCCCGAGCGCGTCCACGCCCCGCGCTTCGCCCGCCCGCCAGGCCCCGGCTCCGCACGCCAGCGGAGGACACTGCGGCCTCCGCGTCCGCTCGGGGCCGCCGGGCCGCGGGTTCCCGGGGCGCGCACGCGCGGCCCCCTCCGCGGCAAGCAACCCCGCGGGGGAGGAGGGGGATCGCGGCCACGTCACAGCCCGGAGGGCTCCGGGGGCGGGGCCTCCGCGGGCTGCGGCGCTCCCGGCCGGCGCGCGCCCCCGCCCCCACGTGTCCCTGCGGCCCCGGGAATGTGGGTCACGGAGCCGCGCGGCCTCACGTGTCCCCGCCCGCCGCCGCCGCCCCAGCGCCCATTATGTAATGCCGCGTCACGCGCCCACCCAGCCAACCGGCGCCCGCGCGCCGCCGAACGTAAACACAGCGCGCACGTGGCTCGCGCGGCCGGGCCATGTGAGGGGGGGCCGGGCCGGCGCCGTCAGGCCGCGCTGCGGCGTTGCGGTCGGCCAGCAGGGCGGTCTCGGGCCGGGCCGGCGGGCGACGAGCACCGAGCCCGACGCGGGTCCGCGGCGCGCGGCGGCCCTCCCGCCGGCCCCGGGCCCCCGCCGCCGCCCTCGCAGTGCCCGCCGGGCTCCGAGCGCCCCTCGGCCGCGCCCCACCCGCCGCAGTCGGCTCTTACCCGCATTCACCTCCATGGTGCCCTCGGGGAGGGGGCCGGGGCCGCCCGATCCCGCAGAGCGGGCAGCGCCGCCGCCGCCTCAGCGCCGCGCCGCCCCGGGCCGGAGGCAGCGGTGGTCGCGGGGCCCCCTCATGGGCAGGACGGGCGGGGCGCCCGGACCCGGGCCCCGCGGCCGGAGAGCGGGCTGCGGGGAGAGAGGGCGGCGGCGGCGGCGAGCGGCGCTCCTCGCGGGGCCCTGACAACAAAGCGGCGGCGCGGCGGCTTCCTGCAGCCAGCGCACCGCGGCGGCGAGGGCGGCTGACGGGGAGGGCAGCCGCGACCATGTGACCCGCGCACACACCCCCTCCCTCCGCCCGCCCCGCGGCCGGCCGCTGCGGCGACTCCGCCCCTCCCGCGCCGGCGCCCCTCCCCCTCCTCCCCCTCTTTCCCGCCGCCGTCGCCCGCTCGCGCTCACCCCGGTTCTCCTCCTCCTCCCGATTTCCCGCCTCGGGCTGGGAGTCCCCCACCACGCTCCCCTCCCCAACCCTGCTCCCCTCCCCAACCCTGCAGTCCCCCCCCATCTAGTGACACCTCGGGGCCCCTCCGATGGTTACCTAGGACCGCCGGGTAGCGCCGAGTAGACCCGCTTTTCAGGCCTCGGGCTGGGCCAGCCCCAGACCGCCCCGCAGGTCCGCTCTCCCCGCCACAGACCTCAGAACGCCGGGCTCCTTGCGGACACTGCCCACATCTCCTCCTTCTACACCTCCTCGGTGACTTCATCCAGTCCAAGAGCTCAGACACACCTGTGTGCTGAATCTGAGCTCCACGCTCCGACATCCAGCAGCCCGTTTGATTATGCCACCTTGACGTCCTTTAGGCAGCTCAAATTTAAGATGCAGACAGGCGTATGCATGTGTCAGAACTCGGCGAATGCACGCTTAAGATTTGCGCATTTTGCCTTGTATGCAAATTTTACATCAAAAGGAAAAAGCTGGAAACAAATGACATGTGTGCTGAGGAATGAAGAGGGAAGTGCGTTGATGTCTGCAATTCAGATGCATTACAAAAGTAAGATGGGCTGAGGGATGGATGGATAGAAGTACAGTAAGATGGTAGTTGAGATGTTGTCTGTGGGTATTCACTGTAAAAGTCTTTCCCAGTTGCTTTTTGAAAATTTGCGGTATAAAACGTTGAGAGACATGTAATGTGTGAGACTCTTTTACGTATGCACCATCTCTTCTCCCCCTGCCACCCCTCCCCCCATAACACACGTACACACACTGCCCCAACTCAATCTTTACTTTTTGGTAAATCTGCCAGCTCCTGAAGCCAACAAGTCAGGTTTCTCTACTCTCCTGTCTCTCCCCCTCTGTCTGTCTGTCTGTCTGTCTCTCTCTCTCTGCCTTTTATACCCCCGTTCAATCCGTGAACAGATCTGAGCTATTCTCCCTTCAGTCTTTGTGCTTCTCACCATCAGCATTGCTATTACTCTAGATCAAACCATCGTCATCTCTTGCCTGGGCTACTGTAATAGTTCCCTAACAGGGGAATTACTCCTGTATCCACCTATAGGCACTTCTCCCCAGTTAGAGTGTTGTTTTTTACATGTAAATGAGGTCTAATTCCTCTGCTCAAAACCCTCCAATAGCTTCCTATTGCTTTTTTTGAAAAAGCCAGTGCCTTAAGCTGCTCTGCAAAGGCCTGCACAAACTCTGGGCCCTGCTTCTCTCCAGGCTCTCCAGCACCCTCTACACAGCTCTCTGCACAATGTGGTCCTCTTTCCTTCCCTACCTCGGGGCTTTATCACCCTCTGTGATGCTGGAGCAAGGCTTCCCCGGGCTACACTTTGTAGCTTGCTTTTTTATTTTATGTGCCAACCACCATCTGCTTCTGCACGGGTAAAATGAGGCAAATGTGAACAGTGTAGAAGGCAGAAGTCATAAAGAGGACACCATTCTAAAAAGACCATGCCGGATGGTTCCCTCAGTGTCCTCGGGGTGTGGGTTCCAGGACGTCTGTGGATACCAAAATCCACGGATGCTCAAGCCCCTCATATAAAACGGTGTAGTATTTGCATATAACCTATGGACATCCTTCCGTATACTTTAAGTCATCTCTAGATTACTTATAATACCTAATACAATGTAAATGCTACGGAAGTAGTTTCCAGCACTCTGGTGGAAACTTTACGGAATTTTCTTTCCGAATACTTTCGCTCTGAGGTTGGTTGAATCCGTGGTTGTGGAACCTGCGGATCCAGAGGGCTAACCGTATAGCCTTGTGACTTGCTTCCTACAACCTTCTGAGCAAAAGCTCTAACAGCATGCTGTACCGTGCTCTCTTCGCCCTTTGCCATGGGCACCTGGCAGTGTTGCAGGTAGTGGCTATTCCAATAGCCTGGTTTCTGGAGTGAGGACCGTGACCAACCCTCAATGAACATGTAGTACAGAATTTCGATCCATAGCTGGTTGAATCCACAGATGTGGAACCCGTATATACAGAGGGCCAACTATGTATGATATTCTGGAAAAGGCTAAACTATGGCGACAGTAAAGATATCATTGGTTTCCAGAGGTTAGGGTGGAGGGAGGGATGAAAAGGCAGAGCACAGAAGATTTTTAGGGCGGGGAAACTGTTCTGTATGATACTACAATGGGGATACATGTCAGAGATACAATACCCAGAGCGAACCCTAAGATAAGCTATGGACTTTGGGTGATGACGATGTGTCGATGTAGGTTCGCCAGTGGCAAAAAATGTACCACTGTGGTGAGGGATGTTGATAGTGGGGGGAGGCTCTGTGTGTCTTGGGGGACAGAATGTATATGGGAACTCTGTACTTGCCATTCAGGTTTGCTGTGAACCTAAAACTGCTCTAAAAAGTAAAGTCTATCTTAGAGAGAGAGAGAGAAGATACTGCCGTTTAACTTTGAAAAAGGAGAAGAGTGGAAGTAAAAATAAGCCATGGCACAGGAAGTAAGCCCCTCTCTTCCACGATAATGCGTATGAAAGAAAATTCGTGTCTATGGGCCTCACGCCTCTTAAAGGCCGCCTCCATCCTGTGAGGCTTTGTGGGTAACTATCAGAGACTCCAAAGCTATAGCCCAGGTCAGTCACCAGCCACACCACTGGCCACTGGAAACGCGTGGGTCTCCTCCGTGCCAGAGGAGGACACTGAGCGGCATCCGGGTTGGACGGTCCCCAGAGTGCCCACAGCTGCAGTGGAAATTGCCTTTTGCTGCTGTCATTCTAAGGAGCCTCCATTGTTACCCCTATGGACCCTATGGCTCAGTCCATAGGAAGTCTCAGGCCATTGAGAGCGGGTCTCTACCTACTCCTTCCTCTTTCCTCTGACCAAAATAATAACTCTGTTGAATGAAGTGACCGTGTCCTCAAAAGTCATCTGCTAGAAAATGCAAGTTTCCTGGGAAAGCTACTGACACCAGGGCCCTGGGAAACTTAGCACAGGACAGCTCAATCTGGATGCAGATAAAGGAGGGGAGAGCTTAAACATGAGAGTCCTCTAATCCCAAACTCGAGTACAGCAGGCCAAGTGGGGCCCTTCCGTATGAGGACCTGGATGAAGGAGAGATATGGGGAGAAAGAGAAAGGAAAAAAGATGGAGTTTCCTTAAAGTTAAGGCCAATTAAAAATGTCTAAGGTTATTCCTCATTCTAAACTTTTCTAATGAACCCTGCTAGTTCCCGGTACCACATTAACTTTCCACTTCAACTTTGCCTTCTCTGTGCCCTAGACCAGCAGTTCTCAAACATTTCCAACTGAGAACCACTTTACACTCTTAACATTATTGAAGACCACAGAGTGCTTTTTTCATGGACTGTATTTATCCATATCCACCTATTAGAAATGAAAATAGAGAAAGGTTTAAAACACAAGCACAGGGAATTCCCTAGCGGTCCAGTACTTAAGACTCTGCACTTTCACTGCCGAGGACCCGGGTTCAATCCCTGGTTGGGGAACTAAGATCCCACAAGCGAAGACGTGCAGCACGGCCAAATAAATAAATAAATAAAATAAAATGAAAAAAAAAAAAAACCCACACAAGCACACACATCATATATGTCACAGAGCAGCAACATTATCACATGTCAACAGACAGCTTTGGCGGTTTCCTCTGCCCACAGCAAACTGCAATTGCTGTTCAACCTCATGCTATTTGCGATGGACCGTCTTCCAGGCTCTTTTTTTTTTTTTCTTTACTGCTCTGGTCATAGTACTAGCTTCTGTATCATCGCCCAATCATGCCTTTATTGTAAGCAAAAATTTTTCTATACTTATTTTTTTAACTAGAAAAGTAATTTAATTATATCATACATAAAAAATATTTCAACTTTATCACCAATGATGACTTACGTAGGTATCACTGTGTCAATCACGTCTTCTCATTTAATATCTTCATAAAATATTCCGTTAAACACAGTGAAATATTATATTCGTGCATAGAAAAAAAAAGTCATTCAAACTGAATTAATCCATTGACACCATCAAGATGAGTGATGTGTTTACGTGCAATACTAGAAACGAGGCACACATCTTTTTTTTTTTTTTTTTTTGGCTGCTTTGGGTCTTCGTTGGTGTGCGTAGGCTTTCTCTAGTTGCAGTGAGCGGGAGCTACTCTTCATTGCAGTGTTGCAGTGCGCGGGCTTCTCATTGCGGTGGCTTCTCTTGTTGCGGAGCACAGGCTCTAGGCCTGCGGGCTTCAGTAGTTGTGGCATGTGGGCTCAGTAGTTGTGGCTCGCGGGCTCTAGAGCACAGGCTCAGTAGTTGTGGCGCACGGGCTTAGTTGCTCTGCGGCCTGTGGGATCTTCCCGGACCAGGGCTCGAACCTGTGTCTCCTGCACTGGCAGGCGGATTCTTAACCACTGCACCACCAGGGAAGCCCACAAGGCACACATCTTAACACACTCCAAGGCAGTGATAATATCTTATGAGATGCAATAAAGCGAAATATAGTCTACCAAAACAAATTGTGTTGAACAGAAAAATACTTTATACTGTTCCCGTTCTTAAATTTAAATTAGTTAAAATTAACTAAAATGTAAAATTTAGTCCCTCAGTGACACTCACTATGTTTCAGGGGTCAGAGTCACATGTAACTAATGGTAACCATATTCATCATTACAGATTTAGAGACTTTCTTACTCTTCCTGAGTCACTGTGATAAATTATTATTCTAGGAATTTGTCCGTGATGTTTAAGTTTTCAAATTTATTGGAATAAAGTTGTTTAATTCTCTTATCATCTCTTTAATCTCTATCAATTCTGTAGTTCCTCATTCTTAATTCTGTTTATTTGTGCTTTTTTACCCCTTAATCAGTCCTACTAGAGGTGTATCTACTTTAGGAGCTGTTTCAAAGGCTCGATTTTTGGCTTTATTCATTCACTGTACAGTATTTGTCTTCAGTTCTAGTGATTTCTGCTCTTTGTCTCGATTGCCCTCCTTCTGTTCTCTTTTAATATGATTTTTCTAACTTCTTAACTTGGACCTGTATCTCATTAAGTTTGCTTCGGCTGGCCAGAGCCCATTTTTCCCGTTAGTGACTAAGGACCCCTCACTGATGCTGCTTTAACATCCTCTCCTCTTATAGGGAGTATTCTAGTTACTACTGCAGTGTAACAAAACCCCTGGGAACTCAGTGGCTTTGAATGGAGCAATCATTTTATTACCTCTGATGGTTTCTGTGGGTCAGGAGTTGCTCCTGTCTGGGCATTTCTAGCTCAGAGTCTCTCATTAATGGCAATCAGACAGTAGGCAGAGCCCAAATAGCAGGAGCTGGAGCTCTGAGGGTCAACCCGGCCTTTCTCTCTCTTCAGGTAGTTACAGGGCTTCTGCACACGGTCTGCAGGGCAGCACAGGGCTCCAGTGCAAGTGTTCCAGGAAACAAGGCAGAAGCTGCCTCACCTTTTCTGACCGAGCCTCAGAAGTCACACTATCACAGCAATTTTGCTGTATTCTTGGTTACAAAGGAAGTCAGATGTGAGGGGAGGGCCCACAGACCCCCTGTCTTCCTAAGAGGAGCATCAAGGTCCTATTGTGAATAGCATGTGAGAGGGAAAATATTGTGCAGCTATTGTTGTTGAAACAGGGAACAATTTTAAAGGACACACCTTGACTTGAGGACCACATTACAGTGTCCGTTTTAAGATGTTGTATTTCTCGACGTGAACATTTTTACCCCCTCGACCCGGCGGCACTTTCTAAGGCTTAGTATAAGGAGAAAGAATGCTCCAGAGAAAGGAATGAATCAGACAAAAAGAGGGCACAGATAGGCTCCCACTTCTCCTGACGGTTCAGTTTTTGAGGTTCAGCTCTGTGGCGCTGAAGGTCAGTGGGAGGACCTTTCAAATACAGACCCAGTCTCTTGCCTCTTCTGAGTCCTTTATTGTCCACCATCAATAATATCTGACGGCACTGGAATGGGACAGCTCCCTCGGAGAAGAATCTAGTAGGGAAAGGGTTACGTCTGCATGTAATGAGTGCAATCTATACAACATTACAGAAAAATCCAAGACTATTCACAACAGAAACCATCTGGCCAAGATGCCTCATTGAATAGGGTGGAAAAATATCTAATGCCGTCTGGACACCCTAGTTGAATTTTGTTAAGTGCTCCATTGATTTAATAACATACTAAGCAAATTTGAAAAGAAAATAAGAATGGAAAGCAGAAAAAGTTGCATGGCAGTTCAATAAATAAAAAGGCTATAAGAGGGCTTCCCTGGTGGCGCAGTGGTTGAGAATCTGCCTGCCAATGCAGGGGACACGGGTTCGAGCCCTGGTCTAGGAGGATCCCACATGCCGCGGAGCAACTGGGCCCGTGAGCCACAATTGCTGAGCCTGCGCGTCTGGAGCCTGTGCTCCGCAACAAGAGAGGCCACGATAGTGAGAGGCCCGTGCACCGCGATGAAGAGTGGCCCCTGCTCGCCACAACTAGAGAAAGCCCATGCACGGAAACGAAGACCCAACACAGCCATAAATAAATAAAATAAATTAATTAATTAAAATTAATTCTCTCTAAAAAAAAAGGCTATAAGAAACGTCTGATCATCTTCAAGACTGTATCATAGTATGAAAAGAAAAAATCCTACAATAGGGGGGTGGGGGAGGGATGGATTGGGAGTTTGGGATTAGCAGATGCCAACTATTACATATAGAATGGATAAACAACAAGGTCCTACTGTATAGCACAGGGAGCTATATTCAATGTCCTGGGATAAAGCATAATGGAAAAGAATATAAAAAAGAATGTGTATATGTTTAAAACTGAGTCACTTTGCTGTACAGCAGAAATTAACACAATATTGTAAGTCAACTATACTTCATTAAAATATAAATTTAAAAATAAAATAACAGAAAAAAACCCTACAATAATTTTTCCTGGGTTTGGGCTGAAGAAAACAAAAACATCAAGTACAAAACCTAGCTCTAACAACAGGGCATGTTATCTCACGAGAGGAACAATACATATTGCTGACCCTCTCACTGATTTTCCCATCTAGTCTTCCTATTTATTCTTTTGAAAACTTCTCTAGCTGAGCATCCCTCCCAGCAGTGGCATCTGCCCTGGTGTGAGTCCATTAACTAACCATTCTCCTAAGTTCTCCAACCCAAATTCTCACCAACACTCAGAGGGCCCTTAGAGGCCCAGGTGTCTCCTTTTTCAGCAATCAACTTCTCTCCCCTCAACCTCAGATTATCAGCAGTTCTTCTCAGCTGGTGGATTCTTCAGGGCTTCCCTCCC
This sequence comes from Balaenoptera acutorostrata, assembly GCF_949987535.1. Taxonomy (NCBI): domain Eukaryota; kingdom Metazoa; phylum Chordata; class Mammalia; order Artiodactyla; family Balaenopteridae; genus Balaenoptera; species Balaenoptera acutorostrata. Next base: position 3,802,090 of record NC_080067.1, read on the forward strand.
TCCCGAGGAAGTTAATCTGGACCAGTGGTTATCGCAGTGTGGTCCCTGAATCAGTAGTATCAGCATCAATGTTAGATGCTGTTAGAAATGCAACCTCTTGAGTACCACCTCAGACATAGAGAATCAGACACTCTGCAGGTGTTGCCAGCAATCTGTAGTTTAACAAACCCTCCTGGTGATTCTGGTGCATTCGAGTTTGAGAACACTGGCTTGGAAACCGGTAGCATCTACCACCAGAGAATTGATCAGCCCATGTTGATTATAACCCATCTTATAAGTGTATAGGGCTAGAGGCTGCCTCCTTCCAGGTTATCTGCACCATGCCTCCAGTGAGCAGGATCTCTGTCCTGTAATACGCATGTGTAATATGACAGGATAAAATTCTAAATGCAAAGAATTCTTCGTATTAATTCATGCAAGAATTCTTTGCATTAATGCAAAGCCCGCAATGACTGGGCTTCTGATTTCAGTTCCTCCTTCAGAACTGGATGCATTTCTGCCCACAGACTATAGGAGAAACCTGCTATTCTCATTAATTGGTTATGCTTATCACCAATGAGCCTTTATCAATTATTTATAAATTTATCTACATTCTAAGAAAATTAATTTATCTTTAAGGTTTAGATCCTTCTCCTTTCTGACTGTGTAGGAAAAACAAAATGTTTTAATAGTGGTAAGAATAGTATGATCATTTAAATCTCAGTCAATATCCAGGACCATCTCTTTGCTTCTAAATTCATGTAAAAACTCACTCTTCCTTCTCATGAAACAGTTCTATATTGGAAAGAAAGAAAATTGGAGACGAAATTCCTCACCTCTTAACTCACCGACTGCATACCGGTTCGTTTTGTGTCTGGATTCCATTTTTTTATTATTTTTTATTATTTTTTAATTGAAGTATAGTTGATCGAATTCCATTGATTTAAGGCAATGCAGATAAGTACAGGGAGGTCCAAAGACTTTATAATCTGTGACTAACATATTGGACTTTTGGACTAGCATTGGTCTTTTATGTATGGGAAGAGAGTCTTAGGAGAGAATTTTAGAAAAGAAGCCAAATGTAATTTCTTCAGATCGAGCCAGGAGGCACGTTGCTCTTCTGCTACCTCACTATTCGAAGTGTGGGCCTGGATTAGCAGCCCTGGCAACACCTGGGATCCAGTAAGAACTGTAGCATCTCAATCTCCACGGCAGAGTTATTGAATCAGGACCTGCATGCGAACAAGGGCTCCAGGTGACTTGTACGCACAGTGAAGTTTGAGAAGCCCCGCTCTACTCTGCTGGAAGACAGAGGCTTTGCAGCAGGAATGCTCTCTGGAGGGACGTGGTAAGCAGCCTTCTGAATGGTCCCCAGCGATCCCCACCTCCTGGTATTTACCCCCTGTGTAATCCCCTCCCCTTGAGTGTGAACTGGATGTAGTAACTTGCTTCTAAAAATAGCATATGGGGGAGGGACAGATTGGGAATTTGGGATTAACATACACACACTACTGTATATAAAATAGATAACCAACAAGGGCCTACTGTATAGCACAGGGAACTCTACTCAATATCTTGTAATAACATATAATGGAAAAGAATGTAAAAAAAGAATATATATACTTACATATATATATATATATGTATAGCTGAATCACTTTGCTGTACACCTGAAACTAATACAACGTTGTAAATCAGCTATAGTCCAATATAAAATAAAAATTAAAAAAATAAAAATAGAACATGGCACAGTGATGGTTGCCACTTCTGACCCCCTCTTTCCAGCTCTTCTTACCTGCTCACCCTGATAAAGCAAACAGCAGTGTTAGGAGCTGCCCTGTGGAGAGACTCACGTGGTAACTTGTTGGCCGAAGAACAACAGGCAACAAGGAACTGCATCCTGCCAGCAAGCAGTGCGTGAGGTCAGAGCGGATCTTTCCCGGAGTTGAGCCCTGAGCTAACTTCAGCCACACCCAGCACCTTGATTGCAGCCCGTGGAGATCCCGAAGCAGAGAACCCAGCTAAGCTGTGTGCTGACCCGAGGAAACGCGAGATAGTAAAAGTTGATGTCTTAGCCCGTAAGTTTTAGGGTAATTAGTTACTCAGCAGTTGATGACTATGACTAATAAAAGGGGCGATCAGCAGATCAAGGACACTGAAAATTCAAACATGTCCAGATTCCCCTGAAGTCACAGGGACCTAACAGACTGGTAGATAAATAAGCACCGCCTACTAGAGCCAACACCTGGGAAGAAGGAGATTTTCTCTGAGTAGTGAAACTGAAAACAGTGGGATTGGTTGAAAGTCTACATAAGTGAAGCAGTAGCTCCCGCCTAGGTCCCACCCAACAGTGAAGCTTTATACTATACTCAGTGCAGCTCCCTAGAGCTGCCCAACACACACACACACACACACACACACACACACACACACACACACACACACACAGTGTCCAGTCAGCTTTCTAATGCTTCACTCAAATATAAACAGATAGCAGTGGATCACTAGACTTTTGAGGGAAGATTCTACCATATGGAAAGAAAATAGGAACTAAGAAACAATACAAGGAGCAAGAAAGGTACTCTTTATTTTTGGAGAAGTGAGAGAAGATAGAGCATCCATGAAACCAGGATGTTACAAAAAAGGAACACAAAACAAGTAAGAATTCTTGGGAAGTAAAGACAATATACAAAATAAAAATGTATTGGAAAAATTAGAAGGCAAAGAAACCATTAAGCAGAACAGAAAGACAAAAAATGGACATTACAAGCATTTTTTTTTTTTTTTTGGCTGTGCCGCATGGCATGCAGGATCTTAGTTCCCTGACCAGGGATCGAACCCGTGCCCCTGCAGTGGAAGCGTGGAATGTAACCACTGGACCACCAGGGAATTCCCACAAGCAATTAAAAAAAAAACTTAAAGATTAATCCAAGAGATGTAGTAGGAGTTCTGGAAATAAAATGATCAAAGAAATAATTCAAGAGAATTTTTCCTGAAAGGGTTTCCAGATTAGAATATTCACAGATTATCCGGCACAAGTAATGAAAAACAAAATTATCTTCAAGGCATGTCATGGTGAAATTCTGAAACATCAGGGACCAAGAGAGGATCATAAAAACATCCAGAAAGGAAAATCAGATCACACGCAGTACATAGAAATCAGACTATCATCAGACACCTGATGAATGCCTTCAAATTTTTGAAATAAAAATAATTCACCCTAAATCTCAAAACTCAGCTGAACCATCAGTCAAGTGCAAGGGTAGGATAACGATATTTTAAGACAGGAAAATTTTCCAAAACTTCCCCTTCTATACACCTTCTCTTAGAAGGTTACTTACGTGATGTAACGTAGATTAGGAGGATGGAGGGAAGAGAAGTGTATGTGTTGGTGGGTGGGCGGGGGAGGGCGGCAGTAGACCCACACATGTCAAGGTATGGGAGGAAGGGATGCTTCTGATAGAGAAATGTTGTTTATTTAAATTCTCATCTTCCAAAATAGAAAGTCAATAGATAATGCCTAAAACTTATGAGTAAAAGAAATAGCATTTTAAGGATACCAGTTAGAAATACTAAGGAGATACTGAAAGAGTTAAAGCTGGGGACTGAAGAATGGGGAAGGGTAGGAAGGGCAGGGTACCCCTGTTATTCATCATAAGCCTTGTAGTACCATTTGATTTTTTTGTTTAATCAGTCATCAGTTTTATCCATTTGATTTCTTAAAATATGTGAATTCATTGGTTTGATGAAAATAAAAATTGCTTTAAAAACAAAAACTGTCCGTTAGCAGATGTAAGCTATTATACATGGAATGGATAAACAACAAGGTCCTACTGTATATCACAGAGAACTATATTCAGTATCCTGTGATAAACCATAATGGAAAAGGATATTAAAAAAGAATATATACATATATATGTATAACTGAATCACTTTGCTGTACAGCAGAAATTAACATAACATTGTAAATCAACTATACTTAAAACAAACAAAAAACTGCCCAGTTCCCCTTAAACACCACAATCTTCCAAAATAATAAGTAAAGAATATAGACAGCTGAATTACAGAAGGGCTGTTATTAGGTGTTTGAGTTGCTTTCTCACTGTCCCCATTTCTGGTCAGGGTATCACTGGTGAAAATCAGTCTCTTTCTTCAAAATTAAAAGAATAAAGAATACTTTGAAACTATAATTCCATTTCTGGCACTCAGTCCAAGCAAAATAATCCTAATAATAGAAAAATCTTTATGTGAAATGATATATAGCACTGTTTATATATTACTATAAAATTGGCAAATCCTTAACTGCCCAAACATAAGAAAACATGAGTAAATTCTCCTCAGCCTTTAAAAAGAATGTTTATGAAGATGAGGTAGTAACGTGAAAATGTCGATAATCTACTGTTAAGTGACAAGATCAGTGTGAACAATTGCATATAAAGTAGTATTACAACTATTTTAAAAATATCTGTGCATAAAGAAAGGTTGGGAGAATATATCAAAAGGTTTACAATGGTTTTGTTTCAACGGTGATTTTATGAATAATTTTTTTCTTTATACTTTGTACATTTTCAAAAACATTTCAAAATTTTTATGTTAGTATTATAACAAAAAATACTTGAAAATATGAATTAAAATTAATTTTTATATTTTAAAAACTTTGGAGCTTACCATTTTGATTCTGTCAACTTAGCCTTAAAAAAACACATGGGATTTTTAAAAAAATATTTTATTTGGAGTATAGTTGATTAACAATGTTGTGTTAGTTTCAGGTGTACAACAAAGTGAATCAGTTATACATATACATCTATCCACTCTTTTTTAGATTCTTTTCCCATATAGGTCATTACAGAGTATTGAGTAGAGTTTCACTGTGCTATACAGCAGGTCCTTATTAGTTATCTATTTTATATATAGTAATAAAACCCATGGGATTTAAAAAAATTTTTTACTGGAGTATAGTTGATTCACAATGCTGTGTTAGTTTCAGGTGTACAGCAAGGTGAATCAGTTATATATATACATATATACATTCTTTTTTTTTTTTAGATTCTTTTCCCATAGGCCATAATAGAGTATTGAGTAGAGTTCCCTGTGCTACACAGCAGGTTCCTATTAGTTATCTATTTTATATATAGTAGTGTGTATATGTCAGTCCCAAACTCCCAGTTCATCCCTCCCTCCCCGCCCCTTCTCCTTTGGTAACCGTATGTTTGTCTTCCACGTCTGTGAGTCTATCTCTGTTCTGTAAATAAGTTCATCTGTATCATTTAGTTTAGATTCCACATATGAGTGACATCACATGATATTCATCTTTCTCTGTCTGACTTATTTCACCCAACACGATCCCATGGGATTTTTTAATGGCAGTCATTTCAAACCCATAGATAGTTGATTCTTTGATGAGCTTATGAATACAAACATTTTAGTCAAAATCATCCCAACATTGATAAATTTTCAGCAAGAAACTATTAACTAGAGAAATCCATTAGGCCAACTTGACTTGAATAATTTATTGCTGAACTAATCAGTAATTGATCAATTTTGTGTATGGCAAAGTTAAGCTGTTTCAAATAGCTCCCATTTTCACTTTGGTTTGCTGGAACTATTTTCATAAAAATCAGATTTCTCCCTCAAAATCTTATACAAAAGAGTTGATTCATTGACCATATTTTTTTTTTTTGACAATCAGAGCTTCAACTATTAAGATTTCTGTCAATGACTTATTTTGTCCAAGTCCTTCTACCTTATCGAATTTTGCAGATTTTCATTTTGCCAAGATTTAATTCTATTATTTTTGAGTCAACCACAGATCTTACCATATTTAGTTTTAGCTGTTGTCAGTTTTATTTTTACCATAATAGTCATCATGAATTTTATTTTTTATGCCTGTTGTTTTCTATTTTTAAAAACTCTAGGGAATTCCTTGGCAGTCCAGTGGTCAGGACTCTGAGCTTCCGCTGCAGGGAGCACAGGTTCAATCCCTGGCCAGGGAACTAAGATCCCACATGCCACGCAGCATGGCCAAAATATTAAAAACAAAACCAAAAACAAGTACTTCCCTGGTGGCGCAGTGGATAAGATTCCGTGCTCCCAAAGCAGGGGGCCTGGGTTCGATCCCTGGTCAGGGAACTAGATCCCACGGGCCTGCGAGCCGCAACTAAGGAGGCTACCTGCTGCAACTAAGACCCAGTGCAACCAAATAAATAAATAAATATTAAAAAAACAAAAAAGCAAAAAACTGTCCTTCTGATCTCCCTGACTTCCTGCTTTACTGGCCTCCTTTCTTACCTCCAACCTCCCAAGCTCATTCCCAACTCAGGGCCTTTACATTTGCTGTTCCTTCTGCCTGGAATACTTTTCCCTGAGATCATCACATGGAGACTCCTTCTATCCTCCACATCTTATCTATGTCCTCTCCTCCTGGGGACCTCCCCAATTCCTATTTAATTCCACCCTTGCTCCACAATTCTTGTCACTATCTGAAATTATTTCATTTATTTACTTGTTCATTGTCTTCGCTACTAAAATATGGGATACACGGGAGCAGGAACCTTATCCATCTTGTTCACTGGTGTATTTCATTCTCCTGACACATGGTTATTCCTCAATAAATATTTGTGGAAGGGACAAACAAATGAACGATGTGTAGAAAGAGCTGTTACGGAAGAATGAAACAAATGATGTCATGGAAGAGTCAGAAATGCCATCACTAAACAGGCGTCTTGTGATTGAAGGATGAGTAGAAGTTCAGATGGTGGGGGACAGGCAGTTGAGAAGGGGGCCAAGCGGAAGAACAGAGATGAAAGAAAGGTACAAGACAATAAAGTCCGTGCAAAGGTGTCTAAACGAGAAAGAAGGAAGAGCTTTACTGAGCATCGAGAGAGCAATGTGGTTGATACTTAAATGGTTTCATTACTGCCTGACAGTCAAAGGCACTGTGACAAGCTGAACAACACCTCCAAAGATATGCACATTCTGTGACATGATTCCCAGCACCTGAGAGCATCTTACGGTACATGACAGGGGGATTAAGGTTGCAGATGGCATTCAGGTTGTTAATCAGCTGACCTTAAAACAAAGAGATCGCCTGGATTATCCAGGTGGGCCCAGTGTAATCACAAGGGTTTTTGTTTGTTTGTTTGTTTTTATTCTTTTTAAAATTCTTTTTCCATTTAGGTTATTACAGAATGTTGAGCAGAGTCCCCTGTGTGATACAGTAGGTCCTTGCTGGTTACCTATTTTAAATATAGCAGTGTGTACATGTCAATCCCAAGCTGCCAGTCTATCCCTCCCTCCCCAACCCTTCCCCCCTGGTAACCACAAGTTCATTCTCTAAGTCTGTGAGTCTGTTTCTGTTTTGTAGATAAGTTCATTTGTATTTCATTTTAGATTCCACATGTAAGCGATATCACATGATATTTGTCTTTCTCTGGCTTACTTCACTTAGTATATAATATCCAGGTCCATCCATGTTGTTGCAAATGGCATTATTTCATTCTTTTTAATGGCTGAGTAATATTCCAATGCACATATGTACCCCATCTTCTTTATCCATTCATCTATCAATGGACATTTAGGTTGCTTCCATGTCTTGGCTATTGTAAATAGTGCTGCAATGAACACTGGGGTGCATGGATGCTTTCGAACCAAATTTTTCTCCGGATACATGCCCAGTAGTGGGATTGCTGGGTCATATGGTAGTTCTTTTTTTAGTTTTTTAAGGAACCTCCATACTGTTCTCCATAGTGACTGTATCAATTTACATTCCCACCAACAGTGCAAGAGGGTTCCCTTTTCTCCACACCCTCTCCAGCATTTATTGTTTGTAGATTTTTTGATGATGGCTGTTCTGACTGGTGTGAGATGATATCTCATTGTGGTTTTGATTTGCATTTCCCTAATAATTAACGATGTTGAACATCTTTTCATGTGCCTCTTGGCCATCTGTATGTCTTCTTTGGAGAAATGTCTATTTAGGTCTTCTGCACAAGGGTCCTTTAAATGAGGAATTGGGGGGCAGAAAGTCAGTGTCATCATGGGGCAGGCTGAGAAAGACCAGACCGGCCACTGCTGGCTTTACAGATGGAAGGAAGCCACAAACGAGGAATGGGGGCAGCCTCTGGAAGTGGAAAAAGACAAAAAAACAAATCTTCCCCTAGAGCCTCCAGAAAGAAATGAAGCCCTGCCAATACCTGGATTTTGGCCTCGCAAGACCCACTTTGGACTTCTGACCTCCAGAACTGCAAGATCATAAATTTGTGTTGTGTTATGACACTAAATGTGTGGTACCTTGTTACAGAAGCAATAGAGAACAAATACAGACACCAAAAAGTCACTGCGGTCAGATGAGGTAAAGGAAAGCAATGTTCACAGCTCATTTGAGTTTATGTTCTGGTGAATGGAGACGCTTCGGTAGGCATCAGAGGGGCTGAATTCCACTCTCAGACGCTGACTTTACCCAGTTCATCTTTGCTTGCATAACCTGCAAGAACAACCTGAAGGACAAGAAACCTTTAAAATCACCTTCAAGGTACAATAGAAAAATTGAGCAGATTAGATTGGAGTGGGTCCTTCTGGGCAATCAGCACTGTTTTACCTTAATGTTCTCCCAGGATTTAGAAATCATTTATTACTAAATGCATCCCTTAAGCAATCTTTTATCAATTTTTAGAAAGCCTATTAGATAATAAGTCTTCTGATATTCTGAATTTTTTTTTTTTTACAAGAGAGCAAGAATGGATGCTTTCACTGAAAGAAGAGGAATAAAATCTCTGAAGAATGTCCTCTCAGGAAGATGGGCAAGCTGTGAATAATCACCATTTTGGTAAGCACTAATTCTTGCAGAGTTGGCCCTTATAGGTCAACTAGATCCCTTTCTTTTGCTTTGTAAATTGAGCTGAAATCGCTCCTGCTGACCTGAGACTGCTGGCTGCCTGCCCAGAAGTGCCACCCCTGCAGGCGCTGTATAATGAGGCAATCCACAGGGCTGATCTCAGCATAAATAAAAATTCAAGCTGAGACTTAAATTTTTCGCAGTAGGAAAGCAAAATAGCCAGAGGAATTGCAACAGAATGACATCATTCTAATAACTGAGTAATCATTTAATCACTCTAAGAACCGATATCGCAAGTGTCATTATGACAGCATGGGCCATAGCTGCCTAAGACACAGGCTTCCTTCTCACTTTATACCCGTGACAAAACGTAAGGATACAATTACATTTGGTATTTGGTTTTGGTTTGTTGCAGTGGTTTGTTTGGAGGTGAGGAAAGGTAAGAAGATGTTTCCTCTTTCTTTGTGAAAAAAGTTTCTGCACATAAATGATGGAAGGAGGGAAAGAACAAAGGATACACATCTGTTATTGAGTCCAAGCTCATACTGCCCGCTGCAAAAGAGGCCAATAAATTGAGGATGAGTTGTTGGGGGCAAGGAATAGTGACTTTATTTGGAAAGCCAGCAGACCGAGAGGATGGTGGACTAGTGTCCCAAAGAACCACCTTGCCCGAGTTAGAATTCAGGTTTCTTTTATACTAAAAAAGGAGGGACTAAAGTCAAACATTTCCTGGTTCCAGTCAGCTTCCAGAGGGGGTGTGTTAATTTCTCCCTTCCTGCCGTCATTCACAGGTGGGCCTGGTCAGGATGTTTCCTGTGAGGTAAACAGAGGTATTTTAGCTTAACGCTCATTATCTGGGGAGCAGGGTTCCCAGAGATGGGCCATTATGTAGAATTTAAGCTTAAAGGCAACATCCCTTTAGTGATTAACTTGTAGCAAAAGCAATAGAATAGGAAGGTTAATGTAAAAGAAATGGATCCAATATGGAGTCAGATTTGTTCTCCCCTATCACACACACACAAATACAAACCCTTTGCCGTTTCTTTTGGGCTAATATAAAGTCCAGGTCATTACTTTGCCTTTTTTTTTTTTTTTTTTGGCCGTGCTGTGCGACATGCGGGATCTTAGTTCCCCAACCAGGTATTGAGCCTGCGCCTTGTGCATTGGAAGTGCTGAGTCTTAGCCACTGGACCACCAGGGAAGTCCATATTTTGCCATTTCTTGAGCTAACTTTAGAAACCTCTCTTAACCCCCATCCATTAAACTATTGATGTCGCTGAAAGAAAAAAGAAAAAGAAAAAGAAATCTCTCTTAAGCATTGTTAACATTTATTATAGGTAAATTTTGGAGTATTGCTTAACAGAAAACAAAAGCATTATGTGGTGTGAAACTGAAAATATTCTATTCTAGAATTTCTAGTATTTGTGGTTCTATATTCATTACTGTGGCATTCTACTAGATTTTCCTTCTTCAAATTAATGACTTGTCCTAGAAGGAGAGGTAAAAAACAGGATAAAACATCTTCAATGAGATGTTAACAGTTGAACAGTAAGTTTGTACAGCTTTATGTACATTTTAAAAAATTCATAAGCATGCACATTTAAAAAAAATTTACTAGCTTGCAAAAACGTTTATTTGTGAATGTTCTCTGCTACACAACTACTCTGATAGCTTATGGGTAAGTTTCCTGTAAACCTAACCAAAACAGATCAGAAAAAAGACCACCACTGGAAAGGATTGATGACACACTTTAGTGTAAGACAGTATTTCTCAATGTTTTTTTTCATTATCACTCACCTAAGGGGAAAAAATTAAACATCATTTAAATTCTATGTAAAGGGAGAAATAAGTAGCAAAGAATAAGATTTTGTCAGTTGGGGTTGAGTTTCAGAGGGCCAAAAAATATCATAATGTCTGTTTTTCTTTTTTTTGCCCTTCAAGAACCAATTTTCACTCCCCTGGGGGCAATACTACCTTAGCCCTTTGAGAATGCATGGGATAAATAAAGCAAGGCAAAAAAAAAAAAAAAAGGCAAGGGGAGGGGAGGAGGAGTGGGGGTTGGATGTAGGCCCTTACCCCCCAGCCCCATATATTCTATGTATAAGCTGATGTATGTGATGAGCGGGGTTTTCGCGGAGTGGTGCTATTGACATTTGGGGCTGGATAATTCTTTGTCACGGGCAGTGTGGGGTGGGGGGGAGGAGTTGTGCTGTGCATTATAGGATGTTTAGCAGCATCCCTGGCTTCTACCCTCTTGAGATGCCAGTAGCAAACCCCCAACTCCCAGGTGTGACAAAAATATCTGTAGTCATTGCCAAATGTCCCCTGGGGGGGACAAAATTACCCCCATTGAGAACCACTAGCATAGAGTGATTCATAAAGTGGCCACAGTGAGGAGAAGCGTGTGGAGGTGTGGGGTGGGAGACAGAATAGTGACACACACAGACAGCAGTGCAATACTGTGTGAGCATCCTACCGCTACTGTAACCAGTGACCACAAACTTGGCGCTTAACGAAAGACACACTGACTATCTTACAGTTCTGTAGGTCCGAAGTCTAACAGGCTCTCCATGAATTAAAAGCAAGGTGTCAATCCATATATACATTATTGATACTATGTATAAAATAGATAACTAATGAGAACCTACTGTATAGCACAGGGAGCTCTACTCAATGCAATGTGGTGACCTACGTGGGAAGGAAATCTAAAAGAGAGGGGATGTATGTATATGTATAGCTGATTCATTTTGTTGTACAGTAGAAACTAACACAACATTGTGAAGCAACTGTACTCCAATAAAAAATTTAAAAATAAAATAAAATCAAGGTGTCAGCAGGGCTGCATTCCTTTCCGGGGCCTCTGGGGGAATCTGTTTTCTGGCCTCTCCCAGCTTCTAGAGGCTGCCCACAGTCCTTGGCATGTGCTCCCCGTCCATCTTCAGAGCCAACAATGTCAGGCCAAGTCCTTCTCACCTTGCCATCTCTCTGACACTCATGCTCGTCCGCCTCCCTCTTGTATTGAAAGGACCCTTGTGATCACACTGGGCCCACCCAGGTAATCTCCCCATCACAAGGGCAGCTGATGAGCAACATTATTCCATCTGCAACCTTAATCCCCCTTTGCTTTGTAACTTAACATACTCACAGGGTATTGGGGCGGGACATTTTTGGGAGGGGGCATGATTCTGCCCACCACAAATAAGTGTGGAATGATCCTATGAACAGTGATGTTACTGACTCCCAAAGTAGAAGAAACACCCCTTTATGGAGGAAGGAGTAAAAGTGAAACACACGCTAGTTCCTGCTCTTCCCAATGAGAGGCCCCTGTAATCCTCTCTGCCCCTTTTTTTATAAAACAACAGAAGTTAGTTTTCGGCGGGCGATAATAGGTAGTTCTCATGTGGATTGTTTCATTAAGGTTGTACACTTCAGCTCATGAAATCTCAGGTTAAGACAGGGACCTCCAGACAGAGGAGTGGATAAAGAAGATGTGGTGTATATATATACAATGGACTATTACTCAGCCATAAAACAGAACAAAATAATGCTATTGGCAGCAACATGGATGGACCTAGAGATTATCATACTAATAAGCCAGAAAGAGAAAGACAAATACCTAGGGCTTCTCTGGTGGCGCAGTGGTTAAGAATCTGCCTGCCAATGCAGCAGACAGGGGTTCGATCCCTGACCTGGGAAGATCCCACATGCTGTGGAGCAACTAAGCCCGTGTGCCACAACTACTGAGCCCACGTGCCACAGCTACTGAAGCCCGTGCACCTAGAGCCTGTGCTCTGCAACAAGAGAAGCCACCACAGTGAGAAGCCTACTCACCACAACGAAGAGCAGCCCCCACTCGCCGCAACTAGAGAAAGCCAGTGTGCAGCAACGAAGACCCAACACAGCCAATAAATAAATAAATAAATAAATTTATATATAAAAAAGAGACAAATACCATATGATATCACTTATATGCAGAATCTAAAAAAAATGATACAAATGAACTTATTTACAAAACAGAAATAGAGTCACAGATGTAGAAAACAAACCTATGGTTACCAAAGGGGAAAGGAGGGGAGGGATAAATTGGGAGATTGGGATTGACACATACACATTCCTATATATAAAATAGATAACTAATAAGGACCTACTGTACAGCACAGGGAACTCTACCCAATACTCTATAATGACATGTATGGGAAAAGAATCCAAAAAAAAGTGGATACATGTATATGTATAACTGAGTCAAGAGGGAAGACAGCAGAAGTAAGAAGAACTACAATTCTGTGGCCTGTGGAAAGAAAATCACATTCACAGAAAAATAGACAAAATGAAAAGGCAGAGAACTTTGCACCAGATGAAGGAACAAGATAAAACCCCAGAAAAACAATTAAATGAAGTGGTGATAGGCAACCTTCCAGAAAAAGAATTCAGAATAATGATGGTGAAGATGATCCTGAACCTTGGAAAAAGAATGGAAGCAAAGATCGAGAAGATGCAAGAAATGTTTAATGAAAACCTAGAAGAATTAAAGAACAAACACCTAGAAGAATTAAAGAACAAACAAACAGAGATGACCAATACAATAACTGAAATGAAAAATACACTAGAAGGAATCAATAGCAGAATAACTGAGGCAGAAGAACGGATAAGTGACCTGGAAGACAGAATGGTGGAATTCACTGCCGCACAACAGAATAAAGAAAAAAGAATGAAAAGAAATGAAGACAGTGTAAGGGACCCCTGGGACAACATTAAACGCAACAACATTCGTATTATAGGGGTCCCAGAAGGAGACGAGAGAGAGAAAGGACCTGAGAAAATATTTGAAGAGATTATAGTTGAAAACTTCCCTAACATGGGAAAGGAAATAGCCACCCAAGTCCAGGAAGCGCAGAGAGTCCCATACAGGATAAACCCAAGGAGAAACACGCTGAGACACATAGTAATCAAATTGGGAAAAATTAAAGACAAAGAAAAATTATTGAAAGCAGCAAGGGAAAAATGACAAATAACATACAAGGGAACTCCCATAAGGTTAACAGCTGATTTCTCAGCAGAAACTCTACAAGCCAGAAGGGAGTGGCACGATATATTTAAAGAGATGAAAGGAAAGAACCTACAACCAAGATTACTCTACCTGGCAAGGATCTCATTCAGATTCGACAAGGAAATCAAAAGCTTCAAAGACAAGCAAAAGCTAAGAGAATTCAGCACCACCAAACCAGCTCTACAACAAATGGTAAAGGAACTTCTCTAAGTGGGAAACACAAGAGAAGAAAAGGACCTACAAAAACAAACCCATAACAGTTAAGAAAATGGTAATAGGAACATACATATCGATAATTACCTTAAACATGAATGGATTAAATGCTCTAACCAAAAGACACAGGCTCACTGAATGGATACAAAAACAAGACCCATTTATATGATGTCTACAAGAGACCCACTTCAGACCTAAGGACACATACAGACTGAAAGTGAGGGGATGGAAAAAGATATTCCATGCAAATGGAAATCAAAAGAAAGCTGGAGTAGCAATACTCACATCAGATAAAATAGACTTTAAAATAAGGAATGTTACAAGAGACAAGGAAAGACATTACATAATGATCAAGGGATCAAACCAAGAAGAAGATATAACAATTATAAATATATATGCACCCAACATAGGAGCACCTCAATATATCAGGAAACTGCTAACAGCTATAAAAGAGGAAATCAACAGTAACACAATAATAGTGGGCGACTTTAACACCTCACTTACACCAATGGACAGATCATCCAGACAGAAAATTAATAAGGAAACACAAGCTTTAAATAACACAGTAGACCAGGTAGATTTAATTGATATTTATAGGACATTCCATCCAAAAACAGCAGATTACACTTTCTTCTCAAGTGCACATGGAACATTCTCCAGGATAGATCACATCTTGGGTCACAAATCAAGCCTCGGTAAATTTAAGAAAATTGAAATCATATCAAGCATCTTTTCCGACCACAACGCTATGAGATTAGATATCAATTACAGGGGGGGAAAAAACGTCAAAAACACAAACACATGGAGGCTAAACAATACGTTATTAACCAAGAGATCACTGAAGAAATCAAAGAGGAAATGAAAAAATACCTAGAGACAAATTACAATGAAAACACAACCATCCAAAACCTATGGGATGCAGCAAAAGCAGTTCTAAGAGGGAAGTTTATAGCAATACAAGCCTACCTCAAGAAACAAGAAAAATCTCAAGTAAACAATCTAACCTTACACCTAAAGGAACTAGAGGAAAAAGAACAAACAAAACCCAAAGTTAGTAGAAGGAAAGAAATCATAAACACCAGAGCAGAAATAAATGAAATAGAAACAAAGAAAACAATAGCAAAGATCAATAAAACTAAAAGCTGGTTCTTTGAGAAATAAACAAAATTGATAAACCTTTAGCCAGACTCATCAAGAAAAAGAGGGAGAGGACTCAAATCAATAAAATTAGAAATGAAAAAGGAGAAGTTACAATGGACACTGTAGAAATACAAAGCATCCTAAGAGACTACTACAAGCAACTCTATGCCAATAACATGGACAACCTGGAAGAAATGGACAAATTCATAGAAAGGCATAACCTTCCAAGACTGAACCAGGAAGAAATGGAAAATATGAACAGACCAATCACAAGTAATGAAATTGAAACTGTGATTAAAAATCTTCCAACAAACAAAAGTCCAGGACCAGGTGGCTTCACAGATGAATTCTATCAAACATTTAGAGAAGAGCTAACACCCATCCTTCTCAAACTCTTCCAAAAAATTGCAGAGGGAGGAACACTCCCAAACTCATTCTATGAGGCCACCATCACCCTGATACCAAAACCAGACAAAGATACTACAAAAAAAGAAAATTACAGACCAATATCACTGATGAATATAGATGCAAATATCCTCAACAAAATACTAGCAAACAGAATCCAACAACACATTAAAAGGATCATACACCGTGATCAAGTGGGATTTATCCCAGGGATGCAAGGATTCTTCAATATATGCAAATCAATCAATGTGATACACCATATTAACAAATTTAAGAATAAAAACCATATGCTCATCTCAACAGATGCAGAAAAAGCTTTTGACAAAATTCAACACTCGTTTATGATAAAAACTCTCCTGAAAGTGGGCATAGAGGGAACCTACCTCAACATAATAAAGGCCATATACGATAAACCCTCAGCAAACATCATTCTCAATGGTGAAAAACTGAAAGCATTTCCTCTAAGATCAGGAACAAGACAAGAATGTCCACTCTCATCACTATAATTCAACATAGTTTTGGAAGTCCTAGCCATGGCAATCAGAGAAGAAAAAAAATAAAAGAATACAAACTGGAAAAGAAGAAGTAAAACTGTCAGTGTTTGCAGATTGCATGATACTATGCATAGAGAATCCTAAAGATGCCACCAGAAAACTACTAGAGGTAATCAATGAATTTGGTAAAGTTGCAGGGTACAAAATTAATGCACAGAAATCTATTGCATTCCTATACACTAAAAACAAAAGATCAGAAAGAGAAGTTAAGGAAACAATCCCATTCACCATTGCAGCAAAAAGAATAAAATACCTAGAAATAAACCTATCTAAGGAGGCAAAAGACCTGTACTCAGAAAACTATAAGACACTGATGAAAGAAATCAAAGATGACACAAACAGATGGAGAGATATA
Organism: Balaenoptera acutorostrata; assembly: GCF_949987535.1. Taxonomy (NCBI): domain Eukaryota; kingdom Metazoa; phylum Chordata; class Mammalia; order Artiodactyla; family Balaenopteridae; genus Balaenoptera; species Balaenoptera acutorostrata. The sequence continues at coordinate 3,818,616 of NC_080067.1, forward strand.
CCATGTTCTTGGATTGGAAAAATCAATATTGTGAAAATGACTGTACTACCCAAAGCCATCTACAGATTCAATGTAATCCCTATCAAATTACCAGTGGCATTTTTTACAGAACTAGAACAAAAAAAATCTTAAAATTTGTATGGAGTCACAAAAGACCCTGAATAGCCAAAGCAATCTTGAGAAAGAAAAACGGAGCTGGAGGAATCAGACTCCCTGACTTCAGACTATACTACAAAGCTACAGTAATCAAGACAATATGGTATCAGCACAAAAACAGAAATACAGATCAATGGAACAGGATAGAAAACCCAGAGATAAACCCACGCACCTGTGGTCAACTAATCTATGACAAAGGAGGCAAGAATATACAATGGAGAAAAGACAGCCTCTTCAATAAGTGGTGCTGGGAAAACTGGATAGCTAGATGTAAAAGAATGAAATTAGAACACTCCCTAACACCATACACAAAAATAAATTCAAAATGGATTAGAGACCTAAATGTAAGACTGGATACTATAAAACTCTTAGAGGAAAACATAGGAAGAACACTCTTTCACATAAATCACAGCAAAATCTTTTTTGATCCACCTCCTAGAGTAATGGAAATAAAAACAAAAATAAATAAATGGGACCTAATGAAACGTAAAAGCTTTTGCAAAGCAAAGAAAACTACAAACAAGACAAAAAGACCACCCTCAGAATGGGAGAAAATATTTGCAAATAAATCAACAGACAAAGGATTAATCTCCAAAATATATAAACAGCTCATGCAGCTCAATATGAAAAAACAAACAACTCAATCAGAAAATGGGCAGAAGACCTAAATAGACATTTCTCCAAAGAAGAAATACAGATGGCCAAGAGGCACATGAAAAGTTGCTCCACATCACTAATTATTAGAGAAATGCAAATCAAAACTACAATGGGGTATCACCTCACACCAGTCAGAATGGCCATCATCAAAAAAGCTACAAAGAATAAATGCTGGAGAGGGTGTGGAGAAAAGGGAACCCTCTTGCACTGTTGGTGGGAATGTAAATTGATACAGCCACTATGGAGAACAGTATGGAGGTTCCTTAAAAAACGAAATATAGAATTACCATATGATCCAGCAATCCCACTACTGGCCATATACCCAGAGAAAACCATAATTCAAAAAGACACTTGCACCCCAATGTTCATTGCAGCACTATTTACAGTAGCCAGGACATGGAAGCAACGTAAATGCCCATAGACAGATGAATGGATAAAGAAGATATGGTACATATCTACAATGGAATATTACTCAGCCGTAAAAAGGAACGAAATTGGGTCATTTGTAGAGACGTGGATGGATCTAGCGACTGTCATACAGAGTGAAGTAAGTCAGCAAGAGAAAGACAAATATCGTATATTAACGCATATATGTGGAACCTAGAAAAATGGTACAGATGAACCGGTTTGCAGTGCAGAAATACAGAACAGATGTAGAGAACAAACGTATGGACACCAAGGGGGGAAAGTGGCAGGGGGGGATGGTGGTGTGATGAATTGGGAGATTGGGATTGACATGTATACACTAATACTATAAAATAGATAACTAATAAGAACCTGCTGTATATAAAATAAATAAAATTCAAAAAAAAAAAAACAAGCAAGCAATAACTGAGTCACTGATGTACACCTGAAACTAAGACAACATTGTAAAAAACTGTACTCCAAAAAAAAAAAAAAAGACCGGGACCTCCTCCAGGTATCATTTATCTATAGTATAGTATGGAAATGGCTGGAATTTCATTCTTTGATTTCTTTATTTATTGAATACCCTTTTTGAGCCCAATTTGATAGGCATTCTCACAATAGCTATTATTGGAAGGCTGCCTGCTGTGACTAACTCAAAACATCCCTCAGAAACTCTGCCAGACCTATAATCACTTCTGACACTTCCATTTAGTTGTGAGGTTTGGGGTCCATAAACACCTCACATTACAAAGAGAATTGAGGGCTCTAAGCCAAGCTGATTTCTAACCATCTGTAGTCAAAACTGGCTTTGGGGTGATATAACTTACAGAGGTTCTTACCTATCTCTCCCCTCAAAATTAACTTCTCCATTCACAAAAACTTCAAAAACCAGTGGCAGGCCCCGCTGACTAATAATAAACATCACAGTGTCATGCGAAGACTAGAAAGAAAACACCCTGTCTCTGCGCATTTCCCAGTAGGAGGAAAAATGAGACAGTCTTTGGGGCCAGGAACGAATAGCCACTGTGTTACTTTTTTCTTTTTTTAAATTAAATTAAATTAAAAATTTTAATTTAAGTATAGTTGATTTACAATGTTGTGTTAGTTTCAGGCGTACAGCAAAGTGATTCAGTTATACATATACGTATATCAACTTTTTAGATTCTTTTCCCATATAGGCTGTTACAGAGTATTGAGTTCCCTGTGCTATACAGTAGGTTCTTATCAGTTATCTATTTTATATGTAGTAGTGTATATATGTTAATCCCAATCTCCCAGTTTATCCCTCCCCCCTTTCCCCCCTGGTAAACATAAGTTTGTTTTCTACATCTGTGACTCTGTTTGTTTTGTAGATAAATTGAAAAATCTGTTTTATTATATGAGCCTAGAACTTAACTTCTTTCCACATATAAACACAAACTGCTTTTTGCACAGTTTGAATATATACTGTGTTTTCTAGGAATGTAACTACCTTGTGAAGGAAGGGAAGCTTGCTGTTGGTTTTGTTTAGAACTTTACCAAGAGTTTTTAAACCATTCAGAAATCAGATCATGGAAGGCAACACTGTTTATGGTATTTGAGAGGCTGATAGAATAAACACCTGCATCAGGTTGTATTCACAGGAATTCTGCATAAAGGTATAAACACCTTCTTACTACTTTGTAATACTTTCTGATCTAGTTGTATGCAGAAATTTACATATTGCAATACATATTGTTTTATTATAGATTACTTTTATTTTTCCTTCATATTACAGTTTGGGCATTATGTTGATTTTTCTGAAATTATATTTGTAGATTAGCTATGATATATAAATTTCATATGATGGTAGTCAAGAGGGCATTATAAATTCCTATTATAACAAGAGGGTGTTGGGTCCTTTTGACACAAAAACAGGGTTGAAAACGGCTAGTGTAGAAGTCTTATAGCTCTTTTGTTCTCTAAAATTATTTTTTTGTTTCTTATTTTTTACTCTGAGACTTAAAGTCACTGGAGAGTTTTGAGCAAAAGAGTGCCTGATGTGGTTAGTTTCAGAAACGTCACTCCTGCTGCTCTGTGGAGACAGATGCAGGGGAACACCAACCCTAGTTTAGAGGGTTTATCAGCACCCTCCTTCTGTACTGCTTGGAACTGGATGCCTTCATCTTTGTCCCCGTAGCCCAGCGAGAATGTCGGAGTGTCACTAAGCCGCTCTGCGTCTCAGCTACCCCTTCCAGAAGCAGCTCTGAATGCTACCCACTCTCTGGATTCCCTGTGTTGTCCTGGATCTGAGTTCTGTGATTCTCCATTGCTTGTTAGCTCATATATATACATATATATAAAGCTTGTACATATGTGTGTATATATATATTTACTTTATTTTATGTACTTATATTTACTTTGCATACTTATGTGTGTATGGAGAGAAAAAGAGAGAGAGAGAGAGAGAATGTTATATATATGTAAAATGTATTCTACCTTTCTAGTTGTCCTTGGAGAGAGAGCTGTCCAGATTACCTATTCCACCAATTATTCATTCCACCATTATAAAAGGTGGAAATTCTATAATTTTTTTTAATTAAAAAAAGAGAAACTGGAAGAAAAGAAACCAAAATAACATGTCTCTCTCCGAACAGTGGAATTCAGGTAATTTTATATTTTCTGTATTTTTCAAGTTTTCTGTAATTAAGAAAAAAATTCTTGCTTGTTAGCATTATGTTTAAGAAGTCTGAGAGTCCCACACATTGTAAGCATATTTAAAAATAGAAGGCTTCCCTGGTGGCAAAGTGGTTAAGAATCCGCCTGCCAATGCAGGGGACACGGGTTTGAGCCCTGATCCAGGAAGATCCCACATGCCGCGGAGCAACTAAGCCCAAGCGCCACAACTACTGAGCCTGCGCTCTAGAGCCCACGAGCCACAACTACTGAGCCCATGTGCCACAACTACTGAAGCCCGCACGCCTAGAGCCCGTGCTCCACAAGAGAAGCCACCGCAATGAGAAGCCCCGCGAACCGCAACGAAGAGTAGCCCCCACTCGCCCCAACTAGAGAAAGCCCGCACGCAGCAATGAAGACCCAACGCAGCCAAAAATTTAAAAAACAATTTAAAAAGTAAAGTTGATATTATAAAAAAAATTATCAAAAAAATTTTTTAAAAAGTGATTTAGGAGGGGCTTCCCTGGTGGTGCAGTGGTTGAGAATCTGCCTGCCAATGCAGGGGACACGGGTTCGAGCCCTGGTCCGGGAAGATCCCACATGCCACGGAGCAACTGGGCCCGTGAGCCACAATTACTGAGCCTGCGCGTCTGGAGCCTGTGCTCCGCAACAAGAGAGGCTGCGATAGTGAGAGGCCTGCGCACCGCGATGAAGAGTGGCCCCCGCTTGCCACAACTAGAGAAAGCCCTCGCACAGAAACGAAGACCCAACACAGCCATAAATAAATTTTAAAAATTAAAATTAAAAAAAATAAAAATTAAAAAAGTGATTTAGGATAAGCTTGTTAGGAATGTTCTCATTCATTTTAAGATATGTGAGAGCTTTGTGAATATCCTTGGCCTGGAAATTACAATATTTAGTTGACTATTAGAAAATCATTGTATGGATAACAACAAGGTCCTACTGTATAGCACAGGGAACTATATTCAATATCCTGTAATAAACCATAATGGAAAAAGAATATGAAAAAGAATATATATGTATATGTATAACTGAATCACTTTGCTGTGCACCTGAAACTAACACAACGTTGTAAATCAACTATACTTCAATTTAAAAAATAAATAAATAAAATAGAAAATCATTGTCAATAGGAAAGACTACATGTAATTAAATAATTATGCCCCCACTAGAGGTACCAATGTATTTTGAAACACCACACTGCAACATTTACCTGAAACTGGTTACCTTTTAAGAACCGTTCCCAAACATCCAAGGCTAGTTAATTCATGCAAAACTGTTCACTGATTTTATTATACTTGAAACGCTGGCCAAAGAAATTGTTGATAATGACAGTGGTCTCGTGAAAAAACAAAAACAAAACCAGCTAGAGAGAGGATAATGAAATCTCTGTGCTTTTGTGAGGCAGACGTTGTGGGTACTCAGTCAGACCCCGCTGGATCCTGTTACTGCTTCTAGCTGCGCTTCTCAGCTTCTGGGCTCCGGTAACTCTCACAGGAGGCCGCCCTGGAGCTACAGGGGCCACTTTGCCTACTGGTTTACTCTCCCCCTGGGCAGCCCCAGCCCATGGCCAGTGCAGGAAAAGTGTGAAAGCCCAGCTTCCTTGCCATGAGCTGAGACAAACTCCGAGGCAGAACTTCCACTGCAGTGTTCCCGGTGGGGTCAGGCAGAAACCGCCCCCTGTAAGACTGAAATCACCCTGAGACTTGGCTTCTCTTTCCCTGTCGACTTCCCCTGAGAGCACTTCTGTGATAAACCACTGGCACAGGAATCCCTGATTTGGAATCCGTTTCTATCTCAAATTTCAACTTCTTTAGGGAAAAATATTAGTATAAAAATTTTTTTCTGATCCTGTCAAGGATGCAGCAGGATTTATTTTTATCTACAAGTCAGTTATGACATACATTGGAGTTAAAGACACTTTACATATTTAGCAACTTAATGTTAGTTCACTGAGGAACTATGAGGGACTGCAGGGTTTGTAAGAACTAACAGTATTCAGGTAAGTACATTTTATATCCGTGATATATAAACTGACAATCTAGATCTATGGTCTGCAGAAAAAGGGCTATTCCTGGAAGATCAAATTATCGATTAAGTGGTGGCTTGCAGAAATGCAGGATCCTGAAGGTCATTGGCTCTGAAGAGGAATTTCACTCAAGCCGTCACGACCGAATAGACCCCTTTGTTCCTCTACAGAAGTGTTTATGTCTACAAAGTCTGATCTAGACATCCAGGCTCTTGGGGTACTCTTTCTCCCCAGGTGGAACTGGAAAATTACTGACAAACCCTGGGTGTACTGTTTGACCTACTTTACAGATGACAGAATTTACACTTAAAGGCTTGAAGCCACTTCCCCGAGACAGTTTGTTCAGGAGATGGGAGTGCAGGGGTCTGAACTCAAGCAACCTCTCTCCAGCACCCTCGCCCTTAACTGCTGCCCCAAATGCACAGCATTGTCTCTTGTGTTTATTGTGAGAGGGACAGGCCCAAGACAGACTAAGGAGCTTGCCTAAGGCATCAGAGTGGGTCCCCAAAAGTATTCCTTATCTTGTAAAACTAGACTCTCTGGTCGGCTGTCTGCCTAGTTCTTTCCTTCCTGTTACCCTCTAGATTCAATAAAATCCTCTTTAAATAATTTCTCCTGGTCCCAGCCACACTGCAGAGTATTAAGGGGAGGTCATGGTGGTGACCACTAAGAGCCCTAGAAAGTCAAAGGAGTCTTGACTAATCCAGGTACCCAACCCCACTTAAAGCCTGTTCCAAATCTACCAGACCTTGAGATGAACGTCTATTTTATTCAAGAAGGCAGTGGCTTTTCTAACACCTGGTGACATTCATGAAGAGTCACGCGACGAGGAACACCATTGTGAAACAGTGAGAATGCTGTTGGTCAAAGCATTTTCAGAACGTCAGACATGTTTTACAAATCACATAAAAATAATCCATGATACTGTGGCATAATTAGACATATTAATTTCTACTGTTACATTGTTCCATCAGGAAAGCTTTTCAGTTGGCAGCTAACAGCTTTCGTGGTGGTTTCTATCTTTGGGGTTGGCCCCTCTTGGTCTTGTCCTTGGCTTTGTTCTTGATCTGACTCTGGGGGCCTCCAGTTCTCCACTGACTGACTATAAGAAGAGAGAAGAAAAAGAACAGAATGGGGCATAGAGGGGCAAAATCTATGAGCAGTCATTATACCAAGAATGAACAAATTAGAGAACTACTAAATTGGGAGGAGGGGCTGAGCATTTAAACATTTTTCATTCTAATCACAATATTATACTAGATGTGTTGACAGCAATGGATTCTAACAGGTCCTCCCCACAGAATCCAACTGGGAGCCAATGGGCTGAATTCTTTAATGTGGATGATCATTTTTTGAATTTTCCTTTCTGATAAGTGAAATTTCCTCGCTTAGTTAATAATCGACCTCTGGAACCTAAATAGTATGTTCATGGTCTCATAGAAAGAAGTTTAGTGATTAGATGACTGATAATTACATTACCCATCAATTACTGTTTCCAAATCAACTAGGACTGCCAGATAATGAACCTCTCTCTAAATGACAATGAGAATTGCAAATAAATGAGTTCAGATATTCATAGCATACCAATTAAATTAAATGATTAATCAGTTTCAGAGGGATGGTGAGTTGCCCTTTACCAGGATTTGAGAGGGAGCTGTGAGGTGTGTTTTCTGACTGCTTCATTAAATTTGAGTGCTTTGATGATGAGTTTTAAAGGTACAGGCTAACTATACTACCTTTTCAGCAGATTTTTTTTTTTTTAAGGAAATTGATCAGTGTTTCCTACTAACAGGCTGTATTTTAAGTTTATTTTTCCTATATAAAAATGGTTGAAGGCTTCCCTAGTGGCGCAGTGGTTGAGAATCTGCCTGCCAATGCAGGGGACATGGGTTCGAGCCCTGGTCTGGGAAGATCCCACATGCCGCAGAGCAGCTAGGCCCGTGAGCCACAACTACTGAGCCTGCGCGTCTGGAGCCTGTGCTCTGCAACAAGAGAGGCCGCGACAGTGAGAGGCCCGCGCACCGCGATGAAGAGTGGCCCCCACTTGCCACAACTAGAGACAGCCCTAGCACAGAAACGAAGACCCAACACAGCTATAAATTAATTAATTAATTAATTAATTAATTATTTTTAAAAAATGGTTGAAAACTATATGTATAGGGACTTCCCTGGTGGTGCAGTGGTTAAGAATCCACCTGCCAATGCAGGGGACACGGGTTCAAGCCCTGGTCCGTGAAGATCCCACATGCCTCAGAGCAGCTAAGCCTGTGCACCACAACTACTGAGCCTGCGCTCTAGAGCCCGCGAGCCACAACTACTGAGCTCACGTGCCACAACTACTGAAGCCCGCGCACCTAGAGCCCATGCTCTGCAACAAGAGAAGCCACCGCAATGAGAAGCCCATGCACCACAATGAAGAGTAGCCCCCGCTCGCCGCAACTAGAGAAAGCCCGCGCACAGCAACGGAGACCCAGCGCAGCCAAAAATAAATAAATAAATTTATTTATTTAAAAAAACTATATGTATAATGGTGATATTCACTGCAGCATGAATAACAAGAGCTAAAATCTATGAACGTTCTAAATGTCCAGCCAACATTCCCAAGGCTGAACTGAAGGCTGGTGGTGGGCTATAGGGAAAGGGTTCCTGGGTAAAAACTTCCACTTCTGGTGAGTCTCTGTGGAATTATCAAGATGTAGCTGGAGGCTGCATGTCACCTCACTCCTGGTGTCAGGCAGCTTGACGCTTCCAGGACAAAAACAAAGAATTGTTTTTTCTCCCAATGATGCGTATTTATAAAACTTGAGTATTCGACAGTGGAAGCCAGTGGGAAACTAGGTCTTTTTAGACCAAAACCTTTATTGTTAGAAAAGGTGTTGTAGCAGTTCTTTCTTTTTTTATAGTTAGTACTGTTGGGATACAACTCTTGTTAAAAACTTCTAAAAACCCAATACCAACTGGACAAAGGAAGTGGTCATTACACCCTTTAAAAATCTGTAGCAACAAATACTATTCTAATATGAAATCTAAACCTCAAATACATTGTGTGTGGGAAAACCAGACTTCAGATGCCTCATCTTTATCTACTGAGAAATACCACAAGAAAGGAGAAAAGAATGTCAAGGGTTTACAGTAGCACTGTATAATAGAACTTGCTGTGATCGCCAAAATGTTTTCTGTGCTGTCCAATATGGTAGTCAAAGCGGCCACTGAGCACTTGAAATGTGGCTATTGTGACCGAAGAACTGACTTCTAAATTATATTTAATTTAGATCTAAATTTAGTCACAGGTGATAAATGGCTACCGTATGGGATAGTGCAATTCTAATGTATTTTTCAGTAAATATGTCTGTGGTTTATAGGAAAGAAGCTGTCACATAACAAAGTGGCAGGTAAATTGGTTGCAGAGTTGTGTGCAGATAATCATATTTTGCCAAATGAATCAACTGAACCAGAGGGCTGTCTGTAGAGAATTTAAAAACAACAAAAGCTGATTAAAAGTCTGTTTTTATCATCATCATATGCTGACAGTTCTAAGCAATATCAGTGATAAAGTACCCCTCTCTGCCAGTGTGGAACGTAGTGGTTCCTGCTCCCCTCTTGGTATACAAACTGTTCTCCACGACACCTCAAGTGTGTACAAGGACAAAAGGAAATCAAATGGATTAGCCATTGGGCTGTTCACAAATATTTGGTTCTCCCTCTTACTGGTGAGATTTCACTTCCCCTCACTTTGAACTCAGGTGTAGCCTTGGGACTTGTTTTCAGACAACTTTCTGAGAAAAAGCTCTAAAAGCCAGGGCATGCTGTATGGGCACCTGGCAATGTTCCAGGTAGTGGCTATTCCGGTAGCCTTGTTTCTGGAATGAGGACCATGACCAACCATCAGTGAACACGTAGTTTGTTCAAGAAATAAACCTTTATCACTTTAAGCCACCGAGATTTGGGGGTTGTTTGTTACTGTAGCCTAATCTAGTCTACCTGACTGATGCAGTATACCTAGTAATTTCCCTTAGGAATTTCAGAATTTAGAGATGGAATGAGAGCTTAGCATTGAAAGGATAAAATGAAGAGTTGAACTTTCAAGAACTTATTCTACATAAAGTCACCTTTAAGAAGCTTAAGAGCAGAGAAATGATGAAGCATGGCAGCAATAAGGTAGCAGCCACCCTCCAATTCATTTCATAGGGCGTGGTACTTAAAGGTGCATGGGTTTTTTGTTTTTATGGTTTGTTTTACTTTATTTTTTTATCATTATTTTTAAAATTTATTTTTATTTATTTATTTTTTGGCTGCATTGGGTCTTCGTTGTGGTGCGTGGGCTTCTCACTGTGGTGGCTTCTCTTGCTGTGGAGCATGGGCTCTAGGTGCACAGGCTCCAGTAGTTGTGGCACATGGGCTCAGTAGTTGTGGCTTGCTGGGCTCTAGAGCACAGGCTCAGTAGTCGTGGCACACGAGCTTAGTTGCTCCGCGGCATGTGGGATCTTCCTGGACCAGGGCTCGAACCCGTGTCCCCTGTATTGGCAGGTGGATTCTTTTTTTTTTTTTTTAATATATTTTTTTTAAAGCTTGATGGTATTCACATTGCTTAATTTGTGTCATGCTTTATTTATTTACTTATTTAATTTATTTATGGCTGTGTTGGGTCTTCATTTCTGTGCGAGGGCTTTCTCTAGTTGTGGCAAGCGGGGGCCCCTCTTCATCGCGGTGCACGGACCTCTCACTATCACGGCCTCTCTTGTTGCGGAGCACAGGCTCCAGACGCGCAGGCTCAGTAACTGTGGCTCACGGGCCCAGCTGCTCCGCGGCATGTGGGATCTTCCCAGACCAGGGCTCGAACCCGTGTCCCCTGCATTGGCAGGCAGATTCTCAACCACTGCGCCACCAGGGAAGCCCGGCAGGTGGATTCTTAACCACTCGCTACCAGGGAAGCCCAGGTGTATGGATTTTGATAGAAAAATGGACAAAGGATTACAATGGAAGGTCACCGTAAGGCAAGCATAAGACTCTTAAATATAAAAAGCATGCTCAACTTATTGAATTAGTTAGGGTCAAACTAGGCCATGCTACCATAAGAACAAATGCACCCAACTCAGTAGCTTAACAGAGTTTTCTCACTGGTGCAGGCTGATAGGGGTTGAGCAGCTTTTTCTTCCATCTTATAGCTACGAATCATTGACCTCCATTGGCATACCAACTCTTGATTGCCTTGAAGGAGGTAATACATCACTTGCTCCCATTCTGTTAGTAAGAACGTCATTAAAACCCCTATCTAAATGTACAAGGCACCTGGTAAACATAGTTCAGCTGTACGCCTGGGGGGAGGGGGAGGAAGATACGGGGTGTGTGTGTGTGTGTGTGGCTTTGCCTCTGCCACACTCAGAAGTGCAAAAATAAAAGTAGACAATACTATTCTATCAGGCTGCAGAGCAGAATCTGTCAATATACAACAATTTTTAACTCTGCCATTCTACTTCTAGGAATTTATCCTACAGATGAACTAAGATATATGTAAAAAACTTTTTGTAAAAGCAAGAGATTGGAAAAAATCTTAAATTATCATCAGCAGGGTCCACATTAAACAACTTATCGTACATCCATATGATGGAATACCATGCAGTCATAAAAAAGAATGAGGAAGCTCTTCATGAACTGAGATAGAATAAACTCTGAGATACATAACCACATGAAAAAAATCAATGTGTATAATATCCTACCATTTGGGTAAAAACGAAAAAAATACATATGTATTATGTTTGTATATTTATGAAAGTATCTCCTGATGATCAGGAAAAAACAAACTGATCCCATTGCTTGCCTCCAGAAGGGGAACTGGGGGAATGGCGGTGGGCAGGGAGACTTCTGTTGTAGTCCCTATTTTATCTTTTGGATTTTTAGCCATGCCAATGTATTACCTAATCAAAATTTTATTTATTTAAAAAATGTATTTATTTGGCTGCACTGGGTCTTAGTTGCAGCATGCATGTGGGATCTAGTTCCCTGACCAGGGATCAAACCCGGGCCCCCTGCATTAGGAGCATGGAGTCTTAACCACCGGACCAGCAGGGAAGCCCCACCAAATTTTAAAATGTTTATATGGAGGATGTGAATTCAGACTGCCACTGTGACCTTGAGCAAATTGCTTCATCTTTATGTCTGTTAATCGACAAAAGGGGGGTTAGAATCAGTGCCTCCATCTTGTGGGGTTGTAAGAAACCAATTGCTCGACTTCTGAAGAAAATTCTAATAGAATCAATTGGGGTATGTTTGAACCACCTGCTGATCTAGAAATATTAAAAAGGTACAGCTTGTGAGGCAGTCAGGGAAAGCCTGGTGAGTTTTCCCATGACAAAGGCATTAGAGAGTGCTTGGTGTGTCTGAGAAACTGCAAGGAGGGTGGATGAGATGGAACGAGGACAGCACTAGGTACATGAGATCTCAGGGTGGGAGTGGGAAGACCATGAAGAAGGTATTTGCGGCTTTAGTTTCCTGTGATCCCCCAGCTGCTGTGTAGACTACCTGTAGGGCAGCAAGCCCTTCTGGGAGATACACAACGCTGACCTTCAGCCTGAATCCTCCCTCCCCTCCCCAAGTCGGCATCCTGAATAGCTGGGAAATTAAATGAGTCTTTCTAATTCATGCAAGGACCAAAGAACCGAGAGAAAAACTCGAGACTAAACACTATACATTTTATTTTCCCTGAAATTCTTGACTGTTTCTGCCATCATGTTTTGTACCTTTTTGCAGGGTATTCGGTTTGCTTTAAAGCAATTAGTATTAGATCACAAAAGATAACAGAAGGTCCATTTGTTTTAGTTTAATAAGACGTTTATTCTATCATTATATATAGCTGAACCACCTCTACACACAAAGTAATATGGTCTAAGATTTTTTGAGTGGGAAGGAATTTGGGTCTCAAAAGGTTTTGCGAGCCTGCAACATGTTTTCTGGAAATCATTTAAGTGGGCCTTTTAAAAGACCCTGGAAGAAAATACGAGGAAAATTGGTTTGCAAGAAAACCAGCAATTAGATTTCAAAATTAAACTACCTATTAAGATAGCAAACCAAGAACTGGAAAGAACTGGGGCAACTCCTCTTCCATATTTCGTATGCACTCGACTCCACCCTGGGAAACAGAAGCTTAGTCTAGGGGAAGTCATGAGGCAAGCGGAATGTGGTGGTACGCCCGACCACAACCGGTGGGTGGCCTGGCACGTCTGTGGAATGGTGAGGCTCTTGGGGGTAGTTTGAGCAGGGATGAGAAAAATAACTGTAGACCACACATAAAGTCAGAAACCAACTGAACTTGTATTGACACCAACTACACGACTCTTCTTAGTAGCCTTATGGGAACGGATAAAGTGGCTTGACCCAAGATAACACTGATTAGACTTAGCAATGTAACTTTTAAATAAAACCAACCCTATTTTCCCCAAGGTGGCTTAGATGTCATAATGGGTCACAAACTAACACTACAAATAAAACGTTTACAATTTTGATCCAAGCCCCTTCTATCCTCCCACACTTGAAAGGGACCTGATGAACACCAATTTCCCAATCCTAGCATCACTAGCTTACAAACCTTAGGGTTAAAAACTCCCTCCTCATTTACCCAATATTCAATTTCCATCAGTTTCAATATACACTAGTGTAAATACCATGACTATTTTGCATGAAGTTAAGTATTCTACAGATCAGAATCACGGGATTGAACCAGGAGCTCCCACCTTTTATGTGAACTTCAGTGGTACCATCGAGGCCAAGGCAATTTAATTTAGGTTAACCAGGATTTGTTTCAATTTTTAAGAGAAACATCTTGCAACAGGTTTATTCAATTCTCTTAAAAAATGGTGGCATTCCTTTACTTTCCGCCTTTTGGCAGCAGAAGTTACATACATGGAATAGCAGATTAAGTCTAAAAACGTGGGCCCTAGTCAACTTTATTTTTCGGCATTATGATCATGATGAAGGATCACGACACCCTTCACATTCCCAAGGAAAACTCAATTTAAAGTTTGTCCTTGCCAAACTCCATAAAACAGCCACTCTAGAGTAAACCAGCAGAGCATTGCATCACCCCAATAAAGCTGTAGGTTTCATCACATGCACCAACAAATCTACATGGCTAGTTTCTGCGCTCCTCTTTTACAGAATTTTACACCTATTGTTACCAAACAGCATTTTAAACACGGACATATCAACTGCCTAATAAAGCAAAAACAAAGGCATTTCCCTTATTAGAAACAAGATACACCAAAAACAAAGGCATTTCCCTTATTAGAAACAAGATACACCATCACTTAAAATCTTCAAACATTATTGCACTTTAACTTTCAGAATTTGACAATGCATTCAATGAAGCAATCTGCAGACAACTAGTTTTAACAGACAGATTAAAAAACACTTTTAAGCAGACGTGGATGTCCTAAACTGTTTATTAGGTAAGAATTTTACAAACATTACTTATATTAGCGGTAGCGGTGGAGCTGGAGAGTATTGCGCCTTCTCCAGGCTGCGCGGCGAGAACCACCGATCGTGTGGTGGAACTTGTGGCCCTTGCCGAGGCCGCGGCTCTTTCTGCCCGCAGACGTCAGCCCCCGCATCTCCCTGTGCTTGTGGACTGGTTTGGTGATCCACTGGGTGTCAGGGTTTCTTCTGATAGCTTTATGGAAGGGATCGATGAGGATAACCTCAAAAAACTTGTACGTAGAATCTTCACCCACCCAGTAAGAATTCAGGACCCTCAGGGCCCCACAGTGGCGTCCCGCTCGCTCCTAGAACAGGAAACAAAGGCCCAAGGTCAGCCTCCCACACATCCTAGTAGCCAATCAGGCGGCAAGAATTCCCCCCAGAGGCAGGGACCATTATGATAAGGTAGACGTACGTAGTACCTAACACACATAAACATCCTTAGATTGATTTGCTCCCCAAAGGCCGGGCCCCTAAGTACGATAAGGTAGACTTACTATAAAACAAAGGACTCAGACATGCTTAGATCTAAAACCGTTCTCTCTTATTGCCTCCTTGCCAAGTAAAACATGAATGCTAGTATCTGGCTAACCAAATCCAGTACTCTGGAACCATGCATTTTTCTAGCACAATCGAAGGGTTATTAGCAAAGTTTTACAGAGAACTGTGAAGGCCACGACTCTCTTTCGAATGGTCTTCTTTGCCTTTTCTTTGAAACACAAAACCTTTTTAGTTCGTGGAGGGCAACAGGCCCTCGTTTGCCAACCTCTACAACAGAGCACAGCGTAACTGACTTAGCCGAGAAAGACAGCTTCCTACCGAGCACAGGAAATCAGTGGTACGAACAAACACAGCTTCCCTAACACCTGGGGAGACGTGCTCTTCAAGACCACGTTTACTGCCCTTTAAAAGCGTAGGTTCCACGGACGCACGCTGATCATAAAGCACTTTCCTCTACGTGAGCAAAGACAGGTTCCCAACAGAAACTGACAAAGTCCGATAGCAACTCCTCGCTGGGATTGGTAAAAAACAACATCACCCAACCCCATTTTCAACGCCACAGGGCTCACCTGGGTACAAAGGAACCACGAGGAAAGGTGCCCAAACCCTCGTCCTCCTCCTCCTGCGGGAGGCGGCCAACGCAAGCGCTACTCGAAACCCACTTACCTCGGCCACAGACTGCAGGCTCCGGGCAAACTTGAGCTGGTTCACGCCATGGTGGACGGGCTTGCCGTAGGTGGCGCCCTTCGGGACCGGGCGTTTGCGGCCCCCGCGGCGCACGCGGACCCGGTATATCACATAACCTATTCAGAGAGAAGGGCGCGATGGACTCAGTGCCTTGTCTCTAAGGCGCCGACACGGACTGTTATCTCAGGCCAGCGGCCGGTTTCTGCCGAGGCCCCGGGCGAGCGGGACGGCTCCCCGAGAGCGCTTCCCGGCTCCTCCCGGGGGGGGCAGCATCTCCTCCCGGCCTCCGCGCGGGGCCCGCTCACCTTGCTTGGCCTTGTAGCCCAGCCTGCGCGCCTTGTCGGGCCGGGTGGGGCGCGGGGCCCGGTGCAGCGCCGAGAGCTGGCGGTACTGCCAGCAGCGCACCCTGAGCAGAAAGCGCATCACGTCCGACTGCTTCTTCCTCCACAGCTCCTGGATGTACTTGTAAGCGCCCATCTCGGCTCACCTTTGACGTAAGCCAGCCATTAGTAACACATCATCCCTTTCACGTGTAACGACAAGCCCCCGTCCGCCCGCCCGAGCCGCCACCGACCACAAGGAAAGCCCCGATGATCAAGAAACGGCTCTGCACGAACGCGGGGCGCAGCCGGCCCAGCCCGGCGCCCCGCACGCTGCTGCCGGACGAAGGAACCGAGCTGGCCCTGGGCGCCCGGGGGCGGGGGACCGAGGCGGGCGGCGCCCCAGGCCCGGCCTGCAGAGGCCTTGCCGGGACCCCCAAGGGGAAGGTGCCGCCGCCACCGCCAAGCGGTACTCCTCGAAGAAAAGCTCTCCCTCCCCCCAGGCCCCCGGCCTCACTTCCGGACGCCCCAGGCCCGGCCGCCCGTCCCTCAGCCCCCACGCCTCCCTCTCCACGCTCTGGCCCCAGCTCGGATTCGCGCCGCCATCACAGCATTGCCCCCAGCCCGCTCCGGGAGCCGCCTCTCCACGCCCGCGCTGCCCCGCATCCCGACCGAACCCGCGCCGCACAGGAGACAGGAGGAGCTCCGAGGTCGCAGGGTCCCCGAGCCTGGATGGCGGAGATGAAAAGAGATCCGCGGCGGATAGAATAGCCAATATCCCACCACAGCCTACCTGATGGCTGCCGCCAAACGGAAAGGAAGGACCCTTTCTCCCACAATCCCTTTGGCGCTCCTCCCCCGCCTCTGCGAGCCTCGTTCCGGTGGAAAGCGGCGGCCGCGCAGAGCCTCATGGGACATGTAGTTCCGGCAGAGAGCCCGCGGGGCGGAGTTCGGCCGGGATTGGGCGTAACCTCCCCCCGGGTCCCGTCCCCCGCTCCTCGGGATTCGAGCCTGAGAGGCAGACGCGAGCCGGCGGTGACCGTCAGCAGCAAGGCCTGGGCTAGAGAGCGTCCAGACATCCCGCCGCCTCCAGGAGGCAAGTTGGGGGCGGGGCTCCCGGGGCCGCAGCCCGCGCGCCGCTCTCCTCTGGGCCTGCGAGGCGTGCGGGTCTGTCGGGGGCATCCGGCGGGGCCGCTTTGCGCTGCTGGCGCCTCACCTGGGGTGGGGGTGGGGGGCCGCTGCGGGCTCCCCGCTTTCCCCGGACGCGCGCAGAAACTGGGGGCCCCGGCGGCGCTGCCCCAGCCGGCAGGTGGGGCGCTCGAGGTGCGGGGGCTTGGCGGTGGGAGCCGCGTCTGTCCCCCCCCGGAGCAATTGGGGCTGCAGGCCCCGCTCCGAGGAATTTTGCACCAAAAGGATTGGGGGGGGAGGGGAGGGGGGGTGCAGGCAGGTCCTCGCCTTCCCAGGTCCGTGCCTTTCCTGCGTGCAGATCTGGTCCCAGATTTGCTACGTCAGAACCACGATCTTTCTAGAAAGGCGAAATATTTATATGCCAAAATCTGGTCGTCAGGTGCGAGTGTTTTGGGGAAAAAAGCCGAGAAAATGCAGGCGTTTTGTGTTGCATTCTTTATTGACAGTTTATTTACTAGCTTTTTTGCATCTCCAGAATATTTTCATTTTAGGTAAATCATGTGGTTTAATTCTCTTACAAATTCTAAGTTTAAATGTGGCGAAGGTTTAAGAGACTCATCTTCTAAATTAGTGGGTTTGGTTATTTTTTTTACTCCATTTCCTAATATCCTTTTTTTTTTTTTTTTGTAATTGCAGCTTTACCGTTGTAAAAGCCTTCACAGGTGCATTGATTCATTCAACAGATATTTCTGAAGGGCCTCATATGTGCCCAGCTGCTGGGATGGTAGCAGTGGTCGTCGCAGCAATTCTAGCTTCTTGGAAAAAGGACAATAAACATAAAATGTATATTATGCTCTGTGATAAGTGTTAAGGACAGACATTAAGGGGAAGGGACGGGTAGGGCGTGTTGGGGCAGGGGTGGAAATTTTGGATGGAATATTCAGGTAAGTGTTGAGAAGTGGCGTTTGAGAAAAGACCTTGGAGGTGTGGGGACTGATTTCAGTCAGAGAGAAGAGCGCCAGGGCTGGAGCGTGCCTGCGTTAATACAGGACCAGCAAGGAGGCATAGGGGAAACTGGCCTGTGACATCAAAGAGACGAACGTTCTTATGGACTTTGGGTTTTCACACTTTCTGAGATTGGAAACCATGGCACGATGTTGAGCAGAAGCGTGACTTCATGTGACCTACATTTTAAAAGGATCACTTGGGGACTTCCCTGGTGGTCCAGTGGTTAGGACTCAGAGCTTTCTCTGCCTTGGCCGGGGTTCATCCCTGGTCGGGGAACTAAGATCCCGCAAGCCTGCGCAGCGTGGCCAAAGGAAAAAAAAAAAAAAAAAAAGGATTGTTTGAGGCTAAAAGGAAGAAGGAAAAAGTTTGGACAGTTAGGAGGTTTTATTCATTTTCCTGTTGCTGTTATAACAAATTACAGCAAATTTACTGGCTTAAAAGAGTACAAAGGGACTTCCCTGGCGGTCCAGTGGTTAGGACTCTGCACCTCAAATGCAGGGGGCACGGGTTCGATCTCTGGTTGGGGAACTAGGATCCCACATGCCACGTGGCACGGCCAAAAAATTAAACAATAAAAAAATAAAGAGTACACGTTTATCGTCTTACAGGTCTGTAGGTCAGAAATCTCTCTAGGCTAACATCGAGTTGTCAGTCGAGCTGTGTTCCTTTTAGGGGTGCTAGGGGAGACTCCATTTCCTTGACTTTTCCAGCTTCTGGAGTCCACCTGCATCCCTTGGTTCCTGGCCTCTTCATCTTCAAAGCCAGCATTATAGCATCTTCAAATCTCTCTCTCTCTCACTTCTGCCACTCTTGTCTCTGCCTTATAAAGACACTTGTGATTACATTGAGTCCACTCAGATAATCCAGGATAATCTCCCCATCTCAAGGTTCTTCATTTAGTCACAACCACAAAGTCTTTTTTTTACCATGTAAAGTAGAATACTCATGGATTTGGGGGATTATGATGTGGACATCTTTGAGAGATCAGATGAGAAACTGTAGTGCCTTGGACTACTTCATTAGTGATGGAGGTGCTAAGTGGTCCAGCCTTGGATGTGTTTGAAAGGTAGAGGCTTTATTGATGGATCAGATGTGGGTTGTGAGGAAAATTAGTCAAGAACGATTGACTACAAAGGTGGAATAATCATTTGGAAAGAAGATTCTGGCAATGTGATTAATCACTGCTATTTCTTAATTAGGTTTTGCAGTTTTGTTTGTTGATTTGCAGTTTGCAGTTTCTCAATTAGCAGTTTTGCAAGATTTGGATTGGTATTTTCAATTGATTTTGAGATTCCTGAGGGCAGGGATCATTTCTGATTTTGCCTCCTAGTTTGTGCCTAATGCCTGGCATTAGGATAATCCCTCAGTAAATATTTAGTGAATGAGTGAAAGAATGGTTACTGGAATCTGTTTATTGTATTTCATTATGTGCAGTATTGTTTGCAAAACTCTTTTAATATGTGTTTATGTATGTAAAGTGTATTCATCTATGGTTAAGTGAAAGTATTGCACACAATCCCTGATGTTTACATAAACAAATACACAGTGTAGAGGTTTTCTTCCTGTGATGCTTGCATAATAAGAGCTATAACATCTCTTTATGAGGTTAACAGTGTTTTGGTGATAATATTTTTCAGTTTGCATTAAAAAGTTGTGTTTTACTTTAAAACTAGAATGATTTCCTTAGAAGAACAGCAGGAAGAACAGAAGTACTGACAATTCTGGGTAGCTCTTTCTGATGGCTTTTCAAAAAGAATACTGACCAAGCTCAGTGTTTTCAGCAGAATGGATCAGATCATATTTTTATTCTCTAGCCACATTATTGATTAGCCTGGAAAGCAAAGCAATATGTATTTAAGACTGCATTGGATTTTGCCTGTTAAGCACATACTCTTAGTCATTTACATCAGAATGTCAGGGATTAATAGGTCACAGATTGAATTGTATTGTCCAGCAGTTTCTTAGTGTAGGGACTATACAGGTAGCTGTAGCTACCACTTTTTGTATTAACCTCGTGTTGATGCAGTTTCCGGGTAAGTAGTTTCCGCTCTCATAGCGTTACAGTATTAGAAGTGACCTTAAAGGTCATCCATCTACTCTGGGGCCTTTCAAACTCTCGAAACCTGGGTTTAATAAGAGGCTTGGCCACCCCCAGGATCTATTCATGTGATTCCCTGCCCTTTCAGGGTGCCGCAGATGACCTCTCTTTATATTTGGAAGGAAATGGTGCCTATTTATTGTGTTTGGGAATTATGAAATATTATAATGCTTATAGAACTAAGCTTTTAGTAGGTTTTATTTGTACATATTGAATATATATGTGTGAGAACAACTTCCTTATATGTAATGTGAGTCCCTGCCATCATGATCATATATAGAAAATAAAGTGTTTTGTATGTGTATTTAATGTTATTCATTCAAAATCTTACATTAGATATTAATTTTTTACAGAACACACACTTTTAAAAAATTAATTTTATGGAGGTATAGTTGATGTACAGTATTACATGCGTTTCATGTGTACAACTTAGTGATCCACAGTTTTAAATTATATTCCATTTATAGTTATTATAAAATATTGGCTATATTCCCTGTGCTGTACAATGTAGCCTTGTAGCTTATTTATTTTATACACAGCAGTTTATACCTCAAGAATTATTTTTTTTTTTAAAGATTTTTTGATGTGGACCATTTTTAAAGTCTTTATTGAATTTGTTACAATATTGCTTCTGTTTTTATGGTTTGGTGTTTTGGCTGAGAGGCATGTGGGATCTTAGCTCCCTGACCAGGGATCGAACTCTCATCCCCTGCATTAGAAGGTGAAGTCTTAACCACTGGACTTCCAGGGAAGTCCCAAGAATTCATATTTTTTAATTGATGGTAAAGCAGGTCACTAATCTACAGTTTTTACTCTAGTTGCGGCGAGCAGGGGCTACTCTTCATTGCAGTGCGCGGGCTTCTCATTACTGTGGATTCTCGTTGCGGAGCACAGGCTCTAGGCACATGGGCTTCGGTAGTTGTGGTCCGTGGGTTCAGTAGTTGTGGTGCACGGGCTTAGTGCCCTGCGGCATGTGGGATCTTCCCGGACCAGGGCTTGAACCTGTGTCCCCTGCATTGGCAGGTGGATTCTTAACCTCTGCACCACCAGGGAAGTCCTTATCTTCAGGTTTATGTAGTATTATTGTCTCCCACTTGAAGACAACTAGGAAGCTAGAATGCTTCAGGTGTGCTTTGATTAATCACATTACCCTCTCATCTTTGTTTTCTTTGTGATGGTATAAAATATTTACCATGATCTGTTTTATTTCTTTCCTTCTCTCACCATCCTAAAAAACCTTAAAATCCTTACCTAGTGTTTGAGTTACCTCTTTTCAGTTGCTTTTACTGTTTTCCCTTGAAGTCTTCTCTGAAATACTGAAACAAATGCCCCAATTTATCTTGTACGCACACAAATACAAAATAGTGCATATTTTTAACAAACTTTATCTGCTGATCCTAATATTATTTCAGAGGAAGGGAAATAACAATAGAAAATAACAATAGAAAAATCAGAATTTAGATTCCAGCGGCAACCTTTCCTGATAACAGAATTGTTGCACGTGCCACCATCACTTTCTTATGCTTTTCTCATGTAGTTAGGTGGCAACTTCCTTTAAATTTTAACTCTTATTAAAAGCCCTTTGGGCCTTTCTCACCTTCTGAGATGACCCACATCCTGTCTGTGGAGCATGTTTCTCTCTAAATAAATCCACTTCGGGACTTCCCTGGTGGCACAGTGGTTAAGAATCCGCCTGCCTGTGCAGAGGACATGGGTTCGATCTCTGGTCCAGGAAGATCCCACATGCGGTGGAGCAACTAAGCCCGTGCGCCACAACTACCGAGCCTGCGCTCTAGAGCCCGTGAGCCACAACTACTGAAGACCGCATGCCTAGAGCCCGTGCTCCACAAGAAGAGAAGCCACCGCAATGAGAAGCCCACGCACCACAATGAAGAGCAGCCCCCGCTGGCCTCGACTAGAGAAAGCCCGTGCGCAGCAATGAAGACCCAACACAGCCAAAAAAAAAAAATTTTTTTTCATGTCAGGAGATAAGTGTCATGGCTGATCTGGGTCATAAGAAATTATGGACTTTGACAACTAATCTACGACAAAGGAGGCAAGGATATACAATGGAGAAGAGACAGCCTCTTCAATAAGTGGTGCTGGGAAAACTGGACAGCTACATGTAAAAGAATGAGATTAGAACACTCCCTAACACCATACACAAAAATAAACTCAAAATGGATTAAAGACCTAAAGGTAAGGTCAAAAACCATAAAACTCCCTGAAGAAAACATAGGCAGAACACTCTTTGACTTAAATCTTAGAAATACTTTTTTGAATCTGTTTCCTAAGGCAAAGGAAACAAAAGCAAAAGTAAACAAATGGCACCTAATTAAACTTAAAAGGTTGTGCACAGCAAAGAAAACCATCAACAAAATGAAGACAACCTACTGAATGGGAGAAAATATTTGCACATGATATGACTGCTAAGGGCTTAATATCCAAAATACAACTCATACAATTCAATATAAAAAAGACCCCAATTTAAAAATGGGTGGCGGACCTAAATAGACACTTTTTCAAAGAAGACACACTGATGGCCAACAGGCACGTGAAAAGATGCTCAACGTCGTTCATCATCAGAGAAATGCAAATCAAAACCACAATGAGCTATCACCTCACACCTGTTAGAATGGCTATCATCCGAAAGTCTACGAATAACAAACGTAGGCAAGGATGTGGAGGAAAGCGGACCCTCTTGCACTGTTGGTGGGAATGTAAACTGGTGCAGCCACTGTGGAAAACAGTATGGAGGTTCCTCAAAAACCTAAACATAGAGCTACCATATGATCCAGCATTTCCACTCCTGGGTATATATCCAAAGAAAACAAACATGCAAATTTGAAAAGATACTACATCCCAATGTTTGTTGCAGCAATATTTACAGCAGCCAAGATATGGAAGCAACCTAAGTGTCCATCAACAGAGGAATGGATAAAGAAGATATCAATATATACAATGGAATACTACTCAGCCATAAAAAAGAATGAAATTTTGCTATTTGCAACAACGTGGACGGACCTGGAGGGTATTATGCTTATTGAAATAAGTCAGAGAAAAGACAAATATTGTATGTTATCATTTATATGTGGAATTTAAAAAAATACAACAAACTAGTGGATATAACAAAAAAGAAACAGACTCAGAGATACAGAGAACAAACTAGTGGTTACCAGTGGGGGGAGAGAGGGGGGAGGGGCAAGATAGGGGTAGGGGATTATACTCCTATGTATAAAATAAATAAGCTACAAGGATATATTGTACAGCACAGAGAAGATAGCCAATATTTTATAATAACTATACATGGAGTATAATCTATAAAATTTTTGACTCTTTGTTGTACACCTGAAACTAACATAACACTGGAAATCAGCTATACCTCAATAAAAAAAAAATTACAGACTTTGGGAAAACAGTAGAGAAGACTTACAGGAAGTTCATTTGTTAATGTTTTAGGTGTTGATAAAAAAAATAGTGATGTGTGACACACGTGTGCACACACAT
The DNA here is from genome assembly GCF_949987535.1 of Balaenoptera acutorostrata. NCBI lineage: Eukaryota > Metazoa > Chordata > Mammalia > Artiodactyla > Balaenopteridae > Balaenoptera > Balaenoptera acutorostrata. Next base: position 3,842,239 of record NC_080067.1, read on the forward strand.
ACAGAGAGATGCCCACCGTCCCTTTTATTTGAATGCTCATTTGGACTTTCTTCTTGTTGTTTTCTGACTTGAAGGCGTCATGGCATGCTTTTTTGTCAGCGCTATTGCATGTTCCACACTTCTAGGTAAGAGAACTGGAGGAAAGGAGGCAAAAGACAATGTGGAACTTTAACTTCTCTTCCCAAGTTTTTCTGTTGTATTTAATGAGACCCCTTTCCCTTTCTGTCTTGTCTGCTGGTACCTTGCCTTCTGGAAAATAAAAACTTTGACGAAAATTCAAGAAAGTGTTACCCAGTCTCGCTCTTCCATGCATTTGTGAGGAAGCGAGGGAAATGAGTTTTCCTTTCTTTCAGTTTAAAGTGCATGAAGAACTGTGACGCAAAAAGAAGTACGACTAAGACAGCCCCAAATCCAGTTTCTCACTCTCCTGAGAAAAGACTGACGTTTGCATTGATAGTGTTAATACTTCTTTAAAAAATGATGTCTACTCTCTGTCCAAATTTTTATCTTCATGCCTCCTTAAATTTTTACTTAAATGCTTATTTTTCCAGGTAAACATTGACGAGCAGGCAGTCTTTCAAGGATTGCTTCATCTAGGATTCGGTTCGGATTCCTATAGACTTAATTAGTATTGGAATAGTCTTTGTATAAGATGTGTTTATGCTGTTTGAAAACAAACATATATCTATACATGTATTCTTATGCTTCTCTAGGTCACCTCTGCAGAGATATATAGGAAACTAGTAACACTGATTAAGGGAGGACGGGAACCAGGAATGGGGTTTGGAAGGATGTACCGTATTCTACATTTCTTTTTATACTTGCAGTTTCCCCCTGTGTATGTATTACTAATTAAATTTAAACACAGAAAGAAAGAAAAAGGAAAGGTTGATTTTTTTTCTTTTTTCTTTTTTTTAAACAGTACACAGTTTTAAAGAGCTTCTCTTTTCTTCACAGTGATATCCTAAGAGAAGATGGGAAAGGGCTGTAAGGTTGTGGTTTGCGGCTTGTTATCTGTGGGGAAAACGGCAATTTTGGAGCAGCTCCTTTATGGGAATCATACTATTGGTAAGATTATTTTTCCCTAGTTTCCCTGCAGGTTCTTCTGGGAACTGGTCAGGGTCTTTTGTTGGTCGTGCTAACTTAAAGATGGGCAGTGGTGCACAAAAGTGAGGTGTCATTGAGAGGGACCGAAAGGGTCATAGAAATCGACAGAGATGAGGCGGGGAAAGTAGGGGCAAGGAAAAAACATCTTTATGTTGTTGAAATTCCAGAGTGCTTGCACTTACTCTGTTAGAACAAGAGTTGTAACAGGTAAGAAAAATGTTGTCTCTATGTGGTTTCCAGTGTGTTTACATGATGAAGAGTGGTCTTGGAATCACAGACTCACTGACTTCAGAATACGTTGAATGATCTCTCATTCTCATTTCAAACATGACTTTCCAGTACTGCTGTATAGGTTTTAAGAATGGAAGAGACAGTTGTTTGCTGCAGTATGACCTAATTTTGTGAATCGGATTATCTCATTCATTTATTCATTCATTGAGTTAAATAATTGTTCAGTACTTGCTCTTTGGTACAGGCTGTGATGAGGCCTGTGGGGATATAGAGGTGGAGAAGCATCTCTGGCTTTAAGGAGGTCACAGTTCGGTAAGGAAGGACAGACATAACACGTTAGAATCAAACAAGGCTTATCTTAGGGAGATACGTAGAATCCCAGATCTTTGAAGTATTTATCGATGGCAAGTGGCTTCAAGCACATTTCTGTCTTACTTTTATTAACCATTTTGATGAACTCTGATTCTCTTCCACCTTCCCAGAATAATATTTAACAACTTCGGTTAAATCCATATTTGGTTTTTATTAATAACGATGCCTGTGCCAGAAGGTCTGTAAACCTATCACAGTGCTGCACTATTGGTTCTGAATTTTTCACCTTCAGATTCTAATTTATGCCAGTGAAAAAGTAAATTATGCCCAAAGAGGGAAAAAAAGAATCCCTTTCCCCTCTTAAAACCCCAACAGATTTTGTTTCTGTAGGCTATGTCTTATGATATTTTTATTGTATTAGAGATTAAACCTGAGGAAATTTTTAAAAAAACTTATCACGTAAAATAATAACAATAAACTTATTGTATGCTAAGGTAACACATTTTAATGAAAAATAGTTATATTTTCAAAAAAAATCTAGTGAGAAGGTGAGTGTTGATTTACGTTTTTGAGAATCGAATGTCCAGCCTGATAGAAGGCAGCTGGATTATCATATCGGCTTGCCTTTGCATTCAGTCTGTTGTTATATGTTTTTTTAGTTGAAATATGTGAAGAAAAGGTGGCCTCACACAAATATGTGGTTGAAAAAGGTAGGACTATTTTAGTAGCTTTGCAGATGATGGTGGACTTCCTTCTTTGGTGTTTCACTAAAACTCAATCGGTGACGGTTACTTAAAGGTTATTGCAGTGTGGAGTCTGAAGCCACGTCAGCGAACTTCTCCTGTTCTATTACATTAAAACCTCATTGATTTATCTTGCACTTCAAATGGGTTTTTTGCCCATGCATGGTTTCTTAACATTTATGAATTGGTCATTTGGAAAATACTTGTTAACTGAGGTAAGCAGATCTTCCAAATACCATTTATTAATATCATCAACAGTCTCATCGGTATTGGGAAGCTATCAAGTTTCTGCTGATGGATACAATTCTCATTTTTGCTTGAAAGCTCAAATCTTATCATTAACAACAGATACTATCAGTTATTTTCCTTGAAATGATAGGCTCTCGTTATTCATCTTTGAGAAAATGTCTGTCAAATACCCTGAATAACCATGGTTTTTTTCTGTTATTCCTTCTTTAAAAAAAAAAAAGAAGTGGGACTTCCCTGGTGGTGCATTGGTTAAGAATCCTCATGCCAGTACCGGGGACACGGGTTCGATCCCTGGTCCTGAAGGATCCCACATGCCGCGGAGCAACTAAGCCCGTGCGCCACAACTACTTAGCCTGCGCTCTAGAGCCTGCGAGCCACAACTACTGAGCCCATGCGCTGCAACTACTGAAGCCCATGCCTAGAGCCCGTGCTCCGCAACAAGAGAAGCCACTGCAATGAGAAGCCCGCACACCGCAAGTAGAGAAAGCCTGTGTGCAGCAGGGAAGACCCAACACAGCCAAAAAAAAAAAAGTAGCTATTTCAACTTGAAACTCAAATGCAAGAGCTTTTCCTCCAGACAGTTACCATTATTCATTAAGCAGAAATACTTCATGTATACTTCTCATTAATCACATAGAATATTTTTTTTAACATGACAGCTTTTTTTTTTTAATTTTTATTTATTAATTAATTTATTTATTTTTGGGTATGTTGGGTCTTCATTTCTGTGCGAGGGCTTTCTCTAGTTGCAGCGAGCAGGGGCCACTCTTCATTGTGGTGCGCGGGCCTCTCACTGTTGCAGCCTCTCTTGTTGCGGAGCACAGGCTCCAGACGCGCAGGCTCAGCAGTTGTGGTGCACGGGCTCAGCTGCTCCGCGGCATGTGGCATCTTCCCAGACCAGGGCTCGAACCCGTGTCCCCTGCATTGGCAGGCAGACTCTCAACCACTGTGCCACCAGGGAAGCCCCACATAGAATATTAAAAAGATGTAAAGATACATACTCAAAGATTAGGATTTAATAAATTTGGTAATTTTTCCTGCTTCATCAAGGACATTCTTAAGTAAAACTGGCTTTTTCTTTTGAAACTGCAAGTATGAGGTGTTGAGGAATTCAGCCTCTAATACAGTTGGTGCCACTGCCTTGATTTGTACTAAGGCATCAGCAGCTTTTTTTTTAGAGCATTTTTTTTTAAGTATTCTTTTTTTTTTTTTTAAATTTATTTATTTAATTGCACAGGGTCTTAGTTGTGGCATGTGAAGTCTTAGTTGCAGCATGCACGTGGGATCTAGTTCCCTGACCAGGAATCGAACCCGGGCCCCCTGCATTGGGAGTGCGGAGTCCTATCCACTGCGCCACCAGGGAAGTCCCCTAGAGCATTTTTTTTTCAATTAATTAATTAATTTTATTTTTGGCTGTGTTGGGTCTTCGTTGCTTCGTGCAGGCTTTCTCTAGTTGCAGCGAGCAGGGGCTACTCTTCTTTGCACAGGCTTCTCATTGCGGTGGCTTCTCTTGTTGTGGAGCACGGGCTTCAGTTGTGGCACGTGAGCTCTAGAGCGCAGGCTTAGTAGTTGTGGCACACGGGCTTAGTCGCTCCGCGGCATGTGGGATCTTCCTGGACCAGGGCTCGAACCCGTGTCTCCTGCACTGGGAGGCGAATTCTTAACCACTTCACCACCAGGGAAGTCCTGGCATCAGCAGTTTTACCCATCATTACTTTTATATCATCAGCGCAAATGTCAACACAGTGAAAAAGACGAATGTCTTATATTATTATGAAAATAGTTTTGCCCATATGGGTTCCCTGAAAGGAGACCTCAAGGGATCTCTGTAGACCACACTTTGACAACTGCTGGCACATGTAAATATTCTCAGCTGAGCAGTATTATGTACTATGATTGTTTCTTTTCTTTCTTTTTCTTCTTATGGAGGCTAATATTTGCTCTATCACTTCTTTAGTTTTGTTTATACCTTTTGCTGATTCTTCCACATGTCCAGATGGTTCTCAGTTCTCCATGAGGTCAATCATATCAGATAATCCACCCTGCCCTTTTTTTTTGAGATATTTTTCCAAAAATATCTAGCTAGCATTCTCTTATCTGGGCCAATTGTACAGCTGTCACCATAGAACTTCCCTTTACTTTTTCTTTCTTCCTGGGTTTGATTTACTGTTTTCTAGATCTCCCGTCCCCTTCTGTTTACGCCCTTCTTTTGGTGGAGCGCATCTTGCAGTACTTTTTTGGGGGTTGAAAAGGTTGTACAGTGGGATGAGGCATCGGGTGATGACAGCCCTCAGAATGCCCTCTATGCCTGGTGCACAGTAGTAATCCTGGGGCTTCTGAATAAAGGTATTTACTGTTGTCCCTATGATTCCCTTTACTCTCTTGTGAGGTTTTGTTTTCCGAATCTGGTGTCTTCCTCTTTCTATGATTACATGCTAATTTTGATGGCGGGCCTCCCTCAAAGAGTTTCCTGAGAAAATGTGCACGATACATATTCTGAGGCTTCACGTGTTTGAAAATGTCTTTACTTTCATTCACAATTGAGTTATAATTTTGATGGGTATAGAATTCTAGATGGAGAATAATTTCCTTCCAAAATGTTGAAAGCATTGGTCCATTATCATCTTTTCTCTTTCTTTTATTATAAAATGCATCACACATATAGAAAAGTGCATAAAACACGTATGTGGTTTAATGAATAATTATAAAACCTTTGCATAACCTCCACACAGGTCAAAAGGTAGAAGACTGCAGGTACTCTCATCAGCTCCCCGTGTTCCTCTCTTCAATCAAAACTCAGCCCTGCCCTTGACTTTTGGTTAATCCCTTCTTTTCTTTATCGTTTTGCCACCTATGTGTGTATCACTGGATGACATAGTTTATTTTTGCCTCTTACTGACTTGATATCAACGGAATCATACCGTATAAATTTTTCAGTGTTTGTTTTTTTTCACTCAGCATTATATTTGTAAGACTCATCCATATTGTTTTAAGTAGGTGTGGTATAATTTTCATGATAGGTATATTGTCTCAATATACCTCCATTTATTTACCTCTTGTATCTTTATTTTTTTGCCCGCCCCATGTGGCATGCGGCATGTGGGATCTTGGTTCCCTGACCAGGGATCAAACCCGTGTCACCTGCATTGGGAGCATGGCGTCTTATCCACTGGACTGCCATGGAAGTCCGTATTTACCTCTTGTATCTTGGTGAACATTTGGGTTGTTTCCAGTCTGGGGCTATTAGAAATAGTGCTGCTGTGAACAGTCTTATGCACGTATCCCAGCTATGATTTGGACAAGGTCTGGGGGATATACCTAGGAATGAAATTGCAGGCTAATAGACCATGTGTATCTTCAGTTTACCAGATTCTAATATCTTCTTCCAGTGATTCTGAGAAGCCAGACGCCATCGTGATTCTTTTTTTTTTTTTTTTGCATTCTGCATGTCTTTTTCAGGTTTTTTTCTAGTAATCCTTCTTTTTTTTTTTTTTTTTTTTTTTTTCTACTTTATTTATTTATTTCTTTATTTTTGGCTGTGTTGGGTCTTCAGTTCTTGCGAGGGCTTTCTCTAGTTACGGCAAGTGGGGGCCACTCTTCATCGCGGTGCAGGGACCGCTCTTCATCGCGGTGCGCGGGCCTCTCACTATCGCGGCCCCTCCCGTTGCGGGGCACAGGCTCCAGACGCGCATGCTCAGTAGTTGTGGCGCACGGGCTTAGTTGCTCCGCGGCATGTGGGATCTTCCCAGACCAGGGCTCGAACCCGTGTCCCCTGCATTGGCAGGCAGATTCTCAACCACTGCGCCACCAGGGAAGCCCCATCGTGATTCTTGATGCTTCGGATGTGGACGCTTTTGTAGGCTCTCTCCCCAGTGCTCTGAAATTCGCAGTGGTGTATCATAGGATCAGTCTGTGTTCATCCACGGTGCTGGGCACCTGGTGGGCCCTTTCAATATGAAAATGTGTGTTCTTCAGCTCTGAATTATTTCTCTTCTGTGTTCTCTGTTCTCTCTTTCTGGAACTCCCTTTCAATATGGAAATGTGTGTTCTTCAGCTCTGAATTATTTCTCTTCTGTGTTCTCTGTTCTCTCTTTCTGGAACTCTCTTTTTGGATGCTGGATCTTCTGGACTCGTCCTCTGATTTTTAAAATTTCTCTTCTCCTGTTTGAAATTTCTCAGCATTTTGTTCCACTCTATGGGAATTTTCCTCATCTTTATTTTTCAGCCCTTCTATTGAGTTTTCATTTCTTAGTATCCTGTTATTTCATGGATGCACTATCTTATCTCTTTGAGTATAATATTTGGTAGTTTTTTTGTCTGTTTTCTTTTCTTTGCACAGTCTTTTTCTTTTCAGGTGCTCTTTCCTGATTTTTGGTCTTTTTCTCAGGTATCTGGTAATCCTTGGTCGTCTGCTTGTAATTAAGAATGGAGAACTGAAAAGCTAATTTAAAGCTCTAAGCTTGTGGATAGGGTTCATGACTTTGCTTCATTATAAGGTGACCTGGGTGGGGCATTTGTTGGTTAACCTCAGAGGTTAGCATGTTTAGGATTTCTCCTTTTTCACTGGCCAGATTCCCCAGATTCCCCTGCCTAGAGGATGAAGAGTTGGCCGCCAAAGTTTTGGGAGCGGAGGGAGCACATCACTGAGTTGCCCCTTGTTTTCACTGTGGAACTCATACCCTCTGTCCCACATCTCAGCAGCCTCTGTTTTACCCTTTCTAGAAGTGCAGCCTTAGTCTCCCGCTGGGACAGAGGTGGCGTGGAGTGGCAGAGGAGATGCAGAGTCGTAACGTCACTTGATGTATAGGGTGACAAAATCTCAAAAGGTCTAAGCTTAATGGGAGGAGGAAGGGAACCAGACTGCCTTTTGGTGGACAGAACATCCACCATGACAAAAGTCTTGGTAGTTTTTCCTTTTAAATTTTTTGTAATCGAAGCCCAATAAGTTTATGTCTTCATAGACTACCTCTTGCACTAGTCATTAACATTCAAAGTGTTCATCTTCTCACCTTAATCCCCTTATCCACAAATGGTTGTTGCATACTTGCATTGTACACAGAAGGGTTGTTTCTCTTGAGGAAGTTGTAGGTGAGTTGAAGAGACAAAACCCACCCAAATGGAGCAAAGTAAAATGGATTTTACAAGGCTCATCATTCAGGCGAGCAGGGGAATGAAATTGGGACACCCGTTATGAGCTCACACATTCATTCATTCATTCAGACGTCTACTAAGGACTTTGTACGTATGTAAGTCAATTCGTTAGTCCTCAGAGCTCCAAAGAGAGATTCGCCACAGTCCTCGCTCTCAAGGAGTTTACACTGCAGCTCTGGAGGGGACAGATGTGAAAAGAGTTTAGGGTGAAGTGGTATTACCTGTGCAAGGCACAGTAAGAGCAGGATGGGGGGAAGTGGATAATCCGAAGAAAATCTACGGAGCTGACATATCAGCAGAGCCTGGAAAGGGTGAGGTGTTGACCAGGTGTCTCCTGAGCTGTTGCAGTCGTTCAGGTGGAGGGAGCAAGCCGGGGGCAGTGGAAGCAGGCGGTGGATCGAGCAGATGTGTCAGGTGTAGAGTGGCTGCTTTAGGGCCCCATTCACCCATACTTCCCTTGTTCAAAGAGAACGCTGAAGACTGACCAGGTGGATGGTGATCACGGGACAAAAGCAAGGAGGAGGGACAGCTGGGGGCAGGAAAGATAACAAGTCTTGTTCGTTTGAAGGACTTGGAGGACATTCACACAAAAGTGCACAGTAGGTACTTGGGAATTAAGGCCTGGTGCCTAGACCCAGACTGGACATGTACATCTCCGAGTCCTTGAAACAGACCCTGGAAACAGTGGAAATTGTACAGAGAAAAATCAAACTTACCCAGGTCCTGTCCTTTGCGCTGATGAAAAAGAAAATGGGGCCACTTAGTTGTTGAAGCTACTTTAAAAATCAGCCCTTCGGGCTTCCCTGGTGGCGCAGTGGTTGAGAATCTGCCTGCTAATGTAGGGGACACGGGTTCGAGCCCTGGTCTGGGAAGATCCCACATGCCGCGGAGCAACTACGCCCGTGAGCCACAATTACTGAGCCTGCGCGTCTGGAGCCTGTGCTCCGCAACAAGAGAGGCCGCTACAGTGAGAGGCCCGCGCACCGTGATGAAGAGTGGCCCCCACTTGCCACAACTAGAGAAAGCCCTCGCACAGAAACGAAGACCCAACACAGCCATAAATGAATGAATAAATAAATGAATAAAAAAAAAATCAGCCCTTCATTCTCCAACTGAGATAGTCAGTTCTTTGACTCTTGTAAGTTACTTCTGAAAAATAAGTAATGGTAAATCTCACTGCCAAATTTTTATTTCTTTTATGTCTATGTGGAAGAAGTAATCTTAAAAAGCACTTTGTTCATTTACTGTAACAATTACCTTTCATTTTAAAGAAGCTAGTAAATGAAAATATGATTCTTATGTGTAATAAATAAGGAACCTAGAAAGCTAACTTCTAAAGGACAAGAAAATACTGAACAATTGGTATTGAGTTATCCAAAAGGAGTAAAAGCTTTTTTTTTAATTGAGGCATAACTGACATAACATTGTATTAGTTTCAGGTGAATGACATAATAATTCGATATTTGTATATGTAAAAGTAATTCGTTTTTAACCCCAGGAATGGAGGACTGTGAAACAATGGAAGATGTGTATATGGCTGCAGTGGAAACAGATCGGGGAGTCAAGGAACAGTTACATCTTTACGACACCAGAGGCCTACAGGAAGGCGTGGAGCTGCCAAAGCATTATTTTTCATTTGCTGATGGCTTTGTTCTTGTGTACAGTGTGAATAACCTTGAATCCTTTCAAAGAGTGGAGCTTCTGAAGAAAGAAATTGATAAGTTCAAAGACAAAAAAGAGGTAAGTGGGTATGTTAAAAAATGCCAGCTATGGATTATAACACTATTGAAATTGTAGCATGGGCTTTTGGGCAATTAAAATATTTTAAAAGCATTAAATTGTATTCACAGTATCTGTAATCTTCATGATTTTTTCCCTAGCCCAGGAAATACAGGACTGAGTTCAGCCAGGACCAGCATTTGACTTTCTGCCTTTGCTTGTTCCCATGTGCAACTTGAATTTTAATGACTCCATATTGCATATACTACATAGTTCATTTCATGTTATTTGGGATCACTGTTTCCTAGGGCTTTTTATTGTCTTCTTGGAGAAATAGGATTGTCCTTAGCCTTAAAAAAAAAAAAAGAAAAGAAAAGAAAAGGAGTGGAAAAGATGGAAAAAACTAATAAATAATTAGTGGCTTCTATCCACTTACCATTTGAAAATAAGATTCTTACTATGGTCTGTAAAGTTTTAGATGATCTGGCCCATGTCTGTCCTTTCGCCTTTAGCATTCTGTTCCTCTGTCACTGTACTCCAGGGGTCAACTTTCTGCTTTTCCAGCATGATCATTTTGTTCCCCTGTGAAGTCCTTCTCAGTTGCTCGTTCCCCTGCCTGGAACTCTCTCATCGCAGGTCTTTCTCTGGGTCTTGGCATGGCTGACTCCTCAGGGTTTAGGGAACCATGTCGTGAACCCGTTAACAGCACTGGCTACATGTTCTTAACCTAATTTTTATGTATTTTTTAATGTCATACTTTTAATTTTGAGGTAATTGTAGATTCACATGCAATTTTAAGAAATAATAGAGATCCCTAACTCAGTTTCCCCCAATGCTAATAACACTGTGCAAAACTATAGTAAAATAACACAACCGAGGTACTGACGTTTGTACAGTGAGGGGACCTTTCCAGCACTGCAGGGGCCCCTCGTGGGACCTTTCGTGGCCACACGCATTCCCCTCCCATCTCCTCTCCCTCCTTAACCGTTATCTGTTCTCCATTTCTGTAACCTTGTCATTTCAAGAGTGTTAACGTAGATGGGATTGCAGTTTGTGACCTTCTGGTATCGGCCTTTTTCACTCAGCATAACTCTCTGGTGAGTCACCCAGGTGATTGTGCGTATGAGTCGTGCATTCCTTTCTCTTGCTGGGTGGTTTTCCATGGTGTGTATGTACCAGTTTATTTAACCACTCACCTGTTCACGGACCTCTGGGTTGTTGATATTTTAATTATTTTTATTATTTTGAATACTGACTTACTTTGTGAATAGATAACAACATTCACAAGGTTCAATCTTCAAAAGATATGAAAAGGTGAGTAATGAAGGCTCCTCTCCACCTGTTTCCCATCTTTCCCACCGAGACAGATAAGTGCTGTTATTATTTTGGGGAGTATCCCCCAGATTTCCCTCCCTGCCCCCCTAAAGTTAAAAGTATAGTTCGGTGAACACTCATATACTTGGTACTTGAATCTTGGCTCTGCTTCTCAACTTTTCTGCCTTAGTTTCCTTATCTATAAAATAAGGATAATAATAGTACCTTTCTCATATGGTTATTATGGGGATTTAAGAAGCACAATCAGCAAATGCTTATTTTTAAATTTTTTTACTGAAGTATAGTTGATTTACAATGTTGTGTTAATTACTGCTGTACAGCAAAGTGATTCAGTTATACATGCATATATATTCTTTTTAAAATTCTTTTCCATTTTGGTTTATCACAGGATATTGAATATAGCTCCCTGTGCTATACAGTAGGACCTTGTTGTTTATCCATCCTGTATATACTAGTTTGCATCTGCTAATCCCAACCTCCCACTCCTTCCCTCCCCCACCCCCCCCTCCCCCTTGGCAACCACCAGTCTGTTCTCTCTGCGAGTCTGTTTCTGTTTCATAGATAAATTCATTTGTGTCATATTTTAGATTCCACATGTAAGTGATATGATGTTTGTCTTACTCTGTCTGACTTACTTCACTTAGTATGATAATCTCTAGTTGCATGCATGTTGCTGCAAATGGCATTATTTTGTTTCTTTTTATGGCTGACTAATATTCCATTGTGTATATGTACCATGTCTTCTTTATCCATTCATCTGTTGATGGGCATTTAGGTCGTTTCCAGGTCTTGGCTACTGTGAATAGTGCTGCAGTGAACATTGGGGTGCATGTATTTTTTCGAAATAGAGTTTTCTCCGGATATATACCCAGGAGTGGGATTGCAGGATCATACTGTAGTTCTATTTTTAGTTTTTTAAGGAACCTCCATACTGTTCTCCACAGTGGCTGCATCAATTTACACTCCCACCAACAGTGTAGGAGGGTTCCCTGTTCTCCAGCATTTATTGTGTGTAGACTTTTTGATGATGGCCACTCTGACCGGTGTGAGGTGCTGCCTCACTGTAGTTTTGATAGCAGGTGCTTACTGGGCTGTGTGCCTGGCACTGTTGTAAGTGAGGTGGAGGGAATACAGTAGACAATAGAACAGAGTCCCTGTTGCCTTAAAGCTTCTGTCTGGGGGGCGGGGGAGAGAGGGACAGCGAACAAATACGTATTGTGAGGAGCGATGCAGTGTAGGAAGACAAGTCAAGCGGAGTGGGGAGCGAGGGCACTGCTTTCTGTAGGTGGTGTGGGAAGGCCTGGTGAGGTGACTTCCAGCAGAGATTTGAAGGGTGTGAGGGAAGGGCGCAAGCCGATGTCTAGAGGAGGGACTGCAGGTGGAGGCCCCAGCCGAGCAGGGGCCGGGGCGGGAGCGTGTCGTGCTGGGGAGCAGCTCTGAGGCCAGAGTGGGCGGGGTTGGGGGGGAGGCAGAGCTGAGGGCGACTCGGGCTGGGAGGCAAAGGGATGGCAGGGTCTAGCTTGGGTGGCACTTACTTGTTTTCATGTCTGTTTTAAAAAATTGAAAGGGTGATGGTTGCACATGGTTCAAAAATAAAAATGATGTATAGAGAGGACGCTAGTGAACTTGTTCCCACCCCTGGGTTCAACCGTCTATTTCCTGTACCTCAAGCATGCTGTTTTTATGTTTCACCCCTTTCCTAGTGTGGGGGCGTCCTTCCAGAGTTTCTCTATGTAAATACAAGCAAATAGAAATGTACATTATTTTTTTCTAATTTTTCTCTCTGTTGTACCAAAGGTAGCATATTGTTGTACACCTTGTATTTTTCATGTAATATATCCTGGAGTCCTTTGCATAGCAGGACTCAGATTCCTTTTTTTTTAAACTGATGCATAGTATTCATTGTGTGGCGGTAGATGTACCATACTTATTTAACCAGTCTCAGATTGATGGACACTTGGGTTCTCTCTGGTCATTTGCTATCATGAACTATGCTACAGTGAATAATCTTAGACATTTATTATCTTGTACATTTTAACATAGAGTTGTAAGATCAACCAGCAGAAGTTAGGTTCTTGAGTTAAAGGTAAATATGGTGACAAGTTAGTCCATAGGAATGGTATGAAAATGCCTGTTTCTTCAGTCTTGACAGCAATGTGTGGTTAAAGCTTTGGATTTTGTGACTCTTCTGGGTGAAATGGTATTTTCGTAGTTTCATTTGTCCTTAATGTGAACGAAGTTGAACCTCTTTTGACTTATTTTTATTATTATTATTTTTTTAATATTTATCTGGTTGCACCAAGTCTTAGTTGCTGCAGGCGGGTTCCTTAGTTGCGGCATGCATGTGGGATCTAGTTCCCGGACCAGGGATTGAACCCGGGCCCCCTGCATTGGGAGCACAGAGTCTTATCCACTGCGCCACCAGGGAAATCCCTTCTTTTTTTTTTTTTTTTTTTTAAGAAAACATCTTTATTGGAGTGTAATTGCTTTACAATGGTGTTAGTTTCTGCTTTATAACAAAGTGAATCAGCTATACGTATATGTATATCCCCTCCCTCTTGCGTCTCCCTCCCTCCCACCCTCCCCATCCCACCCCTCTAGGTGGTCACAAAGCACAGAGCTGATCTCCCTGTGCTATGGGGTTGCTTCCCACTAGCTATCTATTTTACATTTGGTAGTGTATATATGTCCATGACACTCTCTCAGGAAGTCCCGTCTTTTGACTTGTTTTAAAATGGTCACTCTGGGACTTCCCTGGTGGTCCAGTGGTTAAGACTCCACACTTCCACTGTAGGGGGCGTATGTTTGATCCCTGGTTGGGGAACTAAGATCCCGCATGCTGTGTGGCCAAAAAAAAAAAAAAAAATCACTCTGTGTTGACTTTCACCTTGAGGGACAAGGTGAGAAGCAGAGTTTAGTTCACATGCTCTCGCTCTAGAGCACTTTTGACATTCACCGACTGGAGAAGTGAGAAGGCAGCAAAGGAGTGTACAAAGTGGCCTTTGAAGTACGAGGAACAACACCAAGAGATAAGGGTGTCCCAGAAGGCAAGTAAAGTCGGCACTTTAAAAAGTAGGAAGTGACCAAGCTATGTCAGATACTAAAGGCAGATCAAAAAAGCCGAGAAGTGGCCAGCTTTAGTAACTTGAGAGATCTCAGCAACGACAGTTTTGGTGAAACAGTGAGACAAAGTCTGATGGACTGGATGTGAGAGAGTTGAGCACAGCAAACGTAGCTCTTTGAAAGAGTTTTGAGTCAAAGGGTAAATATATTGTCCCCTAGAAGGGGAACAGAGACGAGCTGGAGAAGGATGTGTAAGAAGGTTTTGTTTTTCAGATGAGAGAGATGGTTGTTGGTATGCAGTGGGGTGATTCAGCAGAGAGACGCAGGTGAGGGGACCGCCGATGGAGTGACGTCCTTGTCCAGGTGGAGGAGGGTGGGGACATGGGCTTAGAGGACGGTGGGGCTGTTAGACGTGGTGGTGGAAGCACCTGACAGTTCCCTTCTAGTTGCTCCCGTCTTCTTGCCGATGTAGTGTGGACATCAGCTGAGGGTGGGACGGGGAAGGCAGAGGGAACGGTGGAGGTTGGAGGAGGGGGACCAAGGTAGGAGATGCCGTCCGTACAGGGGAAGTGGCGGGAACGTGATGTATCTGCTGGAAGACAGCACCGCGCTGGAGGTCAGTGGTTACGAACTGGGACCAGCCAGCGGGGTTGTGTTTTTCTCCGGCCACGTTCGGTAAATGGTGTTGGCAAAAGGTACAGTTAAGAGTTCAACTTAACCGAGGTGGCGGCGGGGGGCCTACAGTGTGATGATGATGGCGAGGGAGCGAACGAGGAGCAGCTCGGCTGGGGGAGCGCCGAGGGCAGCAGCGGGGCTGAAGGACTGAGACGGAGGCGGTAGTGCCGGGGCTCGTGGGTGCCTGCGGTGCTGTCGGGTTGCTGCAGAGGGGCGCTGGGATGAACCAGGAAGGCAGCGGTCGGAGCGGGATTCCCGCACTGGAGGTCAGAGAGGGGAGCGGTTATCCTGTTCGTGGGAGCGAGTGGCTGCGGTCAGGAGGACAGTTAGGATCTCTGAGGTCAAGGAGCTGAGGGATGAGGTTCCCGGGAGGGTCACCCCCGGGGCTGGTGAAGCCACCACCAGCGTGACGGGAGTAGCGTGTGCGGTGACCAGGGCCAGCGCTGGGGTGAGCAGCGACGGCGGGGAGCGGGGGGCGGGGGGCCGGGGGCGCAGGGCAGCAGCAGCAGCCCTCGGCCTGAGGGCTTTTAGGGAGGTGGCCCTGAGCCTAGGACACCTCACCCGCTGTGCCCTGCGGGTGGCCGGGTGAGGGCGTGCAGCCAGGCCAGAAGGGGAAGGGGACCTTCACCGGGGAGACGGGGTGGTGAGGAGCGCCGGGAGGGCTGGCTCCTGCTGAGACGGAGGAGAGCCCCGGCCTGCCGCCCCGGCCTGCGGACGGACGCATCGGAGCGCGCGTCTCCAAGGCGGGAACGCGGCCGTGGCGCAGAGGCCGCCCTCGGAGCTGCTCCTCCCCGGAGCCCTCCACCTCCCCGGCCTCCTGCTTCAGGTACCTTTACAGGCCCTCTCTCAGCATCTGGAGGTCACGACTCGTCTCCCCTCCCGCGGACCGTGACTGCCCTTCTGGTCGCCGGAAACAGTGCCTGGGGGTAGCGAGCACTCCACTTGGAGAGAAGGATCGATTGCCTTGCATTTAGGGTAAAAGGTTCCTGTTGGGTGGTACGTTCAACACGTATTTAGTGCTTGTGTCAGGCACTTTGCTATGATTAGCAGTAACGTGAACAGAACAATTCCCGTTCTCAAGGAACTCAGGCCCCAGGGCCACAGACCTCTCACGGCTCCAGAAGTTCCGTGGTTGTATCTTCAAGTACGTATCGCAGGTTTCCCAGACAGCAGGTAGAGCTAAACTGAAATGCAGACACACTTCAGTCACCCCGTTATCTGTGCCCTCGATAGTGATTTCCCCAGTCTGTCTTCCAGCCGTAGCGGAGTGGAGTAACTTCAGGTGTTTCGTAGTCAGCAGCCTGTAGAGCATCTGCGCTTTTAAGGAGAGACACTGAGCGAGGAGGGGCGAGGTAATGCCCTTTACCCTTCAGCTCACGCCTGAGGGTCAGCTTGGACGAAGCACTTTGTTAAATGGGACAGTTTGATTCCTCCATTTGGCCTAGGAACCGATGCTGGCAAAGTGTGATCTTTTTACCCGTTTCTTCCAGGTGGCCATTGTCGTGTTAGGAAACAAAACGGACCTTTCTGAGCAGCGACAGGTGGACGCCGAAGTGGCACAGCGGTGGGCCAGGAGCGAGAAGGTGCACCTGTGGGAGGTGACAGTCACAGACCGCAAGACCCTGATCGAGCCCTTCACCCTGCTGGCCCGCAAGCTCTCCCAGCCCCAGAGCAAAGCGAGCTTCCCTCTGCCTGGGAGGAGGAGCAAAGGCAACTCCAGCTCTGAGAACTAAACCCTAGGGTGCACAACTGTCCCTTGAACGGTGACCGCCTCGAGGTGTCTGTGAACTCATGTAAAACAGGCCGTTTCTGTCTGTCTACCTTTGGTCCTTAGGAAGCCCCTAGGGAAGTAATCTAATGCACTTTCAGTTATAATTCAGTTACTGCTGCCTGACATGAAGTAATAATATATTTGCATTCTCCTTGTTTCAGACTTGTCCTTAAAATTAGCACCTTTGTTATCTATATTATGTTGCATTTGTCAAAAAAATAAAATAAAATTTGGGTGGTATGCACATGTACCTGTGAGTAGCTCCCCTCACCTTTAACCCGTTTCAGAAGCTGTCATTCTGTGTAACTTTATGCAAACTTATTTGCTCAAATGTTAATTTTGTTTTTGCAAAGTTCACTCATCTAATGTCTAGGATTACGAAATGACGTTTTTTGTGTGTCCAAATTGGATCACAAACAGTAAACAATTTGGGTACTAAGTTAAGCTAAATTTTATCTGGTAGAGATCCTGCTAAACCTATGATTTAGCTTTGTTCACATTACGTTGAGCATGAATTGAGTAGGTGGTGTAAATATGTTCCAGCTGGTTCTTCCTTCTGTAGGAAACTGCTGAACACTTAAGGACAGTGACGCTTCCGTTTCCCACAAGGCATACCGTACCTTCTGGAGTAGTCTTCAAGTTAGTTAGGTATCTGAGTCTGTGCTATGGTTCTCTGACGATTTTGGCACGATCTGAGTAACACGGCTGACTGTATTGAGCAAGCTGACAATATTGTAACTAACTGTAAAGTCGGGAGCAAGCTACTTTGTGGTTTTGACCGGGAAAGCAGTGAACTATTAGTTTTCAATATAAAGTATGAGACAAGCTGTCCAGCAAAGAAATGTTTGTTAAAAAGTCTAGTAAATAGTAGTATCTTGAATACTTTTAAGGTGCAGTTCAGTGAATTCAAACTCACTTGGTGGGACTTCCCTGGTGGTTAAGAATCCGCCTGCCAATGCAGGGGACACGGGTTCGAGCCCTGGTCCGGGAAGATCCCACATGCTGCGGAGCAACTAAGCCCGTGCGCCACAGCTACTGAGCCTGCGCTCAAGAGCCCATGGGCCACAACTACTGAGCCCGTGAGCCACAACTACTGAAGCCCGCGTGCCTAGAGCCCGTGCTCCGCAACAAGAGAAGCCACCTCAAAGAGAAGCCACCTCAATGAGAAGCCCACGCACCGCAACGGAGAGTAGCCCCCGCTCGGCACAGCTAGAGAAAGCCCGCGCACAGCAACAAAGACCCAGTGCGGCCCCCCTCCCACAAAAAAACAATGTAAACTCAATTGGCTCAGTTCAGTGAGTGCAAGCCAAGAACTACTGTATATAAAGATAGAAAACTTACTTATATGGTGGCCGCACTAGCCGATTTAGAATTATTTAAAATTTCTCATCGTGTTTTTTTGGGTAAAACAATTGTCACTCAGATATGGTCAGGTCATTTCCTGCCTTCTCTCCGGGTGTTGAGCTTCTAGCTTTTGTTTTTTGTTTTTTTTACATAGATGGATAAATACTTCTACAGTTATTTTAAAATAATATAATAGATCCTGCAGTTTGCTTGTCTGCTGAATGCAGCTTAGATCCGTTAGTACACAGAGTGACCGTGTTCTCTTTAAGTGCGTCATGAGCGTGCAGGCACCTCCGCCCTGGGCCCTGGATGAGCTTCTCTGCAGCAGGTGTGTGCGCCTAGGTCCTGCCAGACTCCCTCCACTGTGGCGGGGGTGTTTCCCCACGAGAGCCCACTTCTCACGCACGCACTTACCACCACAGCGCCTCCAGGTTGGAAAATGCTTTGACGAAGATACAGCAGAACTCTGCCTTTGGAAGATCATGAGTTAGATTACCTAACCTTCTCTAAGGCACCTATCCTGGAAGGCTGTTGGATAGATCCAGAGTAACGTACCAATCCTAACACACGTGCTGGGTAGACAACACCAGCGCGTTCAGTCTGCATTACCTCTAGGCTCTTTGAGTAGCAAAGATCTATCAAGAAGAAAGAAACTACAAAAAAGGCAAAAGGAAGTAAATGAATACAGCAGCGTTAGGTGGTGGTTTTAATATTGTTTATTAGCACAGTAACAAATGCAGACTTAGGTAGTCCACAACATAGAACCAATCCACTGAGCAACTCCTATTCCACACCTTACAGTTAACAGCTTAAGGTATTTTACTACAGGTTTTCACAAGTCCTGATTCAAACCTCTATCTTTTCACAATAAAGTAGACTGGCATATAAAATAAAATACATAACTACTCATATTTCCTATATGGTGTCTTACAGCCATGTGTCCATTTTATATGTATGAGATGACAGTCTCTAAAAGCTGTTAAATATCACTGTTCCCCTCCAAGAAGGGGAAACAAATTCCAATTTTTTAAAACAAAAAACTGTGTAGTCTTGGAAGGACTTTACATAAATGGCCATGTGTGTAACCTGTACAAATTCAGCTGTTTCAGATTTACAGACTACAAGCAACTGAACCCAAACGTCTATTCTTCTCTGTACTGCATTTCAGCTCATACTGCAGAGCTAATGACAGTTTTAAAAGTTGCTATTACCAATTCTGTCTACTGTAGCAAGATACCTTAAGTTACAACAAAATCTTAGGAAATAAGACTGAATAATATCTGTTATAGAAATACCCTACTCTTCACCAACGCCCACCCTCCCCCACCCCTTCAAAATCATAAGCAGCTCTCTCTGTGACAGACAAAGAATGTAGAGAATTGTGACAACCCAATTTATGTAGCGTATCTCTTGGTCCACTGTCTGGCCATTCTGTCATGTTCTGCTCTGTTGGTCATATACTGAGTGGCAATACTTCCCACCAAGGGGTCGGCTGGAAGAAAAGAATGTACGTTACTTCGAAGAAGGGAAAAGAACATTTTTAAGTTTCAGCAGATAAGCTAGTGACAGCTTGCGAGGAAATGGACAGAGTGGCTGTGATCAAACCACTCCACCATTTGGGATACTTTTCCTCCCGGACTTTAAAAACAGCATGGATGCAGGGGGGTCCTGATCCAGATAGAACGGTCCCGCCCCGCCTCCTTAGTTCATTCCATCTCTCCCCCAACAACCACCCCCCACTGGAAGGGTCTTGCTCCTGCGTGTCAGGGTACGGAACGCGCAAGGCCCTGGACTGCCGTGAACACCCAGCTGTGTTCACAGGACCTTCTGCTACTGCAAGCGAACGCTATTTACCTCTCTACACTGTTGACCCGCAAGACCCGAAGTTGCCAGGTCAAAACCTGTACTTCCGATTAAGTACAGTGTTTCTCTGAAACCTAAATAAAATCTTTAGTAATTAAATTTCTATTTCTTTATCTAGAAAAAAAGTTTTTAATTAAGAGGAAATTAAGGCCCAGACGAAACCACAGTCTGGTGTCACTAAGTGTACAGCTGGGAAACAACGCCACGTCAGTAAGCAGTTGTGGGCAGGTGCTGAGCAGACCCGCAGGCAGAGGGCGGGCGACTCAACATTCACAAGTGTGCGTGCCGTTTCTGTATGGGAAACACGCAAAAGGGGAAAAAAAGGGAAGAGAAGGAAGATGTAAAAACCTAAGGCAATCTTTTTTAAGTCTTCAGTTTATAACACCTTGTTGCTAGAACACGTCAAGTAATGGTGAAGTCGCTGCATTTTTCACCTAGTAGATTGAACTCTTGATGAGAACTTTCTTTGAAAAGCAATGAGTTTTTGTCCCTTGAAAGCCCGTACAAAAATAAAATCTGAACTTTATCTTTAGAAAATCTTAGTTTAAGTGGAAAATAACCATTTTCCAGGTGAGGAGGAATAAAACAAGGTAAAGAATTATTAACCTTACCAGGATTACAGTCTGTAAGAAGTGAGCAGATGGAAAGAAGGACTTTAGAAATGGTTAGTGCTGGACTCCAGTTATCTTTCAATATGTCCAAGCAAATAACTCCTTGACTGTTAATATTACAGTGATAGATTCTTGTCCGAAACGTAACCTAAAAAACAAGACAGTGTTAAACGAAATCTGAACAGCAAACGATGAAACTTTTTACTAAATTGCCTTTTCAATAAAATGGTCCTAATTAAAACTTTTAAAGAAACAGACATTTGGTTTTCTTAAAAAGTGAACTGTTTTTAAAACAGTTTAACTAAGGCTGATAAGAGATAGGGTAAGAGACTATTTCACGAAATTGAGATTAGAAAGTGCTCACTGATACAATCTCAGGGATTTTCAATTTCATTGAAAAAGTAATATGCATCAACAAAAAGCAAGGTAACCTCAATATTTTTTTTTTAAATTGAAGTATAGTTGATTTACAATGTTGTGCTGATCTCTGCACAGCAAAGTGACTCAGTTATACATATATACGTTCTTTTTTTAATAGTCTTTTCCATTATGGTTTATCCCAGGAGATCGGATATAGTTCCCTGTATCGTTCTTGAATTCATCTTTTTTAGCAGTTTTAATGTATTAAGTATTTTCCAAACGTTTCCAAGTTTGAACAGCTAGTTGTTTGCTGACCTCTTGTGTTAGCTGGTAGTACTACATGACCTCAAAGCAAGCTTTAGAATCTCATTCAAACACCACAGTGGGTACATAAAGACAAAGTGCTTAGCAAACAATGATCACACACCTAAAAGGCTGAAAAATATATTTGAAGATGAGGTCTGTTTCTGCTTTTTCTGACCTTTATATCAGATCTTGCAGATAGTCGTGCCTACCTAAATCACAGAATTCACTTTAAACAGAATCTCCACAGGTGAGGAGCCAGAAGTGGGTTAAGGACCACCGCAGCAGACGAGTCAACATCAGCCCCACGAACCTGGGTTATTTTGTCTGGTCTCCTACTTTTTATTTGTGAAATACACTGAATCACTCCAGAGTGAAAAAACCCTACAACTTTACCACTTTTTTTTTTTTTTTTTTTTAAAGTGACAGACTTGCAGTCACCTCTTGGGCTGCAGTTGTACCTTTTTCCCTAGCAGTCCACCCCATCCCCAAGAAGAGGTTTTCCTTCCGACTGGGCGAATGAGAATCACAGCTGAGTGTTACAGGAGACGGTGACTGAGCAACCCCTGCCCATCCTAGACGAGAAAGCCCAAGCTTGGGGTCAGGATCTGAACAAGACCAGAAGACGACAAGGAGCGGAATCCAAGGCTTGGTTTGGTAGGACATTCTCTAATTGTTTCAGTGCGTGGATATTTTGACACCATTTTTATCCGTTCAGAAACTTTTTCTGTCGAGTGGGAAATAGGGGATGATTTATAGGCTGCTGACGATGCTCCTATAAATATCAGCAGGATTTTAAGCCCCATCAGAACAAAGCACTTACTCTTAGAAATGGTCTTTGCCAAAAGAGGCAAAGTCAACCCAAAGAAGTGTTTTGTGTATGTTCAAGTGTACTTAGAGATTTGTCAAGATAGAAGAGAAATCTATTTTTTGCGATTAAAAACTCAATTTTAAAAGCCTGAATAATCTTCCACGGGAGTATGTAAACTTTAGCGTAAATCAGGGGGACTTTCTTACCTTTGGAGGCTTGAAGGGATATTCCGGTGTGAAAGTGATGTCAAGGAAGAATACGCCACCCTCATACACGGACCCTGGAGGCCCAAGGATGGTTGACCTCCATTCATAGATGTTGTCGCCTTTGGGACCAGCGCTGTGAAATAACACACCAGACGGTGAGTAGAGGGCGGGACATCCCCATTTTTACAGTGTGTCCCCACGAGGGGGAAAGGTCGCCTCTCCTTCCTTTTCGTTCAGTGTGTGGATTCTCTCCACAGAACGCAGGTATCTTGCAGACACGCCTCTGATGCAGGCCTCCAACAAGCCTTAGGTCACGTATACGGTAAAAAGGGACGCTGAAACCAGTCTATGCCCGCTTAGCTGTGAAGAAGCAAGAAACCCCTCACTTCTCAAACCCTCTCCTTGACACATCATAAGAAAATGTAAACGATACTTTACAAAAAGAGAAACACCTCTCAGCACACCAGAGTTCATTAAATTAGTGACAAAGTTTTGCTCATGGCTACATCATCTTCGAGGACCATCTTAAGCAGCAAAGCTTCATTTCTGACCCTGTGACTGGGGCTCTCCCTCCTTGTTCTTGTTTCTCCATAATCTTACCCTGAAAGGAGTCCAAAGGATTGCAGTTCTCTTTACAGCAGAAACCATGCTGGGTGGGGGAGGCGGAGGAGGACGAAGATACGCGGTTACCAGTCATTCAGTTTTCACTGCTGCACACATCGGATTCCACAATCAGGTCCTCTCTCTCTCTACACATTAAGCCACCCGCACCTGTGAGGTCGGCGCTCCTCACGCGGAGTGACCCCATAGCGCCCTGCTGCGCGGCGCTGTGTCGGCTCACAGTGTGCTCTGTACTCGAGCACATGAACAAACAAAAACACAAGCAAGACCTCCGAAGGCTAGCTAACACATCTGCCCACACAAGTAAGCGTTAAGGCTCCGCTACCGAGAGAGCAGACCGCAAGTCTGTGCGACGGTCTCGGTGCCGATGCAGACAGACCTGCCTGCAGCGCGGGGTAACGGGTAACGGGTAAGGGGTAACGGGTAAGGGTAACGGGTAAGGGGTAACGGGTAAGGGTAACGGGTAAGGGGTAAGGGTAACGGGTAACGGCGCGGACGGCTCCGCTGACACGGCTTCACTTGAGACGCTCAAGCCTAACTATCAACAGCCGCTTCAAGGACAGCAGTGTGTGTTGGCCGAACCACAAAAGGTCTTTGCTTGGAGAGGCTTGTAGATCCCAGTGGATACACAGAATAACTTCTACAGAGCAGGCAAAGCTCTTTTCAACAAACGTATGGTGTGAACTGGATTCACTCCCCCCCGACACTCACGGGCGGCCCACGCCCGACGCAGATGCTAAATGCCAAGGTTCCCTAACGCACAAGACAAGAACTGCTTGTCTTCAACATGCCCGCTGCTAACTGGTTAGAGATGGGGTTCAAGTCCTTCTAAGAGGAAGACGAGGTGAAGAGGAAGGGAGAGGAAAAAAAAAAAGGAAAAGAGAAAACCTACCTGTGGCCCTATACTTTCCCCAAACCCACCAGAGACTTTTCTCTTTCAACCTGAAATTTGGAGAGGGACAAACGACAGCAACACAGGTGAGGGGCATGAGCTTGTAAAAGAGAACCAGAAGGAAACAAGTCGGGGGAAACATGGTGTGGCAGAAAAGGAGGGAGAAGACGCGGACAAAGGATAGGGGCCAACGGGGAGGGTGAGGGCCCAAACTGGTCAAGAGGTAGAAAGCGTTCAGACGCTCACGGAGCACTTACTGGCTGTGTGACCTCGAGCGACTTACTCAGCTTAGAGCACCCACCTCACGGCAATGTTCCGAGAACTAAAATACTGATACTGTGGGGGTGGGGGGGGGCATGACTATCTCTGCAGAGCGACAGGCCCACAGTCATCTCCCGTTAAATGGCAGCCATCACCCCCGTTTCCAATTATCTGATTATTCCCACTGGCTCAAATACTGTGGTCCCTGAGTATCTCCTTGTGATGGGTATTCCCAACAACTATTAAAAACCTGTTTTACACTGGACAGATATGGGAAGAGAACTCGTTTAATTAACCCTGTCTCTAATATTAAGTCACACGTATATATGCAGACACCAATCTTCGAGTTTAAAAAAAAAAAAAGACGACTTCCGATTCTGCATAGCATCTGACCACAGTTCTCACAAGGTGCGAGGTAGGGGGTGCTCTTAACCCGCCCCCTCCCTCTAAAAACATGCAGTAACCCCTCCAAGTGAAAGGATACAACTCTGGTTGCTGCTGCTTCACAGCCTGAGATTAGAACTGGTCCTTGGGCATCTGAAGTTTGCTGACCTGCTTATATGTTTGCATCCAGCATATGTACTTGAACAGAAAGTCTACAAACCATGGCTGATGCAGCTATGATACCTGATGACCAGACTGGAGTTAACTGACAAGTGGACTAAGCAGACGAAGACGAGACTGACACAGAGGCTGCGGATAAGAAGACAAACTATTCTCTCTTATCCAACTGCGTAAGGACTCACGGTATCTAAGACTTAAAGGCAAGAGGCTATCGTGTACTGTAAACCCCTCTTCCTACAGAGGAGGAGCCAAGGCCAAGGGCAGAAGCTGGGCCATCCAAACACCAGCGCATCGGCAGCCATACTCTTTTCCTCAGTCAGCCTGGTGATGCTAAGGGACCCAGAAAAAAACAACAGTAAAGTCAGTCCAACCCCGGCGGGGACATGTTCGCATAGGCCCAATTCTGCTGGCCCCTTAGCACAGAAAATAGATAAAGGAAGAACAAAGGTCTAACAACATGCCACTACAAGCAGATTTTATGACTGTACAGAAATTTCATCATCAAAATAATCTATGGAACTTTAAAAATTACAGATTCCTGACCTTTAAGCCCAGGCCTCCTGAGCTTAGACCTGAGAATCTATGTATTTAAAAAAGCTCCTCTGGGGACCTTTGAGCAGGTGGTCTGCATTTGGGACCCCCTTGTACAGGTTACTGGGAGTAGGACAACCAGTTGAGAACGCAAGCTTTAACATTTCCGCTTGTCACCTGTGATACAGCTAGAAATCCAAATCAAGATCGCTACTTGTTTGTAATCAGCTTTCAGTTCGGGTGTGAACCTTTCTGAAAGTTCAGAAAAAAGTATGGAGAAAGAGTTCAAGAATCAAGTACACAACACAAGCTTCAAAAAAGTGGAGAATGAAGGTGGGTTACAGTAAGAAAAATAATGAGTGAAATAATATCAAATGTAGTTGAAATGCTAAAGCTTTGGAAAAGACTCAACAGCATAGATCCCTAACCTGTGGGTCCTCAACCAGGAGGCTTGGGAGTTACTGTGAGGGGTCTGAGAACCCACTGGAAAGACCAAGCAACGCTGCCTGAATAAAAACTTCAGCTATTCATTCTAAGGCTGTTATTGGATGAATTCACGTAGCTTTTTGTCTTATGCATTTTCTGAATCACAGAACAAAACAAAAATTATGATATGGGGCCTGAAAAACTTTTGCTTTTTTTTCTTCCTTCCAATACTCACTGGAAAAGTTAGGCTCGACTTGTCCAGAAGGTGGGTAGACAGACCCATGGCAAGGGGTGGGGGGCACGGGAGGGGGTGAGGGCAGAAGTCTCCGGCTCTCAGAAGGCCACTGTCAAGGAGAGTCTACGTGAGGCTGTTCAGGGGAAGTGTGTCCAAGCACCCCACCCCTTTCTCCATAAAGTGACCAGCTGGACTCCCTCAGGTCAGCATACGCCTCCACCTGCCTTCCGTCCCCCTCCCTGTAACACAAAATACTTCTGGTTTCACAATAAGAAACGTAACTCCAATTTTAAATACCGGTGAAGTATTCTCATCAGTCTAAGTGATTAGAAGGGATGGAAACTTCTGAACTGGGAGATGGGGGGACTGAATTTAAGGCATTAAGGAAAGATGGGAACAACAACAAAAAATACACATCCCTGTTTGGAGACAGTGAAACCCAACTGTGATTACAATCTCCGCAGGCAGCTGAGACTGAGAAGGGAAAACGAGCCCATGCCTTCGCCTTCCAGATTCTGTTAACCAGGGACGTAACGTTTATCTGTAACACAAACACTCTTCAAAAGAATTCCCTGGTGGTCCAGTGGTTAGGACCCCCCGCTTTCACTGCCGAGGGTCGGGGTTCAATCCCTGGTCGTGAAACGGCCAAGAAAAAAAAAAAGTGTAACACACAGAACTCTTATACAAGGCAAAAAGAAATAACTGTGCCCTTAATTCTGTTTTTTCCCTTCTGGTCAAAATAAATACAGCCGCAGTAAACATTTTAAGAAAAATGACAGTAACTTCTACTTTTGACACAGTATTTTCTTATTTCTGTAGTGGTTTCTGACGCCCTACGGACCCACCAACAGCGGGAGCGGGGGTCGTATGAAGCCCGCCGGCTGGCAGGCACTCACCGTGCTCCAGGCCTCTCGCCTCCCAGGGCCTCCCCGCGTGAGCGCTGGGAAGGGCCGCTACACGCTGCAGCTCTCCTGTCTCCCACGTACTCTCTGGGGAGCTACACGAAGCACAGAGCTGCCGACGGGTGTAACTAACGCTTAGCACATATGGTCCTAAATAGAATCTGGACAGTATAAAAAGTAATTAATACAAGTCATTTAAGGTATCATCCAAAGAAAATTAATAAAACCAACTCTTAAAAACTCTCATTAGAGCAGTCTACTACTGGAATCTAATGTGCCCTCTGAACTGACTTCTCCAAGAAAACCGCATAAGCCAACGTTTAAGCTTCATTTTGTTTTGTCTTAAAACCATGCTTTTCTCGGTCCTCCCCCATTCCCATCCTCAATATTAGTTTATTAAAAGACTTTCCTTCCATGTCAACAGTTACAAACCAAAATTACACTTCAGTTTTCAAAAGGTATCACCGATTTCTTATAAAGAATATCCTGAAAGCAAGGCAAAAATTATAATTGATTTTAAAAAATGGTATTTCTACCTGATCAATTTTTAAAATTGTTATTGGGAGCGATGACCCTTGCTTACAAACATAGAAAACCCTAACTCAGATGTTCTTTTAGGCATAATCCTGAAAGATGACTTAGTTATCTAGTCTCACACCCCAGAAAAAAGTGAGGGATGAGAGGTCAGGAGACAGAAAAATAAGAAACGTGCCGCAGGCGAGCATCTGGACGGCAGCAGCAGGCCGTGAACGCGTGCCGGCGTACCCCGAGAAAGGGGAGAGGCTCAGAATCAGCTGGTTAGCAGCTCGGTTCTTCCCACCTAAAAATCCATGCTATTATCCCGCAGTACAATGAGCGACGTTTTCATAAGAATAAAGAACTGGCGCTTGGAGTAAACGATCGTCCCCAGGAAACGGGATGCAGCAGAGGCTGCGGACTGGCTTGTCCATGTGTCTTTCCTCCTCTTCTTTGTAGGAGCGACATGATAAAGCAAAACTAGTTGCTTACGTAAAGTGCATCACTCACGTCACAAAATCCCCCACATGCCCCCATTTCAGCAGCAGCCTTAGCGCAGTGGTTCTCCATTGGGGGTGAGGCTGCCTCCGGGGCAGGTTTGGATGTCACAACTAGGACGGGGCGCGGGGGGCGCTACTGGCGCCTTGTGGGTAGACGCTAGATGCTGCTCAACATCCTACGATGCCCCGAGAGCCCCCGCACTACAGGATTCTCTTGGCCAAAATGTCAACAGCGGCAAGGCTGAGAACCCTGCCTTAGGGAGGACATGCCCTCAGTCAGACAGGAGAGAGGAGAGCTTCAGCGTGAACCGCTGAGTCCCTGCGGTCAGACTCCCGCGCCCACCCTCTGCTCTCTGTCCCACCACCGCTCAGCACCTGGCACAGGAAAACATTCAATACACACGGCTGTCACCACTCTAAGTTAGATTTGCGGGACTTCCCTGGTGGTTAGGATTCAGCGTTTTCACTGCCGTGGCCCGGGTCCCATCCCTGGTCGGGGGAACTGAGACCCCAGAAGGCAAAGGCAGGCACTGCCCAGCCAAAACCAAACCAATCCAAACCAAAAAAAGTTACATTTGCACGTGTTCTAGTGTTCTATAGACCCTTGCTACTCAAAATGTGGTCCCTGAACAAAGCAACACCAGCATCCCCTGGGTGTCTGTTAGAAATGCAGACTCTCAGACTCCGCCCCAGACCTAAGGCATCAGAATTTGCATTTTAACAAAGTCTCCAGATGCTGCCTAAGCGCATTAAAGCTTGAGAAGCCAGCTATGGAGAAACTAAGTGGCAATGAATACCAACTCTACTTTCCAATCTTCTAGACTTAGGTGACCATTTATTTGTATTATCTAGCTCTCTCCTTCTCTGTCTGTAATTCTCTGCAGTAGAAACAAGTATTAACCCTGGTGATGCCTTGCTCTGTTAAGACTGTAAAATCAATACCATACACAGAACTTAGAAAATGCTTATAGGAAGAGATCCACAATCAAATCTACGCTCCCTACAACAAAGCATACTACTCAAAATCCATTCTTAACTTACTCTCCTTTTCCTAAGAAATTCAAGAAGAATATGGTAAAATAGCATGAATCTATTTTATCAGTTTACCAGAGGGAATCCTCATCTCCCACAACTACCTCCCAACAGACAGACGCTCTAGGGAATGAAAGCTGCCTTCTCCGTGAGATCTGCTTAACACGCCCAGAGGAGTTTTATAAACACAAAACCAAAAGCTGTGCTGTCCTGGGCATCCCTTCGTAAAACAGTAACCGCGTAACCTAGAAGTGAGAGGCAGAAGGAACGTGAAAGATGAGCAAATCTCGCTAGTGACCAGCAGGCTGGTGACGTGGCCAGGTCAGGGCTATGAAACGCTGGGGCGCTGCTGGGCCGCTGCCCTGGGCATCCTTCCTGGCAGCTCTGCGAGGCCTCCTCACACAAGCACGAGGCAGGGCTGCTTCGCACACACCGTTCTGGCTTCTGCCCCTCATAAAGAACTTTCAGGCCAAGGGCCAACCTCAAGCACTCCCCAGAAGAGCTGGTGCCCACGTAAGAACTCACATCAGTGCTATCCTGCGTGTCTAGGCAGTTACTCCGGAACAGAGTGGGTCCAAATAGGGGGTACATTTTCCTACATATGGGAGGGAAACGAACTCAAACTCAGGATCGAGAACAACACGACCCATGTCCACCAGGAAGCCTTGCCACAAAGCCCCCAAACTCGTGTTCTCAGAAGAGAACAGATTTGTCTGTGGATTATTTACACAGACTGCTACAGCTATGTGGGTGCACAATCTCTCTTACATCAGATTGTCAGTCTCTAGAGAGTAGTAATTTCCCACACATACTACAGGTTTGTAGGCCTGATAGTGATTAACAGTGTTTAATTAGCTAGTTAAAATATGCACCACTGTTTAGGATTATATGACGACGTTTCCAAATTAGGTGAAATAACAAAACACCACGAAAGCTCAATCCTGCCCAGCTAGCCATTCAATTATAGTTTTATCTTACACAACTGCTTTAGAAAAAAGCAACAAGTCCTTCTGGAAATTCACATTCCAATACTGAAAAAAAATCAGATGCACATAAAGACACAATTTTTAATAATTAAAACTAGTTTCAAGATAATTTGAAAGAGCCTCCCTTAGGGATAGTGAAAGAATTGCAGACCTAAAAAACCATGGCCCTCAGGGGTTCCTTACTGCCAACGAGGGACGCCTGAGTAATGAGAGTTTTTAGTTAACTGAGCCAAGAATCGTGCTTTAACTTCTGAACTATTGGGTATAGAGTGCGGGGTAGGTAGCGAGCAAGTGAAATGACAAACTAGTGCAAACCAAGTCAAGGGACTAAAAACATCAGACTGGGGAGGGGGGGAGAACGACACATAGGAAAGACTGCAGAGAATTAAAAGATCAGCACGCCCGGTGTCTCCAAAGCCATGTTCCCATACAATGTTAAACAGGCAGCTATTCAGGATTGAGGTGGATCGGCCAATAGCTCTTTTCTGCAGGGGCCACACAAGCCTGACTTAGAACCATTCTAATTTGTTTTTTTTCCCCAGAGAAGTAAGAGAAATGGTCAGAGCAGGTCAAGTTCTAAGGCTGTTACTCCTGTATTGCCACTGGAAGAAGTCTTAGAGTCACATGGCTGAGTCCTGAGTTTTCAGGTGCAGTGTTTACATCAGCACATATTGATGTAAAACTGCGAAGTGAGTACCGCTGACCCTTGAACAACACGAGCTTTAACTGTGAGGGTCCACTTATGTGTGTATTTTTTTCCGGCAATATATTAAAAAAATCTGGGGGGATTTGCGACAATTTGAAAAAACTCGCAGCCGAACTGCATAGCCTAGAAATATCGAAAAAATTAAGGAAAAGTTAGGTATGTCACGAAGGCATAAAATAAATGTAGATACACATACAACATACAAAATATGTGTTGATGGATGTTGATGTTACTGGTAAGGCTTCCAGTCACCAGCAGGCTATTAGTAGTTGAGTTTCGGGGGGAGTCAAACGTTATACTCAGGCCCCCCAACCACTGCGTTGTTCAGGGGGCAACTGTAAACAGAAATCGGTTATTAGCCTGGCTCTTACAGTCATCAGTCCACAGGGTCTACTAAGCACAATCAGCTCGCCTGCGGGGGTGGCAACTGTATTGTGGGTAAATGAGAGGCAGCTGGGGAAAGAGCGCCTCTCGTTTAGACTTTTGGGGGGATAGGCACACTTGTTAACACCTGTACCCTCCACACTTCAGTGCCGACCCTCAAAAGCAACAGTGCCACAAGGCAAAGCTATCTAAAGGACACCAAAATGCTCAACAGAGAACTTACCAGGTCCTACTCAAGTCCAAGAAAAGACCCTAGAACACATCAAGGTCTCCCATCCACTCACACTCACCTTCTGTGCAGGCTGCACTCTGCGGTGCTGGCCACCCCCGACTGCAGGTGGGCAAGCAGGGGACAGCCGCGCAGTGGGAAACGTGGGCAGTGACGTAAGTGCACGTGCTCACGAGACGGGGCTCACCATCCACCACAGACACACTTGCCTGAATATCCTGCTGCAGGGGACTTTTTGGGTCGCTTATTACGTGGTGTGAATTCTTTTTTTTTTTTTTTTTTTTTTTGAAGAATTCATTACTTGCAAGTGTTACATGTACTTTTTTTTTTTTTTTAAATTTATTTTATTTATTTATTTATTTTTGGCTGTGCTGGGTCTTCGGTTCGTGCGAGGGCTTTCTCTAGTTGCGGCAAGTGGGGGCCACTCTTCATCGCGGTGCGGGGACCGCTCTTCATCGCGGTGCGCGGGCCTCTTATTATCGTGGCCCCTTCCGTTGCGGGGCACAGGCTCCAGACGCGCAGGCTCAGCAGCTGTGGCTCACGGGCCCAGCTGCTCCGTGGCATGTGGGATCTTCCCAGACCAGGGCTCGAACCCGTGTCTCCTGCATTAGCAGGCAGATTCTCAACCACTGCGCCACCAGGGAAGCCCCACGTGGTGTGAATTCTTTAATTATTTTATTGTCTGATGAAGCTTTCATTTAATAATAATTTTAAATTTTTACTGTCCTTTAAAGTGTTCCACTTCGGACGTTACGTGGCTAATCAACGTATGAGGGGATCCCAGACCACACTCCTGCACTGCCCATCAGTCTGGGGCAGCCTCCCCCGCGGTCTCCTACTTCCAGCAATCCTGCCGCTGGGTCTTCACCCTCAACCTGCACCCTCTTTCCGGGACTTTGAGTAAAACACCCCAAGCAGGTGCTCCCCATCCTAGGTCCAGCCCTGCCTCTTCCCTCAGCACGGAACCCAGGTGGGTTTGGAGGATAAAAACGCCTTCAGCTCAAGCTGGCGTTGACATCATCAGGCAAAAGACCAGATCGGCAGTTTCCCCGAGACCCCTTCAACAGGCCCACAGGGCACGACTACTTTCCTAATTCTAACACATGATTGGCCTTTTCTTCCTTTCCATCTCTCCCATTTGCACCGTGAAGTTTTCCTGAGACTACACGAGGGGTGATATGGGGACAGTCTGAATGCAGAAGCAGATAGGGTAATCCAGCTGTTTTCTCAAGTCAGACATTAAAGCAATTTGCAAATATGTAAAACAGCGTCACTCTTCTAGGTTTTTTTAGATTTGGAAAATAGAGTTATATGTGAACCTGTCTTTTATGATTTTTAAATGAACTATTAATATTTTTAATGTTTCAGCTATAATTTTGAATGCAGTAAAAATCCGTAATTATTAACCACATAAACAAGAGCTTTGTTGTTGTTCGTAATAGTTTTTAAGAATGTAACGGGGTCCTGAAACTTTTTAAAAAGTTTGAGAACTGCTGGGTAGATTATTTTAAAATAATATTAGCACAATTAGCTAACCACTAAAATAAGTGTTTGACTCTTACTCCCATCAGATATTTAAAAAACAAAACAAGACAAAACAGAAAACACCCTAAGAGCTTTAAACAGGAACTAGAAAGCAATGTGAGCGAGGCGTCTGCTATGTGGGGCTGGGGACCTCTCAACCTGACGCCCCGCACAGAGGCCGCCAGCGTCTCGCGCACGGCCTCCTGCCTCACCGTTCCGGCTCCGGTCCACTCGCAGCTGCCCGTCTGCGTCTCGGTGCCTAAAAGCTGCTCGGTAGGGGCCAGCAGGCAGGAAGTGCAGCTAAGTAACAACCTGTGGCGCTTGTACAACACAATCCACCCATCCTCTGACACCCACTGCTCCCGGCGGCGGAGTCCAATTCCCCTCCCTCTGAATAGGGCCGGTCAGAGTGACAGCGAAGGGGCACAGCGAGACTCCCCGAGCTGGGTCCTTCCTTTTGGTGGTGAGACCCCCCATCCTCCGCCGCAGCTGTCTGGCACTCTCTCTGTGCACCTAGGAAACCCTAAACTAGCGGGCACCTGAACACTGGGGCCGCTGTGGACAAACCGCAGCAAGCGCGGGAGGCCTGGGAAGGCTCGGTGTCCCAGCCCTCAGGCCCCGAGCCTCCGCAGCGCGGCCCGACGGCCGTCAGGAAGCCTGCAGACGCCTCCGAGGCTACGACACATGCTGGTAGCTGTTTCACAGGGTTTAGTTTGCGATGTTCTCGTCAGGCAGGAATAAACTACTGAACACTTCTCAAGAGCAGCCTCCGCCATCGGCTGAGTGCTGGCCGGGACAGTTCTCCAGGGTCCCCTTCGGCACCTCGCACGGTGGGAGCTGGCTAAGGAGGCGTCCGTCCTTCACGGGCGGTCTTTCCTTCCGTCCCACTCCCCACCTCTACCTTTGTTCCTTACACTACAAAAACTGCTCGTGTTCGAATTCTCATCTCAAGAGTCTCCTTCTGCGGGAACCAAGGCTGAGACACCAATGAAGTTACACACACACAGGGAAAGATGAACACATGTGACTACACAAAAACCAAAGACCCTTAAAAGAAAGATGTCGGGCTTCCCTGGTGGCGCAGTGGTTGAGAATCTGCCTGCCAATGCGGGGGACACGGGTTCGAGCCCTGGTCTGGGAAGATCCCACATGCCGCGGGACCAACTAGGTCCGTGAGCCACAACTACTGAGCCTGCGCGTCTGGAGCCCGTGCTCCGCAACAAGAGAGGCCGCGACAGCGAGAGGCCCGCGCACCGCGATGAAGAGTGGCCCCCGCTCGCCGCAGCTAGAGAAGGCCCTCGCACAGAAACGGGGACCCAACACAGCCAAAAATAAATAAATAAATAAATAAAAATTAAAAAAAAAAAAAGAAAGATGTCATCAACAGTTTATCAAAGACTGAGAGTAGATATCTGCAGTATGTGATCGAGGGTTAATATCCTGACTTTGGAAAAACGTTGACCATACTAACAGCAATGGATGAAAGTACACAGGCATTTCTCAAAAGAAACCCATATGGCCAATAAACAAATTGTCAATCTTGCTTAGACTCAAAGAAATGCAAATTAAACATGAGACACATTTTACCTATAAGGACTGACAAAAATTTAAAACACTGAAAATCTTCTGTGTTAATTGTATGAGGAAACAAGCGCTCTCTTCCATTGTTTGTGGGACAGTAAATTAGTAGTTCTTTTAGACTGTGATCAGGTATAAGGTATTCAAATATAAATCCAGTATACCCTTTGACACAGAGATTCTGCTTCTCAGAACTTAACCTAAGGAAATAACTGGACATGTGCACGTGGTTATAGTATTAGGATATTTATAAGAACCTTATGTATGATAAAAAAAAATTTGGAACGAGCTGAATTATCACTAGGAGATAGGTTAAATAAATCGTGGTACAAGCATATAAGGGCACACTCTACAGCTCTTAAATGAGATGAAGTATGCATCCTGAACAGGGTTTAAAGAAATCCATAATGTACATAACTGAAAAAGCAGGTTCTGTAACAGTATGTAAAGCAATCTCATTTTTATAAGACATACCATACAACCAAACTGTTAATAGTGATTACACCTGCAGGATGAGAGACAGGGGATTTATTTTCTCCTTTAGATCTAAATTACTGGGATTTTTAAAAACGATCATCTTTAACTTTCATGATTACAGTGTATTACCATTCCACAAAGGGTAGAAGAAATGGAATCTAACCCACCTTGTAACAGAGAAAGTAACAGAGAAGGCAAGTAACTGTGGTCACCCTGGGGTAAACAGGGTTTCCGAGGAGAACGCGAGCCCTTTAAGGGTTTAGGGGATGGGGGTCCTCCGTCTGGGCTACTGAGGCCCAGTGTTCAAAGCCTGTGGTTTAGAACAGAGTCGGGGCGAGGAGGCTTCAGACAAGTTCACTCCCGCTCTTCAGAGCCCAAGGACATTTTTCACAGGGACCCACTGACTTCCTGCACCTTTGGGTGAAGATGTAAAATAGTCCTTCACAGGAAATGACGGTGAGCGCTCCTGCCTCCAACTTATAACCCTACGATAAAGGCTTCCCTGATCTTTAACCTGGAAACCGATGGGCACCGTCAGCCTGCCCTCCTCCCTCCTCTCTTCAACTCAGGGGCTCTTTCCTAACCTCTCCTCTGCACCATGCTCCTAAACCAGGAGCCGAGAGACTAGTTCAGGGAGAGATGACAAACCCTCCAACAGTGTAAACCAAAGAAGCTCACATACACACGAACAGCAGGAAGCAAATACTTTTCAAATCAAGGCAGGGGGATCTGACAGACCACTCGGCATACACATTACCACACACCAACTGTTAGCTAAGATGATCTGTTCAATTTACCTAAATATCTATCTAAGTACTCAGTTTATCTAAAGAGTCAAAACATGAAAGACTCTGAAGTGGGTGGATTTAACTGTATGCAAAGTACTCCTCAATAAAGTAGACAGAAATGTATCCAAGTATAATAAACAAAATAATGTTTGAATTCAATTCTCCAGAATTTATTAGGTACCAGTTTGTTCTAACCTAATATATGCACATTTAAAATTCCATTCCAAGAACCAACATAAATCAAAAGCAGAAAACTACCCAACATTTGCAGAGAAACATATCATTTCCACAATTCTTTCATAAACGTTGACTTTTTCGATCTTTACCCAAACCTTCTGTATCAGGAGAGGTAGCATTATCCCCATTTTAAAGATGGGGAAACAGATTCAGGAGGTTTGTGCCTGTACAAAGCACTAAAGCTAGAAAGTCACAGTTCTGGCCAATGCAATCCAGGCTTTCCGACATTGATATTCTTTCCACTACACCTGTGGAGCTTCTGATAAAATTATCTGCCTTCAGACTCACCACCAATTTCATTTAATCACATTTACTAGTCTGCCTCTCCTACCTTATTATTTCATTTCTCTTTCGCATTTGGATGGAGGCTGGAATTAAACAGGAACAAGAAAATCCTGTGATCTGCTAAGAGGTGTTATTAAAATTTCTTAAAGCAAAAATTGATTCCCTTTATTTGTAGAAATGAATTAACTGAAAATACATACACACCACACAGTACCTACTTAGTGTGGAGAGAGGGGATTCTGCTGATGATGTGACAACTCCAAAAATGATGAGAATCCCCCGCTTAATGAAAACCAAAGATGGTTTTGGGAAACAAGCATCAGTTCAATTGAATAACAGTCCAAATGTTATGCTCCTAAATTGCAAAGAGAAAAAAGAAATAAACGCAATTCTTCAGGCGAAGACAAAAGCTAAAAAGCAGGTATAGAACATGACACCTACTTCTGCAGCTGAGAAGTTCGTTCGGTCCCAGACACGGCGCCGGAGCTCCGATCCACTCCACTCCAGCTCACAGGGCACCAGGAGGGCCGGCCATCACCGAACTGACTTGCACTGAGAGGCAGGTCAACCCCTGCCTGAGGATACAATACCAGCCCTGCTCAGTGCTCTGTGAAGCCGGGGCCTCTGCAGCCTCTTTGTTCCCTCCCTCTCCACTGCAGCTCAGAACCACCAGGAAATCACAGGGTCAGGATGTGAGCACAGCTATGTACTGCATTTGGAGAGTCACTGGCTTCTTGCTCGGCCCCAGCTGGCCAGGACAGAAGGGGAAGAAGGTTGTTTATATTTGCAAAGGCTGAGAGACTGAGTGAGCGAGGCTATGCCCTGTATCTCAAAAATACAAGGCTGGACTTGGAGGGGAGGGTCTGGTTTCTTTCTTGCTGCGGAATGTCATAGCGAAATCTGTGTCCTGCTAGCTACACACACCTGCTGGTTGAGCAATAGAGAAAAAGCTTTCATCGAGTCAGGTACTGCAGCAGCTGCTAGAGACGCCCAGGTGTAGCGTCCCCATGTGACATTTCACGGCTGCCCAAGTCTCACACATCCAGTACTGGGACTGGTAAGCAGATGCACAGGACTTGCACCAGGGGCCACTGGCCAGCACGACTCTGGTCCGTGAATTAACACGTGTAGTGCACGTATACGCTACCTCATGTTAGTACCAGTCGCCTCCTAAAATGATTCTGATCATTTGATACCAAAGGGCATTCTCCCCAAACAGAAAAGGGTCCTAACAAAAATGTCAGCTAGTGATTTCCAATTTTATACGAGATATACTCTCAGAGAACTAACTGCTGAAGGATATGCCTATCTATTCAGGATAAGTTTTACAGAAAAAGCCAAAAGGCAAAAAAGTTCTGATTAAGAGAAGAGGCGGCAACTGCTCCAAGCCCAAGGCGAGGAGTTTCGCTCAGGGGCACATGGTGCGGCTAAGAGCCCACATACATGACTGGAAAATAAGATTAAAGAATAGACGAAGTGGGAAATTTTTAATTTCTCATTTTCCCCTTCTTTTATGGAAGGAAAAAAAAAAAAAAAACCCAACCCAAACCTAATTTAAGTGCCGGCCCAGAGGAGGGAAAAGGCTGTCTCAGAACGTGTGCATCAAGATGGCAGACTGAACACATGTACCAACGTTTATTCCTTCTTCAAGCACCACCCACAGAACCGTAAAGGGATTTTCTAAAGAGGCAAAAACCTACAAAGATGGGGCCAAGAGAAGCCTGGAAGCAAGAAGGCAAATAAATAGACAAGTGGTCAAGGATTTGGCGTCCAAGACTGAATCCTACAGCGGTTGTCGGGAGGCGAAGATCAAGCCCAGTGACCCGCGTGGAGTCCCCGGAGGACGAGGCGCCGTGGCGCCTGTGCACGTGCAGGGCGGGGCAGGGCCAGGCTGTACAGTGAGGACCGGTGAAAGTGCACACAAGCAGCAGCCGTGAGGCCGCTCCCGAGCCGGGCAGCGCCGTCCCCCCCCGCAGAGGAAGGCCACGCTGACGGGCAGCGCCGCCCGGGCCAGGCCGTGCCTCCAGCCGGCTCCCCCGCTGGCCTGGAAGGAGCGGCGGCTTCGGTGCCACGGCGGCAGGAGCTGACCTCTCTCCCGGCCACGTGAGCCGCAAGAGGACCCCGGGGGGCCCTCGACCGCGGCCTCCAGAGACCCTGAACCCAGGACCCAGGAGCGCGGCGCCCCGACTCCACACCCACGCTCACCGCAGGACTGAATGTGTGCGCTGCTCTGAGCTGCTCAAGCCGCAGTCATTGCTACACAGAGACAGAGAGCCCGCCGGACTGCAGTTTACTTTCTGGAGAGGCTAAAACCGAGGGTCTCTGAAGCAGGGGACCTACCCTGGCCGAGGGCAGAGGTGGATGCTGAGCTGAAGGGAGCTTCCACACCCGCCGCGGGCCAGACAGCGAGACCCCAGGCCTCCTCCCGGGCGCCAGGGCAGCAGGGACGGCCGGGGGAGGACCTCGGACGGTGACAGAACCGAGGGGCGCGGCTCCTCTCACACGGCAAACAAAGATCAAGGCAGACTGCAAGGTGGCCGGTCAGAGACAACAGAAATGACAAAAGAAATTTCAAAATAAACTTATCGCTCATATCCAGAGAGACAGAAGATACTGCATCAATGAAAGAACATGGCTAAAATGAAACAACGTTCGGAAAAGACAAAGGGGTGGGATTAATGGGTGAGGTGGTCAAACAGCACAAACTTCCAATAATAGAATAAATAAGTCACGGGGATGTCACATACAGCACAGGGACCACAGTCAACGATACTGTACATTCGAGAGCTGCTAAGAGAGTAGATCCTAAAAGTTCTCATCACAAGAAAAAAAGCTGTCACTGTGTGTGGTGATGGACGTTAACTGAACTCTTTGTAGCAAACATTATGCAATATACACATATATCACATCATCACGCTGTACACCTGAAACTAACACAATGTCTTATGTCAATTATAGCTCAATAAAACGGGGGAGGGAAGAAGAAAAGGAGCTTTTGGAAATTAAAAATAAGCAAACAAAAAATTTCAAAACTGTAATGAAGGGTAAAGTTGAAATCTTCCAAGAAAGTAGAAAAAAGACAGGTAAAAATTAGGAGAGAAAACGTATAAAAATTAAAGGATCTGTAAGAGGGTCCAAGATTTGAATAGATTTAACAGTGATCCAAAAGGAGTCAACAGAGAGGAGGGTGAAAGATAATTTCAGAAAACTTCCCAGGACATAAGTTTTCAGATTGCAAGGGCGCAGTACACTGGGGGAAAACAGACACATCGAGTACTCAGCGAGGAAAAAAGATACTGTACAATGAATCAATCCGCTTGACTTCGGATTTCAACAGCAACACTGGGAGCGAGTGAAGACGAGAAAGGAAACAAGATTCAATGGAGAGTGGAGAGAAGAGAGAATCCCCCAAAAGACCATGTGAAGAGCCCGGCGCGACAGCTGTGCGTAGACTTAGCGTCGTCTGTCTAGACTGGAGCAGGTCAGGAGGCTCCAGGAGAGACTTCTTCCAAAATTACGAAATTCATAAACTACCCAATGCATCTGCCTGTCTTTTCAGGAGATGCAGAAGATCATGAAAGCATGTGAAGTGCTAAGTATGGAAAGCTCTGGGGTGGAGAGGGGAAGAGAAGACGAGAGAGAGAAAAACTAACTCCAGAGGAGGAAAAAGGTTATGCAGGGGAAAAAAGTAATCGCAGTTTGCTACCATGGTCCACAGTACCACGTACAGCTGTGAAGAATGTTCACGTAATATACACAGGGATATAACAACAGAGTATATCAAAACATAAACAAAAGATATAAACAAAAAGAGTATGGGGGGTAGCTGGGGAGGAAATAACAATCTTCACCATTCATTGTTGTGAATCAAGAGTTACTGCCAAAAATTGAAACAGCGAGTCAATTTGGACATACTACCTAAAAATGGGGAGGTAAACAGCAAAATAACCAGCTCAAAGAGGTGCAAGTAGTTGCCTCTGGAAAGCTAAACATGGGGAAAGCTGCTGGGAACAGTTGTTCCTTTGAAACACACCTTAAAGAAATAGTAAACCATGTTGTTAAACAACCAAGAAAAGATGGAAAGGAAAACCAAAAACTTTAAAACCATGTGACACAGCTCCTTTTTACCAATTCAAGGCCCTCCAAGTACAACAGTGTGTGTGTGAGCTATTTTGCCAAAGGATCATCCACTTAACTATGAGAAATTAAGCATAAAATACTGGCTTAACATCATGGATTCACTACATACAGTTTAATGCACCCTGTACCACATATAGTAAAACGCAAACTAAAATGATAACAAAAATATGAAACAGGAACAGAGATGGTACGGAAGTGCCTTCTAGGGAGACCTGGGAAGGTTCCACAGTGTAGTGGTATCTAAGTTATGCTTAGAGAGCCCAATAGGCTTTTTTCCCAGGGGAGGGGTGACCGAAATGGAGAACTTTTGGTACAGACCTGTGTGATGTGCGTCTCCTGCAGGAATGCAGTTGAAAATGGAGCTGGAGAGACTAAATGAGAAGAACCAATCACAGAGGATCTTAAATACCTACCCAGCAATTTAGATTTTAATAGCTTTGCATTGCCTACAAGAGTGTAGTGAAAAAAGTCACTGTTTTAAGAAGTAGAAAACCCCAAACACTGAAAACATCAACCTATGCAGAAATCGGAAGCTACACATTCAACCTTCAATGAACAAAGCAGAGCGCCTAATTACGAGGCTATGGGAACCTAAGAACCTGGATTAGAGCAGTGACAGTGAGAACAGAATTGTCTCTGGGGAAATCAGAAGTACTTCACGGTAACAATCCTGAAGGGTTATCAATAAAGCACAGATCCTCTGATCAACGCGCACACACACACAAATACAGAATCCAAACTGTGTCTCCCCGGCCTGCCCAGCTTCTCTCTCTGCAGCATTGTTGACTACAAACCCCCAGCACCTTTCCCAGCACTACCATGTAGTTATTAGTTAGTTAACTAACTACATGGGAGTGCTGGTAGTTAGGTAGTAGCTACCACTTGGCTAAGTCATTATTTTATTTGCTAAAAAACAAAATGTTGAGTTTATGTATATAACTTTATACGTTTAATACCTTAACATTGCAGAAAACTACACACCCTGATTTTAGCTCAGAAAAATATCATTAGCTATATGCTTGTTTGATTTGTTTGCAACAGTTAAAAAATATAGTGAACATGCTATTTTGGGCACTGTCTATGTTTAGTTCAAGAAGTTAAAAAATATCAGGTTTAGTATTCCTTTAAAAACACTATTTAAATGCGTTTGTGGTTTTATTTAAAGGGGCTTATGCCTTACAGCAAAAAGCAGATCCTGGAAGGAAACACATTTAAGCAAAATGAATACTTTTAATCAGTTTATCTGACAGCTCGATAGGGCTGTGCTTCGATTAAGAACCAGGGCTCACAGGTTTAAAGACTCACAAACAGGCACGGTCCACACGGCATAAGCATGAGACAAAAGCACACCCGCCTCAACTCGGGACGCTTAGCCAGCTTTGTCACTGGGCGCTGAGGGGAGGGTGCACCCGCACGGGCACGGCTGCACAGACGAAACAAGACCAGGGCCGTGGGCTGGTCACCGGCCCTGGGCGCGGTCCCGACCCCACGGAAACCCGCCCTGGGGGCGGGACGTGCGCGCGCCCAGGCAGGGTGACGGCACCCGGGAGCCGCGGGGACAGCTGCCGGGGCCACCCTCCTCTTCAGGAGCCCCGGCACGTGTGCCCTGAGCACACGCATGTGACACAGAGGACGTGGCTCGGGGGAGAGGCGGCTCCTCAGCAGGAAGCGAGGAAGACTCCAGCGGCTCTGGCAGTCGGCGCTGCCGGGCGTGGGGCGGCGCGGGCAGAACGTAAACAATCCCGGCAGCCAGTTTAAACACCTGTTTAGACACGAACGGTCGTTGAGTATCACGCAGGATACTAATTCTCACAAGAGTCACGAGAGTGCGAGAGCTGGCGCCTACTCCCGTGGAAGCGGCAGCTAAGAGGGGGCCGACGGCAGCGATTACAGGGCCAGGTGAGCCGTCAGAGGAGGCGGGCGAGAGCAAAGCGCGCCCCCCAACACGGTTCACGCGGAGACCTCCCTCCCCCTCCCCGCGCACGCACGCCAGGCTCGCGACGTGGAGAGGGGACAAAGGGGACAAGCCCTGAGAACAAGTTTCCCAAAATGCGCAGCCTCCCTGCTACAGGCCAGTGCTCCTTACACGCA
Source organism: Balaenoptera acutorostrata (assembly GCF_949987535.1). NCBI lineage: Eukaryota > Metazoa > Chordata > Mammalia > Artiodactyla > Balaenopteridae > Balaenoptera > Balaenoptera acutorostrata. The sequence continues at coordinate 3,883,998 of NC_080067.1, forward strand.
AGTCCCAGACAAAGTCTTCACCAAAAGGTAACGAGTAAAGGGAAAGGGATAAAGTATCATGCTTGTCATAAACTTTAATTTATTCACTAAAAGGGCTGTCCTTCATTCTGATGTCAAGTTCTTCCTCTTCTGTGATTTTGTGTTCAACGTCCTAGCAAGGCGAGCTAAAATCCGCAGCCCTGCACCAGCCCTCTGCGTGCTGAAGCTCCAAGTTCACTACTGCAGTGACAGCTCCCGCGGCAGCTTCCGCGGAGGAGCGGCCCGGCCCCAGGCCTGCGGCTCCACTGGCCAGCGCCTCTCACTCGAGACCCCGGCAAGGCCCGTCTCCCCGCATGGTCACTGGCGCCTCCACCACCCGGACCCGCTCCTCCAAGGGACCCACACCAGAAGCAGGCCCCAGGTGCACGAGGCGCTTCCAAACCACCCGCCGGCTGACAGGAAGCGGAGCCTCTGTGGCCAGACTCCGTCCTCAATAGTCAGAGCGACTTGGTCTTGGCTGGTGCACATCTCCAGTCTGACGGGCAACCGAAAGGTACAGGTTTGGGGAAAGACATCTTACAGGGCTGAACGTGTTACTTATCAGGACTTGGCTCGGGGGAGAGGCGGCTCCTCAGCAGGAAGCGAGGAAGTCTCAGGACTACATAAAGGGGCTCCGAGCCCGAAAGCACTCTTAAACCCACACAATTATTTTAAAAACAGTAAGTGATAAAACTTCCATAGAAATAGTGACTGCTTACTTGAGTATCTCACTTATCTTGGCGTCTCTTGCTCCCTCAGACTTCAGTTCTTCTACGTGAAAATTTCTTTTCTTTTTTTGGCCGCACCCCACGGCTTGTGGGATTTTAGTTCCCTGACCAGGGACTGAACCCAGGCCCTGGGCAGTGACAGCGCGGAGTTCTAACCGATGGACCGCCGGGGAAGTCCTCGAACATGAGAATTTCTATCTTCACTCCTCTTCCTTCTTTTCCCCTTTCATTTCAGAGTATGTGCTTCTTTCAAAGACAAATGTGTGGTCTATCAAATTTCTCCTTCATACTGTATCAATGAATCTAACACTTGGTTACAAAAAGTTCAAACTTTCCAATGCAAAAAGAAAAACACAAGGTCTAGAGCGGCTTTAATGGGCATCAACGGAAGGAGAAAGGGAGAAGGCAAGTCAGAACCTGATATAAATTTAGTGAGAAATCTTAGCGTGCTGTCTCATTAGCAAGTTCGTGGGCCTTGGTAACACACTAGAAATACCTACTACAAAGCAACGATGTTCAAAACTGTACTCCAAATGGAGAGAAGGCTTTAATGTTTTAAATGCTTCACTTCCCTGAATCTGTTTTAAGAAAGGGTTACGCTGCTTTCAAAAGCTTGAAAAATACACTTACTAGCGTGATATAACTAAACACACAGGAAACGTGAAAACCAGAACCGTGTGCAAATCCCACTTGGAGCCTCATGTGGACAGTGTGTGGCTCATGGGAGCGTGCACACCACGGCACTGCTGGACCCTGAGAAGTAAAGGGAGGACTACATAAAGGGGCTCTGAGCCCGAAAGCACTCTTAAACCCACACAATTATTTTAAAAACAGTAAGTGATAAAACTTCCATAGAAATAGTGACTGCTTACTTGAGTATCAGTAACAGCTGTCACAAAAATCTAAAGCTACATTTGGCTTTCCAATAATCAAGTTAATCTTCTCACTTCAAATGCCAAAATTACAGTAAAATTCCACGTAATTAATGAAGTCATTATACTGAAATCAAATAATACTATCACATGGATTATTAAGATATGTACTAATTCAATAAAATTTAAAATAAAAAACATAAACTAGTAAGAACGTGGAAGTGATTGCCATAGAAGGTTGCATAGTCACACCCCTTAGCTGCCCAAATACGGGAGAAGCGATGTTTTAGAGATCTACCTTTCTAAGCCCTAAGACTGCTTTAAGCATGCTTTGATTTCACCACCAGTGAACTCTCTATTCTTGCATTAGCTACATATCCCAAAATAACTGCTCTGTGATTCTGTAAGTTGAAAAATAGTCCTCATTTTAATTTCAAGCTATAGTCTCACAAAATAATTACTCTAAAGTAATAAAAATTACACTCAAGAATCCTAACCTGCCTGTTCAGGGAACAATCTGCCTTCATAAATGTCAAGCCTCTATTATGCATCCAGTTCTCCCATAAAATACCATCAAGAAGTTGGTCAAATGAATAATTAATCCATATATTCATTAAAAACAGACACTTAAAGATGTAATTCTCAGTTAATTCTCATTTAACCTTAGGACTTAAATTCAGTCTTCTGCAAAAGCAGTTATCACGATCCTAGGTATTTAACAGGCTGTCCTAGCTTTTGTAAAAACCACCAGGAGCTGCTTCGGCCCACAGCACACACACAGAAGTTACTGTTCCTCTACCATCTCTCTATCAATAAAATGGATCCTAACTTACTTGAAATCCCTACACGAGACATTTATTTGAGAAGATTTAATATCTTATCCGTCAGGACTTTTTCAGTTACAAGCGCAAATACCTGACTTAAACGAGCCTGAGCCTAAAGAAGAATTCGTTGGCCCACCTAAGTGAAAAGGCCAAGGGAAGTTCAGGCAAGGGCAGACCCACGTGGACAAACAGGGTCATTAGGAGCATCTCACCGTGACTTTGGGTGACTTCCTTTTGAGACAGGCTCTCCACACATGATGCCTTGGAAAAGACAGATAACAGAAGCTTAAGACTCACATCCAACTGACAGCTACCTCAGGAAAAGGGACGACCTTTGAAAACAGCCCTCCCCAATACTTCTGCCACAGCTCCAACAAGCTCAGACTGGGTCAAACACCCCGCTCTGAGGCCATCGCTGCAGCTCTGGAGGGCTGGGCTTGGGTCACGCACCAACCACTACTAGGGGAAGGGGAGACTCTTGACGGAACCAAAAAGATTATTATAAAATGAGAGGTGCTGGTACCCCAAGGGGATGTTAGGTGTACAAATGACATATGGCCATCAGAGACGGTCATGGATAGTATTCCTCAACGAACACCACCAGGGTTTTTTGAGGAGCACTGGCAGACTATCAAATGCAAAAGTTATACAAAGCAGGCCTACAGGTTTACATGTAGTTAGTTGTTCTCACCAATTTACTCATTAGTAAAAAACAAGTAATCAGCGACGGGTACTTCCCTTCCCCTGCCAACTCTCCTTTATGCATTTTATCTTAAAGACTGATTTATGAACAGAAATGAATAGACTGAAATTTAAGAGTTAAAACTACAAAACTTCTAGAGGAAAGCATATGAGAAATCTTTATAATCCTGGAGTAAGTAAAGAATTCCTAGGATACAAAAAACATGAGCCGCACTAGAAAAAACTAACTAGACTTCATCAAAATTTAAAAATTTGGCTCTTAAAAAGACACTATTCACTTATATGCGGAGAACTATAAAACACTCATAAAGGAAACTGAAGATGATTCAAAGAAATGGAAAGATACCCCATGCTCCTGGATTGGAAGAATTAATATAGTTAAAATGGCCAGATTTAATGTGATCCCTATCAAATTACCCATGACACTTTTCACAGAACTAGAACAAATAATCCTAAAATTTATATGTAACCATGTAAGACCCCAAATTACCAAAGCAGTCCTGAGGAAAAAGAACAAAGCTGGAGGCATAACCCTCCCAGACTTCAGACAATACTACAAAGCTACAGTAATCAAAACAGCATGGTATTAGCACAACAACAGACATATGGTCAATTAATCTTTAACAAAGGAGGCACAAATATACAACAGAGAAAAAGTCTCTTCAATAAGTGGTGCTCGGAAAAATGGACAGCTACATGTAAAAGAATGAAATCAGAACATTATCTAACACTATATACAAAAATAAACTCAAAATGGACTAAAGATCTAAATGTAAGACCGGATACTATGAAACTCCTAGAGGAAAACATAGGCAGAACATTATGCAATATTTTTTTGGATCCATCTCCTAGAATAATGGAAATACAAACAAAAATAAACAAATGGGACCTAGTTAAACTTAAAAGCTTTTGCACAGCAAAGAAAACCATAAACAAAATGAAAAGGCAACCTAGGGAATAAGAGAAAACATTTGCAAATGATGCAACCGCCAAGGGGTTAATTTCTAAAATACACAAACAGCTCATACAGTTCAATATCAAAAAATCAAACAACCCAATCAAAAAATGGGCAAAAGACCTAAATCGACATTTCTCCAAAGACATACAAATGGCCAAAAAGCACATGGGAAGATGCTCAACATCATTAGCTATTAGAAAAATGCAGATCAATAATCTGTAGAATGACTGAATCACTACGCTGTACACCTCAAATTAATATAATATTGTAAATCAGCTATACTTCAATAAAAAACCTCAAATCAAAGCCACACTGAATGTATACCACTTCACAGCCACTAGGTTGGCTATAATGAAACACAGATAACAAGTATTGGCTAGATGAGAATGTAAAATAGTGCAGCCACTTTGGAAAGTAGTTTTGCAATTCCTCAAAATGTTAAGCAGAGTTACCATTTGACCCACCAACTCCACTCCTAGATATATACCCAAGAGAAATCAAGCATGAACACACAAAAACTTGTACATGAATGTTCATAGCAACATTATTCATAATAACCACAGGTAAAAATAACCTGAACATCCATCAAATGATGAATGGATAAAATGTGGCATAACCTTACAGGGGGGAATATTATTCACCCATAAAAAGGAATAAAGAACTGATACCTGCTAAAACATGGATGAACTTTGACAGCCTTGTGCTAAGGGAAGGACCAGTCACAAACGACCACACAGCACTGACGGCACCCCACTGCTTACCAGCACCTCCCACTCTGGCTCCAGTTAGGGCTTTCTTGCTAATGCTGATCTCTCTTCCCTTCTTATGTGTCCTCCCACTTTGGTCTTCTGTGTAAATCCTTCCCCCATTTCACTACATTCATCTAAAAATTTTCCCTGACTACTCTCTGACTTCTGCCATGTCTGATCTGCCAGGCCAGTGTCTGATTATATCACATATTTGGGCATTTAACTAGTAGTCTTATTGTTTTTCCTCAAGTTGCACTGTGATTATCTTCCTCCCAGCTCCCTAAGGATAAGGACATACTTGGGCAAAGGAACATGATGGGACCTAACATTCATTAAATACCTGCTTAATATTTAATATTAAAGGGGGCAGAGTCAAGATGGCAGACTAGGAGGATGCAGGATTCGTGTCTCTGCACAACTAGGGCACCTACCAGGCAGCGGTGGGGGACCGTGGACACGTAAGGGGACGGGAGGACCCCCAGCGACTGGGTAGGACATGGGGCGTGGGGGCAGTGAACGGGGAGGAGGAGTGGAGGTGGGATGGAACCAGCGCCCCTGAGGGGAGGCTGGGGGAGGGGAAAGGATCCCACGCCCAGAGGGGGAAGCGGGGGACCGCTGGGAAGGCAGAGGATCAAAAGGGAGCATGGCCAGATTTCCCCTGCCCACTTGGGCCCCAGGGAACCTGCTGAGATCCCAGGCCTGATTCTCTGCCCACCCAGGCCCCCTCCAGCCGCGCAGGTCCTGAGGGAGTGGGAGGGAGGGAAAGGGGAGCAAAAGTAAAGGCCGGACCTATGGGACCAGCACCCCTGGGGGGCAGCTGGAGGAAGGGAAGACTTCCTACACTCAGCAGGACCGACCCATGGTTAGGGGTGCAGCGGCAACGGGAGAGACCCTCGGGAGAGCGGAGGAAAGGAGGGGAGGGTGGCCAGCGCTTTCCCTGCCCATCTGGGCACCAGGGAGTATGTCAGGCTCCCAGGTCTAATCATCTGCCCTGCCCTCGGAGCCTCCCTCCTGCCATGCAGAGCCCAAGGCCCGCCCCTACACCCCCACCCAGGGCCCCACCTCTGCACTCGGAGACTGCCTCCCTCCAACTGTGCTGGGCCTAAGCCCACACACACACCCTCACTCAGGGTCTTACCTCCAAAGTCCGGAACTCCACACTCAGGACCCCTCTGGACATGCTGCCTCTGCCCTGCCTCGAAGGTCCTAAGCCTAGGTCCCGCCCCAGGCTTGAACCTCGCCCCGACTAGGCCCTGCCCCACCCTAAACCCCACGCCTGCCTAAGTTCCACCCCCTGCCTAAGCTCCGCCCCCCAAAGCCAAGGCCTTTTCTGGCCTTTTTTTCTTTTTCCTTATTTTCTTTTTCTCTTTTTTTTCCCTCTTCTAGGTTGTGGTTATGTTTTACCTTGTTGATTCATTTGTATTTTTATTTTTTCTAATAAACCTTTTATTTTTCTAATTTTATTCTTTACACTTTGTTATTGTTCTGCTCCTTTTGGCTTGTTCTCTTTTTTTTTTTTCCTTTCTTTTTTCTGTTGTGGTTTTGTTTTACCTTGTTGGAGATGTTTCAATTATATTTTTATTTTTCCTAATACATTTTTTACCTTTCTAATTTTATTTTATTTTTTATTCTTTGTTACTATACTGCTCCTTTTTTTCCTTTTCTTTTGTCACGTCATGCGGCTTGTGGGATCTTGGTTCCCAGGCCAGGGGTCAGGTCTGAGCTCCAGTGGTGGGAGCACTGAGTCCAAACAGCTGGATTGAGAACCTCAGACTCCAGGGAATATTTATCGGAGTGAGGCCTACCGGAGGTCCTCATCTCAGCACCAAGACCCGGCTCTACCCAACTGCCTGCCAACTCCAGTGTGGGACGTCTCAGGCCAAACAACCAGTAAGACAAGAATACAGCCCCATCCATCAAAAAAAAACCAAAATAACATGAAACAACAAAAAAAGGTTACAGACGAAGGAGCAAGGTAAAAACCTACAAGACCAAATAAATGAAGACGAAATCGGCAACCTACCTGAAAAAGAATTCAGAGTAATGATAGTAAAGATGATCCAAAATCTCGGAAACAGAATGAAGAAAATATGAGAAAAGTTTAACAAGAACCTAGAACTAAAGAGCAAACAAACAATGATGAACAACACAATAAATGAAATTAAAAATTCTCTAGAAGGAATCAACAGCAGAATAACTGAGGCAGAAGAACAAATAAGTGACCTGGAAGATAAAATGATGGAAATAACTGCAGCAGAGAATAAAGAAAAAAGAATGAAAGGAATTCAAGACAACCTCAGAGACCTCTGGGACAACATTAAACACACCAAACATTTGAATTATAGGGGTCCCAGAAGAAGAAGAGAAAGAGAAATGGTCTGAGTAAATATCTGAAAAGATTATAGTTGAAAACTTCCCTAACATGGGAAAAGAAGTAGTCAATCAAGTCCAGGAAACACAGAGAGTCCCATACAGGATAAACCCTAGGAGAAATACATCAAGACACCTATTAATCAAACTAACAAAAATTAAACTCAAATAAAAAATATTAAAAGCAGCAAAGGAAAAGCAAAAATAACATACAAGGGAATCCCCATAAGGTTATCAGCTGACTTCTCAGCAGAAACTCTACAGTACAGAAGGGAGTGGCAGGATATATTCAAAGTGGTGAAAGGGAAAAGCCTACAACCAAGATTACTCTACCCAGCAAGGATCTCATTCAGATTCGAGGGAGAAATCAAAAGCTTTACAGACAAGCAAATCTACAAGAATTCAGCACCACCAAACCAGCTTTACAACAAACATTAAAGGAACTTGTCTAAGCAGGAAACACAAGAGAAGAAAAAGACCCACAGGGCTTCCCTGGTGGCGCAGTGGTTAAGAATCCACCTGCCAATGTGGGGGACATGGGTTCAAGCCCTGGTCCGGGAAGATCCCACATGCCACAGAGCAACTAAGCCCGTGTGCCACAACTACTAAGCCTGTGCTCTAGAGCCCGCAAGCCACAACTACTGAGCCCACGTGCCACAACTACTGAAGCCCACGCGCCTAGAGCCCGTGCTACGCAACAAGAGAAGCCACCGCGATGAGAAGCCCCTGCTTGCCGAAACTAGAGAAAGCCCATGCGCAGCAAAGAACACCCAACGCAGCCATAAATAAATAAATTATATATAAAAAAAGAAGAAAACCCACAAAAACAAACCCAAATCAATTAAACAAACGGTAAAAGGAGGTAATAGGAATATACATAGCAATAATCACCTTGAATGTAAATGGATTAAATGCTCCAACCAAAAGACACAGACTGGCTGAATGGATACAAAAACAAGACCCTTATACATGCTGTCTGCAAGAAACCCACTTCAGACCTAGGGACACACACAGACTGAAAGTGAGAGAATGGAAAAAGATATTCCATGCAAATGGAAATCACAAAGCTGGAGTAGCAATACTCGTATCAGATAAAATAGACTTTAATAAAGACTGTTACAAGAGATAAGAAAGCACGCTACATAATGATCAAGGGAGCAACCCAAGAAGAAAACATAACAATTATAAACATTTATGCACCCAACATAGGAGCACCTCAATATATAAGGCAAATGCTAATAGCCATAAACGGGGAAATGGACAGTAACACAATAATAGTGGGGGACTTTAACACCCCATTTACACCAATAGGTCACCCAGACAAAAAATAAATAAGGAAACACAAGCTTTAAATGACACAATAAACCAGGTAGACTTAATTAATATTTTTAGGACATTCCACCCAAAAGCAAAAGAATACACTGTCTTCTCAAGTGCATACGGAACACTCTCCAGGATAGTTCACATCTTGGGTCACAAATCAAGCCTTGGAAAATTTAAGAAAACTGAAATCGTATCAAGCATCTTTTCTGACCACAACACTATGAGATCAGAAATCTATTACAGGAAGAAAACTGTAAAAAACACAAACACATTGAGGCTAAACAGTGCACTACTAAATAACCAAGAGATCACTGAAGAAATCAAAGAAGAAATTTAAAAAGTACCTAGAAACAAAAAAGACAATGAAAAACACAATGATCCAAAACCTATGGGACGCAGCAAAAGCAGTTATAAGAAGGAAGTTTATAGCAATTCAAGCTCACCTCAAGAAACAAGAAAAATCTCAAGTAAACAATCTAACCTTACACCTAAAGGAACTAGAGAAAGAAGAACAAACAAAACCCGAAGTCAGTAGAAGCAAAGAAATCATAAAGATCAGAGCAGAAATAAATGAGATAGAAACAAAGAAAACAATAGCAAAGATCAATAAAACTAAAAGCTGGGCCTTTGAGAAGATAAACAAAATTGATAAACCTTTAGCCAGACTCATCAAGAAAAAGAGGGAGAGGACTCAAATCAATAAAATTAGAAATGAAAAAGAAGTTACAACGAACACTGCAGAAATACAAAGCATCATAAGAGACTACTATAAGCAACTCTATGCCAATAAAATGGACAACCTGGAAGAAATGAACAGGTTCTTAGAAAGGTATAACCTTCCAAGACTGATCCAGGAAGAAACAGAAAATATGAACAGACCAATCACAAGAAATGAAATTGAAACTGTGATTAAAAATCTTCCAACAAACGAAAGTGCAGGACCACAGGGCTTCACAGGTGAATTCTATCAAACATTTAGAGAAGAGCTAACACCCATCCTTCTCAAACTCTTCCAAAAAATTGCAGAGGAAGGAACACTCTCAACATTCTACAAGGCCACCATCACCCTGATAATAAAACCAGACAAAGATAGTACAAAAAAAGAAAACTACCAACCAATATCACTGACGAATATAGACACAAAAATCCTCAACAAAATACTAGCAAACAGAATCCAACAACACATTAAAAGGATCATATACCACGATCAAGTGGGATTTATCCCAGGGATGCAAGGATTCAATATACACAAATCAATCAATGTGATACACCATATTAACAAAATGAAGAATAAAAACCATATGATCATCTCAACAGATGCAGAAAAAGCTTTTGACAAAATTCAACACCCATTTGTGATAAAAACTCTCCAGAAAGTGGGCACAGAGGGAACCTACCTCAACATAATAAAGGCCATACACGACAAACCCACACAGAAAACAATGGTGAAAAACTGAAAGCATTTCCTCTAAGGTCAGGAGCAAGACAAGAATGTTCACTCTTGCCACTCTTATTCAACATAGTTTTGGAAATCCTAGCCACAGCAATCAGAGAAGAGAAAGAAATAAAAGGAATACAAACTGGAAAAGAAGTAAAACTGTCCACTGTTTGCAGATGACACGATACTATACGTAGAAATTCCTAAACATGCCACCAGAAAACTACTACAGCTAATCAATGAATTTGGTAAAGTTGTAGGATACAAAATTAATGCACAGAAAATCTCTTGCATTCCTATACACTAACAACAAAAGATCAGAAAGAGAAATTAAGGAAACAATTCCGTTTACCATTACAACAAAAAGAATAAAGTACCTAGGAATAAACCTACCTAAGGAGGCAAAAGACCTGTACTCAGAAAACTGTAAGATAGTGATGTAAGAAATCAAAGATGACACAAACAGATGGAGAGATATACCATGTTCTTGGATTGGAAGAATCAACAGTGTGAAAATGACTATACTACCCAAAGCAATCTACAGGTTTAATGCAATCCCTATCAAATTACCAGTGGCATTTTGACAGAATTAGAACAAAAAATTATACAATTTGTATAGAAACACAAAAGACCTCGAATAGCCAAAGCAACCTCGAGAAAGAAAAATGGAGCTGGAGGAATCAGGCTCCCTGACTTCTGACAATACTACAAAGCTACAGTAATCAAGACAGTATGGTACTGGCACAAAAACAGAAATATAGATCAATGGTACAGGACAGAAAGCCCAGAGATAAACCCACACACCTATGGTCAACTAATCTATGACAAACAAGGCAAGAACATACAATGGAGACAAGACAGCCTCTTCAATAAATTGTGCTGGGAAAACTGCACACCTACATGTAAAAGAATGAAATTAGAACATTCCCTAACACCACAGAGAAAAATAAACTCAAAATGGATTAAAGACCTAAATGTAAGACCACACACTATAGAACTCTTAGAGGATAACCTAGGAAAAACACTCTTTGACATAAATCACAGCAAGATCTTTTATGACCCATCACCCAGAGTAATGAAAATAAAGACAAAAATAAGCAAATGGAACCTAATTAAACTTAAAGGCTTTTACACAGCAGAGGAAACCATAAACAAGATGAAAAGACAACCCACAGAATGGGAGAAAACATCTCCAAACAAAGCACAGACAAAGGATTAATCTCCAAAATATACAAACAACTCATGCAGCTCAATATCAAAAAAACAAACACAATCAAAAAATGGGCGGAAGACCTAAACAGACATTTCAGCAACGAAGAAATATAGATGGCTAAGAGGCACATGAAAAGATGCTCAACAGCACTAATTATTAGAGAAATGCAAATCAAAACTACAATGAGGTATCACCTCACACCAGTCAGAATGGCCATCATCAAAAAATCTACAAACAACAAATGCTGGAGAGGGTGCAGAGAAAAGGGAACCCTCTTGCACTGTTGGCGGTAATGTAAATTGATACAGCCACTGTGGAGAACAGTATGGAGGTTCCTCAAAAAACTAAAAACAGAATTACCGTATGACCCAGCAATCCCACTACTGGGCATATACCCTGAGAAAACCATAATTCAAATGGACACATGTACCCCAATGTTCATTGCAGCACTATTTACAATAGCCAGGACATGGAAACAACCTAAGTGTCCACTGACAGACGAATGGATAAAGAAGATGTGGCACATGTATACAATGGAATATTACTCAGCCATAAAAAGAAACAAAGTTGAGTTATCTGTAGTGAGGTGGATGGCCCTAGAGTCTGTCATACAGAGTGAAGTAAGTCAGAAAGAGAAAAACAAATTATCGTATATTAATGCATATATGTGAAATCTAGAAAAATGGTACAGATGAACCTACTTGCAGGGCAGGAATAGAAAAGCAGATGTAGAGAATACAGGTGTGGACACAGTGGGGTAAGGGGAGGGTGGGATGAATTGGGAGATTAGGTTTGACATAAATATACTACCATGTGGAAAATAGATAGCTCGTGGGAACCTGCTGTATAGCACAGGGAGCTCAGCTCGGTGCTCTGTGATGACCTAGATGGGTGGGATGGGCGGGGAGGGAGGTCCAAAAGGGAGGGGATGTGTGAACGCGTATGGCTGATTCACTTCACTGTGTGGCAGAAACTAACACAGCATCGTAATCCAATTATACTCCAAAAAAAAAAAAAAAAAAAAAACAACCTGCTTAGTTAAATACTTAATATATAATACTTCCCCCTCAGAGGTCCTGGAAGTTCTTGTTAAAATGAAATAAGACATTTCCCCCAACAATATAGGCAGTAACAATTATATCAGGTAATATACAGCACCAGCTTTCAAACTTCAGTTGCCTACGGACCACTCTGGAGCAGGGTTGACAAACTATGACACGCACACGGGGCAAATCGGGCCTACTGCCTGTTTTTGTTCCATCTGCAAGCTAAGAATGGAGAATTTTACAATTTATAATAATTGAAAAAAAATTTTAAACAACATTTTGTGACACTAATATTTTATCAGTGTCTATAAATAAATTTTTATCGGAACACCACCATGCTCTTTCCTTTATGTATTATTTTCTATGGCTGCTTTTATACTATGGTTAGAGTTGAATAGTTTTAATAGAGACCACACGGCCTGCAAAGCCTAAAATATTTACCATTTGGACCTTTACATTGCAAGTTTGCCATCTCCTGCTCTAGAGGCTTTCAGGGAAAGGCAGATCCTCTCCACTCCACTTACTGAAACAACAGGGGAGGGAGAGATGGAGAAAAGAGGCCTTTTCATCTTAAACAGCCACCGCGGGTAATTCTGTTGTAGACCTTGTATTATTCAGAAAACACTGCTCTGCACTATTCCTCTACAGATGCCCAGGAGAAGGGGGACGTGTCACGTGGAGACTGCTACTTTCATAGCTGAGCAAGACGGGAGAACTTAGTGCAGAGGCTTCCTGCCCTTTGCCAACAGTACATACATGCACAGCCAACCCGGTCCCCTCCCCGAAAGAACATGCCATGCACACTGCCAGGCACTCATAGAGTCTGAGGGAGAGAGAAGTCTCTCTTTAAAATTAAAACGTCTTAAAAGCAGGACGTTTTAATTTCACGTGATAAATTAATTTCATTCCACCTTTAGGTCTGTGCTTAAAAGGTCCTTCCCAGCCCATGGGTCACATTTTCTTCTTTAGCTTTACAGTTTACATCTCCAAGGTAGGCCTTTAATCCATCTTGCTCTCTCCCCATACATGGTATTAGGTAGGAACCCAGTTTTATTTGCCTCCGTAGGGTGAGTTAGTTTCCCCTGCACCATCTATTAAGCAATCCTTCCTTTCCCCCACTGGTTTTCCAGTGTCACTGTACTCACGTATGAAAATCCTGTACGTACAAGTGTCTATCTCTAAGCACTCTAAACCTACCACAGTGCTCTACTCACCACAGGGCCAGGGCGTAAAACAGTGTAGTACTGGGGCACGTCTTCACGTCTGGTAAAGCAACAATTCCTGCCCTCCACCCAACTGCTGCTTTTTTTTTTTCTAGGACTGACCTAGTTGTCTGGATATGTTCTCCATATATAAGTTTAGAGTAAGTTTACAGAGTTGCCTCAAAAAAAAAAAAAAAATTCCAACTGGAATTTAAATTGGGATTGAATTAAATTTATAAGGGGGAGAATTAACAGTGGTCAGAGAGAAGATATTTACAAAATGTGGAACAAAGGTTTAATATCTGAGGCATCAGACAGCACTTCAATAGAAAAGTGGACAAATGGTGATTAGGCAATATACAGACTAGGATACATACGAATGTGACAAGTATAGGACAAGAGGCTAACAAGTGGCATAATCCAAGAAATACATATCAAACTACAAGATACCACCTTATACCTGCAGACTGGCAAAAATTAGAAAATCAGAGCCCTCCAAGGCGATACGGGGCTACGAGAACTGCCGCGCCCTGCTGCTGCTGGGCATGGAGATGGGGACAGCCATTCTGCAGAGCTACCTGGCACAACTTAAATTAAATTTAAGCCAACCCTACGATCCCCTGCATCCTGGCTGAACTCTTACGGAGGCGCATGAAAGGATGAATACTGAACGCTTGCTGTGGCCCTGCCGGTGGGGACGGAGCTGCCCAGGCAAGCTAGGCTTGTGGGGACAGAATGGATACACCCTACGGAGTGCCACGCAGCAGACCAAAGCAGTGACTCAGACCTGTGCACAGCAACAGCGAGGGAGCCTAAAGCACTGTGCTTAGGAAAGAAAATGACATCGTCATTTACGTAAGTTAAAAACACAAACTCACTGAATACACTGGCAAGAGCACTTACCCATGATATATTGTAACACATCAGAATGGGTGCTCTGGGGGTTAACACGGGTGGAAAATGAGGATAAAATGGAATAAAACAAGCAAGAAGGGACGAGGAGAAAAAGGAACCTAGTTTATAGGAACCCTCGACTCTGGGGTGGGAGAGCGCCAACACCCACCACGCTAGCTACTGTAGCCTGCACCCTGCAGACGCCACCCAACCACAGCACCGCAGGCACACACCACAGCTCCACCGCTGGGTATTTTTACATACTCCAGTTGCACGTCTAACAGACCTTTATTAAAGGAGCCCTAAGCGTAAGAAATTATAAATGGTAAAAAGAAATATCAAAAAGACATCTTGAACTGGTACTGGTATAACCAGAATGCAGGATAAAGACGGCAATATCTGTTAACTTGGGTAAACAATATGATACCGGTTAAGAGATAAAGGAACAACAGAATGGTATTTGGGTGAAAGAAGAATTAGGTAATTTTAGACATGTTTTGCTTTTAAGTTCCAATGTTTGCTTGAAAGCACCGACTCCAGAGGACGGTCAAGGATGGCTGGACGTGCATTTGAGAGTCATCTGGATTGCCCGTTGTTCTACCTGCCACAGAGTTATTAAAGATGACAGACGTACAGGCTGCTAATGATACGGATGCTCGCGGAGGCGTGGAAAGGTGCTGGTTTCAAACAAAACAAACCACTAGGAGGCAGAGCGGGAAATGACTGTGGAACATGAGAGTGGAGAAGGCAGGGAGTAAATTATTGCAGCTCTCATTTACTCAAAGTTGACCATGTGTAATAAAGACTAAATACATAACTCCGTGTTCACATGCCATTATATTCTACTTTAACAGCAGTAGGCGCCAAAGATTTAAGACAGATTTCTGCAAGCAAAGAACTGAGAAAATCCAGAGTGTTATTATGTGAACGGTGCCCCAGAGCTGTGCGATGCAGTGGCCCTGACTCACCCTTACCGACAGCAAACACTGTGCGCAGTTCAGAATGTCAATCAATATTTAACACCTACTATGTGCTAGACAATATGTTAGGAATTGCACAGCCTGTGGTTAACAAGACTGGCATGAACCTCACAATTACACAGACTAAGTCAAGGTGTTATGGACACCTCTCTGCCCCTCTATCCACCCCCAACGAAACCTACTCTGGGGAGACAGAAAGTCAACTGTAATAGTAGAAATCTGAAGGAAGCTGTTCTCAAACTGCGCTCTTGCCAGAAAAACAGCTTTATGCCATATTTTATATTGCTATAATACATACTTTTAAATATATATTTACATATAATATATAGTATATATACTATGCTGTATTACAGTAATTAGCATTGTATACAGTAGTGTATAGTATTGTATTTATATATTTACACATATTTATATATAGAATATGTACTATGTTATAATAATACACAATATACTTTATGGTAGTTTTACCATAACTATAGTACGATAAGGTTCTTTACTTAAGTAAAATAAGCCACTGCTTTCCTTAGAGGTCATAAATCAAGTAAAGAAAAATAAAGCTTTCGAGCAGCTATTCCAGGAAAGTCTAAGCTGTAAGCATCTATTTCATTTAGTCCTCTACAATAGGAATCTTCCTTTCCTCAAAAAGTATAAAATCTTATGTATGACTTTAAGAATCAAATTTTAATAATCTAAAAATAAACTTGTGCGACATCATGCCATAAAAATTGCTATTCACCCCAAACCAAAAAAATCCCCAATGAGCTACGAAATAGTTCAAATCTACCTTCTTACCTGATCCCAACATAAAGCCTATTAAATCTGAGATTTACCACCCATTACAGTCAAACTAAAAGTTATATAACCATATTTACTTTTATCTGGTTACAATAAATGTTTTAGGGTAAATTAACTGTCTGGTCCAGTGTAACAGTTGCTAGAATAATCACAGTACTAAACCGTGTGCCTCAAGTCTTCTTTGCCCCCCGACAGCAGTTCCCCCCAGAAGGCCCTCAGCCCTCTCCCACCGGAACCTCAAACCACCACCACCACCCAAACACACTTCCACAAAACAAGAAGATCTAGGACAACGATATAAAACTGGGGCTCTAAGCTGCATGTGGCTCTTTCACTCACCAACCGACAGGATTTCAAGTTTGTGTCAGAACAGTACAGTACAACACTGTGCTCAAAGTAGTAGTCGTGTGGGCCTTTTGGCTAATGGTGACTACAAACGTAGCTCCAGAATCCCACAGCTGAATGGCACTGGTTTAGAAAAGGCAGTTTTTAAAAACGAAAGAAGTGCAAGAGATGAATATATGGCATTTACGTTTTCTCCCTATCAGATTCAGAATATTTCAGCTGCAAATCCAACAGAAATTTGTGGAAAACAGAAGTGTAATCTGTAACAATGTAGCCATTTAAGTCCTATTATAATCAACACATAATATTTTTCTGATGTGGCCTGACCTATCATCATGTTAGAATTAGTATGTACTCAAAGCACACTTAACCCTAAGTCAATAAGAGTAGAGGAATAAAAAATAAACCAACAGTCTAAAACAACTAAAAACTCTAATTGCAAAGTGCAGTTAATATGGCTAGAAACAGTACCAGTCTCCAAATGTCAAGACAAATTTTAAATAAAATCTCTTATTTATAGCAAATAAAATTTGAAACACAAGCCATTTAAGATGAACTTAATTTCCACCCCCCCAATCATTATGACAAGAATCCAGTAACTTTATATCTTTCCAACCTTCAAACAGTTCACCCACATTTCTAAAAGTATTACTATAATAAATGTATAAAAACTGGAATAACATAAATGTACTGCTTTCTAATGACTAACTTTTATTTACAAAAAAATGTCCTGGCCTTTTAAAGTCACTTCAGCTTCTGGCCAAGATGGATAACAGGGACCAAATTTACCCTACCACTTTAAACAACTCGGAAAGAAAAAAAAAAGAACAGAATACATGAAACAACAGTTTCTAAACACTGGACGTCAGGCATCTCAGGGCAGTTGATTCCTGAGAAAGAACACACACACACACACACACACACACACACACACACACACACACACACACACACGGAGGGCTACAGTTGTCCCTGTGATACAGAGACAGAACCCAGGTGGCCAGAGCACACAACTGCTGGAAAAGAAGAGGTGCCCGGGAAGAGAGCTCCAGAGGTCCAACTGAGTACTTACCGGCACACGCAATTGCAGGGAAAGAACACCCACAAGGGAAAGAGGGGACAGCCCCGGGGCTCCCGCAGGGTTAAGAGTCTGTGTTCCCACTTGCTAGAGAAGACAGGGCACTGGGTAAAATACTCAGAATGGTATTGCCTCAGCAAAGGGGAAAAGTAAGCTTCACAGCTGTTCTGATCACTCTAAACAAAACTTAAAAGCAAGTCTCAAAAGGATCAGACTAATTCCAAGTAACTTAACTTAGCACCTCAACCATGAAGCTCAAGAATATATTATTTAAGAACACAAAAATACCCAGCACCCAAAAAGGTAAAATTCACAACGTCTGGTATTCAATAAAAAATTACCAGATATGGAAAAGTTTGAAAATGCGAGGAGAAAAACTAATCAACAGAAACAAACCCAGAAATAACACAGATAATAAAATTAATTGACAAAAACAATAAATGTTGTTATGACTATTCTCTAAGTTCTAAATGACTGACAAATACCTGAGTGTTAGGTAATACATAATTATAAATTATAATATTATTATAAATATATATATTATAAATATATAATTATAATTTAGAAAATTATAAAAAGACCTAAGTCAAACTTCTAGATATAAAAATACAGTATCTGAGATGAAAAATACACTGGGTGGGATTAACAGCATGTTGAACACTGCAAAACAAAAGATGAATACACTTGAAAACACAGCAATAGAAATATTCAAAATGAAACAGACAAAAATAAAAAAAAGACTTTGAAGAGAGCATCAGTGAGCTATGGAACAACTTCAAATAGCCTAATATACAAAGGGGAAAAGGGCAGAAAAAATATTTGAAGAAAATTATCACAAAAAAATTTCCAAATCTGATGAAAACTATAAACGCATAGATCCAAAAAGCTCAACAACCCATAAGCACAAGAAACATGAAGACAACTACACAAGGCAGATCATAATTAAACTGCATAAAACCAGTAATAAAGAGTAAATCCTAAAAGCAGTCACAGGGAAAAAAGACAATACATGGGGGGGAAAAAAGACAATACATGGAAGAACAAAGATAAGTCTTTCCTATAAGACTTCTCGTAGGAAACAATGCAAGCCAGAAGACAGACGAGCAAGATCCTTAATACATGAAGAAAAAAACTGTTACCACAGAATTCTATACTCAGCAAAAATGTTTCAAAAACAAAGGCAAAATAAAGTTTTTTCCAGATATTCAAAAACTGAAAGAATTCATCACCAGCAAACCTGATTGTAACAAATGTTAAAAGGCAATCTCTCAGGTGGAAGGAAATGATAATAGGTGTGTATCTGGAATTACACAAGGGAATAAAGAACACCAGAAATAGTAACATATTTGGAAAATATAAATTTTTATTTCTTAAATCGCTTTAAAAGATAATTAAGTATTTAAAGCAAAAATAGTAACAAAGTATTATGGGGTTTATAACCTGTAGAAATAAAATTTATGATACCAATAGCACATCTGCTAGGAGGAATAAATGTTGAAGGATCCTGTACTATAAGGAAGGGGCATAACATCACTTGAAGGCACACTGTAGTGTGCTAAAGACGTATTTTATAAACTCTAAAGCAACCACTAAAAAAAAACAAAACAAAGAGTTACAGCCAGTAATCCAACAAAGCATATGTGATCATTAAAAGATAAACTCAACCCAAAAGAAGGCATGAAAAAAAGAAACAGGGAATAAAGAACAGATGGGATAAATTGAAAACCAATAGTAAGACAGTAGATTTCAACCCAATCACATCAACAGTAACATTAAGTGTAAATGGTCTGAACATTCCGATTTAAATACAGAGTGTCAAGTTGGAAAAGAAGTCCCAACTACGTGTTGCTTAAAAGAAATATTTAAATATTAAAAACTCATGTACCAGCTATCACTTATTAGACACATACTAATCAATATGAAAAACTTCTCCTGCAGGGACTTAAAAGTATCAACGTGTAGTATAAAGCAACACAGATTATTGGGAAGGTGGAAAGAAAGGGAAATTTATAAGAGAATGATAAAGATTTATAATATTCAATTCTCCATATTACCAGAGTCTGTCTTCTACTGAAAGTACATACTACTACATACTATCTAATCCTCTTTATGTCAAAAGTTCCTCCCCCCCCAAAAAAAAAAAAAAGCTATTTTAAACCATTCTCACTCAAATCAGATGTAGGCTACTACTATTAAAAAACAAAACAAAAGCCAAAACCAAAACCAACCAACCAAATACTATGTCCAATGCTTTAAAAATCCAACAAGACACGATTTTTAACACACCAGAAATCCTCTGAATTTCAAGTTGGGATAAACCAACGGCTAAAAATAAAATACATGGCAAGTTGGACTTGGGTGAAGCAGGCAATATTCCCCAAATATAGTCCCTCCTCTCTTCAGAAGAAAGCAAATGTATCACTAAACACTTCACAGTTAACACACTACTATCTCTTTGTGACACCAATATCCTGGATGCTTAGAATTCTGAGAGCTTTTCTAGCGTCAGTAGTAAGTCTGGAACACACTCCGGCTCAGCTCCCTACATCTACACAGAGCACTTGGCTAGACTCCCTGTTTTTAAATCCTGGCTCCCAAAATTTCTAGCTGTGTGATCACGGGCAAGTTACCTAACTTTATGCTTCAACCTCCTCTTCTGTAAAACGGAGGACAACTGAAGAGTGTAACTTTTTAAAGAGAATGCTTTTAATAGTTACCTATTTAAGGACCTGCTGTAGACCACAGGGAACTCTACACTCAATACTCTGTAATGACCTATATGGGAATAGAATCTAAAGAAGAGTGGACAGATGTATATGTATAACTGATTCACTTTGCTGTACACCTGAAACTAATACATTATAAATCAACTATACTCCAACAAAAATTTTTAAAAAATAGGTAATAGCTATTGCGTATTGAGTGCTCACCATGAGCACAGCACTGTTCCAAGTGTTTTGCATACAATATATATTTTTTTAAATTTATTTTTGGCTGTGTTGGGTCTTTGCTTCCGCGTGAGGGCTTTCTCTAGTTGTGGCAAGCGGGGGTCACTCTTCATCGCGGTGCGCGGGCCTCTCACTATCGCGGCCTCTCTTGTTGCGGAGCACAGGCTCCAGACCCGCAGGCTCAGTAGTTGTGGCTCACGGGCCCAGGTGCTCCGCGGCATGTGGGATCCTCCCAGACCAGGGCTCGAACCCGTGTCCCCTGCATTAGCAGGCAGATTCTCAACCACTTCGCCACCAGGGAAGCCCTCACAATATGTATTTAAATACTAAAAACCTACAAGGTATTGGGTTGGCCAAAAAGTGCCTTCAGTTTTTAAGGAAAAAATAAAAGACACGTTTTTCATTTTCACCAAGGACTTAATTGAACAACGTACTCACCCTTTTGTTCCACTACCTTCTGCCATTTTTCAGGCAACTTCATAATTCCATCTTCCCAAAACTTTTTATCTTTTTGACCAAAGAACTGTTCCAGGTGCCTTTTACAGTCTTCCAGGGAATTGAAATTTTTTCCATTAAGAGAATTTTCTAAAGACTGAAATAAAGGGAAATCCGAAAGTGCCATGTCTGGTGAATACGGCGGATGAATCAGAACTTCCCAGCCAAGCTGTAACGGTTTTGGCCTGGTCATCAAAGAAACATGCGGCCTTGTGTTATCCTGATGGAAGATGATGTGTTTTCTGTTGACTAATTCTGGATGCTTTTCGTTGAGTGCTGCTTTCAATTGGTCTAACTGGGAGCAGTACTTGTTGGAATTAATCGTTTGGTTTTCTGCAAGGAGCTCATAATAGAGGACTCCCTTCCAATCCCACCACATATACACATCACCTTCTTTGGATGAAGACCGGCTTTTGGTGTGGTTGGTGGTGGTTCATTTCACTTGCCCCATGATCTCTTCTGTTCCACAGTATTGTACAGTATCCATCTATCATCGCCCATCACAACTTGCTTTAAAAACAGAACGTTTTCATTACGTTTAAGTAGAGAATCGCATGCAGAAATACAGTCAAGAAGGTTTTTTTCCCTTATGTGGAACCCAAACATCAAAGCGATTTAACATAACCAAGCTGGTGCAAATGATTTTCAATGCTTGATTGGGATATTTTGAGTATGTCGGCTATCTCCTGCGTGGTATAACGTTGATTGTTCTCAATTAAGGTCTCGATTTGATTGCTATCAACTTCAACTGGTCTACCTGACCGTGGAGCATCGTCCAGTGAGAAATCTCCAGCACGAAACTTCGCACACCACTTTTGACACGTTTGATCAGTCACAGCACCTTCTCAATATACTGCACGAATCTTTTTTTGTGTTTCAGTTGCGTTTTTACCTTTCTTGAAATAATAAAGCATAATATGCCGAAAATGTTGCTTTCTTCCATCTTCTATATTAAAATGGCTACACAAAAATTCACCAATTGTGGTAAGTCTTTAAATGCACGCTGATATGACAGCTGTCACGTGCAATCTAACAAAATTGTTTCAAAATAAAGTTAAAGACAGCTAAGTGCTACTAGAGCCATCTTACGGAAAAAACCGAACGAACCTTTTGGCGAACCCAGTAATAAGCATTTTTATCTCCAATTTACAGATAAGGAAACTGAGGTGCAGAGATTTATGTTTCTCCCAAATTTACATATCTATTAAGGGGGGAGCTACAATTTTAACTCAGTCTAATTTCAGAACCTGTCATCTTGATCCATATGCTAAACGAGTAACTCCTTTATAAACTTTTTTCCAAGCTGCCTGTCTTTCACTCTAGACTGTGAACTATTTAACGACAAGAGCTCCATCTCCTTCATTCTGAGTAATCCCAGCAGCCAGCACAAAGAGAGTATAAAGCAGGTCCACGGAAGGTGCTGGATGAACTCTGGGTGCGCGGAGTCCTGCTTCACACATCGCTTACTTGTGCTCGGGCAGGAATCAGAAGGCTGGTGTTCTCTCCCAACCACACCAGTCCTCAGCTTTGCTGCTACAGGAAAGTCTCATCATCTCCCTAGACCTGAGTGTTCCCATCTGTAAAATGAAGAACTGGACTAGATCTAAGTTCCCTTTCAGCTCTAAAATTTCCAAGAAAAGCCAATATCGCTCTTCGGAAAAAAGAACAAAAGAGTTGCCTCTGACCAGGAGAATCGAAGCACCTTGCAGTTTTCAGAGCAACATTTAGAGCCCTTTTATTTCTTGTTTAAAATCCCTTGCTCCCCCAGAATAAGAGCTCCTACTGGGCCTGGGCCTGGCCTGCCTTGTTTACATGTGCTCCCCCAACCTGACTTGTGGAAGATATCTGATGTTTAATGAGTGACTGCACTACAGGTGAAAACTTGTGAACAATAAGTGAAATGAGGAAATATTTTTATGTAGCACTCCAAATCAGCTGTGTCCTAAATCCTATGAATGGATGGCTAATTTTATTAGCTGGATGTTCATTTTAGATATATCTATTTACTTTAGTTACAAAAACTGTGCTTTAAAGACTCGTTCACAGGACTTTAAAATGCTTTAGTTCTTGCTGTTTCAATATTTTTCACCTACATCTAAGCAGCTTTTGTTCCAGAAGGCCCATGGAGCATAAAAAGTCATCGTAACATCAACAGTAAACACTCGAGACTTTTTTCTGACATACATATACCTTGTCTACGCTACAACTAGATCATAAAAGCAGCAGCTGAAAAGTCATCAGACACAGCTCAAAACTCAGAGGAACACGTACCGAATCCCGCCCCCCCGCCCGCCAACGTATTTCCTAATGCCTTTAAGTATAAAGCTATTACAATGTTGAAATAAACCATTTACTTTGAGGTTTATTTCTGTAGATTATGCATAGAACCACACACTGAAATTTAACGCAGTCTCAATTAAACAGGGTTCTTGAAACAATTATTTATGAATTGATAAAGCTATACATCTTTACACCCTGAGGTTTTCCTTCTAAAAGCCTGAAAAATGAAATAAGTTTCTAAAACTGAATGACTATCTTTTTACTGTGTTTTAATAACTTATGATTACATTATAAAAACAGAAATTAGGGCCAGAAGTATACTATATGCAAAATACCTACTATATGCCTTCTTACCCCTGGCTTGTGCATTTTGTCTTAATGCAGACGTCCGAGCCTCCCCCGGAGACGGATGATGCTTCACCGGGGTGGGCTCTGGCCTCTGAATATTTTTTAAAATGTTACATGTAACTGAGAGAGCAACGAAGTTGAGAACCACTGCACTAAACTACAACACTTAATGCTAGATTGCTTTAAGCAATTACTTCGAGCCAAGTAATTAACTCAGTGTCTTTTTCTAAATCTAAGTATTATCAAATGGAGTAGTGACTCCTCACACTGATTTGTATGCATTCCAGGGAATACCACAAGTCTTAAGACAAAATTCAGTACAAATTTAATTTTAAAAAGAAATTCCTGGGCTTCCCTGGTGGCGCAGTGGTTGAGAATCTGCCTGCCAATGCAGGGGACACGGGTTCGAGCCCTGGTCTGGGAAGATCCCACATGCCACGGAGCAACTAGGCCCGTGAGCCACAATTACTGAGCCTGCGGGTCTGGAGCCTGTGCTCCGCAACAAGAGAGGCCGCAACAGTGAGAGGCCCGCGCACCGCGATGAAGAGTGGCCCCCGCTTGCCACAACTAGAGAAAGCCCTCACACAGAAACGAAGACCCAACACAGCCATAAATAAACAAGTAAATAAATAAAATTAAAAAAAAAAAAAAAAAAAAAAGAAATTCCTTAACTTAAAAGAAGGGAAAGGGAATACCCACTAAAACTGAGTTTCTGAAACATGTCCTCCTCATCCATTACAAAGTCAGAAAAGCAATAGGTTCGAGCCCTGGCCTGTCTTTCTGCTTACATATTAGGTAAAGACACAGTGACTCACAACTGAAAAGCTGTGAGCATTGCATGTGGTCAGCACCCAGAGAGTGTCCTACTTGAAGAACTGTCCCCGAAGTGCACTCTCCCATCATAAAAACAGTTTAAGTTAAAACATGTAAAACGTAAAAGTGTAAGAAAAAAAAAAATTATCCAATTCCTCATCTCAAAGGGAACAGAAGACTAGAGGAAGGGACGTCAGCAGTGACCTCAGAAGAGCTGCGGGGTGGAGACCTGCTCCAGGTTCCTGAAGGGGAGAGGAAGGACCTTAAGTGCGAAAGTAAAACAACTTGACATGTTTTAGAAAAACCACCCTAAATGGTGACAAAGATTTGCCCTCTGAAGGAGAATTTGAGAGGGGTTATTATCTCCAATTTATGGATGAGGAAATAAAGTTGTGAGGGGTTAAGTGATCTGCCCCAGGTTACAGTGCTACCAAGAAGCAGAGTTAAGACTTGAATGAACATTTTGTGAGACTCAAAACCAAGCTCTTATTACAGCAAAGGTAACTGCACGGCACGGCTATGTAACAATGAAGCAGTGTGGGCCTTGCCCAAAGATCTTTCAAAAAATGTCCGCACACGGACCAAGAGTTAAGCTGTTAAGTCATAAATATCAAAAGTTGACATTTTCCGATATAAAACTCTTGGTATCTTGAGTCAGCCTCTTTCTCCACAGTCATGCCTGTAATTTTCTTTACATCGGCAACAAAATTTGCTGTGAACTGCAGAAGCTCACCCTGCCTCCAGTTCTGCTAACACTGCCACTGCCTTTCCAGCATCCTTTTCCACCCCGTGACCTTTAATACTTTAACAACTGCTCCAGGACGGCTTTCAGACCACACGGCATGCGGCTTTCTGAATCACTACCAATAATCTCAAAATGGGGAAAACAAACGATTGTCGAAAAGAATAAACCATCATTAAATTAATTTATGTATTTCATGTCAATTAATTAACTAACGTAGCTGCTTCCAAAGGTGTCTAGGAATCCAGTCCTCCTTTGCTGGGATAGTCTGTCGCATTCTTCCTTTTTAGCATCTGACTATCGAATGGTTCATTTTCACGGGAGGCACACCCACTACTCTTTTTTTAGGTTAGAAACCGGCAGCACAAAACTTCTATTTAAGAAATACAAAATGAAAAACAAATATCTCCACTGTATGCTAAGGCAGTGCTGAGAGGTGAACATGCGGAGACTGAGCTTTTGAAGCAGAGGAAGAGGAAAGAAACGGGAGCTGTGGTGCTATGAAGTAAAAGACACCTTAACACTTCACAGCCGGGAAAAACAGCCCCTTCTCCCTTGCTGAAAGTCTTCCAACAGACTACCTGCACCTCTGCCACGCCGCGGGCAACCATCAGAAAGCCGAATGCTGTCTTTAGAAGTGTTCCTTTTTCAGGACCACCATTCACTTCTTCCTTCCTTCACTCAGTAAACACTTGGGCAGCTACCATTTCCCAAGCGCTCTGCGGCTAGGGGCCTGGCACCGAGCGTTCAGTACTGAGGAACCGCGACGGCCAGTTATGAAGAGCCAAGGGAACAGGTTTCTTCCATTTTGTTAAATTAACCATCAACAGTGGTGTCATCTGGACCAGTTACCAAACTAGCTGGTTGGTCCAGAAGTCAATCAAAGTGCACTAACCGGCCCCTCACCCAGAAGTTTCAGAATTGGCCAAAAAAAAAAAAAAAAAAGTCAGCTCCTCTCTGAGTGCCTGTGGTCCTGTTCCTCCAGGCAGGTGAGAAAGAACAAGGCGCATGTGCAGAGAGCAGCAGAGATGAGAAGCCGAAAGAATCCCTGCTTCTGCTGTCTGTTCCCCAGAACAGCTCAAGGCCTTGAGCTATCAGACTGATAAAGTCACACACTTGCATGTCCTTATAATAATCTCCTGTTTTTATTTAAACCAGTTGAAACTGGACTTTGCTACCTGCAACATAAAGAGTCTTAACCAGTAACAAAAGTGGTATCAGACAGGACTCCCTGACTCCCCCGCTAAGTGGAGGGGCTGAGAACACGGGCCCTGAGCCAGACGGCCTGCGCGCCTCTCCCGGCCCCTCCACGCACTGGCTACACAGAGCCTGGGCCTTGACTTCAACATCTGTACAATGGGCCTAACAGTACCCACCAACAGGAATGGTTTAAATTTTAAATGAGTTTCTACACTCAAAGCAAACAAAGCTTGCCCCATAGTAACTGCCTGACAGGAGTTGCCGCTTTTGTTGTTCCATTAGCACAACTCCGCGGAGGAGCTAATGCTCCGAGACGCCTCACCGGGCTCCACACGTTCCCTACAGCACGGGGGGGGGGGGGGGGGGGGTGGGGAGATGACAGGGCCACCCCCACGCAGGGGCTGGGGCAGGTTCCGCGACTGCCGAGTGGGGAAGAGCAGCACAGGAGGGAGAAACGCAGTACTGGGTGACCCACAGCCCCAGGTACCACCCAGCCGGAACCCCCCACAGCCCTGCCTTCTGTTCCGCTCATCTTCTAAACCTGAAGCCTTCTGCATGCTTTCAGATTCAGCAGGTGATTTCTGCTTGCCAAAAAAATCACCCCGACTGGTATAAACTTTACAATTCTTCATTATCTGCGATTTTTATTTTCGCATGTAATGGGGATTGGGCAATTAGGCTACCGACATCTGTGAAACTTAAATCTGTTTATAATAGGTAACAACTGAGACACTAAACCCATCCGTGGTCCTGCCAAGGGGATATTAGAAGACTCGATGTAAAGAGTTTGGAATAAATTTGAACACCATCCCGAAGGGCTCACTGAACTAGGACTAAGCAAGGCCCAAGCGCAGCCCAGAGATCAAGCACCTGCCTTTAAGAAATAGAGGGTTCTAATATATAAACAGCCAATGCGGTTCAATATTGAAAAAAATCTCATTAAAAAACAGGCAGAAGACCTGAACAGATATCTTTCCAAAGACATATACTGATGGCCAACAGGTACATGAAAAGATGCTCAACATCACTAATCATCAGAGAAATGCAAATCAAAACCACAATGAGATATCACCTCACACCTGTCAGAAGGGCCATCACCAGAAAGTCTACAAATAACAAATGCTGGAGAGGGTGTGGAGAAAAGGGAACCCTCCTACACTGTTGGTGGGAATGTAAATGGGTGCAGCCACTATGGAGAACAGTACGGAGGTTTCTTAAAAAACTAAAAATGGAACTACCATGTGATCCAGCATTTCTACTCCTGGGTATTCATCCAAAGAAAACAAAAACACCAATTCAAAAATACACATGCACCCCAGTGTTCACTGCAGCAGTATCTACAATAGCCAAGATATGAAAGCAACCGAAGTGTCCATCAACAGATGAATAAATAAAGAAGATATGGTATATATATATATATATATATATACACACACACATGGAATATGACTCAGCCATAAGAAAGAATGAAATTCTGCCATTTGCAACAACGTGGATGGACCAGAGTGTATTACACTAAGTGAAGTAAGTGAGACAGGGAATGACAAATATTCTACATTACCACTTACATGTAGAATCTAAAAAATACAACAAACGAATTAACAAAACAGGAACAGATTCGCAGACACAGAGAACAAACTAGTGGTTACCAGAGGGGAGGGGGAATGGGGGAGAGCAAGTTAGGGTGTGGGATTAAGAGATACAAACTACTATGTATAAAACAGGTAAGCAACAGGATATACTGAACAGCACAGGGAATATAGCATTATTTGGTAATAACTTTAAATGAAGTATAATTTATAAAAATATTGAATTATGTTGTATACCTGAAACTAATACAATATCGTGAATCAACTATACTTCAATTTTTAAGAAAAGAAAGAAATCAAGGGTTCCACCTTGTGCACTGCTGGTGGGAATGAAAACAGTTGGTGAGGATGGTGGTTCCTCCAAAAACTAAACATAGAACTATCATATGATCTGGGAATTCCACTTCTGGGTATTATCCAAAGAAAATGAAAACACCAATTTGAAAAGATATCTACACCTCCACATCCACTGCAGCATTATTCACAACAGCCAAGATACAGAGACAACCCAAGTGCCCACTGACAGATGAATGAATAAAGATGTGGGGGGAGTGTGTGTACACACACACACACACACACACACACACACACACACACACACACACACACAGTGGAATATTACTCTGCCATAAAAAAGAATGAAACCTTCCATTTGCAATAATGTGAATGGACCCTGAGGGCAGTATGCTGAGTGAAATAAGTCAGACAGAGAAAGACAAATACCATATGATCTCTCATATATGTGGAATCAAAACCCCCAAAACCAAGCTCATAGCTGCAAAGAACAGATCGTGATTGGGGGATAGGAGGAGATGGGTAAAGCAATACACAGCATGGCGACTACAGTTAACACTACTGCATACTGAAAGTTGCTAATAGAGTATATCTCAAAAGTTCTCATCACAAGAAAAAAATTCCGTAACTATGTACGGTGACAAATGTTAACTGGACTTATTGTGGTGATCATTTCAAAACATATACAAATATCCAATCATCACGCTGTATGCCTGAAGCTAATATAACGTTTGGGTTTTTTTATTTTTTGGCCGTGTGGCATGCAGGATCTTAGTTCCCCGACCAGGGATAGAACCTGTGCCCCCTGCATTGGGAGCCTGGAGTCTTAACCACTGGACCACCAGGGAAGTCCCATGAAGCTAATATAATGTTGTATGTCAATTATACCTCAGAAAGACATACGGGAGGGGGAGGAGAGAGAGAAAGAAAGAAAGAAAGGAAGGAAGGAGGGAGGAGGGGAGAGAGGAAGAAAGGCAAAGGGGAAAAAACAAAGGGTTCTGAAGGGCCAGGAAGTAGTTTAAAAAAAAAAAATCATACATACATGATTTTTTCCAAAGATATTTTCTTGGCAAAAATGTTTTTTAAATTATTCTAGAGCCAAAATTCCAGGTGTGTAGCCATCGAGGTAGTAAAAAGGAGAGGGGAGACGGGAAGCGTGTAGCATGTCCACAATCTTACAGCGCTGGGGCTTCTCTAGAAATTCTGAAATAATGGCAAACTCTGGGGCTCCTCTTCCCAGGAACCCAGGTCCAGCAGAGCCAATCAATCCACGGTTTCTCCTTTGCTTTTTTCTGCTTCTCTTTCAGATGTATCTTATTTGTACAAAATAGCAAATGTGGGGATGTAAATGTAGCCTGTGGGGAAAAACAAGCGAGACCCCATTTCTGACCTCGAGAGAAACAGGTCACCTCTCTTTAGACCCCTTTCCCTTCTCGGTTCAGAGCCTCCCAAGGACCACCTTTCCCTTCGACTCCCTCAGTCTGTAAACTCTCCAGTTCACACCACCTTCGCCTGGTTCACCCCGAGAAGAGAAGGGGGAGGGGCTGCCTCAGGCCACCGCCCTCCCTCTCCAAGGCCCCTCAGGACCGCTGCAGGGCTTCTCCCTCCCAGCCCCCCCAGCAAACTGCTCTTCTCTCTCCCCCTCCGCACAGCACTGAAAGCAAGGCCGTTATAGGCGGGCGAGTCCCTCTCCCGCAGGCGTGCTGGGATAGGGGCTCAACTGGGAATCACTGCCATCACCGGACAGAAGGTTTAGGTGAAAGGGAACTATGGTTAAAAAAAATCAAACAGTTGTATCTTAGGTCACTAATGAACCTTAATATACAGTGTCTTGTTCACTACCTGTTCAACGTCGTGTTATGTTGAGAGCATCTATCGGCACACAATCTAATTCAGTGCTATACACACAGAGAGAGACACATAAATAAATGCTCAGCTTATCATTTTAGTCAAATAAAACTTTTCAAATCTTTTTTTCTGATGGTGGCTGTTACTCTAATATTTTATTGCAAAAGTAACTTTACATCTATCTGTAATGCAGCAACTTCAATGCCTTTACCAGCAGGTGCTTCACCTAACACTGGTAAATATCCAAAGCATGATCCCATCTTCTCATTTTGATCTAAATTTTAAATCACTAGGTATAGTGCATATTTTCTTAAAAATTACACCTATATTTAAAATCTTAAGGACAAGCATTACATTTACACGAAGTAGCAGCAATAGCTTTGTTTTGTTTCTACCAATGAAAGATTAAAACTGACTGTGGTCTCATCACTTCCACTTGACTATAATTTCTTAGTGACTGATGTTAACATCTAAAGAAACATTTATACAACTACTGCTAATCAAATAATTTGTTTCAGTAATCAGTCAAACTTTTTAGGCATCTCCTGGTGTTAGGCTCAAGAAATAAAACAGTCGCATTTTAAAGGAAACACAAATGATGGTAACTGAGGGTGATAAATGCTGTAAAGAGGTCATAAGTATAAAGTGCCATGGGGGACAGATGAGAGAGCTGTGTGGGGTGAAGCCGCTTCGTCTGTGCTTTGAAAAATAGTAAGGATAGAAATTGGGAGAGAGAACGCTCCAGGGAGTAGGTTGAATATAGTTAAGTTACGGGCGGGGGGGGGGGGGGGGCGGGGGGGCGGGGGGTGAGGGTGGAGAAATAACAAGATGAAGATCAAGAGGACTGGAGTCGGGCTGTGAAGGATTTCTACATCACATGAAGAATCGGGGTACTTAATTCTAGGGGCAGTTGGAGTCCTTCGATTTTTAAAAGAGGAATAATGCCATGATGATGAAATCTACATTGGAGAACATACAGAGGGGTAAATGGCCAGCCTGATGAAACAACATCAGTGGCTTAGCTGTGAAATAAGCTGTGTTTTAATCTAAACACAGTTCTGCGGAGTAAAAACTGAACAGGCAATATCGTGACGTAAGGTTCAATTCAGGGCTACTATAAGTAAGTAAGTAGGTTAAGTCTAAACAGTTGTCCAGAATATCATACATCAGGCTTCCCACTATTCCTTCATTATTTTGCATAAAGTGAATACCCAGAATATTGGACACATTCATATCATCTTACAGTATAATTACCAAAATTCGTTTCAAAGTCAAACATAAATTACTTAAGTTTTTGTGTATTTTGATTTTTTCGTATTATTGGTTTAGTTTCCTTTTGAGAGAGTACCCATGTTATATCTGCCCTGAAACTCTGTCCCCTTAAGAATTTTAAATGACATGTATAAATTTTGAATGATACGTGTAATTTTTTCTATAATGGTAAATAAGTGAAACAAAAATTTCCTAGAGGCCTCTTTCTTAGCTGTTTCTTATTAGCTCAGTTGAAAAAAATCATGAGAACTACTCCTTCAGTAAGAAAACGTACCCTTCCGTAAGAACTGATGTAATTTCTTATCAGTGCAACTCCAAACCTCATTTATTAGGATATGCTGGAATTACATTTCATTTTACATGTCATTTCCATAGCATAAAAAACAAATCAGGGCTTCCCTGGTGGCGCAGTGGTTGAGAGTCTGCCTGCCAATGCAGGGGACACGGGTTCGAGCCCTGGTCTGGGAGGATCCCACATGCCGCGGAGCGACTGGGCCCGTGGGCCACAATTACTGAGCCTGCGCGTCTGGAGCTTGTGCTCCGCAACAAGAGAGGCCACGACAGTGAGAGACCCGCGCACCGCGATGAGGAGTGGCCCCCGCTTGCCGCAGCTAGAGAAGGCCCTCGCGCAGAAGCGGAGAACCAACGCAGCCAAAAATAATAAATATAAATAAATAAAAATTAAAAAAAAAAAATCAAAACAAGAGTTTTAGGAACTGAAGTTTCAAATACACACCTAAGAATGATTATATCAGTAATCTGTTTATTAGCCTTATTACCATCTGTGTTTGGCCTACAGGTCCCCTTTTAGTCCAAATATTTCAGCTATCATAACTAAAAAGTATGGCAAAACTATTACTCCACAAAAGGATCTACCAAATCAAGGAAACTGGAAAGCATGCTACGTAGTCTTATCACACAGATGTGGAGCTTCATGCTGCAGAGATCAATCTTTTAAGTATCACAGGTAACCAAGCGGGGACTGGGGGGAGATCCAGCAAGCTGCCCCCCAACCAGCGAGGGTCCCACACTGCTTCCCCGAGCTAAGCTGCCCCCCAACCAGCGAGGGTCCCATGCTGCTTCCCCGAGCTAAGCTGCCCCCCCAACCACCGAGGGTCCCACACTGCTTCCCCGAGCTCTCGTTTGCTGTTCCTGTTCTGCAGAGGTAGAAGCCAAAATCCTGATGGCTTCCGCACCAGCAGACCCAGGCCATCTGCACTTCAGCTGGAAGCCAGGCAAGCAGGCGACAGAGACAACTAAGGAGTTGTTTTTGTTGGCTACGGAGGCATTACAAAGTATTGACACTTTCACCTGACCAATATGTCAGGACAAGCAAGCTGAGCACAATTATACTTCCCTCACAGATTCAGACACAAATTGTGGTAGCATGTCTTTAATTTTTATAAAATTTCTAGATATAATAGATATAAGACATCTAGATGTAATAGGTATGATAGATCTATTAACATCCAGATAAAACAGAACTGCTATATAAAGAAATATCAGTGAATCTGTTTGTAAGGCCTAAAAACCCCAAACAAACAGAAAAAACAAAAACCAAGGCTATTTACAAAGAGTATCTCCGTAAGCTCTCTTTTTATGAGTTGGAAATTCTGTCTGAGTACAGGCCAAGCACTGTGGTAGCTCACTCCTCTACTTAAAACTCTCAGTGGCCTTCTACCGAAATCAATGAGAGGGGACCCCTGCCTACCTCATCTCCTACTACTCCTGCACCCTCACTCAGTCTTGCGTGAGTCCAGTCTTCTACTTGTTGTCTTCAGGCCTAAAAATGCCACTCTCATGGCTGGGTCCTTGTCACCACTCAGGGCCATCTCCCCCCAGTGGCATCACCAAGGCTCCCACCTGCCCTGTCACTCACTATGCCATTACTCTGTTTTAATTTCTTAGTATTGTTACTTGAAATCCCTTTTTTGTACATTTTTCCTTCCCGTTCCTTTGACATATAATTGGCATACAGCGCTGTGTAAGTTCAAGGTGTACAGCATCATGATCTGACTTACACACATCATGAGACTTACACACATCATGAAATAACTACCACACAAGCTGAGTGAGCACCTACCATCTCATACAGACACAAAATTAAGGAAACAGAAAAAAGTTTCTTTCTTGTGATGAGAACGGTTTTGTACACTTTGAAAACTGTTCCTCCCTCCACATGAATGTAACCTCCACGAGAGCTTTTGCACTGCTCTATCTTGGGTACCTGGCACGACAGGAAATGCCCAATAAATGTGAGGACGAGCGACTGAACATGGCGAGGAGCGGCTGATTGCGGCTGTGTCTTAAGTCAGAGGGCCACACAATGGAACACGCCAGGGCAGACGCAGACCAAGGTACTGGCGGTGTTGTCAACGATCCGCATTGCTCAGCCTGGGTCACAGGGAGACAGGTGGGGCAGGCAGGAGACGCCTCACCCACCCCAGCTGAGTCACTGATAACCAAGCCAGGCCTCATACACTTGCAAAACTAGTAATAAGACTGAACTGGAGCAAACAAAGATCTGTTATTACTACAGACAATTCTCATGATGCAAATCATGTGCTTTCAGTATGTTACATTATTTTAAAAACTCATTCAAGGCACATAATTACTAATCTACTGGGCCTGCTAAATACCTGTTGGGGAAATGAATCACACTTTCAAAGTTTAGGCCAATAGCAATTCACATATATAGTCTGGGTACACACAATCGTATCTCTTCCTCAAAAAGTCAAGTGTCGCAAACTCTCTGTTTCCTGGCTCAAGTGAGTTCTGCTCAGAATAAACCGAGAACACTTGGCCCAACTGGCTAACTGTTCTGTTCTGAAGGGACAGGGAGAGGAGGCAGCACAGCGGGGCACGAGGAGCCAGAGACGCCAGAGCGAGCCGACAAAGACTGCACCCAGAAAGGAGACGGCAAATTAAGCCTGCAGTGATGTCGTTAGTATCGGAGATTTGACTTAGCCCTTTCAACGAGACAGCATTTCTTCTCCTGCACTTCCAGGTCAAATGACAAGGAGTAAATGTTACCATCAGCAAACCTCACACTTCTCTAGGGGCTTGTCGGATCTCAGAGAAGCTTCAGAACTGGAGGGCCTTACTACCGGGCTGGGAAGTTTAATAAACCTTTGGAAAGCAATGAGAGCCGGACTGTTAACAAACCTCTAAATGTAAAAAGGTTTCAAGAACGGCCCTGGAAGAAGAAACAGACAAACACAGCACCAGTCACCTGTGGATGAAAATTCACTCATCTCATAGCAAACAGGACACAGAAACAGAGAGAGGAGACATCCAATCCTCCACGCTACAAAATTTCCATCAGAACAATTAATTTGGGCTCCAAGACCTTAACAGCTTTTTAGGTTTTTTTTCATAGTCATGTGTTTTAACTTGCAGGTACTACAGTACAGAATTTCCTCCCAATATATCTAAATGCAAATAGTTACAGTAAAATACAGTAGAAGAAATCCTTACATCTACACAGAATCCAGCAGCATGGCCAGACAGAATGAAAGCCAATTTCAAATTTTGGTTCTAACAAGAATTGCGTCCTTAACATGTGGTTTATTTTAGGACTGGTCCATATCACTTGGCAATGTCTACTATGTAATAAATACATTTTTGGATGTGGATACATCTCAGTATTCTGAGCTACAAAGAAGCAGCACTTTCTGGGGGGGCTGCCAATGTGAAGAATAAAGCTATGCATTGAGGACTTTCCTAAAGTTATTCGAAAAAGGACCAAGGCCAAAGCAGTATCATATACTATTAAGTAACAGAAGGCATTGCTATCTTTACTCCCAGTCTCTGCTCACACATTACTATAAATGCTTAACATACATTTACTGAACTATTTACTTAGGTTAGAGGAAAGTTATCTTTCATGTTTATATAAAAAAATCCTCCTGGGTGCTTGTTATAAAACAAATGTTTTCTTTCAGAGTCTTTGATGTACACCAATTCAACAATCTCCTTTTCTTTAGGATAAATGTGTTCTAGCAAAGTCTGCTAAGAGAGAAAATTTTACAAAGCCAATCCCAATAAATTTCCTTAAAAAACTGAGATGTATTCCCATAAAGGAGGAAGGGTTATGAGTGGTGGTAGGAGAAATTTAAGTTACTTGGGGAGCAAAGCGCCGTGTAGCCAAACACTTGCAGCTCCACAGGGTACCATTTGCTTTTCTCTGGCAGTACCTAATGCTTTTGTGATTCCAACGAATACTCTGAACTAGGAGAATGTCTCCCAATCCTGAAAATTTCTAAATTCTACGGTCAACACTCCCAGACCTCTGCTCTCACTTCTCCAGACAGCCTGAGTCATGCACTCACCCAAATGACACCATTTACTGGCCGCCTGCATCTCACCAGGTGGACCCAGCAACAGGACTCAAGTCTGAAGCTTCACGTCATACAAATAAAAACGGATTTCTCTGCGTCGTCAATTTTAACTCATAAATTTGTCAAAGTTATTTGAATAGGAGAGATCATGAATAATTTCTCCTCCAAACACTTATTTGCTATAAGGGCATACTAGAAAATAACCTCTAATTGTCTTAAGATGTGAAAGGTATCATTCATAACCCAAAAGACCCACCTTTGAACACAGCTAATGCCAATGAAGTGTAACGTATTTGTGACGCTAAAATGTAGCGCTTCGACTGACAACTTCTGTGATGTGACTAAAAAGACAGCAAGCAGGTCACTCAGGGTGCCTGTGCAGTGCTTCCCCCAACCTCACCCCCAAACCTGAACGGGAATCTGGCGTCGGGATTGTTCTACACCGCTGCTATTTAAACACACTGCTCTGATAGGAAGAACTAAGATAAACATTTGCACTGTGGGACATTCTCTCATATGAAACTATTAACCACATTCGGCAATAACTCTAGGTGTCTTGACGTCCCCTGGCTGACTGTGTGTAATTTACAATTACGTGCCTTGAGAACCAATCTCTGAAAAGGGGATATCAATTATCAAGTTACACAGGACCGAGAGTGCCTGGGATAATCAGAAATAAATTAATAAAACGTGACGGGTAGATGCCTGGCAAGATGATACTTACATGATGCTTTAAGAGTTCCAGGTACAGTCAATGTACCTGGAATTATCCTATTTTGGTTAATGTACCAAAACATTAACATAACAGTCAATCTGAAAAGGATGAAAAAATACTGACTATGATGAATAACTTATGCTGTGTTATAAGTAAACACGTAGGGCTTCCCTGGTGGCGCAGTGGTTAAGAATCCACGTGCCAATGCAGGGGACACAAGTTCGAGCCCTGGCCCGGGAAGATCTCACATGCCGCGGAGCAACTAAGCCTGTGCGCCACAACTACTGAGCCTGCGCTCCAGAGCCCGCAAGCCACAACTGCTGAGCCCGTGTGCCACAACTACTGAAGCCCATGCGCCTAGAGCCCTGCTCCACAGCAAGACAAGCCACCGGAATGAGAAGCCCACGCACCACAAGGAAGAGTAGCCCCCGCTCGCCGCAGCTGGAGAAAGCCCACGCACAGCAAGAGACCCAATGCAGCCAAAAATAAATACATAAATAATTAATTAATTTTTTAAAAAAGTAAACACGTATACCCACTCATTCTAGCGCATTCACAAGTGTGAAGAGCACAAAATATTGATGCAAATCAAAGCATGTAAAAAAGCTTAAGGATGGCAGCAGCAATTTACTGATTTCCCAATTTATCCACTGCCTAGTATTTTCAAATTAGGTCCAGCAAAAGGGATTCATCAAGATATAATACATGAATCCTGCACTATTTACTTACACATGGTATCCATACCACAATATTAGCCGTAAAGATCACAAAGGCCTTGAATCCAGTAAAGCAGAACTTTTTCTGGTGGAGGGAGAGAAAAGGAACCCCCCTCCAATCCTTTGAGAATTCACTGAAAATGACAGACCCCCGCCTCCAAGAGAAATAATATACACAATGTTAAGAAATTCTACACTAGTGTAAAAATGTGGTAATACTGACTCACTTCCCTCATAAACACAATGGAATCTTCTAGTTGGGAACAGTAACACAAACATCTTTTCCTTCTCAAAAATCAGCCCCTCTGTTGGATCTGTCTTGTGAAGGTCACCAACCAATGTGAAGTCATAAAATCCAATGGGTACTTGCCGGTCTTCATGTTCTTCCACCTCAAGCAGGATTCCTTCAGAGTTGATCATCACTCTACCTCAAAACCCTTTCCACTCGCTGCTTTCTGGCCCCATGTTCTCTTGATTTTCCTCCTTTCTCAGCCTCCTTTGCTGGCTTCTCCTTCAGATTCTACAACCTCTAACTAAAGATGTCCAAGTCTTTATCCTGAGCTCTCTTCTCACTACACCTTTCCTCTCCAGGTGAGCTAGAGGTGTTCCCAAAACATTCAAGAGTCTCTATATACTGACGTCCCCCAAGTGTATACCTATCTCAAGTTTTGATGTGTCTTGGGTTCACGATATTCCTCTCAACTCCAATTACTTACAGCTAACGTCTACTTGACAACTTCATCTGGATGTGTCACTGGCATCTATCTCAAACCTAACACATCCAAGAAAACCTCATTTTCCTTTCCTGCTTCATCCCAACACACACACACAGACACACACACACACACACACGCTTTATTCCAGTAAAACATCACCATCATCTATCTAGTTTCTAAAACCACAGGAACCTGCAGCCATTCTCTGTCCTCTCTCACCTGCCAAATGCAACCCATCAACAGGTCCAGGGGTTCTAAGCCCACCTCCACTGCCACTACCCTAGTCCCAACTACCATCACCAGCTGCCTGGAATAAAGCCACACCTTCCCTTCCTTTCTGGTCACCTTTTCTCCGACTCGTGCCTTCCTCCCAGCCATTTTCCACATAACAAGGAGGGTGGGGAAAGACTTTTAAATCGTTACTGAAATAACGTCACTTCCTTGCTTCCACACCTTGAATGGCTTCCCACTGTTCTTACAATGAAATGGTTTACAAGATCCCACATCATGCGATTCCCGCAGCCCACAGCCTGTGTGTGTGCTTCCCTCTGGGATGCTCTTCCCAAGGATGTGTTCTGATTTTCACAAGGATATCTCCTTTCTCCTTTCTTCTCATCTTTCAGGTATTTGCCTAAATGTCTTTCTAAGCCTTCTCTAAGTCACCCCCCCCCCGCAATTTTTCTCTACCACCGCACTGTTAATTTCTCTCCTACCAGCCAATACAACCTGTGCTTACTAATCCTCTAACTCGGTTAACGTCTGTACTGCCTACTAAAACTCAAGCTGCACAAGCCAGAGGCCAGGTCTGTGTAGTGACCCACAGAGCCTAGCACACAGAAGACACACCTTGGAGATACTGCAGGTTCAGATCCAGACCACCGCCATAAAGCAAATATCGCAACACAACGAGTCACACACACTGTCTGGCTTCCCAGAGCACATATAAGTTACATTTACACTAACACTGTAGTCTACGTGTGTAACAGCATCATGTCTAGAAAAGCCACGTACACACCCTAAACGATACTTTATTGCTAAAAAGTGCTAATCATCACTTGACAACGCGGGGTTGTCACAATCTTCAATCTGTAAAAGTCGTGGTACCCGTGAAGCGCAATAAAACGAGGTCTGCCTGCATTTGAGAAATGGATCCGATCTCACTCACTCCCACTGCTGTCACTCTTCCACAGCACTGCTTCCTGATTCTAATTCTGACTCCTTGAGCCCTACCCTCTCTAAAGCTTTTCTTTAAGTCATTCCAAGCTGCTCCGTCAATTGCTATTTGAAAATGTGCTTCGATGTCTTTTTCTATAAAACTTATTTTGGGTCCATCCCACATCAATTTTCCATCTATCAAATTAAATTGATACAAACACCCAATTTCCTGGTCTTACACATAACGGTCATCATTTCAACGGCGGTCGACCCTACTGGGACCTCTCACTGACTATTACTATTTAAAATTTAGTACTGACACAGGTCACGATAGACAATCAGAGGTGACACCTGCAACAAATGCAATGCTGACACTACGTAAGAGCTGGATAACATAGTCTCTTTATCCTGGCCTGGTCATGTTCCCGTTCACTTTGTCATGTTCAGGTTCTTCAGAAAGCAGACAGAGGTCAGCTTCTGACTACTTTGTTAATTCAAGTGTTAGGGAACAGTGCTGCTTCAAGTAGCAAAACCCGGTGATCGCTTCCAGTTATGTCTGGCATAGGAAAACTGTTGGCTTTGTAGGGCTTGCCTGACTGAGTGAGACATCACTCTGGCCTTCCACAAGTCTGTCATCTATGTAGTGTGGCGTGGCTTCCACAAGCAATTCACTGTCACTCGCATATATGTTTCAAGAAAGGAGCCGTTAGCACACAGCAGTTCCTGGGTTACACTTCTCCAGCAAGGAGCTCTGATGAGTTTCTTAGCCTTTAGAGTAGGAAGTTTCCCAGAGGATTAGAAGCAGATTCTGACACCAGTTACCAGGCCCTTTGTTTCACGTTAGAGCATGACTGCGTGAGAGAGGCTGGATAAGAATGGGCCCATTATGAAGCCCTGTCTCACTCCGCTGATGATGCGGAATGTGTCAGATGTCTCAGGCGGAGCCGGCATCTCCGACATAACCCCCTCCGGAGCAGCTCTGGGATGTGGGGAACGTCTCCGGGAAGCCCTATTTACTTAGCACCCCTAAACCCATGCTCATTTGTGGGCAAACAATAATCCTAAAAAGTCAAAACGTGCAAATCACAGGTACTGGCATTTTCTGTATACATCTTCCCAATCTAGCCCACAGCACCATCTTTTGTATCACACTGCAGTCCAGAGCTCCTCTGTGATTCCGGGAAGGTGAAAATTGCCAAAAGCGCTTGGGTGCCAACTTGGAAAGACTGCCAGCGACGGACAGCAGTAAAATGCAACAGCAATTTCCCCAGCTCTTGCCATTATTTTCTGAAGAGGGTAATGAGGACGTTCCGTTAAATCATCAGACCCAAATTAGGTTTTTGTGTTTGTATTTTAATTTAACAAATATGTATTGTTGTTTATCCACTCTCTCGGACAATGTCGGGACGCAAAGACATAACCCCTGCTCTCAAGGAACTTCAAGTCTCCTGGGAAAGAACAAACCAAAGAACACTGGGGACAGATGTTGCTTTTCAAGTAGCTGGAGTGTTAGTCAAGGACCACGAAGGCTTCCAGTCCTCTAGAAACTGTCCCTCCATCATCAAGTTTAGGCCACCAGCCTTCCAAAATACACGCTCTCCATTTACAGCCTCAATTCTATATTCTATCACCTTCTCTACAATCGTGTTCAAAAAACACTGCATCTCCCTCTCTCGCCTTTTCACTTTTTTCCTCTCAGTCTACAAAGCATAACTTTAACCTTGACCTCCCCTAGGGCTCGCAGCTCTCCTCCTACTTCGCGTCGTTTTTCTCCAGGTCCTCTCTGCTTTCCCATCCCTCGTCTGCGGCATCCTTCAGAGCACAAGTCTCAATCCTCCTCTCCCTTGGGCGACAGGGTGTACCTTATCACCCACTTTCAAATCTAATGTAGACACTCAAGGCCGGTTCCAGCCTCAGCCCCCAGCCAGCCCACCTCAGACTCAACGCGTGGAAACCTAAACACACGGGCGTCACGATGCCTGCACCTCACTTTCAAATGGTTCCGCGAAAATAAATATATGGAGATGGGATCGAGGCAAAGCAAACGAGGCGAAACGTCAACGGCTGATGTATCAGGGTGAAGGCTGCTGTTCCCTGCAGTATTCTTTCAACTCTTCCGTGGCTTGGAATTGTTCAAATTTAAAAAGTTAGGGGAAAAAAACAGGTAGGATCAGAATCAAAGACAGAAATCATGGTTCGTGCCTTTTAGGGAGTTTATTTAATTTGTCTAGTGTAAAAGTAGGCTAGGTAGATCTGCGAGTTCAATGACGGATTCATAATAAGCTCAAATGTATAATCGAAACGCAAATATTTACCGAGGGCCTACCGAGGGGCAGCAACATGCTAAGCGTTGTGCGTCGTCAACAAAGCACATCACTACACCTCGTCTGCGTCTGCTAATAGCACCACCATCTTCCCCGCCACCCAAAGGCCCCTGACTCCTTTCAAGTCCGCCACATCTAAATCTAATTCTACTGCTGTCCACCTCTCCCCCCTCTCCACTTGGCTGGCCACCACCTGTCCCCAGCCCCGGCCCACCTGGCCTCCCACCTGGATACTGCAGCAGGAGCTCCACGCAGCCCTTGCCCCGTCTCTGTCCAGATGCTCAGCTCTAACTGGATTACACTTCCACCTCAAAAGGGTGTCGGCTATTCTCCAGTATCAGTAAAGCACATTCAAGGCCCCCCCCCGTGACACTGAGGACGCACGTTTTATCCGTTGGTTCCCCCGCTCTTTCCCGTCCTTGGCCGCAGATTGATTCCCTGCCGCCCAGCAGCACCCTCGTGCCTTTCCTCTGCGACGCCTTTGCTTGCGCTGGTCTCCCCCCACAGGTGTCCCTCACTCTTCCCACCCACTTCCCGTCTCCTCCCCTGCTCCAGACACACCCCCCGCACCCGGGTCAGAGTAATACGTCACTCCTCTGAACCTTTAAAATATGTTATATGCATTTACTAATACTTTCCAAGTAACTTTCACGTTTCCAAGTACGATCCAAAATCTGTACGGGTATTTCTCACCATGCTTACTAGACAATGAACTCCTTGAAGGCAGTGACTTTTCACACGTGACAGGCACTCATGGTCTGTGACAGGAACCTAACGTTAGTATCCTGTACACGAATCCCGGAAAACTGAAGTGTTGCCTCCTAAACTGTAAGCAATTTTCCCTCAAAATACCGATAACATTTTAACAGCAGTATAGTCTTATTTACTTTTTTTACTTTTTTGGAGTGGTAAAATATATCATATAAAATTTGCCATTTTTAACCATTTGAAAGTGTAGAATTCAGTGCCATTAATTACACTGACAACGTTGTGCAACGATCACCACTATCTGTTTGCAAAATTTTCATCACTCCAAACAGAAACTCTGTCCCCATTAAGAAATAACTACCCATTCTCCCCTCCCCGCCCCCCGCCTCTGGAAACCTCTCATCTTTCTGTCACTATGAATTTGCCTATTCTAGGTATTTCATGTAAGTGGAGTCATACCATATTTGTCCTTTTGTCTAGCTTATTTTCCCCAGTGTAGTATTTTCAAGTTCATTCATGGTATATAGCATGTATCAGAATGTCATTCTACGGGATTTCCCCTGGTGGTCCCGTGGTTAAGACTCCGTGCTTCCGCTGCAGGGGGTGTGGGTCCAATCCCTGGTCAGGGAACTAAGATCCTGCCTGCCATGCTGCGCGGCCAAAAAAAAAAAAAAAAAATCATTCTTTTTAATGGCTGAATAATGTTGCATCGTGTGTACAGACCACATTTGGTTTATCCACTCATCTGTCGACAGACACTTGGTTGACTTGGTTGTTTCCACTTTTGGGCTACTATGAGCAGCTAGGAACACCGACTCGATGTTTGCCTGAGTCCCTGTTTTCAATCCTTTTGGGACTACACCTAGGAGTAGAAAGCTGGGTCATACAGTTTTTTTTTTTTTTTGGCCGCGCCTCTCGGCATGCATGCGGGACCTTAGCTCCCCGACCAGGGGTGGAACCCAGTCCCCTGCGGTGGAAGCGCGGAGTCCGAACCGCTGGACCACCAAGGAAGTCCCCCTACGGTAATTCTTTTCCACTTCATGAGAAGCAGCAGCAGTACAGTTTTACAATCCACACACGTGGTCATTAGGTAAAACACAACCACCACAAGAGTTCCTAGTCATCTAAGAAACAATTCACTTTTAGGCAGATTTCCTTCCTTCCTACCCACTCGGGCCCCAGGTGATGACCTAATTTCAGGAACCTGACCCTGGTTTGGGTGCCACTTTGATTTGTTGACACTCCAGTCTCCCAGTTCTCACTATTTTTCCACACTACCTTTTGCACACAAAGGGAAGCACGCTGTAGTAGTAACTCTCCAAATGACAATTATGATGATACTAAACATCATTCAGATGTTGGAAGTCACACTGATATCCTTAAGGCATTAGCAGATAAATGAAAGATACATAAAAGGAAGGATATTTTTCAGCAGGTAAGACGATAACAGGGTTTTGTACAGGATGACTTCTGTTGAACCCACTTCTTAAACCCAAACAAGCATACAAAACATGCTAAACTTGGACGAGATGTATAAGCCTTTACTGTTGTGAGAAAAGGATCATCTCTTTTCACTCCAAGGT
Organism: Balaenoptera acutorostrata; assembly: GCF_949987535.1. NCBI lineage: Eukaryota > Metazoa > Chordata > Mammalia > Artiodactyla > Balaenopteridae > Balaenoptera > Balaenoptera acutorostrata. Next base: position 3,927,619 of record NC_080067.1, read on the forward strand.
TAGCAGCCCGGGATTTCTAAACTGACATCTCATGATTATTACCACCAATGCCAGGAGGTTTTATAAAACCACAAAATACGACAATGTAAATTCACACAAACGATCTGTGCTAACTTGGAGCATCTCTGTGCAAGGGGCAGGATCAGAAGAGGTCATGAGGGGGATCCTTCCACTTTTTACTCCACAACTTCTGCATTTCAGCTTTTCAAAAACACACATTCTTATACCATAATTGTGTAATGACCTAAAATTGTATTTAAAATACAAGCAATAAAAGGCAATGTTAGGAAAAAAGATGAGCTATTAAAAGGAGCTAAATGGGCAGGTCCAACAATGTCACCATCTAACACAATCAGAAAACTCTAATCTCATTTGAACTTTACAATGCTATGAGGTAGGCCAGCCAGGGATTCAGCCCTTTTAGTAAATGAGGAAAAGAAGGTTGAGAAAAAGCTTCTTAGACAACTGCTTGACATTTTTTTTTTAATACTCTTCATGTGAGCCTTCCTTTACATCATCTTCAAAAATGGGCGATTTAGCTGTAAAACTTTAAAACCAACTATATCTGATTACATTCTAGTTCTCCCCCCAAAATAAAAAGCATTGACTTAGTTAGGTTTATATATTTAGGAAACAGAAAAATAATGGCCAAAATGTAATCAAGTCATATAAAAGGAAATCTTACTTTTATTATTCTCCACCATGCTTGAAGTGTTTAATGACTTCTCGAAGACACTTTGTCCTAAATAGAACCCCCTCCCAATCTTAATTTTTAGGTTTCGAGGCACTAAGTGAGCATTTACTCATAATTCCAATATATCTATTAAGTGAAATCTGAAGTTTAAAGGACTTGGGCAAAATGTGTCATTTATTATGTGCAGACATACTGCCTACAGACATTTATGGCTACAGGTTAGTTCCATAGCTATAACTAGTCAATTAAGCAAGCTTGAGCCCCAGGCTATAAATAATAGCTACAAAACTGACTGTAGTGGCCCAGAGTTCACCAGCTATCTAAAAGGCATAATTTTACAATCCAATGCTGTAGGAAATCATTACAGTAATTAAGACAGCATTTTTTCCTAAATGATTAAGAGCCAAAACGCAGGGAAAAAAGCCTAACAACCAAAAGCATGGCACATGAGTTGAGAGACTATTACATCTGTACATATAAATATAACCAAACAGTCCAGAGATACCAAGGAATGTGACTTAAATGGCAATCAATACACAGCAACTTTTAAAATTCACTTAAAATACTTCTGACCTCGTCATTGAATATGTTCTACATTTTGTTCTAAAAAAATCTACTCGACATAATATAAAACACTGAGGATTTAACTTGATGTGCTCATACATTATAACTTTTTTAGAAATTGCATTTCACACAAGTTTTGAAGTTCAGTAACTTCGAATTCAAATATTTTTGCCAAGTGCTAAAATTACTGAACACATCCAGTACACCTTCAGGAGAAGGCACTCTCCCATTGATTTGCAACAATCAATGGTTTATTGAGAGGTTCCTATGTGTCCACTGCTGTATTTTAATAAAGTAATGTGTTTAAATTTAAAACCACACACTGAATACTGACTGAAGAAAGGCGGTTCTACAAAAGCTTAGTGTATAAAACACATTAATTGAAAGCTAATTATTTAACTCATTCAAAATATAATTTACAACTGGTGAAGTTACAACTTCATAAGAACCAAGCTTTCATGTGGAATAACATTAAGTACAAAAAAAATGCATACATTCAATAGATCACTTAATTCACACATTTTAATTGGAAGCTAACTTCAGAAAGTATCTGCAAATTATCCATTTCCATCTGAAACAATGTACATTAAAACAGTAAATAATTCCATCCTATAAGGTACCAACACAAAACATAAAACCAAACTCATCTAAGTTAGCTGAATATCAGGGTTACTGCATAACATTCTGTCAGTAACACTAGTAAGCCAACCAAAAGTAGAAATTGCAGTTCATATTACTTAAGCAGCCCTACTGAAGAATGTCTTCAGAAAATAAAGCAGTTTTTACTTTTAAAGGTCTACATAACACACGCAAAATTTCTCTCGCAAAATAAAAATGCCTGGTGTTCTCCCTGAAATCAGAGATATTTTTTCAAAATGTTTTAAGTATGTCGAAGTTTGTCTGTCCCCGCCACCCAATATCCATCCAGTTCGGTGCTTCGCCTGACCCACAGGTGATGTTCAGAGGTTTCACCTTGAAGGGGTAATTAGGAGGGTTTTCCAAGGATAAGAAGTTCTACATGTTCAGCAGCACAAATCTCTCACATGTGAACTCAGCTAAAATGGTATGAAGTAAAAGTGTATTTATCTGATTTTTTTAAAAGTGATTAATTCCATGAAAACCTTCAAATTGTTTACAATTTTAAATTTCATTGCACTTACGAGAAAGCCATTTATGCCTTGATACGTGTTACAAGTTTTGAAACCATGCTTTAAAAACTTGATAACTTGACCAGCTAAAGCTGTCTGAACTCACAAGAGACGCATGGAAGAGACGTCATACCAGACAGGGGCAATAAGTACACAGCGCAGATCTACCACGGGGAAAGCCCATGGATTCAACACAACCAACCAAGGGAAGCGCCAGGCCTCCGTCGGAACAACGATGCCACTAAAATGAAAAACGAAACCATCCCAGCCCTAAGCCTGACCCATTTCTCCACTGTTCAGGACAACAGTCTGAAAAGATTCTTAACAGCCATGAGAGAAATCCTCCAGAACGATTAACTGGTTACAAACTACAGTTTAAGAGCATTTCAAACTCAAAATGACTTACCTTCCTTACAAAACAGGGACAACATTTTACTAAAGAACATCCCACACCTGACCAACATGAAGAACGTGTTACCAAAATGGCAGTATTAAAGCTTCCATTTACTCCATTAACCATAGTTTAGAAAGTACAGTGTTCATAAGCAAAATATTTCATTTCGCTTTTCAATATCGCTAAATATTTCCACAGGCTCCCTTTAAATGCTGTGTAAAGCCACTGAGTATTTTCTTGTGGGTAACAAATTCTTCCTCTACCTCTACAAGTTTAGGACACTTCTGAAATCTCACATCCCATTCCAATAACAATCCTGAGAACTGAGAATTAGATTAACTGTTATACTTAATTTTTAAACTATGGGAGTAATAGAATGGAACAATTAATCTCTCTCAAATGGCTCTGCTGTAATATAAGTCCCTCCTCACTTCACTGTTGAGTTAGTAAAATCATCCAGTCTTCCACCTTGACTCAACAGTAACCAAATGGCTATTTTAAATAAAATCAAGTCATCACCAAATCCTTCAAAAGCTGGTATCAAATTGTTTTGAAACTGAAACACACATTATGTATACAGTCTGAGTAAAGCAATTTCGAGGAAAAATATCCCCATGGAAGAGTTTAAATCTATACAATAATTTAAAGCAAAACCTTTTTATCAAAGCCACAAATTATGCCCTGAATAGGTCTGCCCAAAGTCTAACAAAATTTATAGAAGTTTGAGGATCCAGTGCTTGATTTAACTCTATGCTCTACCAGCTTAGTAGAGAGCATGAATAACAGACTAAGACAGCAAAGCAATTTTCTAAACTAAAATGTACCTAAGCATCTAAAAGGTTTTACATCATCCTTAATGACCTATCAAAGATCCCTGACCAGGCGATCATACATCTTTGAATTCACTTTACACATACGTACAAGGGTCCACTCCAAATCAATCCACCACCTCTCTTCGACATGAGACTACGTGGTCAGACACTCATCAAAACGTTATACTCAGGTTATTCAATTTCAGCTGTTAACTTGATGTCAGCACCCAAACAAGCATTAACCAACGAACAGAAGCAAAAGTTTATAATAACAAGAAGAAAAAACCTAAAAGTTTAAACAGAAAAAAAGAAAAAAAACCTAAAGGGAGCTCACCTGCAGTTGGGTGGAGGGTCTAAAGTGATGTCCGCCAGCTCCTTCTGAATCCTGGAGACAGGAAGCGAGAGGGGGAGAGAGAATCAGGAGTGGGCGGCCGCCCCGCAGGGCAGACAAACCCCCCCGCCACGCGCCGCGGCCCGAGCTGCCGGGGAGCAGGACCTGCACCCCGCGAGGAAAGAACCGGCCCCACCCGGGCGGGAGCCCCGGCCTCCGTCCCCTCCACCGCCCTGGGTTCGAATCCCGCCTCACGCACTACGGCAGGGCTATTTCTCACCAATTTCCACTTAGGAAATCGTTTTGAAGCTCCTCACTCGCAGCTAGTTTCCGGAATTGTATCACAATATGTTTGGCGGGCGGGGGGGGGGGGGGGGGAGAGCACCCAGCACCTCGGGTTCCCTCCCCCCACAGAGCGACACCCCCACCCGGGCCGCCGGGCACCTCGGGTGCTCCCAGCCCGCAAAGCGCCCCGTCCAGGCCGTCCGGCACCTCGGGTGCTTCCCCCTCCCCCCAGAGCGCCCCCCCCAGGCCGCCGGGATCTCGGGTGCTTCCCCCTCCCCCCAGAGCGCCCCCCCAAGGCCGCCGGGCACCTCGGGTGCTCCCCCTCCCCCCAGAGCGTCCCCGCACCTCGGGTTCCCTCCCCCCACAGAGCGCCCCCCCCAGGCCGCCCGCGTCCCCGGGGACGAAGCCAACATGGCCGCTCCCGGCGAGGCCCCGCGGGCGCTGGCTGACCAGCCGCCGCCGTCGGGCTGGGGGCGGCGCGGGCCGCACGGCGGACCCCGGTGGGCCGCTCCGCCCCCGCCGGCGGCCCCGCCCCCCTACCCGAGCGCTCGCCGGCCGCGGACGAAGCCTCGGGCCAGGTTGGGGATCCCACAGCTCGCCCGCCGCCTCCCGCCCGGACACCCCGGCCCGCAGCCCGCACAGGTGCACCGGCCGCCCGCACCGCCCGCCCTCTCGGCTCACCTGCCCGGCCCTGCTCTAGCCCGGACACCCTCTCACTTCTCTTGGGCCTGCACCCCACACCGGCTCAGAACCCGGGACCCCCACCCAGTTTCCCATCTCCGCAGCGGCCCGCGACTCCACAAAGAACCCATCCCCCACCCCTAGGCCGACGCCACCCGGCAGTTCACACCGAGCCATGGCCTTTGTCTTCAGCTTACCTAGGCGCTTCGAGCATCAATTCCTACGACAAAGTTTGAGGCCTTTAAGCCTTCTCCACCTTCTAAACGGAGCCTTCTATTTTTATAACCTTTCCTGCTCCTATCATATAAAGCCCTAAAGGGCTACGTTACAACTTAAAAATCTCACTGAGGCAGCACAGTAGTAAAAAACTAACACACACACACACACACACATACATACATACATACAACCGCAATGGATGCTTTTCTCTTCCCAGAGGTTTTCTGAAGGTAGAAAGACAGGCTGGCTAGGTGCAATGGGGAATACAGGTTTTAGAAGACACTGTTCTGTCCATTTACAAGTAAAGAGAAATTTACTTCTGATTGGGGTGCTGATTAGGGAAGTTCTTTCAACTTTCCTATTGAAGGATATTTCCCGTCCCCTACGAGTTCTGGTGAACTTTACAAAGGGCTTTGCTCACTATCTCTGATACCTACTTAGCTGTGCCCTGCTCAATTCTATTGCTATCAATTATCAGTTCAGTTCGGAGACCTTGGCATCCCCACTGTTTGACTCATTATTGCGTGTCAGACTAAAAGTTTGGAACCCTGGCTTCCTGATTCTTCACCTGCATCTACTAGAACGACTGTATATGTTAAGACCTATGTACACGGGCCAAAATAACCTCCCCCTGAGCACAACTTTTATAAAAACACACACTGACTTCACTTCTCCTTGTCAACAACCTCTCCTATAAAATGTTCACTGAAAAGGTAGCTTCTTCTTTAATACCTAAAAAGTATAATGCCAGACAGCTTTGTCCACTTCATCTCTACAACCAACACCCGCACCGTTTCTAGAGTACTGGTAAAAGATTCGTTAAGAGTAACCCACACACATGCTCCAGAGTCATTCTTGTCCAGACCACCCTTGATGGGGGCTTTTCCTTTACGCGTGGACTCAAAACCAACATGCCGTTTCCAACATGCAGTTAAGTAACCTTCCAGTCTGCCAATTCAGGTTTCTCTTTCATTCTATCTCCTGGTGTATGTGCCTTTTCCAGTTCTATGGGCAACACCTACCTTCCAAATCAACCCATTTCCCAGAGCAGCATCTGCAGGGTCCCACTACCATCACTTTTCCCCTTATTCTTTCCTGGATACACTGTCCCTCTCCACTTTTTTACCTTTACCGTTAACCATAGCCCTGCTCTGCACTAACAGCCACTCTCTCAGCAAGATTCCCACGGAGCTAAAGCTGATGTTAACTTTATAGATAAAACTACCGTTGGTAGCTTCCCACCTTTCATTTGTTTTACACCCACCATCTCTTTCTCAAGCATTTCCAAATGAGTTTTTAACCTCCTTAGCGTGTATGGACAAATTGTGTCTAATGAAAAAAATCCCCTCTGTAATTTGCTGACACAAAGCAGACTATTTTATATTTGATGCCTGTGCCTTTATCCCCAAATATATTCATGTACACCAGGGATATGCAGCAAAATATAAAAATACTAATGACCTAAAGCACATATTCTACCTTTATTTTAGGTCAGGCCAAAAGTTGCCCCAGCTTGGACGAGGGAGCCCAGAAGCTGGGGCAGGTGGGGGGTGACTAAGGAAAGCCCCATCCAAAGTGGGCAGGGTAGAAGCCAAAATTCTGGGGGAACACCAGCACAGGGCTAATCAAGGAGAGCCAGTCAGGACTCCTGGGAAGCTGAGACGCAATCAAACTAACCCTCTGAAAATGAGAACAATCTTGCCAAGACATCTTGCCACTTAACTCTACACCTCTACGCTGTTTACAATAAGCTGAAGTCATTCCTTCTTCCTCCTATGGTCAGGTCACCAAAGCACTTTACCAACTTTCCAAATTTCAAGTCAGGGAGAATGACAGGACAAACTTTCAAACTCTGAGAGTTTTGGCTCACTACTCAGTGGAAAGATCTAAAGCCTCATGTTCCATTTTATTTTACATTCTTTAAGACAGATAGCTCTCTCTAACCTACCATTTGGATTCCTTACTATCTTTCTGGTTTGCCACTTTAAAGTTTAATGACTGTACACCTGACAGCAGAAGGATTTATGAAAAGGTATGAGAGTTCCCAGGAATCTGCTAGAGATTACTTTAAGGGTCATGGGATCAGAGGATACTGCTACTGAAAAAAGATGAAGGTAAAACGTAGCTTCTTCCAGAGACGTAAGAGGAAGAGAAGAAAGATAAAGAGCCTCTGCTTGAATTCATCTTGAAAACAAAAACCAAAAAACAACTGTACAGCCAAAGAGAAGAGAAAATAGCACGAAAAAAACTGAGTTCCCCTGAAATTTGGTAAACTGAAGCTCTGAAAGAGAACAACGAAGAATCCCCAAAATAGCCTAAATAACCATTTTACATCATTTATTGATTCATCCACTTGCCTCAACTCTCTAAATCAGAAACATCTCTTTAAATTCCATCCGAAAACATCTATCTCCACCTATTACATGTTTCACTCTGCTAATGTGAGTTATTCCTTGTGCAATTTGTGATGAAAGCTCTATTCAAAACAGATCATATGTGCAACAGGTGAGAAGGAAGTAAGACGGTAACAGAATTCGCTGTGATAGAGGTGTCCAGGCAGGTATTAGTAACTAAGTGGGATGCCAGCCTTGGGGAGGGTCACAGATTAGTGATTATAATAGGACAAGTCATCTGAAATCAGATTTGGGGGTCACTAATAATACTAACAAGGATTCTTACAAACTGCAGCAAGATATGGGAAAGGCAAGCCACAACAGCTGCATGTGGACCATGATTAAAAAAGAAAACAGAAGAAGCAACAGAGAAAAACCATCAGGGCTTCCAAGGCCCTCTTTTTCCTTTTTAAAAACACATAACCCATGGGGAGCGTTTAAGCTACCCTCCTTGGAGGCAGACCAAATGCAGCAAGAGGCAGTCCGTTCGGGAAATAGGAAGCCTGCTGGGGTTGGGGGGGTGGGGTACGGTACCTCTTGGCGCTGGTGGAGAGGAGTTTGGAGTTTTTGCTCATGCTGACTTTACTCTCCTTCTTCTTGGGGGTGTTTGTTTCTTTCTCGGTTTGCTGGTTGGAGGACGAAGATGAGGAGGAGCTGGTGCTGGCCCTCGAATCGTCATCCGACATAGCGAACCCCCCACCCCACCCCGAAAACAGCCCCTGCAGGGGGAGAGAAACAAAACAGAAAAACACAAACCATGCAGCCAGTGTACAGAAGGAACTCGGGCGCTGTCAGGAGGGCTTTGGCCCGGGGTGCACCCGGCCGCCCACCACCCTCCACTCGCTTTCCAAAGTCTTCAGGCCCTTCACGGCTTTTGCAAATCGGACGCTGCTTGTTTATCTCTGGCCCCAAGTGGGGGACGCGGTGGGAAAACGGTCGGGGGCGCAGCGAGCAGCCCCTCCCTCGCCCCCCGGGACTCCCCTCGGGGCAGGGAGGGGAGCAGCCGGCCGGGCGGGGGCGCGGGGCGCCCGGCCGGAGCGGGCAGGGAAGGTCCCGGCGGCCGGCCGGCCGGCCTCGGGCTGTTTTTTCGGCGGCTTTCCGGGGGTCGCGGGGGACCGGGGGGCCGGGAGCGGAGTTTGGCGAGGTCGGGAAGAGAGGAGGGCGGAGAGGAAGCCGAAAGGGGGGGGAGGGGGGACGGAGACGGGGAGCGGGTGCCCGGGTGGGGGAAGGGAGAGGCCAGCGGGGGTGCCGAGGCGGCGAGGCCCGAGGCCCCCGCCGCGCCCCGACGCCCCTCCGCCGTCCGGCTCGGGGCTGCGCGGCCGGGGCGGGGGTCCCGAGCACACGCCCGATGGGCACCCCCGGTGGGGGGGGGGCGGGGGGACTCGGCCTCCTCGGCGGAGGAATAACAATGAGCCCGTCCGCCCCGGAGGAGTTAATCCCCGCGGGCCCCCGCCCCGGGGGAAAACGGGGCTCCCCCGCCTCCCCTCCCCCGCTCCCGGCCCCCTCGGCGGCCAGCGGGGGGCTCCCGGGGCCGCGCTGACAGTTCGAGCCTCGGCGCCCCCCCGCCCCCGACGCGGGCTGCCCCCGCACCCCACGCGGCCCGGGGGTCCCTGCCCATCCCCCGCGGGCGGGCCCGGCCCCTCTCCGGCCCCCCGGTCCCGTGCCCGGCGGCGAGGGGTGTCCCCGAGGCCCGGCGGCGCGGCCGGGGGGCGGCGGGCGGCGGGGGGGATCCCCGTACCTCTCTTTGTGTCTGGCTGCTCCGTGCCGCCGCGGCGGCTGCTGCTGCGGCTGCGGCTGGGCCTGGCCACTCGTGTCTCGCTCTCGCTGGGAGAGAAGCGGAAGTGCAGCAACAGCAACTATTAAACAGGCAATGGCTTCCCCCAGCCACACACGCTCGCACTCCTCCTCCTCCTCCTCCTCCTCCTCCTCCCGCCCCTCCCCCACCGGCCCGGTCCCACCCACCCGCGCTCCCCGCCCCCTGGACACCTCCGGGGGGTCGCGAGCCGCGCTCGGGGGGCCCCGGGGCAGCCCGGCGCCGTCACCACCCGGGACGCCGAGCCAGGGGGCGAGGGCTGTGAATTTCCTCTCAAGTGGTCTGGGGACCCCCGGCTCCTGGGCTGGAGCGGGGAAGCCGTTCCGAGACGGGGGGGGGGGGGCGGGGGGGCGCCGGGAACTGTATGGAATAGGGCAATCACGAGAGGCAGTTCTTCCCAAAAGGGCTTCTGGAAGGGGCGGGGATGGCAAATTGGTTAAAAAAAAAAAAAAAAAAGGTAATCTGGTGGCCAGGACTTTGGACTAGAGAATGCCCGGGAACTCCTAAAAAAGTGATCAGCTTGAGGGGGAAATTAGAAATCCTGCAACAGGGTTTCCTGTGGGCTGAGCCTGGCTTTTCCCTCTGGCGATTTACCTTCCAGGAGCAGAGGTCGGTTTAGGCACGCCTGTGAGAAAATCCCAAGACAGGAGTTTTCTGCTCAGGCACGTGCAATTTTACGATTGTGGATTCTTCCAGTCACTTTTTATAGGAAGAGGTGGTGTTTTATAAAAGGGATACAAAGGATTTCGTGACAGGTAAAACCAACCGACGTGTGACAGCCTCACAAATGCGAGAAATCAATGGGAATAAACCCTATACTACTGAAGGAGACTGGATTTAGAATTTTTGGTGTCGGAAATTGGATTAAAGTTTGGGGGCCTGCTGTACCTTCTGCAGCGGCGATATAAATGCTATTCAAATAATCATAATATTTCTATAATAGTCCTTCTAATTCTTCTGAATTGTTCCTTATTTAGTATTTTTACGAAGATTGATTTTTTTTAAGATTAAGCCATCAAATTACAATTTAGTTTCTCACTTATCGGTCGTTTCAGTAGAAGGAAATTGAAGAGATAGGTGCGGTGTCACACATACTAGGTCTGGTGCTTTCAGCAACTGTCCAGTCAGATTTCCATGGGCCACTCTAAATTGTCTCATTCAGATTGCCATCCTTTTCCATGGCAACAGTGTGGCTTCAGTTACCACAGGACAACACAAGCTATAAAGCCCGTGGCATATCCACTAAGCAGGAAAATGAGCATTCTTACTACCACCCACCTCAACCCCTTCTAGCCCTCAACAGGAAACTCCAACTTTATTAGGACTCAAAGTAATTGTGCAGACTTCTTGCTCAATCCTTACCAGGAAAGCTGTATCTACCAAGAACTGTCGTAGAATCAAGGGGTCCAAAAGCTGAGAAAAACCCGTGTAGGTCATCGTTTCAGCCTCCTACCTTGGAGCCGTCCCTCGGTCACTCAAATGCCTAGAAATTTTGAAAAGATCCCAGGCGTGTGTTTGGTTTCAGGGGTCTTGGTAGAGGATATAAAAATAATAACATTCTCTGCTGTATGTTATTTGAAAACAACGTCCCCAAATCTCCTTAAAACCAGGTTGTATACTTTTTGTACTTTTGATGAAAAAAATATATAAATTCGAGAGAAAACAATGAGCAAACATGAAACAAACTCAGTTGGGATGAAAAAAATAATCTGAAGACAGTTATTAAAATTGAGACTTCCTCTTAACGAAAATTTTGGGTTCCTGATACTTTAAAATACATGTCCACACTGTGAGTACAACCAGTAAAAATTCATATATGTATCAAGACGAGAGCTGGCAGAGAATACAGAAGAAGAGGTTTGATTTGCTGATGCGGCTGGGACGGTGGGTGAATTTTTTCTTTAATTTTGGTTGGCATAAATCATATATTTGGATACTAACTATAATAATATTTTAAAAAAACTGAACGTAGTATTTTGTGTTGCATTGTTGATGCTTGGATGAGACTGGTCCCTGGGGAAATAAAATATGTAATGGAAGGGCCCCTCCTCTATAGGGAAGCGCTTTCCCAAGCTAGTCTGGAGGGACACTAGCTCTCTTTTGTGTACTAGGCTTTCTTATCTCTAACCCTGGTTAGTGCTTTATGGTTTGGGAATGACCTGCCGAGGGGGAATGACAACCTCAAAATGTTTAGAAAAGAATCCGCTGCTCTCGAAAGACTATTCTTTATATTCAGATAATTTTACATATACAGTTGTCTCCATCATAAAAAAATAATAATTCATTTGTAATCTTCTAACTCTACTTATTAGCTGCAAGGCCTAAGGAGATAAATTGATCTCTCTAAGCCTCCCTTTCCTCAGCTATGAAGGGCAATACCTGCGCTGTACTCACTGGTCGGTTGTAAGAAGGATCAAATGTGTATCTATAGTAAAAGTGGTTTATTAACTTTTACTCAGAGTATTAATAATCCCACCCTTATTTTACTTCTCAGGAATTTTGTTAGGACACGGGGTCTTTATGACTTAGAATTGATGACAATATAGGAAACCTTCTAAGAGAAAGATCGGGTCGAGGAATCACAGGATTTTATTTCCAGGAAGGGGCCTAAGATAGCTTTGAGTTCAAACTCCTCATGTTGCAGATGAAGAAATTAAGGCAAAGGAAGCCACTGTGTCTTGTCCAAGGTCAAGCAGTAAGTCAGTGGCGGAATTGTGACTGTGGCCCATGATGATTTTGCCAGTCCTGGCAATGTTGCGGGGTGGGGGGTGGTGGTGGAAAGAGTCTCAATTACACCGAAGAACAATATATTAAATATAAAAGAATTCTGATAATATTTTAAAGAACATATTAACAATCAAGACAGGTGGGAAAGTGGGAAAAAATGGAAGCGAGTGATGGGAATCCCTGAATTTATAACATTGACTTGAATCAATTAATGACCCCTATTGAAGTTCCCTACTCCCCATTCTGAGAATAATCCTTATTATTTCTTTATTTCATATTGACGGGTATATTTTAAGTAGGTAATACATTCTCATGCTATATTATCCTAAAGAAACCAAAGGTTATACCACGACAATATCCCTCGGCCCCTGCCCCCAACGCTGGGGAAGTCAAGTGCGGGCTAATGTGCCCATATACAGTGGCTGCTTTGATAGCAAGGCTCAATCTACATTTAAAAGACGCATTCAGCCACAGAGGCCATGTGAGGCAACACTGTGACGTCCCTGGGCTTTGAAAAAGTGGGCTCCAGTTTTTATTAATGCCTATTCCTGATTCTCAGAATGATCCAATCCTCTTCTTCAAGCCATCTTTAGAGTATCAAGTACGTTTAAGTAGAAGCCCTTGAAGATCAAGGTATTGACTGATCCCTAGGAGGTGAAATGACACGGTTGATTCAAAAGAAAGAGACCCCATCTAACTTTCGAGCACACCTATTTCTGGCTTGTTGCTTACACGGAACTTCAAATATTTCATAAAGGTGACCGTTCTCTTTGACCAATTTCACATCCAAAGAATTGCCAAGCAAATTTGTTAATAATATATTAACATTTGTTAATATACATATATATATTTTTAAGTTACCCTATGGCTGGATAGAAAGGATTTCCTTTTTTTTTTTTTGTCAAAAGAAACTTATGTTTGGCATGTAAAAAGAATTTCTATAAAGCTTTTCTGAAAAGGTGGATTCACTGTGGATTTCAGTCCACTTGTTTTATTTTATGATGCTCCTTTGCTGAAAAAACCATTCCCTATACAGAAGGATAAGGAAGGTTTGCAAAGAAGGGTCAATTCATGAAGCCTAATGAGATCTGGGGCTTTTATCTTCAATTCGGGTCATTTTTCCACAGGCCTTTTTATCAAAAAACACTGATCCCTTTGAAGGACCCTAAGCATTGTGCGACTGTATTGGTCCTGAACGTTACTATCACAGGAAGCTAGGACAGAGCTAAATTATTTTTTCTACCACATGGAGGCATTGAACAGCCATGTGATTTTCAAAATTTACCAAGACTTGATAAGAGTCTAAAGCTTTCTTGAGCAAGGGCAAAAATGTTGGTTTGATGTCGACAAATGGCTAGTGCTTAGTATGAAAGCATTCTTCTCCGTTTATAATTTAGCATCTCCTCTGAGGGGCCTACTCTCTGAACACACTAGCCTTCAACCTCCTATACGTTTTTGATAACGTAAGGACAGGCTGTATGCGAATATACTGGATTGCAGCTTGAGCTGTTTGGTTCATTAGTCTCTGAAACCTTTTCTTGAACTGAACACTATTTCAGTTTCCTGAAATTTGGAGGAATAAAATAGTATGGAAAGTTACTTTTATTTCACGCTCTTAATTATCTATTGTGAAACTTTAAAAAAAAAAGATCAACTTCCCCACAGTTCCATGGTGTGGCAAATCTAGAATCAAGGATCCAGTTTTGAATCCAAAAGTTACCTCAATAATTGCAAGGCCCAGAAGCAACTGGCAGCAAAGATACCCATCTTGACTTGCTAAGCCTGCTTGATGCGTTCTGTCTTTGCAGCAGACGGTACTCATGTCTCAGCCCCAAATCAATTAATCAACAAATATGTATTAATGGCCTTGTGTATGCTAAGCACAGTGCTGGTGTGTGGCAGACGTAAAGTCTATGGGGTATTCTCTGGCCTCCAGCAAAGGCCAGGGAAGAAGGGATTATAACTGAACCTAGAATAAGTAGGATTTGAAAAGATGGAGAGACATCACCAGGGACTGAAATGACACTTAAAAAGATATGGAAAACATCAGGCAGATTCAAAACATTTTATTTTTAAAATATAAATATATACAAATGATCAAATACAAAATATTTTATTATTGGAAATTAAAAGAAAGAAACTGGCCTTTATTCTTCAGAAGTGTCGCTGGCATGAAAGACAAACACAAATTGAGGTTCCAGATGAAAGGAGACTAAAGAAACATGAGAACTAAATGTAATATATGATCCTGGAACAGATCCTGTACTGGATGGAAAATGGAAAAGACAATTATAAAGGACATAATTGGGTCCACTGAAAAAATTGGAGTATGGAAGTTAGATTTGATAAAGGTATTGTATCAATGTGAAATTTCCTGAGGTTGACAACTATACTGAGGATATTCTTGTTTTTAGGAGATACACAGTGAAACATCAAGGGGTAAAGAGGCAGGATGTCTGAAAACTATTGTAATAGCTCAGAAAAATAGATGACAATATGTGTGTTAAAAAGAGAGAGAGAGAGAGGAAGAAAACAAATGTGCCAAAATGTTTCAAATCGGTGAATCTGGGTAAAGGATATGTGGAAGAATGTTCTCTGTATCAATTATTCTTGTGACTTTCCTGTAAATTTGGAGGGAGAAACTGTGGTTACCTCAGAGGGATGAAATGGGGGAAAATGGAGGTGAGAATGCCAAGTCATTACATATCCCTGTACTGTTTCACTTTTTAACAGAAGTGTGCCTTCTTTTAGTACGTTTTAAAAATCGAATCACTAGGGACTTCCCTGGTGGTCCAGTGGTTAAGACTTCGTCTTCCAATGCAGGGGGTGCAGGTTCGATCCCTGGTCAGGGAGTTGAGATCCCACATGCCTGGAGGCCAAAAAACTGAAACATAAAACAGAAGCAGTATTGTAACAAATTCAATAAAGACTTTAAAAATGGTCCACATCAAAAAAAAAAAAAATCTAAAACATAAATCTTTAAAGAAGAAAAATATATGGAAGCAGAAAAACTCAGGAAGTGATTGGGGAGGCCATGAGTAGACGAATTTGTTTGAAGGACTTAGAAAAGTGAGCGGTGACTGGAAGGGTGAAACATAGTCACCTCGAATTTGCAGAGGGCTCCACGGTGAGCTGAGAAGCCTGGATTTCATTACAGGATAAAAGTACAAGAGAAAGACATTAGAGGTATTTTAGCCTAAGGGCTTCTTTTAAGAAGATTAGTTCGATAGAAAAGCCAGGAAGGAGAGGAAGAAGTCAGGAAACCAGGAAGAAGCCCTTGGAGGAGTCTGGCCTCAGGGAAGCAGCTCCTAATTCCTAATTCTCTGTGCTCATTAATTCACTGTTTAATGCTGAAGCTCTGGGAATTTAAATCCCGTGATAGCCGAGAACATGTCTGCTTAGAACTATTCTAGAACAGTGCCCGGCACTTAGTAGGCATGCAATACGCAACCAAAGAAGGCAGGAAATGAACACCATCCTTGGCTTTAATAGTGTTGTTCTCCCCTATCCCACCTTCTCCAGTGTTCCATCATTCACAGGTGTGTGATTACACCATCAAGCCCTCGTTAAGGGACGTGTGGGGGTCTGTGTTGCTAATCCTGGGGAAGCACGAGTGGCCCCAAGATGAGGGCTGAAGCGACTCCTAGCCCCCCGGCATGGAAAGGAATCCCAGCCTTGCCATCAGGGTTATACAGAACGCCAAACCGGAAGAGCTGTGGAGAGCATCGCCCAGTGTGCCCTGTTGTATTAACAGGGGAGGAAGCGGAGGTCCAGAAATGCTAGGTGAGTTTTCTAAGGTCAGGCAACTAGTTAGCAGCAGAAGCAAGACCTCTCCCTTGGAGGAATGCAAGTGGACTCTGGGGTCTTGTGGAAGCCACACCTCCACACCTCAAACATGGGGCACCCGCGGGGACCCCAGCAAGCAGAGGTAAACTCCAAGGAGGCGAGCGCACTCTTATTCCGTCCACCCGGCACTGCTCTCCGTGGACCTGGTCTGAGTCATCGTCTGCCACATCCCCTCAGCTGTGGACATCAGGCCGGGCACAGAATCACTAATCCAGCACATGTGTGCGGGCACACACACACACACACACACACTCCCCTTGCTTCCTGAATTACACTCACTGAACTGAAGGCCATCCTTAACCTTACCGTGAAGTGGGGACAGACATTTGCCCCATATGACTGTGAGGCTGGAAGCAAAGATTCCTACGTGCCCTTCCTCATCCCTGACTTTAAGAAGTCTCTTTAGGAACAGACTGGTGGTTGTCAAGGGGGAGGGCGTTGGGAGAGGGATGGAGTGGGAGGTTGGTATTAGCAGACATAAGCTCGTGTATATATAGGATGGATAAACAACAAGGTCCTACTGTATAGCACGGGGAACCATAGTCAATATCCTCTGATAAACCATAATGGACAAGAATGCATGTCTATGAATAACTGAGTCACTTTGCTGTACAGCAGAGATGAACACAGCGCTGTAACTCAGCTACGCCCAGTTTCCCCCTGCCTCACCCTTCCCCACTCCACCACCTCAGCGAGGAGCGCAGGGCAGGGCAGCTAGGGAAGGAGCAGACCTCTTTCCAGATCCACACTCCCTCTGACTAGCAGTCAACTCTGGAAAGTTCTCCAACCTGCTGAACAAACTGGGATAATAAAACCCATTTCATAAGGTTTTTTTTTTCATTTTTTAAATTGAAGTATATTTGATTTACAGTGTTGTGTTAATTTCTGCTGTACAGCGAAGTGACTCAGTTATACACATATATACATTCTCTTTTTTCATATTCTTTTCCATTATGGCTTATCATAGGCTATTGAATATAGTTCTCTGTGCTATACAGTAGGACCTTGTTGTTTATCCACATAAGATTTTTCGGGGGACTTCCCTGACGGTCCAGTGGTTAAGACTCTGCCCTTCCAATGCAGGGGGCACGGGTTAGATCCCTGGCTGGGGAACTAAGATCCCACATGCCACTTGGCGTGGCCAAAAAAAAAAAAATTTTCCAGAAGGTTAAATGAGAAATGTCTGTAAACTGCTTAGTCCAGGGCCTGGCATGGCCTAAGCTATCATCGGTTGAATCTAACACGTTGTCCTGGTCTAATTAGTATTTTTCAGGACTTAATCCAGTGAGCTCAGACTTTCTTTGGCCGTTCCAGAGTTAATAAATTGGAAGTACACGCAGCCAACCTGTATACTATTTTGTGCTGTTTCCTGTCGCTTGGGAAATTGCAAGGGGGGGACCCCCTGCCCTATTCCAGCTCCAGCCCGAGGCCACGCCCTGGGAGCTGAGTGGCCACCTGCTGATTGGTGGTCGCGGTGGTACGAGCCTCTGAAAGCCTGAACAAACAGGTAAGTCAGAAAACATCTGGGTTTGACCAGAAACGTTCCTCTTTCCGTGAGTGAGTCAGAATGGCCCAAGTACGTGATGCTCCCACTTAAATTGTTTGGAGACCTGTCAGGTGAAGGATCATTCCAGAGGATTTGTGTCTACTACACGGAATTCATTCTCTTTCTCTTTAGATGGCAGGTTAGTCCTGCCTCTTCAAAGCGTTAAATCAAGAGTCCTGAAAGGAAACCGACGGTATGCAAGCTGGGATTTTCAAAGAAGTTTAAAACGCAAGGAACTTCTCTAGGAAGTTTGTCAATCACAGTATGGACAAGTATGGAAAATGTTGGTGAAAATGTTTAGGTTCCTTACGTGCTTCTTCTCTCCTGTAAGAGTCACACACTGGATTCCCAGAAGCAATAACACCATCATAATCGGCATTTTTGGTTTGAAAAGGTCATTTTGTTGCAACATCTATGAGCTATTCAGGTTCTGTCCAGTCTAGGAGAGAGATTTAGAACTGGGTAATTGGGGTAATATTTGTCCTCTTCTTAGAGTTCTAAATTTTTACTATATTCAGGGGTTGAAAGCCATACCTTTCCTTTGAATACAGATTTTTTTCATATAATTACATAAAGTAGAGATTTATATTCAGAAACCCTCCAACAGTGGAAAAGCTAGTTACTCACAACTCTGGGTCACTCCTTGGCACTGCTGTGTCCTTGAGTGATAGAGGCGGGAAAATTAGAAGGATCCTTTCTAAGACTGAGATTTATGCTCCGATAATTAGAGTTTATTTAATTCCAGTTTTGTCTTCGCTTAAAATAAATCCTTGGGATGGTGGGTTGGTCTAAGAGGTATATATCTAAGATGTTATCTTTGGAAACTGCTAGAGAATGAAATGAAAACTTGTGATTTTCCTTGAACTTGGCTTGAGAGTAAAATCAAGATTTTATGCACTTGGAGGTGAATACATTTACTTTGCTCAAACTTTCTCACTTGTAAATGAGTGGCTTAGAGCAGAGCCCAGAATCGGGAGTTCAAATTCTATAGATTTTTCTTAGTTCTGTCCCCACTTATGGATCCATCTTTGCCAATATCATCAACCACCCTCTTAATTAAAAAAAAAAAAAGAAAATTGCTTGGTGCTCCAATACGTTTACATAAAACACACGTATTATTATTGATACCATCCCACTGTTTATTTATTGCACATCTAAATACTACACAGACAGTTTAGGTTTGGCCCTTTATAGGAATGGCTAGAGAGGCTTTCCTTAGGAGTATAGGGTGTTTTAGTTTCGTTTTGTTTTTTAAATGGGACTTTTGTGTCCTTGCCTTATGAAATATACATGATGTGTAAGATGTGGCAGGCAGAGCTGTCCTGTGTGTCACCGTCACTGCGTGGACATCTGGACGTGTGCTGTGCTAGGCCATCTCTGCAACAACTTTAACACACAGCTGCTGCTTTCTAAAAAGGTCCATTTTTGTCTATTTCGTTTGTTTCCTTTTTATTATGAATATTTCAAACATTCATAAAAGTAGAAAGAATAGTACAAGTATCCCCGTATACTCACCTCACTACCTACATTCAAGAATTGATCATATTTTTCATATTTGTTTTTTGTTTGTTTGTTTGGCTGTGCTGCACGGCTTGTGGGATCTTAGTTCCCCGGCCAGGGATTGAACCCGGGCTCTTGGCAGGGAAAAGAGTGGAGTCCTAACCACTGGACCTCCAGGGAATTGCCCTGTTATGTATTTTTATTTGCTAAAACATTTTAAAGTAAACTGATATCAGGACAAATTTACCCCTAAATTCTTCAACCTGCTTCTTCAAAAAATAACCACATAACCATTATCACACCTGACAAAACTAGCAATAATTCTGTAATATTGTCTAAATGTTCTGTACACAAGCAAGTCTCTGATTTCCCTTTAGGTTCGAATCAGAATCCTATTCAACACCATGCACGTTGGCTTTGTTTTGTCTCTTTTAACCCAGAACCATCCCCAGCTGTTCCACCTCTCCTGCCTTTCTTTAATTGCAGCATTGGCTTGTTGAAAAGACACAACCAATCTGTATCGCAGAATGTTCCCACGTCCTGGATTTGCTTGTTTTTTCTTGTGGTACCGTTTACGCGACCCCTTGATCCCTTCTGTAGCCTGTAGATTTGAGGTTTCATAGAAAGGTGTGATTCATTGCAGTTAAACATTTGGGGCAAGACATTCCGCTCGTAGTTGACCCTGTATACTTCCCGTTGCATCACATCAAGAGGCAATGACTTCTCCCTTAAAAGGCATCTCTTGAGCAGCAGAAACATGTACCATTTCTCATGTGTCTTTTTTTTTTTAATAAATTTATTTTATTTTTGGCTGCGTTGGGTCTTTGTCGCTGTGCGTGGGCTTTTCTCTAGTTGCGGCGAGCGGGGGCTACTCTTCGTTGTGGTGCGCGGGCTTCTCATTGCGGTGGCTTCTCTTGTTGCAGGAGCACGGGCTCTAGGCGCGTGGGCTTCAGTAGTTGTGGCTCGCGGGCTTTAGAAGCTCAGGCTCTGTAGTTGTGGCGCACGGGCTTAGTTGTTCTGCGGCATGTGGGATCTTCCCGGACCAGGGCTCGAACCCGTGTCCCCCGCACTGGCAGAGAGATCCTTAACCACTGCGCCACCAGGGAAGTCCTCTCATGTGTCTTAAAAAATACCACTGGACCCCAATTCAGAACCTGTGAAGGTCATTTAGCCTCTCTGAGCTTCAATTTTCTTGCTAGAGACAAAACCCATACAGTCGGTAGGAACTGGTTCCAGGATCCCCATAGATACCAAAATCAAGGATGCTCAAGTCCCTTATATAAAATGGTGTAGTATATGCATACAACCTCCTCATCCTCCCGTATACTTGAAATCATCTCTAGGTTACTTATAATACCTAATACCATGTAAATACTATGGAAATAGTTGTAAATGCAATGTAAATGCTATGTAGATAATTGCCAGGATGCGGCAAATTCAAGTTTTGCTTTTGAGAACTTTCTGGAATTTTTTCCCCCAAGTATTACTGTTCTGCGATTGGTTGGATCCCTGGATTCGAAACCTGGGAGGTACTATTCCTATCATCTCCGTTGTACAGGTGAGAAACTGAGGCACAACAAGTTGAAGCAATTTGGCTGAGGTCAAAGAGCTGGTGAGAAGAGGAGGTGAGATGTAAACTCAACCAGCCTGACTGCAGAGCCCACGTGGGAAGTCACGTAAGTACCATATAAAAGCGAAGTAGTGACACAGTAATACCAGGTGTTGCATTAGCGAATGGAGAGGATGTTTTTCTGTTTTCTTTCAGACTCTCACTGATGTTATCCTATTACTTGAATAGCCACAACATGAACAGGTATTTACAGAGGAAGACATACAGCATGGATATAAAATAACAATCAGAATCATTTATTACTTACCTGCCCTCGTGGTTCTGACAACAGAATAAAAGGAATCACATCAACAATAATAAAAACTTTGCCTAGAGGAAAAGACATATTAAGTGATGCCATAAACAGGTACTCTGTATTTTCTTCTTCATGGCTCCACTCCTTTTGTCCTGTTTCATTTGACATATGGCTCACTTCATAAAAATGTTTAAATATTGATTTCCAAATGGCTTCACTTGGTCCTAAAACAATATGAACAGACCCTGTGGTTTCTGGAAGGATCTGTTCTGCTGTTTCTGTAAAAGATGTTTTGGGGGTTTTTTTCCCCAGGATTTTTGAATCAAGAGAATTAGTTGGTCAATCATACCCAAACATGATGACCACGTGATTTCTTTTTTAAAGGCTAAGCTTAAGGCAATCTAAAAAGGCATGGCCATCAGTGGGTCCTCTGGGTTAAACCTCTCAGATGACCATCTGTCCTCTCCAAGGGGTGAAATCATACTTGGCAAATGGCATCTAAGCCCCCAGAACCCTCAGCCAGAGCCATCACATTTTATGTCCACACACAGTAAAGATAGCTGTGAAAACTGTGTGCATTCTTCAAAAGATTTTTGCCACTGAAGTCACTAGGAGGTTTTTTCCCCCAGCCTTTTCATTCTACTTCAAATATCAGAATTACAATATGTTTAATTTGGTAACTGTAATAATCCCAATCCTGGAAATATTTACAATAACATATAAAAGCCAATAAGATCTTTGAAATAGATTTAAAATATATATACATCAACCTAATATGGGAGAGAGACACCAAGATCACAGCGAAGATCTCAGCAAGCTGTGGTAAGGTAACTGTATCACAAAGTTGAAAAAATATCATTTATCATGCCCGGATGGTTATAAAAGAAACACATGTTTTCTTGAAAATTTCACATAGCCTATTTCCACTCTAAAGCTACTAAAAGTGATCTTTTGGGGGGCTGTACAGTGTTATTAATACCAGCTGGGATGTACTGATTGCTTACTATGTCCTAAGCACTTTATCTACATTATTTCACTTAGCCTTTACACCAGCCCTTTAAGGCACCTGCATTTATTACCCCCAGTTTACAGATGAGACCACTGAGGCTCAGGGAGATTAAATAACTCAAACAGAGTCACCCAGCTATTGGGAGGCAGAGCCGGAATTCAAACTCAGGGCTGACTCCAGGGCCCAACTTCCCCGGCCGCCCGTGGGTGAGAATAGTGACTACCACTTCCATCAACCGAATTTTAACCCCTAGGAACCTGCAAAGTCCTAACGCAGCAGAGTGCCTTGTGCTGAACCTAGAACAACTCCACGCAAGGAACTGAGTTGCAAAACGGAGCTTCTAGAAGCTGGACTTAGACTCACATTTCCTGTGAAGAGGATTCTCAGCACTGTCGAGGGCCCCCCTGCACCCCGCCCTCCGGAGCCCCTGTGGGCATTCTCCCTGAGGAGTCAGCACTACCCGGGTGTCCGCAGCCGCTGGGCACCCCTCCCTTTTCCTCTCCCTGCCTCCAAGCTCTGGCAGGCAGTGCATCTTCCTTTCCCATCCTTTCGCGTTTCACCCAGCAGCCAATCAATAACTACTTGTTCAATGAATAAACGAATGAATGAGTGAGTGAATGGACAAACAACTATCAAACCAGTCACAAATGGAAAAGTACACAGAGGTCCATAAATAGTAAGCTGTTGGCCTAAAACCGCCTCAGCCTGGCCAGAGTATAAATTTCACCAAACTTCATATGAAATTGGGGAATGTTTATTTTTTTTCTGTGTTAGATATCATATGATTTATTCACATTTCATTCTTGGAGGCCTCAATATTATTCCACACTTTACTTTCTGTGTGATTGGGTCCAGACACATCTCATCCTTGTTTTCTGTTATAAGACGATGCTATTAAGGTATCCCTCCCTCCCGCAAACCCCCCCCCAAAAAAACCAACCTACATTGTAACGTTAAAAATATCTGGAATTGGGAATTCCCTGGAGGTCCAGTGGTTGGGACTCGCCACTTTCACTGCCAAGGGCCCTGGTTTGATCCCTGGTCGGGGAACTAAGCTCCCGCAAGCCAAGCGGCCAAAAAAAAAAAAAAAAAAAAAAAAAAAAAAAATCTGGAATCATAAATACCAAAATAATGACAGCTATTGCCTTTGACTAACAATGATTTATTTACTTTTTATCTGTCTCCGACATTTCCATAATAATATAAAAAAGCAAATAAACCCTTTATGATAGAAAAAAGGTTATCCTTCCCAGGTTGTCCTAAGCATCAAATAAGGTCACGTGGGGCAGTGCTCTGATGCTGTCATCATCTTGCATTTACCGGCCCCCTGCTCCTTGCAGCCTTTGTGCTTCTAGCGGGGGCACCTATCTGCAAGAAGGGAGGTGCCGGGGAAAGAATTCAGGGCTTCCTGATGCCACTTACTGGAACAAAACTAACGCTAGCCAGAGAAGGGCTTCTGTGCATGGACCTGAGGAGCAAGGAAGGCCAGTTCACACCTGGAGGGAACCCAGAAAACAGCCCCTGGAAGCCCCAGAAACCTTAGGAGTCCCCTTGCTCTTCCTGGTCTCCATCTCAGCTGTCACTACCGTGGTTGTCTAGACGGATGGTCAACAACCTGATTGTGTAATCAAGCCGTGCAATCACCCTGGAGACAGCAGTCGCTAAGAGAAATGCTGGGCTTGAGCACAGCACCTGCCCAGGTGAGTGGTCCAGGAACCAAGAGAGGCAGCGCCCCACCTTCCCCTCCCCATCCATCCTTATAGGGCAAAACGGGGGGAAACAA
Organism: Balaenoptera acutorostrata; assembly: GCF_949987535.1. Lineage (NCBI taxonomy): Eukaryota > Metazoa > Chordata > Mammalia > Artiodactyla > Balaenopteridae > Balaenoptera > Balaenoptera acutorostrata. The sequence goes on from NC_080067.1 coordinate 3,951,229, forward strand.
AACTCAGGTGACTTGTCCTCGGCCCATCCTAACTTGTTTTCCTCCTTGCTGGGATTTACCTGAGCACGCGTGACCATTAGCCTTTGCCCAGGAGGCCCCGTTGTGCCGATAGGCAGACCTTAGAGAAAGGACAGCATGGTGAGCCAGGAAGCTTGTGAATAAACCATGCTTCTCCCTTGGGTCTTCCGTAGCCCTCTTCTGTCCCCCGCTGTGTTCCCTGTCACCACCCCCTGCTTCCATCTGTGTAAGAGGAAACCCCTTGACGCATCTGTGAAACCAACAAACCAACAAACCAACAAACCACCACGCTGTCTTCTTTTCTTCCTCCAAGGTTCTTGGCACTCATTTTTAAAACTGGAATTTTCACAGCAAATGATTGTGGTGGGTTCAGGAACATACATTTTAATTCTCAGCCCCGAAGCAAACATTTCCACCAAAGATCCCTTACCTTTTTTAAAAAGTGCGAAGTAAGTTTCTCCAGCAAAGAAAGACCTAGTATTTTCCCAGGCCTTCTTGCAAACAGAGGCCCCCTTAGACAATATTTACATCTACATGTGAGTGAGTTGAGACTGTGCTTGGGGCACTTGGAATAAGAGAGGCATTGATAGATTCCAGTAAGGCTGGCGGGTATTGAGGAGTGAGTATGGCATAACCCGGGGACCATGCACTGTGCGAAATGCCCTGCGGATATCATCTTCCTGTTTTATCTTCATAACCACCCCACGAGGTAGAAATGAATCTTCCTGATCTACAGATGAGGAAACCGAGACCCAGAGAGGCAAGGGATCTAGACTGAGTCTCCCACTAATCAGTCTTAGAGCTGGGATCCTAACACAGGCCTCCGACCCCAGGCCCTGCTTCTCCTGTGGGGTCCTGGACCTGCAGCGTTTGCAATCTGCATTTTCACCCACCCTCTCCCCCCAGGGCGATCTGCCTCCACCTTCCCCTGCTGCCCTGGGTCCACGGTCTTATTCTGACCCTCACGGACCCTGCTTTTTACCTTTCGGAGTCTCAGTTGCTCATCTCTACAATGAAGATGGTCACAAGATTGGAGAATTCAGTGGCACTTAGCAGCCGCTTTCTAAAGGTCTCTGTGGAGCTTTTTTGAAGTTTCTGTAAACGGCACTATGTAAATGGCATCAATAATTAAAACCTGACTTTCAAGAAGTTACTTTGGAATGATAATAGAAGTAATACACACTCAGTATAGGAGATTTGGAAAATAAAAGATACAGAAAACATAAAATTCTCCCATAAATCCACTATCCTGAGATAACTGTGGAAACATTTAGTTGCATTTTTTCCCCCAGTATTTTCTCTCTGTATATGTGTTTGTGATTAAATATATTATTTCTACAAATAGGGATCGTTCTGTATGTATACATTTGCACCCTGATTTTTTTTCTCTTCGCATTGAAAAAGTTCTTTAAGCTCGTGAATACACAAGCTGCCTTCCAGGGCTCAGAATCTGAGTCAGAAAGTTCTTTCCATCTAGTTATTTTTGTTTTTTGCTTTTTTCTTTTTTGTAAATTTTATTGAAGTACAGTTGATTTACAATGTTGTGTTAATTTCTTCTGTATAACAAAGTGACTCAGTTATACATATATATATTCTTTTTCATATTCTTTTCCATTATAGTTTGTCACAGGATATTGAATATAGTTCCCGGTGCTATACAGTAGGACCTTGTTGTTTATCCATTCTGTGTACAATAGTTTACATCTGCTAATCCCAAACTCCCACTCCAGCCCTCCCCTACCTCCCCCCAACCCTCAACCACGAGTCTGTTCTCTATGTCTGTGAGTCTGTTTGTTTCCTAGATATGTTGATTTGTATCATATATTAGATTCCACATATAAGTGATATCATATGATATTTGTCTTTCTCTTTCTGACTTACTTCACTTAGTATGCTAATCTCTAGGTCCATCCATGTTGCTGCAAATGGCATCATTTCATTCTTTTTTATGGCTGAGTAATATTCCATTGTATATAGGTACCACATCTTTATCCATTCCTCTGTCGATGAACATTCAGGTTGCTTCCATGTCTTGGCTACTGTGACTAGTGCTGCTGTGAACATTGGGGTGCCTGTATCTCTTCAAATTAGAGTTTTGTCTGGCTATATGCCCCGGAGTGGGATTGCTGTATCATATCTTTCCATCTAGTTTTATTTCCTTCTACTTCGATTTAAGAATTAAGATCGGGACTGCCCTGCGCTTGAGGATTTCAGAGATAAACCCATGTGTTTCGAGCGAGGAGCTCACGAGGGGCGGTGAGCTCTTCTGCAGGCAGGCCCAGGAGACTGCAGAGCCCTGCAGGGGACCCACGTTTGTTCTGGGCATCTCCGCGACTCCGCCTGTGGGACGAGGAATGAAAGCTGGGCTTCCAGCCGTGCACGTTCCTTCCAAGTAGGAGTTGTCTGCTTTTCGCTTTTGTTTTCAAGTCTCTGTGCCCCAGCGCTCAGCACTGTGCTGGTACATAGTAGGGATGCAGTAAATTTGATGGATGAATGGGTCAGTAAATGAGTTGGTGAATGAATGAAGGAAGGAAGCGGAGAAAGCGGGCAGCCGCCTAAGGCTACAGCTAAGGCATCTCCTCCCACTCTCCCTTGGTCCCACCTACACCTCAAGTTCCACCGTGAGATTACTTCCTTGCAGCAGTCTTTGAGGGCCTGTTCTCACAAACGAGCGTCCCTGGGAGGGCTACCTGTGTCGTTTATTAGCCTTTTGCAAATATGTTGATGCTGGGATTTTAAGAATGCGTTTTCCTATGGTTTACCATGGTCAATAATATTCTAGGTAAGCCAGCTTCCTAAGCTAAGTTTTCTGTCCATTGGAATATTCATAAATTATCTGCCCATTAAGGGTGTTGTCCCCAGGAGCAAGGAGACTTTACCTTAAAAAGCTCCAGGAATGTCGGGAGCAGTAGAATCTTCTCAATGAATGGTCTTTGGGGGGGTGACACTGTTACCCCTGGCAGGGCTGGAATAATCTGGATGGGGTGGTGTGACCCCTACAAACTGGAGGCTTTGCTCCGGGAAGGGCTAGTGGCAAGCAGAACTGGGTAGAGGGCCCACCCGAACAGAGAAGGGGTTCAGTGAACTTGGACTTGCTCCATGCCGTGTCTTTATAGGGAAATCTTTTGTTTGTTTTGTTTTTTAAATTTTTTGTCTGTGCGCACGGCATGTGGGATCTTAGTTCCCCAAACAGGGATCAAACCCGGGCCGCCTACATGGGAAGCTCGGAGCCTTAACCACTGGACCGCCGGGCAAGTCCCCTTTATAGGGAAATCTTAATGCTCTGAGTCAGCTCTCCAGCTGACAACCAAGAGGAAGCAAGTGAGCAGTGCAACACACACCGTCTTCACGGCCACCCCAATACAGCCGTCATCACCGTGCGCCCCGATTCCCGCAGTGGCCCCTTCATTAGCCTTCCTGCCACCACTGTAGCCCCCAAACATTCTGCATCTGCATCTGCAAATCCCAAGTCAGATCAGGTCGCTGCTCTGCCCAAAACCCTCCAGTGGCTGTCCAGCTCTGAGCAAAATCTGAATCTAAATTGACATGGTCCTGTGTGATCTGGCATTCCCAGCCACCTTTCTGATTCCATCTCCTGCTTCTTTCCCCCTTGATCATTGTACTAGAGCTGCCCGAACAGATCTGCCCTGTTCCCACCCCAGGTTCTACCCTGCCTCACTCCCTCACTTCCCTCAGGGCTCTGCTCAAATGCCCTGCCTGGCCCACCTAAAAATAATAACACCCTCCCTCCCTCTTCCCCCCAAAAAAACCCCTGCCCCACTCTCTACACCCAACCCTGCTTTATTTTTCTTCATAGCGTCTCTCATCACATGACATTTAATATTTGTTTATGTATCTCCTTCTCAACTAGAATAGAAGTTCCATGAGAACAAGGATGCTTGTTTAGTTTCCTCTACTGCTGTGGTCCAGTGCCTAGAACCTTGCCTGGATCTTAATTGTTTTTTTTTTTTTAAGTGAATATTGAATAACTCTTAAAGAACAACGGTATGATTTTATTTTTTTATAGTTCCATCACCATTCTTCCAGTTCAGTGTTCCTCTCTATTAGTCTTTATTACAGTGCTCTTTATTTCAAAGGAAAATCCAGACTCAGAAGTAGCAGGCAGTTGTAAATAGATTCCGAAGTGTAATAAAACATGCAATGCTTCTTTTCATTTGCTCCGCAAACAAGGCTATGGAATAGTGGGGATGTGATTCTGTCCCGTGTGCAAGGGTTTCCTGGTTTATTTTAAGGAGGGCCAAAGATCCTGAGTTTTTGTACAGGAGAGCATCTGGCATTGTTTTGCAGGTTTAGCCATGGGACTGTAGGACAGGGTATGAGGGCTAAAGTTTAAATGCCAGGGTTCAAAACACTCAGGGGTTTGGGAGATGACTTTTCTCAACTTGATTTAAAACATTTTTTTTGAAAATCCATAGTTTCATGCAAAACTCAGCGTAACAGATAGGCTGCGTTTCAGTTTAGCTTACTTACCAAAAATTGTCTAAGTTCATTAACGATGTACCGGCCTAACGGTTTCCTTTCCATCTTTATATTTTTATTAAGTGCATCGTTGAATTTCAGGAATGGCATCTGTCAAGCTACAAGCCCAAGAAGGAGGGAGGGTATTTATTTCATGAACTGATGTCATGCCTCTGAAAATACCCTTCAAAACTTTCGTCAAGCCCCTACATCAATATTTCTCAAACTTTATGGTGCAGGAGAAATCACCAAGGGAATCTTGTTAAAAGTGTGTAGATTCCTGGGTCCCACCCACCAAGATCTGGATCCCTTACATTTGGGGGCAGGTTGGGGGCGAGAGTGGCCTTGCAAAGCCAGTGCCCTGGGAGTGTGAGATGGAGGCTCCTGCTGAACGGCCCGAAACCACCAACTCCACCCAGAGGCTCCTTAGAGATTCTGGCGCTGAGACAGTTCTTCTGGAATGTTCTCCTGGGAACCAACAAAGGAATCTCCCCAGAAAGGAGGGCAGACAGGGAACTGAAGAGAAGCAAACACCCCCAAATACTGCACTTTAATAGACCCACTCGGAAGCATCCAACATTTTGCAGACCCTCTTTGGAAGTCATCGAAAGATAATTCTTGTTAATCTTGTCAAGATAAGCTTTAAGATGATAGATTGATAAAGACACCTCCTTTTAAAATTTGAGACTATCTTGAACTACCCAGTCGATTATAGTGGCCCCTCTGGACCCATTCTGGTTCCTTACTGCTCATTTCTGGTACGGGAACAGTGACCCGGAGATGAGCCCAGCTCCTCCGTCAGAGAAGTCTAGTGGCTGATTTTCCAGGATCTGGGGAACCTGTCCTGCCTACCGTCTACCCTGAGACCCGTTGATTGCCTGTGAACATTCTGCTGTTAATTGTTGTGATGGGGGTGGTATAGTGTTTATGTTGGCTTTTCCCCCCATGAATCTTATCTTCTGTTTTCATTGTTTTAAAAATGCACACATCGTGCATAGACACTCCTTGTTCAAAACAAACAAAACACAACTATATGAGTCAAAAGAGAAAATCCCCGCAACCCCTTCCATGGTCTAGGGCCACACAGAGAGCCCCACGCTTCTAGGTGGGGGCATGTCATTCCAGACCATTTTCGAGGTGTTATAAAAATGTCCATTAGGGCTTCCCTGGTGGCGCAGTGGTTGAGAATCTGCCTGCCAATGCAGGGGACACAGGTTCGAGCCCTGGTCCGGGAAGATCCCACATACCGCAGAGCAACTAGGCCCGTGAGCCACAACTACTGAGCCTGCGCGTCTGGAGCCTGTGCTCCGCAAGAAGAGAGGCCGAGATAGTGAGAGGCCCGCGCACCGCGATGAAGAGTGGCCCCCGCTTGCCGCAACTGGAGAAAGCCCTCGCACAGAAACGAAGACCCAACACAGCCAAATAAATTAATTAATTAATTAAATTAAAACAAAAACAAAAACAAAAACACTTGCTTTAAAAAAAAAAAAAAAGTGTCCATTAGGCCAGGGAGAGGAATAGATGTCCATTTCGCTCCCCAGAGCTATGGCCGAACCATCCCACCTCCTTTCTCTCTCAAAGACCTAAATGACTTAGGAAGGTCTTGAGCCCTTCCCTCTGCTCCTGGCATCACCCCACGCAGCCATCAACCAGCTGCCTTCCTGCCGTACTTTATTCACTGAAGGTTTACTTTCTCAGCGTACTGTCTTCCTCTCCATTTGACTCCTGTTCCCATTCTTGGTCATTTCAACACCCACATCAGGGTCTCTCAGTACCACTGACTGTCAGTAACTTGTTCCCCCTCCCCGGCATCCATCCCCCGTCGCAGCTTTGACTTGGCAGCACCAGTCATGGTACCCAAGGTCAACTTCAAACACTCTGCTCTCGGACCAACACCTCCCACCTGCTCCAGCTGCCTTTCACTCCGCTGCTTCTTTCTCTTGCTTGGACATGCTAAGCCCCCTTTCCTCTTCCAGGAGTTTGCGCTTACTTTCCGTCAACCCAAGAGGGAGTCTTACAGCTCCCCACTTTGCTGGGTTATTCTCTGGTTCAGTGTCTCTTAAAAATGTCACCTCTCCCGGGAAGCCTTCCCTTTCCCAGTCACTCTCTTTCAACATCTGCTTTATTCCTTCACAGAACTCATCATGATCTCTAATTGTCCTGTTATGTGTGACTTCATGTGGGATGAGAACTCTTAGGGTTTCCTCTCTCAACAGCACAGAGAAGTTTTCTTAAGTTAAAAAAAAATTCCAGCAATACAAATGAACTTATTTACAAAACAGAAATAGACTCACAGACATAGAAAACAAACTTAGGGTTACCAAAGGGGAAGGGGGCGGGGAGGGAAAAATTAGGAATTTGAGATTAACATGTACACACTGCTATATATAAAATAGATAAACGACAAGGACCCACTGTGTAGCACAGGGAACTCTACTCAATTATTATTTTTTTAAAACCTTAAGTCCTGCTTAAAATATATATATTTTTAAATGAATTTATTTATTTATTTATTTTGGCTACATTGGGTCTTCGTTGCTGCACGCGGGCTTTCTCTAGGTGCGGCGAGCGGGGGCTACTCTTTGTTGTGGTGCGCAGGTTTCTCATGGTGGTGGCTTCTCTTGTTGTGGAGCACGGGGTCTAGAGTGTGCGGGTTTCAGTAGTTGTGGTGCATGGGCTCAGTAGTTGTGGCACGTGGGCTCAGTAGTTGTGGCTCGCGGGCTCTAGAGTGCAGGCTCAGTAGTTGTGGCGCACAGACTTAGTTGCTCCACGGCATGTGGGATCTTCCCAGACGAGGGCTCGAACCCGTGTCCCCTGCATTGGCAGGCAGATTCTCAACCACTGCGCCACCAGGGAAGCCCTCTACTCAATATCTTGTAATAACCTATAATGGAAGAGAATTTTAAAAAAGAATATATATATATTTATATACATGTATAAATGGATCACTTTGCTGTACATCTGAAACTAACACAGCATTGTAACTATAAATATCAACTATATTTCAACAAAAATTAAAAAAAAAAAACACTGAGAAAAAGAAATTCCAGCTTCAGGATTCAAATGAAATTACTTAGTGGGACTTGCTGTTGGTACATTTCTGAAACGGAGGTCCCACCCAAACCCTCTCCACACTTCAGTGCTCCCTGCCTTGCCCTGGGCTTGCAGGTCCCTAGAAGTGCAGACACGGCTGCTACCTGGATTAAAACCCCACCCCACAAAGGGACCCGGAATTTCTGAGGCGTGTCCTCGCTGAGGAGTAGAACGCCTGCCAGAGGGGGAGTGGGCAGGCACTCCTGGGGGAGGACTCGTTTCCATGTCCGCAACCGCAGTGTGCCCGGCACTGAATACGCACAAAAAACACCTCTCAAATGTTGTAGCTGAGTTTATGCTCAAGTTGCAGATTTGTGAGCAAAAAATGTCGGTTTAAGCCACTAAGTTTTATGGTCATTTTTACGCAGTCATACACAACTAGACCAGACATACTGAGGTTCATGGGCTTAACGGTCACCCAGTGGAAAGCGAGTCTCACAGGGAAAAAGACAGGGATGGGGGGTGATTCCTGGGTCCCAGGGGAGGAATGGGAGCTGCCAGGGGGACAGGTACCGGTGGGTGGGGCAGCCCAGGGGATGCACAAGGGTGCCGAGGCTGCAGAGGACAGATCGACAAAGGGGGAGGTGTCCATTTAGGCTCACAGACCCAGGGAAGCAGTCAGTCACTTACTCCGAGTGGAGATATTCTGCCCGGTCCTTGCTATCAGAATAGACAACATTCCTTCAACTTTTTAAAATGTGCCAGTCACATACATGACCTCTAATCCCTGCAATCTAAGAGTCGGTGTTATTTCTTCTCTTTTACGTCAGTTATGAGGAAATTGAGGCTGGGAGACTTGCAGCAGCCTGCTAGAGGTCACGGAAATCAGAAGCGGCAAAACCACGATTCAAACGGGACCCTGTTTAATGATCAAACCACTGTTCATTGCTGATCACTTTGACAGGTTACTAAACAGCTCTTAGTCTCAGTTTCCTCGTTTGTAAAACGGGAGTGGTAATTGTTTTCATCTCGAAGAGAGGAGAAATAAAATAACACGTTAGACCAAAGCTGTCCGGTATGACAGCCACTATCCACCTGTGGTTGGTCTGAACTGGGACATGCTCTCAGTGTAACACACATACCAGGTTTCAGAGGCTTCGCATGAAAAAAAGATGGTAAACAATCGCAAGAATTTTTTATATTGATTACATGTTGAAATGATAATATTGGGTTTAAAAATATGTTATTAAGATGGATTTTACCTGTTCCTTTTTTACTTTTTGAAATGTGGTTGCTAGACATTTTATTATATATGTGGTTTGCATTATATTTCTTGTGGATGGCTCTGATTTGGCCCCCTAGACTGAGAACATTAAGAGGTGGCCATTAGTGGGACTTCCCTGGCGGTCCAGCGGTTAAGACTCCGCACTTCCGCTGCCGGGGGCACAGGTTCGATCCCTGGTTGGGGAACTAAGATCCCACATGCCACGCGGTGCGGCCTTAAAAAAAAAAAAAAAGAGTTGGCTGTTAGTACTGAGACAGCTTAGCTTGGCATGGCCCATATCAGAACCTTGCAATTCTACCATTTCTTTCACTTACTTGCGTTGGATACTTTTTCTCTATAACCTCACTTAATCCTCACAAGAGCCATTCTGTAATTTGATGATGGTTTAAAAAAAAAAATCTTTCCCGTGTTTGTTGGTCTTCTTTCTCCTAGTGCATCTCCCTGCAATTCATGATGAGAGCATCCTGTGAAAAGGGCCCGTGGGCTTTTCCAAAGGGCAGGAAGCAAAGGGAAGCTGGGAGGACGGTGCTAGGCTTGAGAGGCAGGGACGCTGCTAAGAGCCAGAGAGGACAGTGCTGAGGGGGGGCGGGAGAGAGGAAAGGATCTGGCTGCTGGGACCTGCCCGGGGAGGTGGTCTCTTCCAGGAGCGAGGCCTGGCTGCCTGCAGCTGAAGGTTATCCTGAAGCGGGCTGGTGCCCAGGCGGCGGGTGGCGGGCTGGCCTCTGAGTGGAGGGACACCTACTTCTCCACGCAGACCTGGGTCCTTCCTGCAAATCCAGACATGCCACTGGGTGCTTCCGTCGGGGCTGTCACAACAGACTTCAGGTAATAACCCGTGCTAAGGCAGAGTTTAATGTACAGTAGAGACTTTTGCCTAACATGGTTCTTCCCACAATCTGAGATAGTAACAGTGTTCAGAAAACCCTGAACCCCATTATCCCTCCTCCCTCCAAGAGTCCTACCGGATCGGATGCTTTCTGTTACGTGACGGTAGGGGACGTTGCTCCGGTTTCTACGTTCAAGATCCTGATTCTAATTCCCCATCACTCGGAGAACAAAGTGGACTTTTCTGGAATGAATCATGCCTTCAAGAAAGGAATCACATGCTTTCCTTGGGAAACTTGCAACCTCGCTCCCTGTCCCAGAGGGACAGAGGGTAATGATTTCATGTTGTCGGCTGCTTACTCCCCAGAGGTTCTGAAACACGGGCTTTCCTTTGAAAGGAAAGATGCCTCATTTTTTTCTAAAGGCGTTGCACGGCTCTCCGTGGCACGGCTAAGCCCTGGCATCCGCCACAAAGACATTTGTGTGTCCTTTTAGGCTGTGGGCCAGGCACGCAGACTGCCCAGACTTTCTGCCCATCTGCCAGACGGAGGGCAAAGCCCTGGATCCTGCCAGCCCCAGGCCACGGGGACGCTGTTCGGGGACAAAGACAGCCCTGCTCCTGCCCCAGCAGTGGGCCCAGGGCCCAGGTGTGAGCCTCGGGCCCCCGCCCGCCCTCTGGCTGCTTGACCCCAGGCATAGCCGTGGACCGCAGAGTGAGGTTAGAAAGGCCGGGGCAGGCAGCTTCGTTTGACGGACCAAAGGACCGTGTGTGGCCTGCCAGGTGTGTGACAAAGACTGCCCAGGGATGTCTCCTTCTCTGGGGGAGCCTTGACGTAGTGGCGTCTGCGGGCTGAGCAGCAGGGCCTCTGAACAGAGCCTGAGAAAGCCACTTCCTCCCCCCCCAGCTCTTTGATCCCTGCCAGCCCCGTGGAGTTCCCCAAGTTGGGGAAGCAATTCATCTTTGAAGTTATGGGAGCTGGCTCTGGAGAGACCTCACAGTTGCAACCTTGGCGCTGTTACCACCGGTGCCTTTGGCAGGCCGTCCCCCCTTTTCTGTAGCCGAGTCCCCGCAGAGGCCGACCTCAGATGAGTGGTCGGGGCAGTAGCGACTTGGTCGGTGCAGGAACAGGCCAGGGAAAGGGGGAAATGCAGCTGCCTTAGTGCATTTGGGCTGCCCTAATGGATACCATTTCCTGGGTGACTTATAAACAACAGAATCTTGTTTCTCACAGTTCTGGAAGCCGGGAAGTCCAAGATCAAGGCGCCTGCAGCTTCAGTGTCTGATGAGAGCCTGCTCCTATGTCACAGACTGTGTCCTCACGTGGCAGAAAGCGCAACGGAGCTCTCTAGGGCCTTTAAAAAAAAATTGACATATAATTGACATATAACATTGTATTGGGGGTATACAACATAATGATTTGATATATGTCTGCATTGTGAAATGATTTCCACAGTAAGTTCAGTTAACAGCCATCACCACACACAGTGACAATTTCTTTTTCTTCTGATAAGAACTTTTAAGATCCAATCTCTTAGCAGCTCTCAAATATACAATACAGTATTATTAACTATAGTCACCATGCTGTACATGACACTCCCATGACTTATTTATCTCATAACTGGAAGTTTGCAACTAGTGTGTCTCTCTCTCTTTTTTTTTTTTTTTTGGCCATGTCATGCGGCTTGCGGGATCTCAGTTCCCTGACCAGGGACTGAACCTGGACCATGACAGTGAAAGCCTGGAATCCTAACCACTAGGCCACCAGGGAACTCCCAAGGGTCTCTTTTATAAGGGCATTAATCCCACTCATGAAGGCTCCACCCTCATGACCTAATCACCTCCTCAAGACCCCACCTCCAAATATCATCACATTGGGGGTTAGGTTTCAACATATACATTTTGGGGAGGACACAAACATTCAGTCTATGGAAGCAGCCAATAGGGTGTGTTATTAAGCCAGCTACCACAGTGGGCAACTGAAGCTTCAACCTGCAGGGAAACTCCAGGAAGCAGTAGGGAACACACAGCTCACAATCATCCCAGCCAAGGGGTGAGGGAGCTGGGGTACGTATACCCCATACATGTTGGATACCCATTAAGGGCCTCCCAAGTGGGTAGTCAACTCCCAGGCAGTTCCGGCCTGTCATGTTCATGGGCAAAGTGGATTTTTGCAGCCTAAAGGCGGTTCTCACAAAGATACAGGGGCAGGCCACTGGGAGCCAGGCTGAGTTGCACCCAAATGGTAAGGAGATATGGGTGGAGTGACTGGAGTGTCTGCTATACCCCCTAAGCCTCCTGTACTATGGAAAACTGAGAGTACTCACAGCTTTTATCTTGTAGGAGGGATGGAATAAAAAGTTAGGTCCTTAGCACAACGAGTGGCCTACAGCAGTGCTTGTTAAATGTTGGCCATTTTTACTGGGACCATCCAGTTTTTGCCCTAGAATTTTGTTTGCTGTTCCATCATTTCTTTTATTTCCTTGAGATCCCTGAGCCTTTGTGCCTCAGCACCAAAACACGCGGGTCTAAAGAGAGGGACTCATGCCTTGCTTTTGTTCGTCCCCCAATTTTGAAGACGTCACTATTACCTTGTTGAGTTGAGATGCAGTAAGTGACCAGCCAGGGTGACTTCTGCCTGGAACCCCTGCTGCCTGCCCAGTGGTGGAGTTGGGGAGGTCAGCAGGAACAGCCCCTATTTATATACTGGGAATCAAAGAGTAGAAAAAGCTGTCTTTGCTCCCCGGTTGGGCCTCAGAGGACCTGCACAAGGTTTGGCGGGGGGAGAGATGGAAGGGTAAAGAGGTGGGCTTTCATTTTTCATGGGTATTGCACACACACATGTATTTCACCATATGAGAGGGAACACAGCATGCCTTAAAAGTTTCATATATCCAATCATTTCTACATGATTATTTCTGTTTGTTTGTTTTTTCGGCTGCATGGTGTGGCTTGTGGGATCTTAGTTCCCTGACCAGGGATTGAACCCATGCCCCCTGCAGTGGAAGTGTGGAGTCCTAACCACTGGACCACCAGGGAAGTTCCTATTTCTGGATGGGAATTATGAGTGATTTTTTTCTTTTTTTTTTTTTTTTTAAATGTTTGCTTTTTTTTTTTTTTTTTTTTTATGGCTGTGTTGGATCTTCATTTCTGTGCAAGGGCTTTCTCTAGTTGTGGCAAGCGGGGGCCACTCTTCATCGCGGTGCGCGGGCCTCTCACTATCGCGGCCTCTCCCGTTGCGGAGCACAGGCTCCAGACATGCAGGCTCAGTAGTTGTGGTTCACGGGCCTAGTTGCTCCGCGGCATGTGGGATCTTCCCAGACCAGGGCTCGAACCCGTGTCCCCTGCATTGGCAGGCAGATTCTCCACCACTGCGCCACCAGGGAAGCCCCGAGTGATTTTTTTCTTTTCCTGTGCTGTATTCTACCTTTTCTGTGGTGAGTATAAAGGACTTAAACAGTGCAAAATGAGAGCTGCTTTTAAAACTATATCACAGCTGACAGATTTAGAAACGTAACCAGACCTACAAGAAGGCAAGTTGAGAGCAAATAAGCTTTTTTTTAATTTGAAAGGCAGTGACTTAAAGATGCCCATTGACCCCGTCCTTGGGCTGCTTGCTGGGTGTTTTGTCAGGTACGCTGCGGCCATAGTGCCTGTCTTTTCTAGAAAAAGTCACGGAAAATGTGACTGGATCAGTACATTTATTCCAAGCTGCTGTGAAATTGTTAGAAACTGAGCCTATATTCTGTTAGGTGATTTTAAAAAATAATATATATATATATATATATATATATATATATATATTTTTTGCAGTAAAATAGGTAATTTTAATAGTAAAATCAATCTGAAATTATGTAAATCAAGCAAATAATAGAGTGGGGACTATCTTTTAAAATATCTGAGCCATATGTAAAGTGTTTTTTAATTCTACATTGTATTTTTATCACTTTTCTAGCACTCAGGATGAATAAAGTGACACAGTATGATAAATACTTGGAAGTTGCACAAAAAAGTATATTTTTGTCAGTATGCTTTTTTCCCCTCCTTTTGACGATTCACGGTGGAGACAATAAAGATTAATCACGTAAGGGAAGGTGAATAGGTGAAAACACGTCCATTTGCAGACACATGGAAGCCCTTTAACCACACCCCCAGGTGGGACTTACACCTAACTATGCTCTCAGTTCCTTTTTTTTTTTTTTTTTTTGCTGCCCCGTGCAGCATGTGGGATCCTAGTTCCCCGACCAGGGATCGAACCCACGCCCCCTGCATTGGAAGCGCGGAGTGCTAACCACTGGACCGCCAGGGAAGTCCCTCAGTTCCTTTTTTTTTTTTTTTTTAAATTTATTTATTTATTTATTTATTTATTTTTGGCTGTGTGGGGTCTTCGTTTCTGTGCAAGGGCTTTCTCTAGTTGTGGCAAGCGGGGGCCACTCCTCATCGCAGTGCGCGGGCCTCTCACTATCGCAGCCTCTCTTGTTGCGGAGCACAGGCTCCAGACGCGCAGGCTCAGTAATTGTGGCTCACGGGCCCAGTTGCTCCACGGCACGTGGGATCTTCCCAGACCAGGGCTCGAACCCGTGTCCCCTGCATTGGCAGGTGGATTCTCAACCACTGCGCCACCAGGGAAGCCTCCTCAGTTCCTTTTAATTCAAGTTTTATTCCAACAATTCAAAGAATCAGCCCACTAAAAATATTAAGCTGAAAGAAAAAGCAATGATCATTTTAAAAGGACACAATATTGAAACAGGTTTTACAACAAAACTCTGTGCATTAGCCTGTGTACTATGATTTCAGTTCTTTGCTCAATCCAGGGGAATATTCTAGACTCATTAGTCCTACTGTTGGCAAAAGGCTTAACAAGTGCTCGGTTTTCACGGCCGGCGTGACTATATCTGTCTTTGATTTTCATACAGGTCTCTCTTGCCGTCAGCTTAACAAAATTGATAAAAGAAGTAGCTAATATAATGGACAGAATCAGTACTCCAAAATTTGGGGACTTTGGAACCTGTCACCCCAACAAAGCAATGAGCTCTTTGAAGGCGGGGACTATCTTAAATTATATATATATATATATATATATAGCTCTACATTCTCCCTGGACTAAGTACAGATTGAATGAATGAGTGACAAAAATAGCACCTGGCACCAAGAAATGATTTTGTGACTTACTAGTTTTGCTGGACTTTAAAAATACCACACACTGTTATTAAATACAAAGAGACAAATGGCAGCTTTACAGTGGAGAGAGCTGGCAGACACTGCCTGAACCAAGTGATTAAAGTGGATGTCGTCAGTTAGAGGACAAATTGACGTGATGCACTGAGAAGGACATCATCACTTCTGGGGTATTCCTGCCAAAGGTGTACAACCTGAATCAAATCAGAAGGAAATATGAGACAGACCCATGTCAAGAGACAGCCTACAAAACAGCAGGCCTAGACTCTTCAGAAATGGCAATGTCAGGAAAGACGCCACCCCCCAAAAAAAAGACCTAGAGAATACCACACTAAGTGAAGTAAATCAGAGTAAGACAAATATCATATGATATCACTTATATGTGGAATCTAAAAAAATGATACAAGTGAACTTATTTACAAAATAGAAACAGACCCACAGATATAGAAAACAAATTTATGGTTACCAAAGAGGGAAGTGGAGGGAGGGATAAATTAGGAGTTTGGGATTAACATATACACACTACTATATATAAAATAGATAAACAACAAGGTCCTACTGTATAGCATAGGGAACTATATTCAATATCTTGCAATAACCTATAATGGAAAAGAATCTGAAAAATAATATATATGTTATAACTGAATCACTTTGCCGTACACCTAAAGCTAACACAAAATTGTAAGTCTGTACTTCAATAAAAAGTAAGTGCATACTTTAATAAAAATAAATAGATAAGTAAATAAATAAAATTTTTTAAAAAGAAAAATTTTAAAGGCTGAGAGACTGTTCCAGATTAAAGGAGAGTGAAGCGACTCGACAACTCATGCATTATATAATCCTGGATCCTGCATTGGGAGAAAAATTGCCATAAATGACATAGTTGGGAAATTGGCAAAATTTGATTGTGGGCTGTAGCTTAGGTAATAGTATTGCATTATGTTAAATTTCCTGAATTTGATAATTTTCCTGGAGTTATGTAAGCGGTCTTTGTTCTTAGGGGATATATGCTGAACTATTTGGTTGGCATAAACGGTTCAGAGAAAGAAAAAAATAGAGTCCCATAAATCTTAGCACAGTTTTAAAAAATGGAGGTGAAATTCACATAACATAAAATTGCCCATGTAGAAGTGTACAATTCAGTGACATTTAATGTAATCACAGTGCTGTGCAACCACCATCTCTATCTAGTTGCAAATCGTTTTCATCATCTCAAAAGAAAACCTCATACCCATTAAGCAGTCACTGTCCATTTCCATCCTCCCCGAGTCCCTGGAATATATACTTTCTGTATCTATGGATTTACCTATTCTGGATATTTCATATAAAAGGAATCATATGCTATGTGGTCTTATTTCTTTTACTTACCATAGTGTTTTTGAGGTTCATCCCCGTTGTAGCATATATCAGGACTTCATTCCTTTTTAATGGCTGACTAATATTCCATTGTATGTAGAGGTCACATTTTGTTTATTCATTTATGCACTGATGGATACTTGGGTTGTTTCCCCCTTTTGTCTACTGTGAATAATGCTGCTACATGTTCCGGTCCCTTTTGTCACTTCTTTTGGGGATATACCTAGGAGTGAAATTTCTAGATCATATGGTAAATGGATGCTTGTCAAAGGAACTTCCAAATTGTGTTTTCAAAGTGGCTGCATCACTTTGCTATATGTACTGTTCTTACGACTCGTCTCAAAGTTTGAAATTATTTTAATGTAAAAAGTTAGGAAAGAAAAAATGAGTGTGTGCACCCAGGCCGAAGGGAAAGGAAACCTAAATTCAGGAAAGTGCGGAAGTGACGAGAGCTTCACCCCGCTGAGCAGACAGGCGTGGGAACTGGGACAGTTAGAGTGACAGGCGGGGCGGCTCAAGGGGAGATTCCAGAGTGGAAACTTCTGTAAGGGATGACACAGCTTGAAAGTGCTACCAAAGCACTTCCAGGACCAGAAAGTCAGCCCGACAGGCGGAGAGAGCACGGTGCACCCCACTCTCCTCGGGGGGGGCGACGTTTCTGCCCTGGGGGTGCACACAGGCATGAGGGATCATGTGCTGGGAACTCGGGCTTTGATAAATGCACATCCGTGGAAAACTACGATTTTCCCTACGGAAAGCTGCCTGACTTCCCTGCTGCTGGGACCCTCATATGTAGAAAGGGGATACTGGTCACCCCTACGATTGTTCTGATGGTTGAAGGAGACCAGTGTGGGTCCTGCAAAGGCTAAAGCACTGATAGACCTTGTGTATTATAACTAAAGCTTGTAAATTCCATTCACATCCTGCTAGTTCGTTACTTCTGCAGCTCAACTTGTGGTTCCCCAACTAGCCACACGGGGATCCCCTGGGAGCTTGTGAGAAATGCAGACTCCCAGGCCCACCCAGCTGGCGGAACCAGAACCTGCATTTCAGCAATATCCCCTGGTATTTGGCATGCCCACTGAAGTTTAAGAAGCGCTGCTTTTGCACACAACTATATGTAAAATAGATAACCGACAAGGACCTACAGGGAACTCTGCTCAGTACTCTGTAATAATCTATCTGGGAAAAGAATCTGAAAAGAATGGATACGTGTATATGTATAACTGAATCACTTTGCTGTACACCTGAAACTAACACCACATTGTGAATCAACTATACTCCAATACAAAATAAAAAATTAAATCAAAAAAAAAAAGTGCTGCTTTAGTGTAGACATTCCTAAACTTTTCTGATTTGAACAACCATCTGGGAATGCTTATGAAAGAATTCAGGTTTGGGCTTCCCTGGTGGCGCAGTGGTTGAGAATCTGCCTGCTAATGCAGGGGACATGGGTTCACGCCCTGGTCTGGGAAGATGCCACATGCCGCGGAGCAGCTGAGCCCGTGCACCACAACTGCTGAGCCTGCGCGTCTGGAGCCTGTGCTCCGCAACAAGAGAGGCCGCGATAGTGAGAGGCCCGCGCACCGCGATGAAGAGTGGCCCCCACTTGCCACAACTAGAGAAAGCCCTCGCACAGAAACGAAGACCCAACATAGCAATCAGTCAATCAATCAATCAATCAATAAATCTTTAAAAAAAAAAAAAAAGAAAGAATTCAGGTTCCCAGACTTCCCCATAGTAGAGATTCATTCAGTGCACCCAGGCTGAGGCCCTGGAAAGGGAATTTTTACCAAGCCTCCAGGTGAGTCTCCTGCTCAGAGAATTTTGGTAAGCAATACTTGAAATGCATAGTTTATTATTATTTTTTAATGTATTTATTTATTTTTGTCTGCGTTGGGTCTTAGTTGCGGCACACAGGATCTTTTGTTGCGGCGTGCAGGCTCTGTAGTTGTGGTGCACAGGCTCAGTAGTTGCAGCGTGCGGGTTTAGTTGTCCCTGGCCTGTGGGATCTTAGTTCCCCGACCAGGGGCCGATCCCCGTGTCCCCTGCACTGGAAGGCAGATTCCTAACCACTGGACCACCAGGGAAGTCCCGAAATGCATAGTTTTAAAGACAAAAGGGGGAAATCTGCTTTCTGGAGAGAGACTGTGAACACCTGTCTGACCAGCCCGGGATCTGATGCTTTGTCCCTGCTCAGACAAGCTTTGCTGAACTTCTGAGACCTACTGAACACAATGTTCTATTTTTACCCTAACGCTAGACAAGGAGTATTCTAATCTCTTTTGCCCAGGAGAGGAAACAAGGCTCAGAGAGCGTAAGTAGTGGCCCAAGGCCCCTCAGCCAGGAAGCAGCGTCGGGATTGGGATTCAGACCAACTTCTTTCCACCTACCACGATGCCAACCAAGTAACCTGGACCCGACACATGTACCTGATGTAACGTGTCACCATGAGCCTGCCGAGACCTCTCCCACCTGGCTTCCTTCCACCTTCCTTCTCCTCTGCCTCTGCCCCTGGGGATGTGGAAGCAGGGAACATGCCCATCCTGGGCATGGAGGGCTTCCTCTGGCTTCTAGCCCTGGGTACCTCACTCCTCTAAACCTCCATCTCCTTAACTATGAAATGGGAATGATATTAGGGCAGGGTTAAAGAAAAAGATTTTCTGTGAGGATTAAGTATAAAACACATAAATTTCCTGGTACATAGTATGTGCTCAATTAACGGTAGCCATTTCTATTATAATTTTCTTGTAGCTGCAGCAGTAAACAAAATTCAGGGATGAAAACTGAGGAGGTGGTTAGGGTAGTCATAACTCCTCAAAGAGAAAGTTTCCCTGAATTTTTACACATCTGCTGTAGTCGGGCGTTTCGGTTCACAAGATGTATTAGTTTCCCGTGGCTTCTGGTACAAATTGCCACAAACTTGGTGGCTTGAAACAACAGAAATTCGTTACCAACGGGGAAACCTGGAGGGGGTGGGATAAAGTAGGAGCTTGGGATTAACCACTACTATATATATAGTAGATACACGCTACTATATATAAAATAAATAATCAACAAGGACCTACTGTATAGCACATGGAACTCTACTCAGTATTCTGTAATAACCTATATGGGAAAAGAATCTGAAAAAGAATGGATATATATATATGTATAACTGAATCACTTAGCTATACACCTGAAACTAACACACCATTGTAAATCAACTATACTCCAATATAAAATGAAAATTAAATTAAAAAAATAAAACTCAATGATAAAAACAAACAAACAAACAAAAAACAGAAATGTGTTCTCTCAGTTCTAGGGGCCGGAAGTCGGTAATGGAAGTGTGGGCAGCCCTGTACCTCCTCCAGAGGCTCTAGGGGAGAATCCTGCCCCGCCTCTCCCAGTTTCGGGGGGCTCCAGGCATCCCCCGACTTGTGAAGGCATAATTCCAGGCCCCGCCTCTGTCTTCACATGCCTTCCTCCCCGTGTCTCTCTGTGTCTTCTCCTTTTCTGTCTCTTGGAAGGACATTTGTCACTGGATTTAGGGTCCACCCAGATAATCCAGGATGGTGTCATTGCAAGATCCTTAATTACATCTGCAAAGACCCTTTTCCCAAATGAGGTCTCATTCACAGTTTCCAGGCATTAAGATGTGGACACGTCATTCCCGCAGCCAAGGTCAGCCCGCTACACCAGGCGTGGCGTGTCCCTCGTTTCTTCGGCCCCAGAAGAAAGGCGCTTTGTGGTCAGGGACCAGTGGGCAGGAAAGGGAACTGGAGGACAGGTCTGCTCTTTTTTCTTCCTCTGGGTGCTCTGATTCCCACCGTGTACCCCCCTCTCCCAGCTTCACGACCCTCAGCTTTGGGTCCCAGAGCTGCAGCCTAGGGCCTTCCAGGTTTCCCAGCTCAAGTTCCCAAGTGTTGAAAGTGCTGGCCAGCCCAAGACAGGCTGCCCTTAGGTCACATGTCTTTCCCTGGTCCAGTCACTTGGGGTCCTGAGGGGGCTGGGACAGCAGAGCCACGTGACTCAGAACATGGCCCCCAGGCCCACTCCTTCAGGCCTCCCTGGTGGGGCTGGGAGGAACCTCCTTAGAAGGGGGATTTTTGGGTAGACAGCCCTTGCACGGGCCCTTGAAGGAGAATATGGTGGATCTCGGGCTCCACATTGTCCCTGGGACTGAGCTCCATCTCCTGAAGTGCCAAACTCCTTTCTACAAAGGAGTCACGCTTTTGGAGAGATGTAAGCGTGAATCCTGGCGTCACGTTACAAGGGAGGCTCTGGTAATGATGTAATCAGAATGACAGACCCACTGGTCCATCACCACTTTCATTTCTCGCTTAAGTGTCGTAACAATGCTGCAAAGGAGTCCCTAGCTCTGCCGCCACCCCACGGGGCCATCAAGGACATCAAGGCTTATCACAGCTAAATTACCTGTTCAAGGTCACCTGACTGCCAAGTACTGGCCCAGAATGAGCCCGTTGCCTTCTCCACGGCCACTTCTCCGTAATGGCCATTTTCTTTTCTTTTTTTTTGGCCATGCCGCTTGGCTTGTGGGATCTTAGTTCCCCAACCAGGGATTGACCCCAGGCCACCACAGTGAAAGTGCAGAGTCCTAACCACTGGACCGCCAGGGAACTCCCATGGCTGTTTTCATTAACGCCTTACATTAGTCACTCCCTTTGGAAATCAGGTTGGAATTAATTTAATGCCAAGGGCGCTGTATTAGAAAAGCGGCCTGAATTTTGTGGCGCTCTGCTTTGGCACCGTCAAGCACGTGAGGATGCAGGAATGCACGTGTGGAAGCCAGCCCTGGGGAGTGTTGCCCGCTGCAGCATAAGCGCTGAGAATCTCGGGTTCTTACCCACCACCTTTTTTTTTTTTTTCTCTTCTGGTATTATCACTGAGGGCTTGACGCTTATAAAATATGTGAGGGAAATTAATTAAAGTTATTTATCTTCTCCCAATCAGGGATTAACTGTGGGGCGGGGAGGGCTCTAGCAGAGCATAGAAGGGACCCCTACGGAGCTAAGAGATCCCTGTACGTATTCGGAGATGGAATGACAGCGCCAGACCCAGAAATGGGAAGGAGATCCTGCAACAAAGCGACAGGCTGGACACCACGGAAGGGGCTGGAGGGGACCCTTTGAGGGGGTTTGGGTTCCGGTTCGGGCTCCCGTTCGGGGTTCCCCCTTGGGTCTCTCCCCGCCCCTGCACGCAGGATCTTATTTCCCCACCCAGGAATCGAACCCGTGCCCCCTGCAGTGGAAGCGCAGAGTCCTAACCACTGGACCACCAGGGAAGTCCCCCCTTTGAGGTTTTATGGAGGAATCTGCCTTCTCTTCCTTCCCGTCTACCAGGCGTGCTTCACGGTGACTGGGAACCCTCAGGAGAGGACGCTCAGGAAGACTTCTCTTTTCCCAATACCTCCCACACCCTCTTAATTTTCAGGAAAATAATTAATTTCAAAAATAACGAGGTAATCATTAAACGAACTGTATTTCTAGCGGGCCGCCCTCGTCGGACACAGAAGCATCAGGGCCGTGCAACCCCGCATCTACATCACCCCCTCTGGAGTCTGCTCTTTTTTTTTTTTTTTTTTTTTTAATGCCTCAATTTCATCTTTGGTGAAGGAGCTGTGAACTCCACCCGTCCGGCTCGGGACGTCATTAGGGCCTCTGCGGGCCTGCTGGGCTCTGTGGCTGGGTGTGCTAAAAATAACTGGAGAGGTAAAAAAAAAAAAAGTGGAAGCAGATTTAAGGGCTCTTCTGGAAAATGAAACACAGAAGCTGGGCTCTGGGTGGTTCTATTTAAAGATGATCATCATCTCATCCATGCCCGTGGATCTACACGTGAAGGCTTTATTCCCGGAGCAGAGCCGGAGGAGGGGATCTGTGCTGGGACCCACTCCTCCCAGGCGCTCTGCAGGGCAGATGCTGTCCCCAGAGAAGGGCACACGACTGACCCCAGCTCAGCCCTTTCGTTCCACAGCCGTCCCTTGGAATCGAGGAAAGCGAACATAAAGTTTTCGAGGCCAATGTCACAATTTTATCTTCTGTGAAAAGCAAAATCAATGAGGCTCTGAAAACTTAAAAGAAGTTAGAAGACTTTCGTGTGGTCCTCCCCTTAGAGAGAGAAGGAGAAAGAGAGAGACAGAGAGAGACAGAGACAGAGAGAGAGAGAGAAAGAGGAAATCAGGCTGCTTTGTTCAAAGCAACGGCCAACACAGCCTTTTTTTTCTTTCTTTCTTTCTCCCCCCCCACTTCTTTTTAAAATACATCTGGTCTCAATCTTTATACACCAGTGGACAAAAGCAATTAGACAGCTCTGCTTTCCATGTCATAATAATGAAAGTCATATATTTTCCATGGCTGTCTCATTTGGTTACCCAGCTCTGCAGAAAGAGCTTAAATGGAATTTAAAATGCGGGTCTTTGCTTGACAGTCCTGTTTGTCAAGGTTTGACCAATCTTGTGGAGGAGGCTACAGGAGCTTTCATATAAGGTGAAACTTCACCTGTCACTCTATTGATCAGGACACTGCAAGAGACAGAACTCAGTACAAGCCAGCCTAAGCAAAAAAGAGAATTGGTTCATATACCTGGGAAATTTAAGAGGGCGAATCTGGTCAGACACAATTGATTCCGAGGCTTCAAACAACGCCATCCTCTTTTTCTCTTCCCCTGACTCTCCCAAGATAAGCCACTCCAAGGAAAGGGTTGCCTCATTACCAATGCTTCCAGTAATGGTTCTGGAATGAATTCTCATTGAGTGAGGTGCCCATCCTTAATCTGATTACAGCTTTGGGTTGCTGATCCATTCCTGGAGATCGGAATGGGGTCCGCTCCCTGAAACCAGAGGACTGAGATTGGGCTGGGGTTGGTTCCCCCTAAGAAAAAAGGCGTTTCAGCTTCAGAAGAAGGGAGAATGGCTGGAGGATGCCAGAGCTAGCCCAGGTGGGAGCGCTTCTGAATTGTAGCTAGGCACCCCCTCCAGGCTAATGCAGGCTTGTGCACCACCCCCCCATTTGGGGGGCAGATGCCACCTACCTTCCTCTGGGCAGAAAGCAGCCCCAGACCCAGGACACAACGTTGAGTGAGCAGAGATAAAGCGGGATATTCGCCCACTCGCCTCCTCCGCAGGACGCTCTTGTACAGTGTGACACCTGAACAACCGTGATCGGCGGCCCTGCTGGGTGGGCAGATGTCCTGACAACCCCCCCAGACCATCTTAGAAGGGATCCCTCGCCCCGAGGGTTCTTGCCCGATAGGCTTAAGCTGTGGCTTCTGCGAAGGCCATACGCATGAGCCGTTTCACAGCTTCACCTTGGTTCAGCCTTGGGTATGTGAGGTTAACTCATGGGGGACGTGCTAGAGGAGGAGGCCAGACCTGGTTTGCTTGCTGGTTCTGTGCTTAACCGCCAGGACATACCTGCTCCGGTCCTGATGCTTTTGTGGGTCTCAACTTCCTGTGTGGGGCAAGAGGACCCTTGCAAGTACTCTCCCCTCCCACAGAAAGTCCCGATTGGGAAGGAGTCTGGTGGTCTGGTGGTCTTTGCTTTCCTCCCAGCCTTCCACTGCTGTGTCAACAAAAGCAATTCTTCCTTCTACCTGCCGACACCCTTCCCCCAGACGGGTCTCTTCAGATGTGTGAAACTGGTGGTTTTACTGCCTTAGTCAGATCCAACACCTCCAGGGCGTCCTCAGGTTGTCATTTCCCTCCCCTACGGCACTGGTGACGCACAACCCCCCCTTCTGCCTGTTAGGCAAATTAGCACCCACCCACTCACCAACGGCCCCTGCGAAGCTGGCTGGGGACAAACTCAGTGTGTCTGAAAGAGTGAAAATGCAAAGCAAAGCAGTGGGACTTCTGTCCCATGGGGTCGGGCGCTCAGGGCCTTGGCAAAGGGAGGACCATGAAACAAGGGTGTCCCTAGGGGAGGATGGGACACTGCGCAGATACCCCTACTTATCGTGCTTGCCCTGGTAGCCCCTGGGGGCAGGGGGCGGAACATACGGATTGGTACTCATCTTATAGGTGGGCATTTAACCTATTGCCTATTTGCCTTCTTTGCCAATAGCCAATTCTAGTGCCAGCGCTGAACCCCACAAATATCTTGAAGACTCTGTTATCTGACAGAAACCAAACTTCCTTTTAGGTCCTTCTGCCGGGTCCCACCGCCCCTAGACCTGGGAAAGCCGGGGCAGAGTGACCAAGATTAGCACCTGCCCGAGCTGCTGGGGGAGGGGCTGAAGACTGCGTGACATGTCCTTTGGGGTGAGCTGGTCTGCTTCTGTTTTACTACTCACAGCCAAATGGGTCTTCCAAGGCCAATCCATTAGGGTCATTGGTCTGAGCGGGGTTAAGCAATGCCTATGGGTGCCACTGCGCGCCGGTAGTGGGGTATTTTGGGGTCTAAACAATCAGTCCACACACACAGGGAATGTCTTTTAGTGATGTCTCCTCTATCATTCGGTGTCTTCCGGGGATCAGATTATACGTGGGGAAGCGTAATAACAATGACGCCCATATTCAGAGAGCGTCATTCGGTCCTCAGAGACGCCCCCACCCCCGCCCCGCCTTGTTTTTTCAGCTGTGCTGCGCGGCTTGCGGATCCTAGCTCCCCGACCAGGGATCAAACCCAGGCCCTCGGCAGCAAGAGTGCAGAGTCCTAACCACTGGACCGCCAGGGAATTAACAGATTTTTTTTTTTTTTTTTTAATTTTATAGCTACTTTATTTATTTATTTATTTATTTTTGGCTGTGTTGGGTCTTCAGTTCGTGCGAGGGCTTTCTCTAGTTGCGGCAAGTGGGGGCCACTCTTCATCGCGGTGTGGGGACCGCTCTTCATCGCGGTGCGCGGGCCTTTCACTATTGCGGCCCCTCCCGTTGCGGGGCACAGGCTCCAGACGCGCAGGCTCAGTAGTTGTGGCTCACGGGCCCAGCTGCTCCGTGGCATGTGGGATCTTCCCAGACCAGGGCTCGAACCCGTGTCCCCTGCATTAGCAGGCAGATTCTCAACCACTGCGCCACCAGGGAAGCCCCAGATTTTTAAAAATAATTTATTTTATTGAAGTATAGTTGATTTACAATGCTGTGTTAATTTCTGCTGTACAGCAAAGTGACGGTTATACACGTATATACGTTCTTTTTTTTTTTTTTCTTAACGTCTTATTGGAGTATAATTGCTTTACAGTGGTGTGTTAGTTGCTGCTTTATAACAAAGTGAATCAGCTGTACGTATACACATATCCCCATATCCCCTCTCTCTTGCTTCTCCCTCCCACCCTCCCTATCCCACCCCTCTGGGTGGTCACAAAGCACCGAGCTGATCTCCCTGCGCTATGCGGCTGCTTCCCACTAGCTACCTATTTTACATTTGGAAGTGCACGTATATACATTGTTTTTCATATTCTTTTCCATTATGGTTTATCCTAGGAGCTTGAATACAGTTCCCTATGCTATACAGTAGGACCTTGTTGTTTATCCATTCTCTATATAATACTTTGCATCTGCTAGTCCCAAACTCCCAGTCTTTCCCTCTCCCGCCCCCCTCCCCTTTGGCAACCACAAGTCTAGAACCCTTTTATATACAGGGTAAAACCTAGCAGTTCAGAACTTGAACTACTGGACTCAAATCTTCACTCCTCCAATGACTAAGAAAACTTCAATAAATTACTTAATCTCCTTGACGCTCTGTTTGCTTATCTGTAACATAACGACCTCTAACCTCACACGTTCGGGGAGAGTTCAATGCAACAATCCAAGTGAAGCTCTTAGCACACGGTCAGACATGGAATAAAGGTTCAATACAAGTTGGCGACTGCTGTTAAGATCCATGAACTCATTTGACTATAACAACACTTTTGAAGTCATTTCCTTCTTTTGAAGCTATTTTCTTCCTTGGATCAATGAAGAAAGTGAGATCAGAAAGTAAAAAAACAAGCCTGGGGGAAAGAAGGGGGAGAGAAGGAGGAGACTCGGGAGTGGGAGGCCGGGTGACACAGGCAAGGGACATCAAGGAGACAGAGGTTCACGCTCCACGTGGCTCTGCGTTCCCTGCGGAGTGCGCAGGAGGGGTCGTGACCCACAGATAACTGGGACGAGACAAAGACATTGAAAGGGGACCCACTTATGGAAGGGACTGAAACTTTACAGTAAAGAGAGGAAAAGATTAGATTGGCATTTTATCCTGAAAAAAAAAAGGGGGGGGGCTTCCCTGGCATTCCGGTGGTTAGGTCTCAGCGCTCCCACTGCACGGGACATGGGTTTGAGCCCTGGTCGGGGAACTAAGATCTCACGAGCCGTGTGGTGTGGCCAAAAAAAAAAAAGACACCAAAATTATGAAAATAACTTTATGGAGATTATATTTCCAGCCACGTGCTCATTCTGAGACCAATAAAAACATCTGAACCTTTTTTTCTGATAAAATTGTATGGTCTTCTTTACTTCATTTTTGACTTTCACATCACATTTATTAAAAAAAGGGCACTTTTTTCCAAACAAAAATATTTGATGGCCTCGTCAATTTTGAGGGCCTTTTCTGAATCCTTGTCACTCCCGTTGTCTCGTTTTACTTCTCTATTTTCTCTTTGGTGGTTGCCAACGGCCCTTGGTCAAGGTGGCTGAGATCAGTCCTGCTAAGTGACTTTCACCCACTTCAGGAAACCCCGCGACTCTGCAAGATTTGCAATTTCACCTTATGAACTGATTTGCATTCAATTTGAATTGTAATTTTGGATGTTGCTACAAACCACACAAGTGTTGATGTGATGGGGGGGGCGGGATGGTTTCTGGTGTGAAACAGGGAGAGACTGTGTTACGGTCCATTAGAGAGAGTTTCATGCTATGACAACTTTTGCTTCGTGAGCGAGTCAAAACTGTAGGCACTTGGGTAACAAATTCTCAGATAACAACCGTACGCCGTATAGGATGAAGCACATGGTTTTGATAAACACAGGGCTTCATGGCCAAAAATGTGGCTAAAATTTTCTTTCTATAGGCAATTACAGTGGGATGAGAGAGGGCAGGAAAGTAATGATAGTAGCAGGTTGTGTATAACACACTGAATAAAATAGGAAACCACTAGTCCATTCTGATATAAACAAATGACTCAATTGAAAGTCTGATGAGCAATGAAATATTTATGTGGTTTCAAGGGTCTCCACAAAATACTTATGAAAGAGGAGAGAATCACCGTTGAGGACACCATTCTGATCAAAGAACCAAAAGAACATCACCAGCATGGGGCAAACTGAGGTCATGCCCCACACGGTAAGATGCAAAGAACCCAGCGTTGCTTCCGCAATATTCCCGCCAAAGGGGCACTATTCCTGCCTAACTCTAGTCCAGGGGAAACATCAAGTCAAACCAAAACTGAGGGACATTCTACACAAGTCTGGGCTGTCGTCTTCAAAAGTGTCAAGGACATAAAAATCAAAGAAGAGATGGAGCTGCTCCAAACTGAAGGAGCCCGAAGAGACAGGGCAATGGACGCACAGGTGACTCTGAACTGGATCCCGCTGTTGAGAAAATGCTGTTTTCAGGCTACTTGTCAGAACTTGACTGGAGCTTGAGGGTTAGATGGCAGCGATGTCTCAATGTTAGTTTCCTAACTTTTCAAAGGGTTGGACTCTGCTGAAATCGCAGGGCATCAGGTCTGCAATAGGCTCTCAAATGGTTCAGGGAGGCAAGTGCTGTTTGTACTATACTTGCAACTTTTCTGTAAGTTTGAGATTGCTTTTTAAAAAAAGAGCAAGGAAGGAGGTCCTCCTCACTGAGCAGTTGGTAAAGTCATGCAAGATGCAGGGTGGAGTTAAAGGGCAGTGCTGAGGAGTGGCACAGGCTGCTGTGTGTTTGGGGAAGACACCTGCCAGGCGTGTGGAGGGTGGGCCTTGGGGAGGAAGGCAGGGGAGGGGCTGGGGAGATGCTGCAGATGACAGGGCTGGAGCTCCGCCAGGGACAATAGACAAGTAGAAAACAGATTCGAGACCTCCAGAGGAGGGGGACGCCTTAAGATTTGCAAAAAAAGAGGAGGAGGAGAAGGTGAGGAAGGTTTCAGGCCTCACGGGGAGGGGAGGACGATGTGGGTCAGCAGTGAGTTGGGGCCTGGGGGCAGTGGGCTTGGGCGGGGGGGTGATGGGCATGCTTGGGCATGCTGAAGACCAGAGCAGTCGGGCTGTGACATGGGCTCCCCACTAACCTCCAAGGTAGCAGCCAATGTGGCTCATCTTCCCAGAAGGGGATTTTGAAATCTTGGTGTGACAGACGCCAGGAAGCAATGAAATATGATCTGGAACCAGGAAGAAAGATCACAGATGAGCAGTATGAATTGGGGGGTTATCTGCTTGGAAGCCAAGAGAACAACTGAGGTTAGTGAGGGAGAGCAGGGGGAAAGGGGGGAGGGAGGGCGGGCATGGGGGAGGGGTGGGGGAGAATATGGGGGAGGGGGAGAGGGAGTATGGGGGAGGAGGGAGAGGGAAGGAGAGGAGGGGAAAGGGGGGAGGGAGGGAGAGCATGGGGGAGGGGAGGGGGAGTATGGGGGGAGGGAGAGAGAAAATGGGGGACAGAGTGTGGGGGAGTGTGGGGGAGTGTGGGGGGAGGGAGAGCATGGGGCAGGGGGAGGGAAGGAGAACATGGGGGTGAGGGGAGAACAAGGGGGAGGGGAGAGAGGGCATGGGGAGGGGGAGGCTTCTAGGAGGTTGAGGGGAAGGGACCTGGGAAGGGGACAGTAAATGGGGCTGGGAAGGCGGGAGGGAAACCTGTCTATCTGATTATTTAATCGTGTGAATGTGAACTCTAAATGCCCTACTGAGAAAATATCCACCAGATCACAAGGGTGTCCTACTTACTGTCTGACATTCTAGCTTTGCTTTTTGTTTTTTTTTTTAAATATATAAACTAACCTCTATGGTTAAAAGTAGACCCCTCCACACAGCACACCCCGAGTCTGTATGAGTCCCTCTTGCTCAGTTTGGACAGAAGACTTGGTCCAGCAGTTAGCAGAGAGGATGCACAGGGTGTGGTCCGCAGGGTCCCAGCTCCACCATTTACCAGCCGTATGACCTTGGGACAGTTACTTCATCCGTCTGTGCCTCAGTTTCCTCATCTGTTAAATGCGGGTCATACTAGTTCCTACTCCTAGGATTGTTATGAGAGTTAAAGGTGTTAAAGCACGATAACTTCCTGGAATCCTGGCCGGCACTACGTGACTGTGTGTTACTAAACAAGTGTGAACCCTAACTGCCGTGCAGCCACAGACGCCTGCCGGCCATCCCTGATGCGGGAGTGAAGTACAGGTTACACTCGTACTGGTACAGCACAAGCGTATTGCCTGTGGGCAGGGAACTTCTGATGTCCAGAGGCCAGTCTAGCCATCCATCTGTTGCCAGATCAGAGCCCCCGTGGTTGATCTCAGGAATCCAAGCTGGCTGTCACTCACTTGACCAAGGAGGTGACAGCGGGGGAGGGGGGACTGCCGGGGGAGGAGGGAAAGCCTGAGTCCCCGCAGGACTGTCCAGGATGCGCTCTCCTCCCCCGTCTCAGCCCACGCAGGTAGAGCCTCCTCAGCCTCCAACCTGCAGACACAGGACCTTGTTAAATGCAGATTCTGCTACAACATGGATAAGCCTTGAAGAGGTGATGCTGAGTGTCACCAAAGGACAGACACTGTATGATCCCTCTCTCTGGGGTCCCTGAGTGGGCAAATTCATCAAGACAGAAGGAGAATGGCGTTTGCCAGGGACTGGGGAGGTGGGGATGGGGAGTCATTGATTAATGGGACCAGAGTCAGTTTTGCAAGATAAAACGGGTTCTGGAGAGGATGGTGGTGACGGTTACACAGCAGTGTAAAAGTGCTTAATACCATTGAACTGTACTCTTAGAGATGGCTAAGAGGGTAAATTTAATTAATTCAATTAATTTTTTTAGGCCACGCGGTGCAGCTTGAGGGACCTTAGTTCCCCAACCAGGGACTGAACCCGCGCCCCCTGCAGTGGAAGCGCCGAGTCCTAACCACTGGACCGCCAGGGAAGTCCCCAGGGGGTAAATTTTAGATGTGCATTCTTACCACAATGAAAAATTCTTAAAAAAAATGCAGATTCTGATTCAGCATTTCAGGAGTGGGGCCTGAGATTCTGCATTTCTATAACACTCCTGGGGGGGCCAGTGCCATGTGACCACACTTTGTGTCAAGGAGCACACTTTGAGCAACAAGCTGCTGCACAGCTGAGCCAGGTGCCTCGAGCTCCTTTTTAACAGTCGAGGCACCTGCTTTGCATTAAAGCTATAGGAACGGCTTGAGTGAAATGGAATTGGACTCTAAGCCCTTTGAGAGCTCTGGCCTCCTCATTCGACACTCAGAGAAGCGGCCAAGAAAGCTTCCATCGCAACAGACACAATCCCAGCAAAATACTTCTAGAGCCAGAATTATTATCTGTTCCTCTAGGGCTGGCCTACCCACTAGGAAATTAACTTCAGCCTGCTAGCTCATCTGGTACTTTACTAGGGGGGTTCTCCTAGCGGGTCTGAGCCTGCAGCTTTCCTCCGGTTAGCCCACCAACACAGGGACCACCGCTGTGATGTTCACTGCTTATCTCCCTAGGACAGTAACTAGTGCATAACAGATGTTCAATAAACACGTGTTGAATGAAAATAGCTAACACATAGATAGTGCTTATAAAGCAGTGTTCTGAGAATTTTGTACGGTAGGTGGTATTTTCCAAAGAAGGCCATAAAATGTCTCCCATCCTACATGTTCTTTTTTTTGATATTCATTTGGCTGCGTTGGATCTTAGTTGCGGCACGCCGGAACTTTTGTTGCGGCGCGTGGGCTTCTCTCTCTAGTTGTGGCGCGCGGGCTCTAGAGCACGTGGGCTTAGTTGCCCCGCAGCATGTGGGATCTTAGTTCCTGGACCAGGAGTCAAACCCATGTCCCCTGCATTGGAAGGCGGATTCTTAACCACTGGACCACCAGGGAAGTCCCTACATGTTCTTCGTATAATTGACCTGGATATTCTTCGCATGGAGGAGTGGGGTTTATGTCCCCTCTCCTTGAACCTGGATGGACTCAGTATGGATCAAATGGACATTTGAAGGCATAAGTCAAGAACTGTTTGCATAAGTTTTCAAATGTTGTATCTTTGAATTTAAATTTTTATTTTTATTATTTTCTTGGCCATGCTGGGTGGCTTGTAGGATCTCAGTTCCCCTACCAGGGATCAAACCCGGGCCCGGTCAGTGAAAGTGCCGAGTCCTAACCACTGGACTGCCAGGGAATTCCATCGAATGCTGTATCTTTGGAGAAAAGATCTTTCTAGAATTGGAGCAGACTTCTTCCTGTGTTAGCCAACGATTGCCACAAAAGGGTTGGATAATAAACCATCAGTAGGCTTGCAATACTTTACTCTCAGGGATCTGTGGTTTGCTAGGGGTGGGTTGGACCAGGTTGTACTCAGCTGGGGGGTGGGTGGGAGGTGGTCTGGTTTGGCTGCACATGTCTGCCATCCTTTTCTAGAACCAACGGGCTCACCTAGGTCTGTTCTCAGGCAATGGTAAAGGCTCAAGAGAGCCTGCCAAACCCACCAATGCTTTTCAAGCCTCCCCAGCCTCTCATTTGCTTGTATCCCAGTGGCCAAGATAGACCTCACAGCTGAAGCCACAGTCAAGGGAGGGGAGGAGAGTGAATATTTTTAACAATAGCCACAACTTTTCCAATGTTAGCAACATATTTAGGCGTGTTTAGAGGTCTTACAAGTATGTGGTGGCCATGTCCTCATTCCATTCAATACCCTGAACACATTATTTTCAGAGGCTGCTTGGTACCCTATCCTATAAATGCAACCCAATGTATTTCACCACTCCCCATTGGTTGAATATTTAGGTTGTTTCCTTTTATTGCTGCTGTAATTAATATATTACAACATCCATGCCCATGAATCTTGGTTCACATTTCTGGATGATTTTCTCAGGATAAAGTCCTCGAAGTGGAATTTCTGATCAAAGGGACTCAAAATTTTAAGGCTGTGGACAGAGCCTTAATGGCAGAGAGATTTGTTCAAACTCCCTCCTGGAAAGATTACACACAGACTGGTCACTGTAAGTGGAAGCTCACTTACAAATTAAATTCTTTGTTGTAAAACATGTGAGCCTCAAGTGAGTTTGGGTGGCATAAGCCAATTTGCCCAAGACTGGTCACCCACGAAAATGGGAAACTTAAGTTTTACTGGGGAGAGAAATCCTATGCTGAGATCCATAGTCAGAATGGACACATTTTTATTTTGCAAAACACCATTGGAGGAGTACAGAAGAACAAAAACATGCTTTCTGTGAGAAGTATTTCTTCTTTGTTATAGAATTCAATTGCTAAACCACACTTGGTGACCAAGACATATTACATTTTTTTTTTAATTAAATTAAAGTTCTCTTGGGGCTTCCCTGGTGGCGCAGTGGTTGAGAATCTGCCTGCCAATGCGGGGGACACGGGTTCGAGCCCTGGTCTGGGAGGATCCCACGTGCCACAGAGCAACTAGGCCCGTGAGCCACAACTACTGAGCCTGCGCGTCTGGAGCTTGTGCTGCGCAACAAGAGAGGCCGCGATAGTGAGAGGCCTGCGCACTGTGATGAAGAGTGGCCCCCACTTGCCGCAACTAGAGAAAGCCCTCGCACAGAAACAAAGACCCAACACAGCCATAAATAAATTAATTAATTAAATAAATAAACCCAAAGTTAAAAAAAAAATAAAAATAAAAAAAAATAAAGTTCTCGGCCCCCACTCTCAAGGTTGGTGAGAAGTCCAAATCAGTCATTTTGATAGGACACACACACACACACAAACACACACAAACACACACACAGACACACACAGTCTCCAGCCAGGGCTGCCATATATATAGCCCTCAGGTTGCGCGCAGAACTGAAACCTTGCAACCCAGATTGGGACTTAAACCTACGGTCTTTCAACTGAGATCACACACCTCGTCTCAGGACTTAATGAAGCTCAGGTTCTTGATGTGTCATTGCAGAAAAGTGAGAGACAAAGTGATAGGTAAGAAGTGGATTTATTTAGAGAGAAACGCACTCCATAGACAGAGTGTGGGCCATCTCAGAAGTCAAGAGGCCCTGAAATGTGAGGTGGTTAGATTTTATGGGCTGGGAAATTTCTTTCTTTTTTTTACTTCCTAAATTTTATTTATTTATTTATTTATTTATTTATTTATTTATTTATTTACATAGCAGGTTCTTATTAGTTCTCTATTTTATACACATTAGTGTATATATGTCAATCCCAATCTCTCAATTCATCCCAGCACCCCACCCCAACTTTCGCCCTTTGATGTCCATACGTTTGTTCTCTACACCTGTGTCTCTATTTCTGCCCTGCAAACTGGTTCATCTGTACCAATTATACATATATATACATTCTTTTTTATATTCTTTCAATTGTGTTTTATCACAGGATATTGAATATAGTTCCCTGTGCTATACAGTAGGACCTTGTTGTTTATCCATCCTATATATAATAGTTTGCATCTGCTAATCACAAACTCCCACTCCATCCCTCTCCCACCCCCACCCCCCTTGGCAACCACAAGACTGTTTTCTGTATCTGTGTGTCTGTTTCTGCTTTGTAGACATGTTCATTTGTGTCGTATTTTAGATTCCACATATAAGTGATATCCTATGATATTTGTTTTTCTCTTTCTGACTTACTTCACTCTGTATGACAGTCTCTAGATCCACCCACATCTCTACAAATGACCCAATTTCATTCCTTTTTAAGGCTGAGTAATATTCCATTGTATATATGTACCACATCTTCTTTATCCATTCATCTGTTGATAGGCATTTAGGTTGCTTCCATGACCTGGCTGTTATAAATAGTGCTGCAATGAACATTGGGGTGCATGTGTCTTTTTGAATTATGGTTTTCTTAGGGTATATGCCCAGGAGTGGGATTGCTGGGTCATATGGTAATTCTATATTTAGTTTTTAAAGGAACCTCCATACTGTTTTCCACAGTGGCTGTAACAATTTACATTCCCACCAACAGTGCAAGAGGGTTCCCTTTTCTCCACACCTTCTCCAGCATTCGTTGTTTGCAGATTTTCTGATGATGCCCATTCTAACCAGTGTGAGGTGATACCTCATTGTAGTTTTGATTTACATTTCTCTAATAATTAGTTGAGCAGCTTTTCATGTGCCTCATAGCCATCTGCATGTCTTCTTTGGAGAAACGTCTATTTAGGTGTTCTGCCCATTTTTTGATTGGGTTGTTTGTTTTTTTAATATTGAGCTGCATGAGCTGTTTATATATTTTGGAGATTAATCCTTTTTCTGTTGACTCATTTGCAAATATTTTCTCCCATTGTCTGAGGGTTGTCTTTTTGTCTTGTTTATAGTTTCCTTTGCTGTGCAAAAGCTTTTAAGTTTCATTAGGTCCCATTTGTTTATCTTTGTTTTTATTTCCATTACTCTAGGAGGTGGGTCAAAAAAGATCTTGCTGTGATTTATGTCATAGAGTGTTCTGCCTATGTTTTCCTCTAAGAGTTTGATAGTGTCTGGCCTTACATTTAGGTCTTTAATCCATTTTGAGTTTATTTTTGTGTATGGTGTTAGGGAGTGTTCTAATTTCATTCTTTTACATGGAGCTGTCCCATTTTCCCAGCGCCACTTATTGAAGAGACTGTCTTTTCTCCATTGTATATTCTTGCCTCCTTTGTCATAGATTAGTTGACCATAGGTGCGTGGGTTTATCTCTGGGCTTTCTATCCTGTTTCATTGATCTATATTTCTGTTTTTGTGCTGACACCATATTGTCCTGGTGACTGTAGCTTTGTAGTATAGTCTGAAGTCAGGGAGTCTGATTCCTCCAGCTCCATTTTTTTCCCTCAAGACTGCTTTGTCTATTCAGGGTCTTTTGTGTCTCCATACAAATTTTAAGATTTTTTGTTCTAGTCTGTAAAAAATGCCATTGGTAATTTGATAGGAATTGCATTGAATCTGTAGATTGCTTTGGGTAGTATAGTCATTTTCACAATATTGATTATTCCAATCCAAGAACATGGTATATCTCTCCAACTGTTTGTGTCATCTTTGATTTCTTTCATCAGTGTCTTATAGTTTTTTGCATACAGGTCTTTTACCTCCTTAAGTAGGCTTATTCCTAGGTATTTTATTCTTTTTGTTGCAGTGGTGAATGGGATTGTTTCCTTAATTTCTCTCTCTGATCTTTCATTGTTAGTGTATAGGAATGCAAGAGATTTCTGTGCATTAATTTTGTATCCTGCAACTCTACCAAATTCATTAATTAGCTCTAGTAGTTTTCTGGTGGCATCTTCAGGATTCTCTATGTATAGTATCATGTCATCTGCAAACAGTGACAGTTTTACTTCTTCTTTTCCAATTTGTATTCCTTTTATTTCTTTTTCTTTGATTGCCATGGCTAGGACTTCCAAAACTATGTTGAGTAAGAGTGGTGAGAGTGGACATCCTTGTCTTGTTCCTGATCTTAGAGGAAATGTTTTCAATTTTTTACCATTGAGAATGATGTTTGCTGTGGGTTTGTTGTATATGGCCTTTATTACGTTGAGGTAGGTTCCCTCTGTGCCCACTTTCTGGAGAGTTTTTATCATAAATGGGTGTTGAATTTTGTCAAAAGCTTTTTCTGCATCTATTGAGATGATCATATGGTTTTTATTCTTCATTTTGTTAATATGGTGTATCACATTGATTGATTTGTGTATATTGAAGAATCCTTGCATCCCTGGGATAAATCCCACTTGATCATGGTATATGATCCTTTTAATGTGTTGTTGGATGCTGTTTGCTAGTATTTTGTTGAGGATTTTTGTGTCTATATTCATCAGTGATATTGGTTGGTAGTTTTCTTTTTTTGTACTATCTTTGTCTGGTTTTATTATCAGGGTGATGGTGGCCTTGTAGAATGTTGAGAGTGTTCCTTCCTCTGCAATTTTTTGGAAGAGTTTGAGAAGGATGGGTGTTAGCTCTTCTCTAAATGTTTGATAGAATTCACCTGTGAAGCCACCTGGTCCTGCACTTTTGTTCGTTGGAAGATTTTTTTTTTTAATTGTATTTATGAGCAAATATCATGGCCTTCCCTTTTTTAAAAAAATTAATTAATTAATTAATTAATTAATTATGGTTGTGTTGGGTCTTCGTTTCTGTGCGAGGGCTTTCTCCAGTTGCGGCAAGTGGGGGCCACTCCTCATCGCGGTGCACGGGCGTCTCAGTATCGCGGCCTCTCCTGTTGCGGAGCACAGGCTCCAGACACGCAGGCTCAGTAATTGTAGCTCACAGGCCCAGCTGCTCCGCAGCATGTGGGATCCTCCCAGACCAGGTCTCGAACCCATGTCCCCTGCATTGGCAGGCAGACTCTCAACCACTGTGCCACCAGGGAAGCCCCTGTTGGAAGATTTTTAATCACAGTTTCAATTTCATTTCTTGTGATTGGTCTGTTCATATTTTCTGTTTCTTCCTGGTTCAGTCTTGGAAGGTTATACCTTTCTAAGAACCTGTTCATTTCTTCCAGGTTGTCCATTTTATTGGCATAGAGTTGCTTATAGTAGTCTCTTATGATGCTTTGTATTTCTGCGGTGTTCGTTGTAACTTCTTTTTCATTTCTAATTTTATTGATTTGAGTCCTCTCCCTCTTTTTCTTGATGAGTCTGACTAAAGGTTTATCAATTTTGTTTATCTTCTCAAAGGCCCAGCTTTTAGTTTTATTGATCTTTGCTTCTATCTCATTTATTTCTGCTCTGATCTTTATGATTTCTTTCCTTCTGCTAACTTTGGGTTTTGTTTGTTCTTCTTTCTCTAGTTCCTTTAGGTGTAAGGTTAGATTGTTTATTTGAGATTTTTCTTGTTTCTTGAGGTAGGCTTGTATTGCTATAAATTCCTTCTTAGAACTGCTTTTGCTGCATCCCATAGGTTTTGGGTCATCGTGTTTTCATTGTCATTTGTCTCTAGGTTTTTTTTGATTTCCTCTTTGATTTCTTCAGTGATCTCTTGGTTATTTAGTAACGTACTGTTTACCCTCCATGTGTTTGTGTTTTTTACGTTTTTTTCCCTGTAATTGATTTCTAATCTCATAGCATTGTGGTGGGAAAAGATGTTTGATATGATTTCAATTTTCTTAAATTTACCAAGGCTTGATTTGTGACCCAAGATGTGATCTATCCTGGAGAATGTTCCGTGTGCACTTGAGAAGAAAGTGTAAACTGCTGTTTTGGTTGGAATGTCCTATACATATCAATTAAATCTATGTGGTCTATTGTGTCATTTAAAGCGTGTGTTTCCTTATTAATTTTCTGTCTGGATGATCTGTCCATTGGTGTAAGTGAGGTGTCAAAATCCCCCACTATTATTGTGTTACTGTTGATTTCCTCTTTTATAGCTGTTAGCATTTGCCTTATGTATTGAGGTGCTCCTATGTTAGGTGCATATATATTTATAATTGTTATATCTTCTTCTTGGATTGATCTCTTGATCATTATGTAGTGTCCTTCCTTGTCTCTTGTTACATTCTTTATTTTAAAGTCTATTTTATCTGATATGATTATTGCTACTCCAGCTTTCTTTAGATTTCCATTTGCCTGGAATGACTTTTTCCATCCCCTCACTTTCAGTCTGTGTGTGTCCCTAGGTCTAAAGTGGGTCTCTTGTAGACAGCATATAGATGGGTGTTGTTTTTGTATCCATTCAGCGAGCCTGTGTCTTTTGGTTGGAGCATTTAATCCATTCACATTTAAGGCAATTATCAATATGTATGTTCCTATTACCATTTTCTTAATTAATTTGGGTTTGTTTTGGTAGGTCCTTTTCTTCTCTTGTATTACCCACTTAGAGAAGTTCCTTTAGCATTTGTTGTAGAGCTGGTTTGGTGGTGCTGAATACTGAAAGCTTTCGATTTCTCCATCAAATCTGAATGAGATCCTTGTCAGGTAGAGTAATCTTGTTTGTAGGTTCTTCCCTTTCATCACTTTAAATATATCGTGCCACTTCCTTCTGGTTTGTAGAATTTCTGCTGAGAAATCAGCTGTTAACCTTATGGGAGTTCCCTGTATGTTGTCATTTTTCCTTGTTGCTTTTAATAATTTTTCTTTGTCTTTGATTTTTGTCAATTTGATTACTGTGTGTCTCAGCGTGTTTCTCCTTGGGTTTATGCTGCCTGGGACTCTCTGTGTTTCCTGGACTTGGGTGGCTATTTCCTTTCCCATGTTAGGGAAGTTTTTGACTATAATCTCTTCAAATATTTTCTCAGGTCCTTTCTCTCTCTCTTCTCCTTCTGGGACCCCATATATTGCAAATATTGGTGCGTTTAATATTGTCTCAGAGGTCTCTTAGGCTGTCTTCCTTTCTTTTCTTTTTTTTTTTCTTTATTCTGTTCCACGGCAGTGAATTCCACCATTCTGTCTTCCAGGTCACTTATCCGTTCTTCTGCCTCAGTTATTCTGCTATTGATTCCTTCTAGTGTATTTTTCATTTCAGTTATTGTATTGCTCATCTCTGTGTGTTCTTTAATTCTTCTAGGTCTTTGTTAAATATTTCTTGCATCTTCTCGATCTTTGCCTCCATTCTTTTTCTGAGGTCCTGGGTCATCTTCACTATCATTCTTCTGAAATCTTTTTCTGGAATGTTGCCTATCTCCACTCCATTTAGTTGTCTTTCTGGGGTTTTATCTTGTTCCTTCATCTGGTACATAGTCCTCTGCATTTCCAGAACAGCCTCCTGTCTCAGAATAGCCACAGGGGGAGGTATTCTATAGACTATGACTGGAGTTGTAATGCAGGGTGACAGCCTCTACTCCCACTTAGTTGTAAAAGAACTGTGGGCCTTAAGCTAGGCAGGAAAGTGGAGGTGAGAGAGAAGGGAAAGGGGCAGGACACAACCTTTAAAAGAATGACATAGCCTTTGAGGAAACGACATAAACTGGTTAGAACCAACTCGGCCCAAGGTGGCAGAAGATTCAACTTCCAGTGGACGTTGAGCATCATTATATGCTCATTGTAATACATTAGCATCTGAATGACACACTCTCAGGCGCCATGACAGTTCCAAGACCAACCATAAAAGGTCAAAAAGTGGGCAGTAACCCAATTCCTGGAAATCCCCACCACTTCCCCCAAATAGTTGGAATAATCCTCCCTCTCAGTAGCCTATGAAATTAACCAGTCCATAAAAACTAACCACCCTGTACCCCGGGGTCTCTCGCCTTCTGAGATGGCCCACACTTTGTCTGAGTAGTATGTATCTCCCTGAAGAAATCTGCTTTCCCTCTACTTTGGCTCACTCTTGAATGCCTTCCTGCGAGAGGCCAAGGACCCTCACTTGGTGGCCATCCCAGGGACTCACCTGAGACCAGGGATGTGACCATCCTCTCGCCCCATTTTTTTCTGCCACAGAAGTATGCCGGCTTTGGTTGATGTGATTCCTGATGCGTTTGCTTCTTGTGCATGTCCATTTGAAGGTGGGTATCTCTTCAGGCAGATCTCTCCAGGCTCTCCAGGCCCAGCTCAGCTGTGGGGATTTTTGCTGACACTCTCAAGGTGAAATCACTTACAGCCCAGTCCTCACAGGCACCCACCTGGCCATCTGTGTCCCTGGTCCTGCCCCCTCAGGGAGGGATGTTAGAATACACCCAGGTTCTAAGGCCTATAGAGCCGCCATACTCTCTTCCAC
This sequence comes from Balaenoptera acutorostrata, assembly GCF_949987535.1. NCBI lineage: Eukaryota > Metazoa > Chordata > Mammalia > Artiodactyla > Balaenopteridae > Balaenoptera > Balaenoptera acutorostrata. Next base: position 3,991,081 of record NC_080067.1, read on the forward strand.
TCTTGAAGCTCACAGCCACCATCTCCTTTCCCTCAAATACTTCCGATTAATCCCCTTGGTGGGCCTAAGCCGGGGTTGAAAACTCAGACTCTCACAAGAGCTGGCAGGTACCTGAATGAAAGATGCAAGTGGCATTGTTATTCCCAAACTGGATTTGTCTCTTGGCAGGTGTTGAGCCAAAAGACACAACCAAGCCAAAGATTGGGAGAAGGAAGGAGTTATTATTAATTGCAGCAAGTAAGGAGAACACTGGGGATCTTTCCCAAAGCAGTGTCTCAAGGAACAACAAAATTGGGGAAGTTTTAAGCTCAGGGTACATGCATATTCATGAAGGGCCTTGAGCAGAGAAGAATTCAGCATAGAATTGGTCAACAGAGTCCAAGCTTTAGTTGATTGAAGTCAGGAGGGTCAACATCATCACTCCATCCTCCACCCTTGTGGGGGCCTTAGTTCCTGCAGGACTCAAAGATATATTATTATGTATATCCCTTGAGGAGGAACTAAGACTCTGTTTTTATGCACTATTGCCTGACTGCCTTTTCTGCATTCCTTTGTTCCCTTAAGATCATTAATTACTGAGACCTGTTCAAGGGCAAACAGCATGGCCAGGCTTAGATCACAAAATGGCTTAGACTGAAATGGCTTCTCTTATGTCAAGAAAGCCGGTGCCTGGTTCTCTTTCTCTGGGGACCCCCTAACCTATTTGCTTACAGTATAAGACCTTAGGGAGTGGTGGCGATTGTGGTGAACTGGAAAGTACATGACCTGTCTAAAGGGGATCAGTGTGATCTTGCCAGTTTCTGCCACGTGAATATAGAGGCCCAGAGATGCTCCATCTTTGAATTTTCCAAGAGAGCCAAGAAATTTAGATTTTCATAGGAAATCTCCCACTTTTTGAACGTTGCAATGAATATTTAAAATTCATATCAAATGCTTCGAGGCCAAATAAAGGATTTCCTGGGCCTCCAGTTTTAACTTGTGGCCTAGACCTCAGAAAACAAAGGGGGAGGCCACCTCACCAGGCAGCTTCCCTTTTCCCACAGAAAACACACAAAAAGGCTGTTAAGTCTCCCCGGGGCTCAGGGAAGTCAGACTTCCAGGCACAAAGCCCTGTTACCTTCTCTCGGGGGAGGGAGACAGAAAGAGATGGGGAAATGCTTGTCATTCTTTTTGCAGGAGCCAAGGAGAAATGAATCCTTTCTCATCCAGCATGGTTAATGGAGCACGTTCCAGGCTTGAGAGTTTGGATGGCTATTAGTTGGAGAGTCAGACGTAAATAACTATGTGTAATAATTACATGGTCCATTCAGACAGGCCCAGAGCAGGAGCCCTCCAGGCCAGGGCGTGAGCATGCAAACGCCCCAAGGTAGGACTGCTGGTGGAGGGTCTCGGATGCAGCTGGACGGGGTGGGAGCTGGTGCAGCCAGGTTGACCTAAGTGTTAGGCTAAGACACGTTTGTGTTTTGTTGTTGTTGTTTTATTTTGTTTTTGATATCCAGAATATATTTTTATTTATTTATTTCATTAAAAATTTTTAAAAAATTTTATATTGGAGTATAGTTGATTCACAATGTTGTGTTAGTTTCAGGTATACAGCAAAGTGAATCAATTATACATATACATGTATCCACTCTTTCTTAGATTCTTTTCCCATACAGGTCATTACAGGGTATTGCGTAGAGTTTCCTGTGCTCTACATCAGGTCCTTGTTAGTTATCTAGGGCTGCAGTTTTGAGAGCTGTTCTGCAGATCAGTGCCCGTGTCAGGGTGGATTAGGAGGCAGGAAGGGGATGGGAGTGGGAAGACCGGTTCACAAGCTGTGGAAACGGGCCAGGTACAAGAGAAGGGCTGATGCGGGTGTGGGTAGGGAGAAAGGAAGGGGCCATGATGGGCGCTGTTACACAAGAGGAATTGGCAGGAAGTGAGGCATCAGGGAGGGGAAGCAATGAAGATCACAATCAGGCGGCTTCGTTCTCCCTTCCTCTCCTAGGTCCCTCAGGACCGTGTAGGGTGGAAAGTGACAGTTTCAGAGGAAGAGGTTTGTACATGTCCCTGCTCATCATCACCAAAGCAGATAGACTAAAGCTTGTCTCTCTGTTGCAAACCGTGCAGTTCTGACATGCACTGCTGCTTACATTTTAACATCTCTGATGTCAGGATACATCAAATAACCCATTCCATGCCAGAGTTTAATTGATGCGTATTATGGGCTAAATTATGTCCTACACAATTATTATGTTGAAGCCCTAACCCCCAGCACCTCAGAATGTGCCTGTATTTGTATTGCCAGGGGGAGAGGGTGGTGGAGGGATGGAGTGGGAGTTTGGGATTAGCAGAGGCAAACTATTATATATAAGATGGATAAACAACAAGGTCCTACTGTAGAGCACAGGGAGCTATATTCAGTATCCTGGGATAAACCATAATGGAAAAGAATATGAAAAAGAATGTATTTATGTGTATAACTGAATCACTTTGCCATATAGTAGAAATTAACACAACATTGTAAATCAACTAGACTTCAATTAAAAAAAAATGTGTCTGGATTTGTAGATAGGGTCTTTAAAGATGTAACGAAGTTAAAATAAAGCCTTCAGGGTGGGTGGGTCCTACTCCAATATGATTGGTGCCCTTAAAAGTAGAGGATGTTAGGACACACAGGAAGGCCAGAGCTTGTGAAGACGCAGGGAGAAGACAGCCGTCTACAACCAAAGAGAGAGGGCTCCAGAAGTAACCAACCCAGCTGACACCTTGATCTTGAGTTTCCAGCCTCAAGACTGTGACACAGTAAAAGCTCTGTTGTTTAAGCCACCCGGTCTGTAGTTCTTGGTTATGGCAGCCCTTGCAGACGAATACAGTGGGTTTTTTCTTTCTTAATGATACATGACATAATGGTGTATCTTAAAGTTGATGCGATCTAAGCGTCTTGGAGTCTATGAATTAGTGCACTTCATCATTTTCCCCTTTGTTACTTATTGTCCTTATTCATATAAACAGAACTCTGATTAAGGTCACTATACAATTTATCATCCAAACTGGGATAATTTTAAAAGTGAAAAGGGAGCTTCTATTAATAATGACTCAGGGGACTTCCCTGGCAGCCCAGTGGTTAAAACTCTGTGCTTCCGCTGCAGCGGACGCGGGTTCAATCCCTGGTTGGGGAACTAAGATCCCACATGCCACACCAGGCTGCCAAAAAGAAAAAAAAAGAGTTGTGGACAACAGGGGTAACCTGGCATGGTCCCAGACAAACTGGACACTTAGTCACCCTAACTCTGACCCCCTGGAGGATCTTAGGAGGAAAGCATGGCTTTTACCCCACATGTACCTCCTGCCTAAATGCCACGCCCCAGGCCACCTCCTGCCCGAATGACAGCACAAATGATATCGCCCACAGAAACCGAGAAGCCAGGAGTTTTTCGCTGACACAGATAGCTCTGGATTCAGGGTGGATCTTCTTTAAAAGGCCAGAAAAAATATCTTGGTGGCGTAATTGGATAAGCTCCCTGAAGTCCCAATGTCTCAGGCAAGTCTTTCCCAACTGATCTGCTACAACTTGGGAAATTCCCACAGGGCTTCCTCTTTTGAGTTAATGCATCAGAGAGTCTTATAAAAACATGAAAGCAAAAATTACCCATGAAAAGTGACAACATATTCAGCTATTAAACCATAACTTCTATGGGCTAATCAGGGAAAACCACTGACTGAGTGCTAATCATGTGTTCTATATATATGTTGTCTCTTTTAATTCTCACAATGAACCAAGTAGGGTAAATAATACTACTCCATTTTCCACACAAGGAAACTAGAGCTCAGAGAGGTTAAGGGCCTGTCCAAGGCCACAAAACTGAAAGGTGGAGCTAGGATTCTCAAGCAGGTTCCTTGACTCTGATGCTGAGTCTTTTCTGTTTTGCTGTCTAGGTTCTTTCTTCCTTTCTTTTCTTCCTCTTCCTCCTTTTAAAAAATTTAATTATTTTTTTATTGAAGCATAGTTGATTTACAATGCTGTGTTAGTTTCAGGTATACAGCAAAGCAATTCAGTTATATATGTGTGTGTGTATACGTATAACCGAATATATATATATATATATATATAAATAATTATATATATATATATTCTTTTTCAGATTCATTTCCCATATAGGTTATTACAAAATATTGAGTATAGTTCCCTGTGCTATACAGTAGGTCCTGTTGTTTATCTATTTTACATATAGTAGTGTGTGTATGTTAATCCCAAACTCCTAATTTATCCCTCCCCTACCACTTCTCCTTTGGTAACCATAAATTTGTTTTCTATGTTTGTGAGTCTGTTTCTGTTTTGTAAATAAGTACATTTGTGTCATTTTTTTAGATTCCACATATAAGCGATATCATATGATATTTGTCTTTCTCCAACTGACTTACTTCACTTAGTATGATAATCTCTAGGTCCATCCATGTTGCTGCAAATGACAGTATTTTCTTTCCTTTCTTCCTTAACTAAGTTTTATACGTTTACCCAGCTTGCAATATTTTTTGTGTTTATGAGATTTAGCATTTCATAACAAATAAGGACTGGGAGGAGAGGCAGAGAACCAAATGAAATGGGCTGGATATGGGAGATGAGGGGACCTGATTCCTGGTTTTGCCTGATGCTGTGTTTCTAGTGCTGTGTTTCCTGGAAACTTGATCCAATTTTATTATTTGGTATTGACTTGAAAAAGACAGGCAAATACCACCCACATTTCCTTTTTTTTCAGAAGGCAAGTATTTTATAGCTAATAGTTTAAATGTTATTCGGGTTACAAGAGGCCCGGAAAAAGGCGTGCAGAGGATGAATCAGTCACTTTAACATAGCTTCAGCTTGTAAAAGTGGACAGGATTGCTTATGTTTTTCTTATACTAACAGTCTGGTGAAGCAATGTTTTTATTTGATTTAAGCAAAAAGTCACTCTAACACATTTTCAAAATTACAGATGCTGATAATAAAATGCTAGGGTGGAAATCAAAATAGATATCTGGAAATCCAAAATAAGGGTTTTCTAGAGCAAAACACAGATTTTTCTACTTTTCAAGAGCAAGGCAAATCTCTTATTATCCCACTTGTTATATCTGGAACAAAATCACCAAATGCTTCCTATATACATTACTAGTTCTGCACTTTCTAACTTAACTTAGGTTTAAGACCCTTCACCTTATGTCCCATGAAGAAGTCTACATTTAAAGTTCTCGCTCACATGTCCTGAGCTTCGTTTTGAAGAAAATGCGTATTAAAAAAGCAGTTTCACTTTGCTCATTCTTCAGGGACCATATTGAAAGAGACAAGGTCAAGTTTTCAAATGGAGACAACACAAACATTCTAGGTGTTGTTAAAAAAAAAATGTTTATTAATAATAGTTCCCCCTATAATACCCCTTTGAGTTGTCTTTTCCTCCTGGAATTTAGAGCCCAGAGTTCTATTGCTTGACAGCAGCTTGGCGGAAACACTGGCAATTCCACATCCACTTTCAGGCCCCTGGCATTCCAGTGTAAAATCCAGGGGTGACAGGTGTTCCAGAAAAGCTCAACCCTGCTGCTGGGGAGGGAGGGATGGAGGGAGGGAAGAAAGGAAGGAAGGAGGGAAGGAAAGAAGGAAGGAAAAGAAGAGGGGAGGAGGGGAGGGATGGAGGGATGGAGGGAGGGAGGAAAGCAGGGAAATATTTTCTGGAAGAGTCTAACTCATTGTCATTTGTAATGACTAATGAAACCTGGAGAAGTAAAACCCACACCAGATTTGGCTGAAAGTCCAGGCCACTCTGAGTCATCTAGCGCTTGGCCACCAGCCCATGGACCACCTGTGTCCGCTCCCCTCCCCTCGCTTCCTGCTCCCCATGGGACACATCACTGCTCTTAAGCACCTTCACCAGACAGTAGGCTGTGAGGAGTGAAACTCAATTCACTCATTGATTTCTTGGTGTTTCAGCAGCTCTTGAACCTCCCAGTGTAGGAGAGGCTAAAATTAATGGCCAGAATTAGTTATTTGGATTATCTTGGGTTTCCATGTACACAGTTTTTTATTAGCTGGGTGGGCTATTGAGAGTTGGATCTTAAGAAAATTTCCCCATTTGAAATGACTTGAGGGAAGTGGGACGGGGTCCAAATAAGAGAAAGCTGGTGTAAGAATGGAAATGATAGAACAGGAATCAGCAATCGATGCTGGGACCTCCCAGGCAACTTCCACGGTGAGGAGATGGGTATTTGGACAACAATTCAGGGCGGAGTTGCACCAGATCTCGCAATGTTTACCTCATCTGTCTTCATGTCTTGGCTCGGGTCTTTTAACTATTGGTGGGTATCAGACAGAAGTGGGTGGTGAGGGGCTATAAGCCAGGCAAACGCTTAAATTTAAGACTTTTGGCTTTTATAGCATTCTTTTCTCTCCAACGAAAAGCAGTCTACCAAAACCTATCATCTGTTGAGTACTGGATTTTAGTGAAACTATAGTATTAATGCGAGATTCAGTTTCTCATTTTTGTAAAAAGACAAGCTTCGCCTCTTTAACGCTGCTGTTTTGTCAGGGTATGGGTGTGTGTGCTTAATTCTTATCAGTATTGTAGGTAAGGGCGGGTAATGTGTTCAAAGGTGGGACAAATTAAACCTTTCTTCTCTTCTCACTGTCAACTGAAAAATTGCACAACCTACAAGTTGAGGATTATATTTTATTTGGTGGACTTTCTGAGGCCTGAAGCCCAGGAGACAGCCTCTCAGATCGCTCTGAGGGTCTGCTCCATAGAGGTAAGGGGCGGGGGAGCCAGGATATAGAGGAGTTTTTGCAACAAAAACCAGGTAGTTGGAACATCAGAAGATTGCTGTTAATCAAAGAAAACCAGACCTCTCAAGTTAAGGAAGTTAGCGCTTTTCTATGTATGGGAAGATGCAAGAGTCTGGACTCATTGAAATCATTCCTCTGATAGGCACCTTAACTATCTAGGGCCAGCATCCTGTTTCGCTCCATCCTGAATCCCCTCAGGGTGCACCGCTGTTGGCGGCTGCAGGGGCTGCTGGCCTGATGGCTGTACCATCTTTTGTCCACACCACCCTCAATTTGCTGCTACTGGAAACTTGAAGAAAAAAACCCCAAAGACTAGGAATCTGGGTGAATGGAAAAGGAACAAGATTCTCCCATCTGCCTCTCTTCCCCTGCAGTTATCGCCGTGGACACTCACATCCAGGCAGCTTGGCCCAGGCTCAGAGAGGTGGTCCTCCCTTCTGGTCCTCCCCATGATCTTTGAAACGAAGCCCCATGCTGACCACTTGAGAGGGAGGCTTCTGGCTTCTGGGGAAGGATGCGCTTGGCTGCTTAGAGGGCTAGGGTTTCCCCAGTTTGGAGTGATGGGCGGGGAGTAGGAGGGAAGGGGTGGTGAGAAGTGGAGAGGGAGCTCTGGACCTGGGGCCTGATGAGACTTGTCTGTGCTCGAAGGGAAGGGCGAGGGGTCGGGGGGAGGGCGGGCAAGGCCCCTTTCCCCTCATCTCCAACTCCAGTTGTGGATAGAATCTCAGCCCATAACTCTGGTAGAAAATAAACACGACTTAATTTATAAAGCACTCACTAATTTCTGATGTAAGTTCCCATTCTCCCTAGAGTGGTGGAACCAGAACCTAAATCAGTTTTTGCCTTTCCTGGGGGCCATAGGCACCCTGCAGTGCCAGGCGTTGGTGGCGGGGGAGGGCGGCTCTCAGGGGCCTCGGTCATCACTCACTCAGGTCACCCCAAGAGCACGTAACGGTACCCCACCGGCCTGGGTCCTGTGCTGGGCGGGGCCTGCGCCCGCTGCGTCTGTGCCTTCTCAGGGGACAGAAATCTCAGAGACAGGCCAGGCCAGCCACCTCTGAGAGTCCCACCGCCTTTGTGGGCTCCAGGGGAAGCAGGTGCCCCCGCTCTTGGGTTTCACAAACCTCTTTCGGGTTTTGCTGCCCATCTAGGGTCCCGCTGGGAAGCAGGGCACGCAGCTCCTCAGTCCAGCCTCACCCGGGTCTCTCCTCTTTCCAGCTCCAGGAATCCCCTTCCCTCAAGTATCAGTTCTAACATTTTGCTCCTGCAAACTGCAAGCACGTGGTTGGCTGAGGGAGTATAAGCAGGGAACAGACCTTCGCTTTCACTCTCCAGACACAGCCCTCCGCTGGGGCAAGGAGCTCCCAGCTGCACCCGACCACAGGAATTGGTGGTGAGGAGTGGGATGGGTGGGGGGAAGCGAGGACTAGGAGGGGGTAAAGATGACCATCTCAGAAAGGTTAATGTACTCCCACAGTGTTAAATATCACTCGTCTGATTCCTCTCTGCTGCAAGGGCTGGGCACCCAGGAAGCTGGGAAGGCGTCTTTATCTTTGCATCTATCTTTGGTGAATTTCAGGACAAAGTGAAACCAGACCCACTAGGGTCTGGTACCTTATATGGGAAATCCTGAATCCCAAAGAGGTCCCTACTGTACCCCGATGCCTGAGGGGACAGGAGGGGAGGTCCGACAGCTCTGGGAGGTGGAGGGTGGAGGGAGGGAGCAGAGAGCCGGGCGCCCGCCACACCTGGGGAGGAGGGGGAGGAGGCGTTGGGAGCATCACAGATCTGCATCTAATAAGCGCTCCCTACCAATTTTTTATGAGCTTGGTGACAGGTTTATCACACCAAGGATAGGAAATTTCAGTGGGACACGAGCTCTCCCGAGGAGAGGTCCCGGAGTTGTCCACTGAAAACCAAGCGAGTGAATGAATGAAAATGTGCTCGAATTCCAGTCCTTAAAGACCTGTCAGCAGCGCCAGCGTTCACTCGTATTCATTAGGTAGCTTGGTCGGCAGAATCACACAAGTTCTATACGTCTACTTAAATATAAACCGCACTGAGACAAAATCAACCCCAAATTAAAAGGGAACGACTAAATAGAACCCAGATAGCAAGTATCTTTGCTTTTGGCTGGGAAGACAGCCAAGTGATACGTGTTTGGATTAATTTTTTTTTAAGGGAAAACAAATTAATTATGTAGTAAATATAGTTTGCTAGGCAAGAGTTCTCAAAACCTGGGAGAAAAAGGATTCAAGCAAAGTCTATTTATTATTTAACAGTCGTTTACATTACCACAAGGGCAAATATTTGCCTTTTTATGTTGGCCTTAAATGTACTGATATATTTGAATAAAGATTAGGCTGACAATTAATCAGTATTAACATCCAAGGTTTACTTGAAGCTGGAATTAACTGAAGTCACTAAACTCTGACAGAATCAAAAGCCTGAGCCTTGGGGCTTCCCTGGTGGCGCAGTGGTTGAGAATCCGCCTGCCAATGCAGAGGACACGGGTTCGAGCCCTGGTCTGGGGAGATCCCACATGCCGCGGAGCAACTGGGCCCGTGAGCCACAATTACTGAGCCTGCGCATCTGGAACCTGTGCTCCACAACAAGAGAGGCCGCGACAGTGAGAGGCCCGCGCACCGCGATGAAGAGTGGCCCCCGCTTGCCACAACTAGAGAAAGCCCTCGCACAGAAACGAAGACCCAACACAGCCATAAATAAATAAAAATTAAAAAAAAAAAAAAAGCCTGAGCCTTATCAAAATGATTAAAAGGTTTAGGGTTTGCAGGATTGGTAGGGCTTTCTGGTCTTGTGTTTGTTCTCAGGCTCTGAACTTGCTGAGCGAGTAGCACTGCTCAGTGACCCCACTGTTTGATTTTTGCCTTTGGTGTGTTTCAGACATCTTTAAGGAGAGCAAACTTCCGGGCGGAGGCTGCTTCGCTGAGTTCTCCTGAAATACCCCTTCGAAGTTAATTCTCTGGCAGCACAATAGACAGTACCTATTTGGGGCTGGTACACTTTTATATCAAGATCCCTTTTCCCCGGGACCCGCCAAGGAGGGCGGCTGCCAGTGAAAGAGGGGAGGGATGAGCCACAGGACCTTTGCACCTGCTGCTGCCCCTGTGCTCACAGTACAGAACTGGGGACAGGGTCCCCTTGCTCCTGACCCTTCCATCCCCATCTCCCTCCAGCCAAGCTTGCTCAGAACACCGGTCCTGTAAGATATTGACCTACGTTGCTCCCCGCCCCCCAAAAGGGGTTCTGTGATTGAAGGGTGCTTGACACAAGTTGAAACAACTGCTTTCTTCTCCTGCAAGAATTCTCAGAACCTTTAATATATTAATTTACATTGAGAATCTCTTAAGAGGAAAGAGGTAACCTTTAAAATGTTAGAAAATTTCATGATTTTGTGCACATATAGCCTGTGTTTTCCCTGGAAAGAGTTTATAGCTGTGCTGGTAAGAAGTGGTTCAGGATGTGACACCCGATTTGTTTCAAAAGTTGAGGAGCCCATTCTATGGGTTCCAGTTTTCACGAAATACGTGAGTTCCTTGCAGACGGCTGCTGGTATGAGAAGCCGAAGAAAAGGGGACCTGGTCCCCACTTTTAAAAAATATCTCTTGTTTTAATTTTTTACAATAAAAGTTAATTTATTTACAATAAATATTATTATATAATTAAAACATATATTTTAACATATAAGATACACATTAATATTTATTTTATTTTATTTTTTCTGGTGTCACATTGTTGTGTTTTTTTTTTTCCTACTGCCCACTTTTAAGTGATCGTCCTCTTCAGTCCCCCTCTCTGCCTGTTGCTTGCTATTTCCAGTGAATCCTACTTGTAACTTGGGGGCTGGAGGAGCTGGCCTGTGAATAAGTCAGGGCAGGAGGTTGAAGGAAGCGCTCACTCTCCGAGCTGTCAGAGGCTGAGCCTGCACTTATCCGAATCCAAGAGGGAGTCCCTCCCAGAGTCCTGCCCCCTCAGCCCCTCACCCTCCTCCAAGGATGGGAGTTGTGTACGCTGGACCCCGAGTGTGGTCCCGAGAGAACTGAGTCCCCAGGGACTGGGCAATCAAACACACTCCGGTGAACAAAGCAAAATCAGGCCATCAGCCCAATTCCCTGGGACACAGGGACCTAAAGTCATCATGATGGTTGGAGGTCCCCAAGAGAACAGGCTGGTCTGGGGACAGAAAAAGAAGGTGACATCGTTTTAAGAAGTGTCCTCCTCTTAGCTCAGAAAACTCATTAGCTGAAAGCGGATGGGAGAATTAGTACCTGAGTCATCATGTTTCCCAAGGCATACAAATCAGCTCCTGGAAGAGACACAGGGTCTAATGAAATTATTTTTATGGCTTTACCGTGGGGAGTCTCCTCCACTGCCTAGATGATTCAGAAGTGGGCACTGTGTATAGATTTTATTAGATAACCTCCAAGGCTTATTTTTATAAACTGGAATTTAGCACTTTGCATTCGCAAAGCAATTAATAGTGCCTGTGTTAGTTAATATCCCATTTTAGGTTCAAGAGCAATATTTTGTTACTTAAAAATTAATAGCAATGTCACAAAGGGCTTATAAAAAGAGATGGATTACTCCAATAGGGCAGTTCCATATAATGCTACGTTTTTATTTGCCATTACTTTAATTACTTAGATATTATTTTATATGTTTTCATTATTTTAAAGTGCCTTGGGAGTGTGAAAGATGTCTTACAGATAATGTATTCCATTTCAGCCAGAACAGCCTAATCATAAGTAGCTGTAGATTAATGCATTTATCACTTAAAATTTCTTTTTAATGTTCTGTAAGCAAGTGAAATTGATGTCTCGGAGAAGACAGATACTTCTCATGCCATGGAATTCCTCCTCCGAGAATATCTCTTCGTTAGATTACTAATAGTCCTTGGAAGAAAAAAAAAAAAAAAAAAAAAAAGCGAACAATCAGTAGAAAGAGCTGTACAGAAGCATGACAAACACTAGTTAAGAGCCAGTGCTGAGAAAATAGCACACATCCTTTGGATACTGAATATCTATTCTGAACTAAAGTGGGTCTTAAAATTCCACGTGTACAATTTCTTCTCCATTTCCTCCTAGGTGGGCTGGGGTGACAGCTCTGCAGAGGTAACCGTGTGGTTTTCCTTCAGCAGGCAAACTCCAGGCATAAACGTGACTCATGGTCACGACCCCTCCATGACGGCTTTTAAAAATAACCTATAGCCACTATTTTTAGCAAACCCGCCAGGCTGCAGGGCTGCCGGCTGCCTCTTTCACAAAAAGTAATTAACAATCTCTAATCCCTCACGTGAGGGAGATACTGAAGTTCCCGACGTGGAAACAAAAGATACGCTGTCTTTACAGGTGGACACGACTCTTGAAACAAAGCTGGCCACCCTCCTGCCCTTGCCCACCCTGGGAGAGGCAGCTCACTCCAAAAGGATCAGATCCAGCGGAGAAAAGCAAATAGTTTTAAACTTCTAAGAGGTGTTATAAATAAGGGGGATCTGAAGCAAAACGTTCAAAAGCAGCTGCATCCTCTCTTTTCAAACCAGAGCTTCCCCCTGACTTGAGCTCATTTGTTATTCAATTTCACTTCCCAGTCGCTGCTGAAGGTTTGAAAGCTTTTGGCAGGTTTCCGTGGAATCATTTAAGCGCTCTAATAGAAAGACCAGAAGGGCAAATTTTACAAATTCATTCTAAGTCAAACTCTCTTATTTTACAAAATAAGAGAATCTGTGATTTGAGAAGAGAGAATACAGGCCAGTGGGTCTAGGTTATGCAGGATGCCCTTTCAGTGGACAAAGATTGTTGGTCCAGTTGACAGACATCGGGGTCTGTGGCTCTGGCCAGACCCTAATTTCACACCTCTATCGACCGAGTCATCCTCTTGACTGTGGTGGACCTGTCTCTGCGCACTTCCCAATTTTCAGTGAACTTCCTTAAGCTGTTACAGAGGCTACCCATTTGGAAATGTTCGCTGGCTTGACACTTTCTTTGAAGATGATCGTAAGCAAGGTTACTACTGGTTGTGGCACATGCTTTAGGGGTTCAGTAAATGGGACTCCTGATGAATGCTTGTTTTTCTTAACACGACATTTTACCAGGTTATTTTCTCTTTAGTTTCTGATTGTTTTTCTGTGTTCTTGCTCTTCTTAAATTAACTTTTGTTGTTTTGTAGAGTACATTCTCTAGCAATCCTTTCACACGGGGTTTGTGAATGGTACATTTTCAGAGTTCTCGCTTGTCTGAAATGTCTCTATTTGTTCCCCATGGGAATGATATTTTCACTCAAAGTCTATATTCACAAGCTTTTTCCATCAGAATTTTAAAGATGCAGCTTCACCGTCTTCTCTCATCAACTGTTTTTGATAAGAAGTATGAGGTCAGTGTGATAATTTTTTTTTTCCCCCTGTGTACAATCTGCTTTTTTATTTTATTCTGCAATCTGCTTTTTCCTCAGGAAGATCCAGGACTATCTCTTTGTCCCTGGTATTCTGAAATCTCACCACAATGTCGCCGTTATGCATATGGCATCTTTCATTTTTCCTGCTTTGGTCTTTTGGTTACTTTTGTTCAGAGGATTCATATATTTCATTAACTTTGGAAATTTTTCTGCTATTATCTTTTGAAGTATTTTATTCCACTTATCCACTTTATCCTCTCATTCTGAAAATGTGTTCAGTTGGATGTGGGAACGTATGAAATTATTTTCCATGTTCCTAACTTTTCTTTCATACTTTTCATCTCTTGTCAGGGAATTCCTTAGTTCAATCTTCCAGCTCTCTAATTAGTTCTTCAGCTGTTCCCATTCTGATATTTTATCCATCTACATTTTTTTTTTTGAAATGCCAGCGATCAAAAGCTTAAAGACCTCCATTTGACTCACTTAATGTAATATCTGCTTCCATGTCCGTGAAGATACTGATCAAACGTATTCTTGAGTCACCTGTCTTTTTCAATTAACTCTACTTTCTCAGATGTTTGTCCTTCCGTTTGTTAAATTTTCTGTCTCCTTCCATGGGGCGGTTTTCGTGTGCTTACTGTTGTCAGCTTGAAGCAGGAGCTGGTAGGCTTCCACCCACCTGCCTGCAAATCCCTCAACCATCTTCATCAACAGGTTCCGGTGCGTCTGTGTCTCTGCTGGACAGCACTCTGCCAGGGCACCCCCCGCCCCCCCCCGCCCCCCCCCCCCCCGCCAAGAGCCAGCAGTGCCTGGGAGTTAATGTCCCCCCCGCCCCCCCCCCCCCCCCCCCCCCCGCCAAGAGCCAGCAGTGCCTGGGAGTTAATGTTCCTGGGGATGTGCTAATGTGAACAGAGGATATAAATCCTCCAGGTCCTCACCCCTCAATGGGGGCACCTTTGAGGTGTGACCTGTACTGTCGCCAGAGCTCCCCACTTGAAGCCAAAGTTATCTTCTGAGGGCCTCTGTTTGCTATCAGGGAGTGAGAGGCCAGTCCCTTCCTGGTCCCACATCCCCACTCCCCTATCCATTCTTCCTGGGAGAATGTCCTAATACATCAGCTTCCCCATAAATCTTCATCTCAGAGGCTGTTTATAAGAATCCAGCAGAGGGAAATAATGCCATTTGCAGCAACATGGATAGACCTAGAGATTATCATAGTAAGTGAAGTAAGCCAGACAGAGAAAGACAAACACCGTGTGATATCACTTATATGTGGAAGCTAAAATATGACACAAGTGAACTTATCTATGAAACAGAAACAGACTCACAGATGTAGAGAACAGACTTGTGGTTGCCAAGGCGGAGGGGGGGAAGGAGTGGGAGTTTGAGTTTAGCAGATGCCAACTATTACATATAGGATGGATAAACAACAAGGCATTACTGTATAGCACAGGGAACTGTATTCAATATCCTGTGACAAGCCATAATGGAAAAGAATATGAAAAAGAATATATATATATGTATAACTGAGTCACTTTGCTGTACAGAAGAAATTAACACAACATTGTAAATCAACTATACTTCAATTAAAAAAAAAAAAAAGAATCCAGCAGAGGGGGGATGGGGGAAAGGATCAATTAGGAGTTTGGGATTAATAGATACACACTACTATATATAAAATAGATAAACAACAAGGACCTACTGTATAGCACAAGGAAGTCTACTCAATATTCTGTAATAAACTATAAGGAAAAAAATCTGAAAAAAAAATATATGTATAACTGAATCACTTTGTTGTACACCTGAAACTAACACAACATTGTAAATCAACTATACTTCAATTAAAAAAAAAAAAGAATCCAGCAGAAACAGTGCTTATGTTTAAGTGGGGCTGGGCAGGGCTCTCTGTGAATCCTGTATCCATTTCCATAGCCTGGATCCAGTGAGTGGGGAGGAGGTGAACAGATGCTTAAACACATACACATAGAAATGGATATACAACACAAGACATGGGTATGTCTTAAGTCTTTTCTAGAAATTTGTAAGAAGAGGCCAGAATATGTGCTCAGACTGCTTTCTTGGCCCAATCTCCATAAACATCTGTTTAGTTTTTGTTCTTTTTTAAACAATTTTTATTAGAGTATAGTTGATTTACAATGTTGTGTTAGTTTCAGGTGTACAGCAAAGTGATTCAGTTATACATACACATATATCCTTTTTCTTAAGATTCTTTTCCCATGTAGGTTATTATAGAATATTGAGTAGAGTTCCCTATGCTATACAGTAGGTCCTTATTAGTTATCTATTTTATATATAGTAGTGTGTATATATTAATCCCTATCTCCTAATTTATCCTTCCCCCCTTTCCCCTTTGGTAACCATAAGTTTGCTTTCTACATCTGTGACTCTATTTCTGTTTTGTAAATAAGTTCATTCGTACCATTTTTTTAGGTTCCACATATAAATGGTATCATATGGTGTTTGTCTTTCTCTGTCTGACTTACTTCACTTAGTATGATAATCTCTAGGTCCATCCAAGTGGCTACAAATGGCATTATTTCGTTCCTTTTTTATGGCTGAGTACTATTCCACTGTATATATGTACCACATTTTCTTTATCCATTCATCTGTCAATGGACATTTTGGTTGCTTCCATGTCTTTGTTATTGTAAATAGTGCTGCTATGAACATAGGGGTGCATGTATCTTTTCAAATTATAGTTTTGTCCAGATATATTCCCAGGAGTGGGATTGCTGGGTCATATGGTAATTCTATAGTTAGTTTTTTGAGGAACCTCCATACTGTTCTCCATAGTAGCTGCACCAATTTACATGCCCACCAACAGTGCAAGAGGGTTCCCTTTTCTCCACGCCCTCTCCAGCATTCATTGTTTGTAGATTTTTTGATGGTGGCCATTCTGATGGTTTTTGTTCTTTCAACCAAAAGTCAAAGCTACAAAAGCAGAGCGATGCAAAATATTTGTTCCTGACGGCACACTTCTATCCTTTGAAGCACAAGTTCTGCTGCAGAACCTGAGCTCGGAAGTCAGTCCCTCATTCCACGGTTGAGCTCTTGCTATATGCCAGTCACCACAGCAGCCGAGGCCCCTGCCCTCACAGAGGACGAGGGCTTGGAAGCTCTGAGACTAAGTACTCGCTTTGACACAGGAAGCTCTCCCTTGAAGAAGTTAATCCTAAGGAAGGTATCTGAAAGAAGGAAAGGAAAACTATGTCCGTGTAAAGATGTTGGTGCTCACAAGCCTGAAAATGTGTAAAGCAACCTAAGTGGGTAACAGAGGAAAGGATAAATACTGTATGTGGGCCCACTAATAATGCAGAAATTGAAAATGATGGTGGTCACAACCACGGTGATCCCAGAAACTGCTTATAACGCGCAGTGAAAAGAGCTGACCGTCAAATTGTAGATACAGTTGATTCTGATCAATTCTATAAAATACATATGCGTGCAGGCCCAGATGGAGGGCAGGCACTCTAAGTAAAAATACAAGTGGTCTTGAGGTAGTAAGACGACAGATGGTTTTTCCTCTCTTCTGTTCTCAAATCTCTTTAATTGTTTTCCTATTTAAATTTTTTTAAAAGTTATTTTATTTCATTTATTTATTTAAAAAGAAATATTTATTTATTTGGCTGCACCGGGTCTTAGGTGCAGCTTGTGGGATCTAGTTCCCTGACCACGGATCGAACCCGGGCGCCCTGCATTGGGAGCGCGGAGTCTTAACCACTGGACCACCAGGGAAGTCCCCAAAAAAGACTTTTTAAATTGAAATATAGGTAATTTTACAATGCTGTGTTAGTTTCAAGTCTACAGCAAAGTGATTCAGTTAAACATATATCTATTCTTTTTCAGATTCTTTTCCGTTATAGGTTATTCCAAGATATGGAATACAGCTCCCTGTGGTCTACAGTAGGACCTTGTTATTTATCTATTTCATGTATAGTAGTGTGTGTATGTTATTTAAGCTTTTTTTTTTTTTTTTTTTTAAAGTTTGGCTATTAAAAAAATGTCACCAAATGATTCTTAGTGTTAGGAACCCGGCCATCTGTTCTCCTGGAATCTTGGTTGTTACCTGACTGGCCCCTTCTTGACATCCAGGTCCCAGATCAAATGCCACCTTCTGGGAGCAAGGACCCAGTTACCTCCACCCCCAGCGCCCACTCATTCCTCCCCACATTCTGGTTTCCTCTTCTTCAAGGCTGAAGAATTCGATCTGGAATTCTAGCTTCTTTCTGCCTCTGTTCACTTGTTTACTGTTTGTCTCGTGCAGGTAGAACATAAACCCCCTGAGAAGAGAGACCCGGCTCTTTTAATTACCTGTATCCCTCGTGTCTTCAGCGCCAAGCACTGGAGACAGTTTGTTGAATGAATGTGTGCATCCACTCACCCGTTCCATCGTCTTGATGTGTCACTTATAAAACACCTTTCAGGGCTCCCCTGGTGGTGCAGTGGTTAAGAATCCACCTGCCAATGCAGGGAACCATGGGTTCGATCCCCAGTCCGGGAAGATCCCACGTGCTGCGGAGCAACTAAGCCCGTGCGCCACAACTACTGAGCCTGCGCTCTAGAGCCTGCGAGCCACAACTACTGAGCCCGTGTGCCACAACTACTGAAGCCCACGCACCTAGAGCCCATGTTCCACAACAAGAGAAGCCACTGCAATGAGCCTGCCCTGTGATATACAGTAGGTCCTTATTAGTTATCTATTTTATATATAGTAGTGTGTATATGTCAATCCCAATCTCCTAATTTATCCCTCCACCCCATCCCCTGGTAACCATAAGTTTGTTTTCTACATCTGTGACGCTATTTCTGTTTTGTAAATAAGTTCATTTGTACCATTTTTTTTAGATTCCACATATAAGTGATAACAGTATATCCTTTCAATGTCACATTAGAACATTGCCTGTGAGGTCCTGCGAGGGGTTATTGAACTCTCTAGGGTTGTGCCGCCCCATACTGTCGTCACTTCTCACCAGTGGATTTGTTTTTTTGCTTGTTTGTTTGTGTTTTTTAAATTTTATTTATTTATTTATTTATTTATGGCTGTGTTGGGTCTTCGTGTCTGTGCGAGGGCTTTCTCTAGTTGTGGCAAGTGGGGGCCACTCTTCATCGCGGTGCACGGGCCTCTCACTATCGCGACCTCTCCCGTTGCAGAGCACAGGCTCCAGACGCACAGGCTCAGTAGTTGTGGCTCACGGGCCTAGTTACTCCGCGGCATGTGGGATCTTCCCAGACCAGGGCTCGAACCCGTGTCCCCTGCATTAGCAGGCAGATTCTCAACCACTGCGCCACCAGGGAAGCCCTGGTTTTTTTTTTTTTAATTAATTTATTTATTTTTGGCTGTGTTGGGTCTTCATTTCTGTGCAAGGGCTTTCTCTAGTTGTGGCGAGCGGGGGCCACTCTTCATCGCGGTGCGGGGGCCTCTCACTATCGCGGCCTCCCTTGTTGCGGAGCACAGGCTCCGGACGCGCAGGCTCAGTAATTGTGGCTCACGGGCCCAGTTGCTCCGCGGCATGTGGGATCTTCCCAGACCAGGGCTCGAACCCGTGTCCCCTGCATTGGCAGGCAGATTCTCAACCACTGCATCACCAGGGAAGCCCAAGTGGATTTGTTTTTAAGCTTTAATTACAATCCACTAAAATTCAAAATTCAGTTTTCAACCATAGTAGCCACATTTCAAGTAGCACATGTGGCTACTGGACTGGATAGCCAGATATGGAATATTCCATCATTGCAGAAAGTTCTATTGGAGAGCGCTGGTCTAAGGGATGGACTTTGTTTAATTTACCATTCACTGTTTTTTTTAAGAAAACTTCCTTATTTACTTATTTGTTTGTTTATTTATTATTTATTTTGGCTGCACCAGGTCTTAGTTGTGGCATGTGAGATCTTTGTTGCGGCATGTGGACTTCTTAGTTGCAGCATGCATGTGGCATCTAGTTCCGCAGCCAGGGATTGAACCCTGGCCCCCTGCACTGAGAGTACGGAGTCTTAGCACTGGACCACCAGGGAAGTCCCTCCATTAACTCTTTTCTTTTTTAAAAATTAATTAATTAATTAATTTTTGGCTGCATTGGGTCTTCTTTGCTGCGCACAGGCTATTCTCTAGTTGCGTCGAACGGGGGCTACTCTTCGTTGCGGTGAATGGGCTTCTCATTGCGGTGGCTTCTCTTGCTGCGGAGCACGGGCTCTAGGTGTGGGGGCTTTAGTAGTTTTGGCACGCGGGCTCAGTAGTTGTGGCGCACTGGCTTAGTTGCTCTGCGGCATGTGGAATCTTCCTGGATCAGGGCTCGAACCCGTGTCCCCTGCATTGGCAGACGGATTCTTAACCACTGTGCCACCAGGGAAGTCCCCTCCATTAACTATTGATTCAGGTGAGCTTGTAAGTCACATTCCAACTTAAAGATTTTCGTCCAAATAGATTTCCATCTGTGGGAAAAGACAACCTGGAAGGTTCCAGTTTTATTGCCCTGTGAGACATGAATTGTTCAATTTATCTCTAACTTAGCACAGTTATTTTGCATGCCTTTGCTAACTGACTAGATAAATCTCTGTTTCTCAAATTTTCCTTTGAATGAACTTTACCATCCTGCTGATTGCATCATTAATGAGCTTAGTGGATGGAATGGTGGTCCCCAAAACATCTGCCGTGTCCAAATCTGTTGAGTGTCCCTATGAGTGTCACCTTATTGGGAAAAAGGGTCTTTGCAGATGTCATGAAATGAAGAATTTTGAGATGGAGATCATCCTGGGTTCCTCACGTGGGCCTTAAATCCAATGATAAGTGGCCTTACAGGGGACAGGAGAGGAGCCCCGGAGGAAGAGGAGGTGATGTGAAGCCGGGGCGGAGAGCAGAGAGGTGTGTCCTCCAGGAAGGGTGGCTGCAGAAGGCTGACGGTCACCAGTCACTGGGAGACAAGCAAGGATTCTCCCTGAGGGCCTCTGGGGCAGTGCAACCCTGTGGACACCCTGACTGGGGCTTCTGGCCCCCAGAACTGGGGGAGGATACATTTCTATTGGCTTAATTCATCTGGTTAGTGGTAATTTGTTACTCTAGCCCTAGGACACTAATACAATCAGTTCAACAAACGTCTGGCCTGTGCTCATTTTATTTAGCTATATTTCTATGAGAGTCATGCTTTTAACTTGAAAAAAATGTCTTTTGAGATTTGCCATTTATATTCAAGTTCTGCTCTTCTTTTCTCTCGTCTTCCTACACTTCTTTTTCGCCTTTCTGCCCCTGACGGTGTTTGAGACCCAGCCCTTGACCTCCTGTCCCAGCCCAGAAGGAAGAACTAGTCCAAGTGTGCAGAGGAAGGGGATGGAGTCTGGAGCCGGGAGCACAGACTCTGGAACCAGCCTCCTGGTTCAGCCCTGGCTCTGCCTTGAGTCGTGGCACCTTGCACAAATCCTGTGTCCTCCCTGGTCCTTGGTGGCCTCATCTGTAAAATGGGGGAACAGTAGTAACTACCTCTGAGGACTTTTAATCTCCTCGCGATAGAGATGGAGCTCTACACCCAGGACTGAGGGAATTCACTGATGCCATGTGCAGCGAATCAACATATGACGTTGATTTTGTAATCGTCCTGTGAAAGGGCAACCATAGGGCTTTGTCTTTTCAGGTGTTAGGATGTTAACCTGTATGTCAACAACCTCTGCTTCCTGGCTTGGGCTCCCCGGGAAGTGAACTCAGAGAGTTTGTGAGCGGCGAGAACCCTCGGGTCCAACAACTGTGGGAGGGAGAGAGGGAGGGAAAAAGGCCGTGAGAAGGGCCCACGCCTTCCAGCATCGTCCTGAGTTGAGCCGATGCAGCCAGGCCTGTACCCAATCCCTGGACACGGGCCACCCCTGGCAGGTGCACCCAGGTGACAGTGGCTCCCTGCAGTGGGTGAAGGGGGTGACAGCTGAGGCCGTCCACGGACAGCCCTCCTCCTGGCGGCTGGGCCACCGGGGAGGGAGCTGGGGATGAATCACTGAGTCCCCCGCAACTCCGTCCATCCTCCTCCTCCGGGATGTCTTCAGGTTTCAGTATCCAGGGTGGGCTGGCTGTGGCACAGGGCCATCTTCCTCCTCCTCCCCCCCAGGCCCCAAGCCCTCCCCTCCCTCTTCTGCCTCTCGTTTGCCCTTGATGCTGACTAGTAAAGAAAGGGAGGGGAAGCTGGGGGGAAGGGAGAGGCCAGATCTGAGCTGGGAGCCCGTAGCCTCGGGCTGCCGTACTTCCCGCATCCGTGGAGCTGTGTGTCCTCCACAGCCTGGGGCGGCCTCACACCCCTGTCTGCAGCAGCAGGGGGGAGGCCTCTCAATAACCCAAGGAGCTACTCTTTTAAAGCTCGAATTCCAAAGGGATTATTCCTGTCAGGGGAAAGGAATAAAAGGAATCCGCTTCTGTAAACATGAAACAAAGATCAGAATAAGGGTTTAAAAGTAATGCTCAGCTAAGCCACGGAAAGGCATGGAAGATTGTACCTTGTTCTGAGAGGGGTTTTCCTTTCTGATCTGAAGACAGAGAAGTGGGTCACATGCAGGATTGGGCAGGTGGGAGCCGGCAGAGGTTTGAGACAAGAATCTCAGGCTCCCTGGCTGCTGAGAAAGGGTGAGCATACTTCTCCTCGGGACGCCACACCACGCTGTCCGCAGGGCAAGGATGGAGACAAGGTCGCAGGGGCGGAGAGGCTGAGGCTCCCAAGGTCAAGGTTGACGTTGCCTCTCTCTTCCTGGATTGGGATCCACTGAGCGCTACACCCCATCCTGCCACGTGGCAGCCGTGAGACCCCGGGAGAGTCACCCACTGCCCCTGGGCTTTGGTTTCCTTGTCTGTATAATGGGGATAATGCCCGGTGTATCAGTAATGGCCTTGTTTGTAAGCACAGAAACCGAGTTTGCCTTGTTAAACCAGAAGGGAAGTTACTGCAATGGGTGGAATCGTGGAGGGAGGGGGAAGGCGCGGGAAGCTGGGATGCAGAGAGCCGGGCTTGGGGTCACAGCAGGCTGGACCCATGTGCTGCTGTCCCCTACTCCACGGCCGCCCTCACTCACTCAGGGCCCCCGTGTCCCTGGAGAGGGCGTGGGACTGGCCAGGCCAAGGTCACCCCCACCTTCTCCCCCGGGGCTGGGCTGCAGCTTCATCAAGAAGAAAGCACAGATTTCCTGCCTTTCACCCCCACCAGGACCACACAGGATGACAGACCAGATCTAGTAAGACCAGAGCTGTTGCTGGACAGCAAAAGACAGAATCACAAACAAAAATCCCCTCAAACGGCTGGCACGCCTACCCTCTCTGGTTGTTATGAGACATGGTTAGAAGAGCTTTTGGCAGTAGTGAGTGCTCAATAAATAGAAGTCACTACTAATGGATTAATAAAGCGGGGTGCATTCATACCATGGAAGTCTACTCAGTCGTCAAAAGGAATCAACTCCTGATAAGACGACATGGATGATTCTTAAGACATGAAGACCGAAGAAAAGAAACCCAGGGCTTCCCTGGTGGCGCAGTGGTTAAGAATCTGCCTGCCAGTGCAGGGGACACAGGTTCGAGCCCTGGTCTGGGAAGATCCCGCAAGCCACAGAGCAACTGGGCCCGTGAGCCACAATTACTGAGCCTGCGCGTCTGGAGCCTGTGCTCTGCAACAAGAGAGGCCACGATAGTGAGAGGCCCGCGCACCACGATGAAGAGTGGCCCCCACTCGCCGCAACTAGAGAAAGCCCTCGCACAGACACGAAGACCCAACACAGCCAAAAATAAATAAATTTTAAAAAAAAAGAAACCCAAACCCAAACAGTACATACACACTGTATGATTCCACTTGTATGAAGTCCTAGACATTCAAGGAAGAAATCTGAGCTATGGTGATAGAATCAAAAGCAGTGCTCGCCTCTGGAGCAGAGACATAGGGTTCAGGATGGCCCGGAGAGGGCCATGGGGGGATTTTCTGGGATGTTGGACATGTTCTATATCTTGACTAAGGAGGTGGTTACTCAAGTGCAGACACTTATTAAAACTCATCAAAATACACATTTGAAGGCTGTACATTTTAGTCTATGTAAATTACACCTCAGTGAAAATGTTTTACAATTGTGATCTATTTCTTGTCATCAGTTGATGCAGGATGTCTCCCCAGTCAGATATCTCTGCCACAAATATCATGATACTAAAAACATAGCTGTATAACAAATTATTTCAGACTCCATCCAACTTCCACATGTTTCAAACATCATTTTATTTTATTTATTTTTTGTTCTTCAACCACAGTCCTTTTTTTTTTAAAGTGAAGTGTAGTTGATGAACAATATTGTGTAAGTTACAGGTGTACAATACAGTGATTCACAATTTTTACAGGTTATACTTTGTTTGTAGTTATCATAAAATATTGGCTATATTCCCCATGTTGTACAATAGATCCTTGTAGCTTATTTTAGACCTAACAGTTTGTGCCTCTTAATCCCCTACCCCTATGTTGCCCCTCCCCCCTCCCCTCTCCCCACTGGTAACCACTAGTTTGTTCTTTATACCTGTGAGTCTGCTTCTTTTTTGTTATATTCACTATTTTATTGTACTTTTTAGATGCCACATATAAGCGATATCATACACTATCTGTCTTTCTCTGTCTGACTTATTTCACTCAGCATAAGTCCATCCATGTTGCTGCAAATGGCAAAATTTCATTCTTTTTTATGGCTGAGTAGTATTCCATTTTATATATGTACCACATCTTCTTTATCCATTCATCTCAAACATCATTTTAAAAGAAAATGAAAAATTCCCAAAGTGCAAGGAGTTTGTCTTGATGGGTTTGGCTGTATCAGCAGGATGATCTCTCCACACGCCCCGCCCCCTACCTCCCCTCAAACTGAGAACAAACATGTAGAACACATTTATAGAAAGCTGACATTGTGACATCCAAGTGTGTGGTCAGAGGACTAGTCTTCTCGAGCAAGGAATAAACTGAGTTGAGTGTCGAACTCGTGGGGTCATCATGATAGGAGCACATACTAGTCTGCTATGGGTTGGAAAAAAAAATCAGTGTCTGTAAGTGCTGTTCTGAGCTGCCTTCCCAGCTTACAAGCCACTCAGAGACGGGCGGCCCACCACCTGGCCCCCACCTGGGTTATTCCGACATCCATGTGGGCTGCACGGAACACGCTCAGTGAATCTTTGTGCATTTGAATTGATTGGAAGCCTGATTCCTCTGGACAAATAAACAAACTTGCCAGGACTGGGCTATTCCAGCCCTGAGGTTGGTCCCCCACCCAGGAAAAGCCTGGACGAAGCAGGCATTCTTCTGAGAGCCCAGAACAACTTCAGCCCAGATGTTGCAAGGCCAGTCGTGACCTTCATGTCTTGCCAAATGCAGAGACGGCTAATTGCCACCCCCAGCATTCCTTCTCAACTTACTCCTTACTTCCTCTTTATTTGTCCCTATTTTTTTTAAATTTTATTTATTTATTTATTTATTTCTGGCTGTGTCGGGTCTTCGTTTCTGTGCGAGGGCTTTCTCCAGTTGCGGCGAGTGGGGGCCACTCTTCATCGCGGTGCGCGGGCCTCTCACTATCGCGGCCTCTCTTGTTGCGGAGCACAAGCTCCAGACGCGCAGGCTCAGTAGTTGTGGCTCACGGGCCTAGTTGCTCCGTGGCATGCGGGATCTTCCCAGACCGGGGCTCGAACCCGTGTCCCCTGCATTGGCAGGCGGATTCTCAACCACTCCGCCACCAGGGAAGCCCTGTTTGTCCCTATTTTTAACTGGGCACATCATGACCGAGAGTAAAAGACTGATTTCCCTGCCTCCTTTGTTGCTTGTTGTGTCCGTGTGATTTTCTTCTGGCCAGGGTGATGAATTCTGTGGGACTTCCCAGAAGGCCGGCTAAAGGGAGCTGACTCAGCAGGGTGGAGTCTCTTTTTGCATTTACTTCTCTTCTTCTGGCTTGCAAATCTGGCAGCCTGGCAGCCTGTCTTGGACCCCGAGGAAACCTTCAGGATGGAAGCCAAACACTAGGATGGAGCCCCAGAAATATAGATGGAGTCTAGATCCCACCATCCTTGGACGCCTGCCTCCGGACTTCCTTTATGGAAGGAAGAAATAGGCTGCTAGCACGTTTAAGCCGTTCTTATTTTTTGTATTTCTGTTTCGTGCAGCTAAATCTAATCCTCATTGACCCATAAGGCAAGGTTGCCCTTTTCTCCTTCTTTCACTGACAGTCATCCACGAAGCAGCCTTGACCTGTCCACCCTGCGTCCTGGGATTCATTGAGGGCGGTGAGCTAGTAGTTCACTCTCTCAGGCATATTTGCACTTGTAAGAGGACATCAGGAAAAGCAGTGCTTCACCCCAAAGAAGCATCATGGCGTCACTGGAAGTAAAATTTGGAATTCTGTAACTTTTCTGTGTAGATCTAGCTACAGGTAGGGACTCTAAGGAATGTATGAAGTTCATCCTCTGATTTTTCAACAGCTCCATGGAAGCACTTGGCCGCAGTAATAAGAGGAGAGATAAAAGTTAACTAGTTATGTTTCTTTGTTTCTCAGCTGACTTGATTTTTTTATTTTTAATTTTTTTATCGAAGCATAGTTAATTTACAATGTTGTGTTAGCTTCAGGTGTACAGCAAAGTGATTTATATATATATATATATATATATATATATATATTTTTTTTTTTTTTTAGATTCTTTTCCCTTATAGGTTATTACAGAATATTGAGTAGAGTCCCCTGTGCGATACACTAGGTCCTTGTTGGTTATCTATTTTATATATCATAGTTTGTATCTGTTAATCCCCAACTCTTAATTTATCTCTCCCCGCCCCCCCCCCCCAACTAGTTACATTTAAGATCCAGGCAAATATATGTTTGGAAAGGCTAAAAATTAGTGACTTGTTGGAGGGAGACATTGTGCACATTAATTTTCTCTAGTCTTTGGGAAGCATTTTCAAAGGAAAATTGTATTTTCTAACTTATATGCGGGTTCACAAAAAACTACACCTCATATCAAACATTTCTAAAAATGGTTGTCTTCTCTAGCATAATTACATATAAGTTGGAACTCTTTTCTTAAAACAATTGAATGGTTGGCAGAATTAGTAAGGAAATTGCTTTTGAATACAGAAGTTGAAAGTTCTTTGATTTAGAAGTGATTAGAGAAATTTATTCACTGAGAAGTGTCATACAACTATAATAAAAGTCATTATTCCTCCAAATACTGTAATTTGTATACAACACATGGGCTGATTTATGAAACTTTTTTCTTCCCCATGAACCATGAGTTTATTACAAACAAGCAGGTAAATTGAATTTTTTGATAGCTTTGTCCTTACCCATGACATCATTGTCTCTATAGCAAACTAACATATTTTCCAAACAGTCACATACACGCACATGAAGCATTCACCTTACCCTTTCTCTCACAAAGTCAGTCTCATGTTGGGGTAAAAAGGGTTTAGAGTATTCTAGATGATTCTAACTTAAAAAATTAATGATCAAGGAATCCTGTCTAATTCACTGTACTTCTTGCCACCTCTGAGTAAGACCATGGAAATTTTATCACAGTTCTTTAGATATGTGTGCAAACATGTATGCCCACACCCTTGCCCTCTGCACCACTTGTTTGTTTTAAGTTAACCTCTCACACTTGCTATATTGATAAAAATCAAGTTTCTCTGTGGTTGGTATCTGGAAACTAATTTTGATAAATCAGATGAACGAGTCAATAATTGGAAAATGGTACCACTGACTTGTCCAGCACCTGACTCTCTAATTTAATCGATCACTGAGCCCTTCCTTTTAAGTGCACTCCTTCCATTTGAAGGATGAGAGTTACATAAAGAAAGGGACAGGGGAGATAATTTTTTAAAAATTTTTATTTATTTTTATTTATTTATTTTGGCTGCCTTAACTTTTAAAAAAATTTTATTTATTTTTATTTATTTATTTTGGCTGCCTTGGGTCTTTGTTGCTGTGCGCGGGCTTTCTCTAGTTGCGGCGAGCGGGGGCCACTCTTCATCGCGGTGCGCGGGCCTCTCACTATCGCGGCCTCTCTTGTTGCGGAGCACGGGCTCTAGAGCACAGGCTCAGTAGTTGTGGCGCACTGGCTTAGTTGCTCCGCGGCATGTGGGATCTTCCCGGACCAGGGATCAAACCCATGTCCCCTGCATTGGCAGGCGGATTCTTAACCACTGCGCCACCAGGGAAGTCCCAGAGGAGAGAACTTGGATGCAATGCTCGGTAGAACCTCTTGCAGCAACATTAGGTTATTTACATTCAACTCTCCATATTCATTTACTGCACAGTTTTTGGTTGATATGGTTTCTTGTTGAACGTGAGATTTCTTATAGCTCATGTCCATTAGGAAAGGAGGAGCAGTAACAAGTTAAGTACCGCAAAGAAGCGTTACACATTCAATGACAGTTGCCTAAGAGAAGGCTGGAAATGTAATTTCGTCTGTGCTGTCTTCCTTTTCTCAGGTAGGTACCTTCGGTTCTGTGAGCTGGCATGCTTAGTGTCCAGCCAAAAACACAGGGCAATGGGACCTCCCTGGTGGTCCAGTGGTTATGAATCCACCTTCCAATGCAGGGGGCGCAGGTTCAATCCCTGGCCATAGAACTAAGATCTCACATGCTGTGGGGCAATTAAACCCACACATCCGCAACTACTGAGCCCACGCACCACAACTAGAGGGAAGCCAGGGCACCGCAACAAAGAGCCGACGCAGCCAAAAATAAATTAAAAAAAAAAAGTTCAAAAGGGTGAGTTCATAAAAACAAAGCAAAACAAAGCAAAAAAACACAGGGCAAACATGATGTACACCTTCGATTGCTTAACCCAATAAACAAGCCTAGAGCATGAACGTAGACGTCATGCCTGTTATTTTAATCATGGTTGAACAGGCTTGGCTGGACTTCAGTCATCTATCACCAGCAGTTTGTGCTTGCATTTGGGAGCAGTTCATAGACACGCCATCCTCTTTCAAGCCAAAGCCCATCCCTTGGCACTTCCCCTCCTCTGACTGTGGTCAGTGCAGTGGGTCCAAGGTCTTGGATCACCATGGCTGCCATATCCCCATCTGGATTGGCAAGGTTGGCTGGGTGAGTGGCAATGATCACAAGGTTGCTCCCCACAAATGCCTACTGCGCTGGTTCATTATCGCTTTTTAAAAACTTCATTCATTGTTTTTGTTTGATTGCATTGATAAGTTACAGGAATAATACATGCAATGCATGAATACATTCTCCTTGTAAAAATTAAAACATCTGAACTCAACAGCACCATCAATTAACTGGATATATTGACATCTATAGACTACTTCATCCAACAGCAGCAGAATACACATTTTTTCTAAAGCTCACATGGAACGTACACCAATATGGACCACATTTTGGACTAAAAACACACCTTGACAAATTTAAAAGAATGGAAGTCATACAATGTCTGCTCTCAGATCACAGTGGAATTAAACTAGAGATCAAGAACAGAAAGATAGCTGGAAAATCCCCAAATACTTGGAGATTAAACAGTATACTTCTAAATAACACATAGGGCAAAGAAGAAATCTCAAGAGAAATTTAAAAATATTTTTAACTAAATGAAAATGAAAATACGACTTATCAAAATTTGTGAAATCCAGCAAAAGCAATGCTTTGAAGGAAATTTATAGCATTGAATGCATATATTAGAAAAGAAGAAAGATTTAAAATCAATTATCTAAGCCTCCACCTTAGAAAACTAGAAAAAGAAAAGCAAATTAAATCCAAAGTAAGCAGAGGAAAAGAAATAATGAAAATTAGAGCAGAAATCAATTAAATTAAAAATAGGAAATCAACAGAGAAAAATCAATGAAGCCAAAAGCTGGTTCTTTGAAAAGATCAAAGAAATCAATAAGCTTCTAGTCAGGCTAACTAAGAAAGAAAGAGAGAGGACAAAAGTTACTAATATCAGAAATGAGAGAGGGGACATCACTACAGATCTCATGGACATTAAAAAGATAATCAAAGAATAGTATGAACAACTTTATGCCCGCAAACTAGATAACTTAGATGAAATGGATCAATTCCTTAAAAGATGCGACTTGCCAAAACTCACACAAGAAGAAATAGACAACCTCAATAGGCTTAAATCTATTAAAGAAATTGAATCAACAATTCTGTTTACTTCCAAAATAGAAAGCATCAGGTTCAGATGGGTTCTCTGATGATTTCCACCAAACATATAAGGAAGAGAAATTATACCAATTCTCTACAATTTCTTCCAGAAGATTAAAGTAGAGGTAATACTTCCTAACTCATTCTAGGAGGCCAGTATTACCACAATACTAAAAACAGACAAAGACATTACAAGAAAAGAAGACTACAGACCAATATCTCTTATGAACATAGATGTAAAAATCCTCAGCAAGACATTAGTGAATCACATCCAACAATGTACAGAAAGAATTACACACCATGACCAAGTGGAATTTACCCCAGGTATGCAAAGCTGGCTCAACAATAGAAAATCAATGTATCCATCACATCAATAGGCTAAAGAAGAAAAACCACATGATATTATCAATAGATACAGAAAAAACATTTGACAAAATTCAACACTCATTCATGATAAAACTCTCAATAAACTAGGAACAGAGGGGGGAACTTCCTCAACTTGATAAAGAATATGAACAAAAAAACCTACAGCACACTTGATGGTGAGAAACTATAAGTTTTCCTGCTAACATCAAGAACAAGGCAAGGATACTTGCTCTCATCACTCCTTTTCAGTACTGTATTCCTTAAAACAATACTGAAAAGTATTATATATAGTTGATTTTTCTTCCTCATCTTCTGTAGAGTAGAGGATGATGCTGTCTGAAGCCACGGGTCTGTCTATAATATCAGGTATCCCGAGGATGGAATTGATGAGTTATATCACATGCACACCCTCATTCTACATGCCCATTTCTGATTACATGTCTTTGTTCTTACCATCTTCCAGGTCTTTCCTTTTATCATCTTACACGACTCCTCCTCAAAGGGCTGGGGTAGACTTCCTCCTTCTCCTCCTCTCCCTTCCCTAAGCCACACCTGCACTGCAGCACCAAGGGGTCTGCTGGGTCTTTCAAACACTTCTCAACTCTGTGTGCCCACACAACCAACCTTCTAAAAATGGAGTGGCCGTAGCTGTGCTCTCCAGAAGCAAGGGAGGCTTTCCAAATGCTGAAGGATCACCTTCGACTTTGACCAAATGTGGCAGATTGAACGCACACATGAACTCTGCCCTCTCCCACACCCTACTAAACAACAGTATATTAAAAACAATGATACAACCCACAAGGCCAAAGAGAGCAAGAGGGGAGTTGGCAGCAGACGAGCCATGGCAATAAAATTTTGGAAAAGTGAAAGCAGATGGAAAAATGATAACTGACTTCACAGAACAGGGAAATTGAAACTTACTTTTTACAAAGTAGGGGCATATTTGCTTGGTAGAACTCTAGAAAGCCTCAGGATATGGAGGACCAAGTACCTCTAAACACTGGGGTGTAGGGTGGAGCTACACCCAGGGTTGATTGAAAGTTTAATTGATGACTAGTTAGATACCCAGATTCCTCTCTCTAACCAGTCAGCCAACTACCCTCCCTGTATTAGTCAGCCAACTACCCTTCCTGTATTAGTAATCTATTGCTGCATAATAAATTACCAGGTGATGTAGTGGCCTAAAACAAAAATAAACATTCATTACCTCACAGTTCCTGTAGGTCAAGGATTCTGGAAATGGCTTAGCTGTGTGTTCTGGCTGAAGGTTTCTCATGAGGTCAGAATGCTGGCTGGAGCAAGAGTCACCACCTCCGAGATGGTGATCCCTTCCTTCCCTGGCACTTTGGTGTTTGTTGGCCAGAGCCCTTGGTTCCTCACCACACAGTCTTGCCCACAGGGCCCCATGAGTTTCCTCACAGCATGGTGGCCGGCTTCACTCAGAGCAAGCGGTACCAGGCAGCAAGCTGGAAGCCACAATGTCTTTTACGATCTAGCCCTGGATGGAAGTCACACTCCATCATTTTTGCAACATCAATGTTGGTGACCCAGGCTGCTTGAGTCACTATAGGAGCCTCCTGCATAGGAGGTGCAGATAGCAGGGGGTGCGAATCCGTGGGTACCATTTTGAAGGCTGGCTTCTAAGCCCCCCCTCACCTCCTTCCTGTCTCTCTTCAATGTGAAAACAGAGACAAAGACCACCAGACATTCGAGAAAATAAATAAATAAATAAGAGACCAAACAAAGAGGAACAAAGGAATTCAGAGAAAACAAAATATGCAGGAAGCAGAAGGAAACTTTAAAAAAAGAAAAAAAAAAGGAACTAGACCTTCAGAGATAGAAGCTATCACGACCACGAAACAAGACTAGAATGTAATAATAATAATAATGAAAATCACAACAAATGCCACACAACTGTCTCCCCCCTCAACAGTCATGCAGTCCATACATTGTAACAGGCCTCCTTTTATTTTTTAAATACATTTATTTATTTTATTTATTTATTTTTGGCTGTGTTGGGTCTTCGTTGCTGTGTGCGGGCTTTCTCTAGTTTCAGTGAGCGGGGGCTACTCTTTGTTGTGGTGCGCGGGCTTCTCATTGTGGTGGCTTCTCTTGTTGCGGAGCACGGGCTCTAGGTGCACAGGCTTCAGTAGTTGTGGCTCGTGGGCTCAGTAGTTGTGGCTCACAGCCTCTAGAGCACATGCTCAGTAGTTGTGGCACGCGGGCTTCAGTAGTTATGGCTTGCGGGCTCTAGAGCACAAGCTCAGTAGTTGTGGTGTGTGGGCCTCAGTAGTTGTGGCATGTGGGCTCAGTAGTTGTGGCGCACGGGCTTAGTTGCTCCGTGGCATGTGGGATCTTCCTGGACCAGGGCTCGAACCCATGTCCCCTGCCTTGGCAGGTGGATTCTTACCCACTGTGCCCCCAGGGAAGCCCCAGGCCTTCTTTTAATCGGACTGTACCTGTATTAGCTCATTTAATCCTCAAACCCACCATCCAGAAGTAGAGCTGAGCCCAGAGCTGGAGCTCTAAGAAGGGCTTCAGCCCCTGTAAGCAGATCCCTTTCTAGAGAAGGAAGGAGCTCTGATTTCAGAAGCAGATCAAGCCGACAGCAGCTCAGCCTTGCCTTTGCAGCAGGGAGGGTAAGGCCCACAGGAGGGGTGAGTCTGTTGGGGGGAGGCTGCAGGGCCGAGGGGCAGAGACACGGGCACAGAACGGGGCCCAGCACCCTGCTGCACCCACACCCCACAGCCCCCCACGTAGCCTGTTGGCCGTAGGCTTCATGGAAACTCTGGAGCAGGACCACAAGTTTAGGGGTCAGAGGAGGACACTGGCAGTTACGGCTACCCCATGGTCTCCCCCAATGACCCCAGTTTTTTTTTTTTTTAATTTTTATTTTACATTGGAGTAGAGTTGATTTACAATGTTGTGTTCGTTTCTGCTGTACAGCAAAGTGCATCAGTTATACATACACATATATCCACTCTTTTTCAAATTCTTTCCCCATTTAGGTTATTACAGAATATTGAGCAGAGTTCCCTGTGCTATACAGTAAGTCCTTGTTGATTATCTAATTCATATAGAAATCAATATATATGTGTATATATTGTGTATATGTTAATCCCAAACTCCCAATCTATCCCTCCCCGCCAACCTTTCCCTTTTGGTAAACATAAGTTTGTTTTCTAAGACTGTGAGTCTGTTTCTGTTTTGTATCTTTTTTTAATATATACCATATATAAGTGATATCATATGATATTTGTCTTTGTGTGGTTTAGTTCACTTAGTATGATAATCTCCATGTCCATCCATGTTGCTGCAAATGGCATTATTTCATTCTATTTTAATGGCTAGTGGTGCAATCGGTTAGCACGTGGTACTTATATTACTCCTGTTCTTGACCATAATGATATGGTGACCCTTTAGTGGTCACTTAGTCAAGTCACTCTAAACCTTTGCCAAAGCCCTACTTCAGGGATAAGTAACCAGTGGTTCAGAGAGACCTTTCCAAGGTCTCACGGCTGCAAAGTGACAAAGTGGGGTCAGAGCCTAGGCTTGCTGGGCTGCCCACTGTATCTCTTCTCATAGGGCACAGTGTTTGGGCAACTCTTCCCCCTTCCCTGGATCCACGCCATTTACATTTCCACATCCTGATAGCGTGTTTGGCCACGTGACCTGCATTGGCTAAGGGAACGTTAGCTTGTGTGATGTGACCCAAGGCTTGAAATTCTTGTGCATTTGCCTTTGCTCTTTGGCTCCTCTGCTGTCACTGACGAGGACCTGCCTGGGCTCACAGGTCTCAAGAAGAGGACGAAAGATCTGGAGCAGAGATGCCCCAGCCGAGCCAGCCTAGATCGGCCAACTCCTGCTGACCCACAAATCCACAAGAAGAAAGAATTACTATTTTAAGCCACTGAATTCTGAGGTCATTGGCTGAGCAGCATTTCGGTGGCATCAGCTAACTGATCTACCATGCCGTAGAGATGCCTGCTGCTGAGATATATAACAGATGCCTGATGATTAGGTGTCACGGAGAGGTTCAGGGACTGCCTGGCTAGGGTAGCCAGATGTAGCAAAGAAACACACAGGACTCAGATCCTTTTAAATTTCAGATAAACATCAAGTCATTTTTACTATAGGTATGTCCCAGGCAATATTTGGGAAAGACTTATACAAAAAATTATTCGATGTTCATTTAAATGACACATTTAACTGGGCCTCGTGTATTTTATCTGGCCACCCTATTCTGGCAGATTTGCAAGAGTCACATTACACAGAACGCACCTGTGTGTAAAAGTGGGCCTGAACTAGAGATTAAGAGAGACGGACACCAGAAGTCAACTCCTGGCCCCTCCATCAGGCAATAAGAATATTCATAGGGCAGGCGCTAAGACTCTGAGGTTAGCCTTACCTGGAGGGACTGAGTCAGAGAAAAAGGTGTCTGAAATGTTAAGAAAGGGCAGCTTGCTAGTAGTTGGGGGGAGTCTCTTTCAGCTTTATTATTCAGCCACTCTACAATTGGGGGTGCATGGGGAGGCCCTTGCTTCCCTAGTTTCAGAGCCTGATGGTAACACGGAGAGCATCCCTCCCAGCAATCAGAAACCTGCATCCCTTTTGCTGGACCTGGGAAACGTTTCCCAGGTTACTGCACCATCTGTCTCCGAGGTCCCTGCAAGGAAAGGCACTGTGGGTGTAGGAGAGAAGGCTGCAGCCCAGGCCCAGGAAGGAATTGCCTAAGGACTGTTTGTCAAGAGGTCAGGCCAGCCAGCAAGTGGCCAGTGAAGCCAGGGGGCCAGGTGAATCAGAGAGAAGAAAGGGACCCCTGCAGTGGTCACAGAGCAGAGCAGCAGCGACTGGGGAACTCCATCCATCCTCCACTTTCGGCTCTCTCTTTAGCAGATTTGGACAAGCCCCTGTTTTCAGTTTTGCACAGTCTGTGAATAATCGCCAACTCAGTCCAGGAAGAAATTCCGTGCTGTCAGCCAGCAGCACAGACTGTTGCAGGAAAAATGACACAACTCCATCCTCTGGGCAAACCTGCAAATTATTACAAATTTCCCCATCTCTCCTCCACTCACACAGCTGGCTGGAGAAGCTGTCAGTTTTTCCATGGAGATGGGAGGCTTTTCCTCCATGTGGTTTCTCATGATCAAACACATCCCTACGGTGCTCTGTTGACTTTCATTCCTGGCACCCTTTTCTCCTGACATTGGGACGGAACTGGCCCAGGCCCTGCTCCGGAGTGCCCCGCAGGACTCAGACACCAAGGTCACCTATGCCTGGCCTTGGGGAGCAAAGACGGATCCCTGTGAAGGGAACACTGTCCAGCTAAGATTCTGCATCTCCAGGTGAATGACATCACGCAGACAACGTCCGTCACGTGGTGGTCAGGGCAGAACAGCTCCGACATGAACAACTGCCCGCTCATCTGACGACCAGGGCTGACTTAACCTCTGAAGCCTGCCCTGATCACAGTCAGCTCCAAGGTCCTGCTTCCTCCAGATTCACGCTCCTGCTCCCACGTGGCTTGTAGATTTCACAGCTGCTCTCCCACTTGCATTCAACCTAGTGAATAATTATCGTGCCCCTATGGGGCTCGGCACACTGTACTAGGCTCCAGGCAATCCAACAACTAAAATGCACAAGGTCGAGCTCCAGGAAGTTTGCTGTTTAGAAGGAAAGGAGATTCTGTAATGTGAGAAGGGACCCAAAGACCCTGCATGGTAGCAGTGGCCACTGAGGGAGGGGACGTGGAGAGATGCTTCCTGGCAGGGAAAGCCTGGAGGGGGTTCTCGTGGAGGAGACAGCCTTTGAGCTGGGCTTCAGTAATGGCTTCTGGAAGGTCAGGAAAGTCTAGGCACCAAGACAAACAAAGGTGAGGAGGAGGGACGGTGACCTTAAAGCACGGGGTTTGCAGGGAGAGGAGCGAGAAGTCAGGTTTTAGTACGAGACAAGGAATCAGAGCCTCAGAAGCACTTCCTCAGAGGAATATCCAGACTTTGGTTTGTGGCCCCAGCTGGACCCCAGGTGCTGGTGGGGTCTATCCCACAGTGCACAGCCCAACACCCGCCCCTTCCCCTCGTATTAAAAGTCTAGATTCTAAAATATTAATAGTTTACCCTGATAGGTTAAAGGATGACTCTTATGTGTACCAATGTTAGGTTGCCATCATGATTCTTTAGGCTGTTTCTTTAGAAGACCTCAAGTAGTTCTGAGCTCCAGCTGTCTCTGTTGATAAAGAGAAAGTAAATTCTCCCTGTTGCAAAAACTTTTGGAGCAGCAGGAAACCAACCTGTCAACTGAAATTGATTTAGTCACTCAACTGGAATGACCCGACCCACTTAACACATCCCCTGAGAGGGAGCTGTTTACTTCATTCAACCCATAGGATCAGGCTGATCGTCACACGATAACGTAACATCTTCGTTACATGGGGAAGTCAGGGTAGAGATGACCATTGCTGCTTGATAAATGGAGAAAGTGGAGTACAAATTTCACAGTGCCCCAGAGAGATATTCACTTCTAGCCCGATAATGTGTTCACCAGATCATCCTAGCATAGTTTCCTTAGGTATAGGATGCATTCCAGGCTTCCTTTGCATCTCTGTGTGTATGTTTCTCCTGACCACAAAGCCAAATGCTAGGGCTTCCTTATCATCACAGAGAGAGGGAGAAACCCAGTTTTTCAAAATTCCCCCCACTCCTTCCTAAATACCTGGTAGCCTCTGTTTTCTTCCCCTCACGACACTTCCTTACAACTTCTTTTGCTCTTGTTTAGAATACAGCCGACGCCTGAACGATGCAGGGGTTAGGGGCGTCGACCCACACACAGTTGAAATTCCACGTATAACTTTACAGTTGGCCGGGGTATTCGGGTATTCGCGGTTCTGTATCCGCGAAGTGAACCCACCGCGGACCGTATTTAGTGAAAAAAAACCCGCCCATCAGTGGACCTGTGCAGTTCAAGTCGTTTTTCGAGGGTCAACGGTCGTTCTTTGTGCTTTCTGTGTCACACCGTGCAGGCCGCGGGAGAGCTCAGAGCCCGACTCTCGAAGTTTGACTCTGACACGCTGGCTCCAGGCATTAGGTCCATGAGGAAGTGACATGTGATACCGTGTCAGCTTCCAAAACTTCCACCTGGCCTTGATCGCCTGGGGTCTCCAGACACTTGTGTGTGTTGATCGCGGATGCAGAACTGCTGCCGGCCTCGGAGGCGTCTCGGGGGCTATAGAGACCACTGATGAGGGGGCCAGGAAGCAGACGGTGGTGGGCTTAAGGTTCAAGCTTCGGGGACTGATGCAGTTCTGATGCAGGATTCCAGGCCTGTCTTTCTCAAGCCTCTGCCCGGCCTCCTTCTCACCCCGGGGCTTAGTGATTCACTGGCTTATTCTGCAAATACTCACCAAGGGGCTGCTGGCTTGCAGGCACTGTTCAGGTCCGGGAGACAGAGGTGGGGAAGCAGAGTCTCTGCCCTCACAGAGCGTCCCAGGACCTGGGACTCTGCAGCTAAAACTGGGCAAATCCTGGGCAAACGGGGACCCGTTGGTCACGCTACGTGGGGGACAGGCCATCAGCAAGCACACAAATAAATATGATAAGTTCAGAAGTGATACAGGCCAGGGAAATAAGGCGGGTGCTGTGCTACCAGTGGAGGGTAGGAGAGGCTTTTGTTGACAGCTGGGCACGGCGGGGAGGAGTGTTGCAGGCCGAAGGAGCCAGGACACAGCTGGCAAGGCAGAAGTCAAGAGAGAAAGGCTTGAGGCTGGAGTGGATGCAGAGGGAGCAGGTGGTGTCAGGGAGGCGTGGAAGGAGCTGGGATTCTGCAACAACGCGAATCCAGCAAATCAGCATTCACCGAGGCCGGGTCCGCCACCACGGGCTTTACTTGTGTTGACTCACTTTATCCTCACAACAAAGGTAGGCTCGTGTCATTATCCTGCCCACGTGATGGAGGAAGAAACCCAGGTACAGGAGGCGTGAGGACGTAGCCCAGGCTGATGCGAAAGAGTCCACCCCCCCCACCCCACTACCACCCGGCGTTTGGGCCAAACCCCACCTGGGGCCTCCCTGTGTGACCTGCCCAGTCCAGACCCATCGCACCCCAGGGCCTCCCGGGCTGTGTTAAAGTCACAGATTGTCTGTGGGCTGTGCCTCTGTAATATTTTCACAATGGGTTTCAAATGAAGAAACCAAGGAGGCGAAAAGATGATGGCGTATTGCCTTTTTAACTTCCACTCTGCTTCTTTATAACCACCCTCAATGTGTTATTTTTGCCCCTCCTTGAATGTAGAAAACAACATAGCCATCCAACTGCAGAGACTGTCATACAGGCAACAAAATTACTTTATCAGCTGTGGTTAACAATAGGGTTTTCTTTCCTCTACCATTTCTGATAAAATGTTTGCACAGCATTATATGGGGAAACACAGAGCTACAGCAACAAAACACGAACAAGGATAATTTGTGTGTTGGCATTTCCACGATAGAATGTCAAGTATTTCATACCCCAGTGATACTGAGCCTTTCTAAGCTGACTGCTTTGAAAAAATGTATGCTTTATGTTCATTTCATTATTAATCTTAAGCTGTACATATACGTTACAGACACTCTTTTTGTATGGTGTGTTTCTCAAACAATATTTGAAAGTCTGAATAAAAATAAATAGGCATTTAGAATGATTGCATCGAAATATGCATTGAAAATGATACTGTGTCAGGCAAACTAACAGGCAGTTGGAGAACCTTTTTTTTTTTTTTTTTTTTTAATTTTATGTATTTATTTTTGGCTGTGTTGGGTCTTCGTTTCTGTGCGAGGGCTTTCTCTAGTTGCGGCTAGTGGGGGCCACTCTTCATCGCGGTGCACGGGCCTCTCACTGTCGCGGCCTCTCTTGTTGCGGAGCACAGGCTCCAGACACGCAGGCTCAGTAATTGTGGCTCACGGGCCTAGTTGCTCCGTGGCATGTGGGATCTTCCCAGACCAGGGCTCGAACCCGTGTCCCTTGCATTGGCAGGCAGATTCTCAACCACTGTGCCACCAGGGAAGCCCCCATGGAGAACCTTTTTTTTCTAAGACCACCCTGCCCTTATTTCATGTAATGCCCCATCCTTTTCAGAATTCCCTGCAATGATCACTTTTAAAGGGACTTTGTCGCTTTTGTAGGACACAATGATTAATCAATGTGGACTCATTTCTCTCATTATTATTACAGTTCTTCTTCAGACAGACGCTTTCCAGGTGGTAGATAAGGATAATCAGATCCCAAATTTAACTAGAAATCATCACATCTTAAGAGTACTTACAAATCACATATTGTAAAATGAGTTGAAAAGTAATCTGTAT
The DNA here is from genome assembly GCF_949987535.1 of Balaenoptera acutorostrata. Lineage (NCBI taxonomy): Eukaryota > Metazoa > Chordata > Mammalia > Artiodactyla > Balaenopteridae > Balaenoptera > Balaenoptera acutorostrata. The sequence goes on from NC_080067.1 coordinate 4,030,128, forward strand.
GCATCATTTGAATTTTAGAGATTCCTTTATTCTTAAGAAATAGCTTTTATATTAAACCATAATAGACAGTTGAGACAGAAAAGTATCAAAAGGAAAAAAAAAGGTAGGCGAGACCTGTAGGTAACTCTGGTTTTGCATTTCAAAAAGAACCCTCAAAAGCAGAAGAGACCAGCCCTCAAGTCCCCCTGTGGTGTGTAGGAGCCTGGTGAAGACCTTGTATGGTCCGTGCAGATGTTTGATCTCAGGTTCACATCTGGTCCACAAGGGACGTGATGGAGGTTCATGCAGCCTCCAGAGGGAGAGAGTTTTGGAGCCTGAGGTGACGTATCTTTGGACTTGCCAACAAGATCAGGCAGTTTCGAGCATGAATACAGACTAAACGAATGTTTTAGTTTTTTCATGTCAAAGACAAGAAGAGGGGCTTCCCTGGTGGCGCAGTGGTTGAGAATCTGCCTGCCAATGCAGGGGACACGGGTTCAAGCCCTAGTCTGGGAAGATCCCACATGCCACGGAGCAACTAGGCCCGTGAGCCACAATTACTGAGCCTGCGCGTCTGGAGCCTGTGCTCCGCAACAAGAGAGGCCGCGATAGTGAGAGGTCCGCGCACCACGTTGAAGAGTGGCCCCTGCTTGCCGCAACTAGAGAAAGCCCTCGCACAGAAACGAAGACCCAACACAGCCAAAAATAAATAAATAAATAAATAAAAAAGTAAAATAGCTTTTACAAAAAAAAAAAAAGACAAGAAGAAATCACCTTAAGCGTCTCAGAGTGAGCAATCGGTAAAAATGTCACAAATACCTGCCATCTGACAACTGGATACTTGGTACCCAGGTTATTGGAATGAGGAATGTGGGCAGTGGGTGTGATTGATTGAAAAATAGTCTCCCCGGACTTCCCTGGTGGTGCAGTGGTTAAGAATCCGCCTGTCAGTGCAGGGGACATGGGTTTGCTCCCTGGTCCGGGAAGATCCCACATGCCGCGGAGCAACTAAGCCCGTGTGCCACAACTACTGAGCCTGCGCTCTAGAGCCCGTGAGCCACAACTACTGAGCCCATGTGCCACAACTACTGAAGCCCACGCGCCTAGAGCCCGTGCTCCGCAACAAGAGAAGCCACCGCAATGAGAAGCCCGCGCACCACACAAAGAGTAGCCCCCGCTCGCCGTAACTAGAGAAAACCCGCGCGCAGCAACGAAGACCCAACACAGCCAAAAATAATAAAATAAATTTATCTAAAAAACGGTCTCCCAAAGATGTGTCCAAGTACCAATCCCCAGAACCTGTAAATATTACCTTATGTGGCAAAAAAGTTTATATTACCTTATAAAGTTGTCCCTCGGTTTCCACGAGGCACTGATTGCAGAATCCGCCCTGCCCCTAATGTGGATACCAAAATCCGCAGATGCTCACGTCCCTTATATAAAATGCCGTAGTACAGTCTGTCCTCCATGTCTTCGGGTTCTCAATCTTCCCACAGGTGCAGAACCCACGGGTATGGAGGGCTGACCATATGGCAAAAGAGGTGATTAAGTGAAGAAACTTGAGGCTCTTGCTCTGGATTATCCAGGTGGGTGCGAAATGAAATCATATGTCTTTATAACAGAGAGGGGAAAACAAAGGAGGTCCGACCCAGACCCACACGGAGATGAAGTGATATGAAGATAGAGGCAGAGATTGGAGTGATGCAGGCACAAGTGGAGAAACACCCGCGCCACAGAGCCTCTGTAGGACGTGCAGCCCTGCTGACACCTTGATTTCAGACGTCTGGCCTCTAGAACTGTGAGAGAATAAATTTCTGTTGTTTTAAGCCACAAAGTTTGTGATCACTTTTTACAGCAGCTGCAGGAAACTAATACAATGGGTAAAAAGTATGGGGAGAGATAAGAAGGAGAGGAGATTATTATTTTTTAGCTGTGTACTCATGGAAGCTGAGTCCTTCTGAAACAGTGCGGGACCCTATGGTCCTTCCCCCTCCCCATGTCCTCAGCCTGCCTTTTGTGTGTAGAAAAACTTTAGCCAAAGAATAAGTTTAATCAGAGAAGTGAGCAAATGCAGAAACAAAGGAAAATAGTCCAACAAGACTAAATAATAATAGTTTCGTGATTGAGCATAGTTAACGACCCCTAGTCCCTCCTCAAGGGCTATAGGTAATGTTCTGAGCCCTATCGTGTGAGCTGTCCTGTAGATACTAAAACCTCCACCAGGTGGAAGAAGTTAACTACATGATGACCAGACTGTAGCCATGACATAAGCTGCCACAATTCCGAGAGTTGGCCTCAAAGAAATGGGAACAAACCGACTCTGGAACTATAAAGACTCACTGTACTTAAAACAATCAAGATGACACTGATGAGACCACCGATGACCAATTTCAAGGTGACCGTCAGAGCTGCCTGCGCTGTTTCTGCAGGTAGCCCCCTCCCTCCATCTATAAAACCTCTTGCCCCCTGATTGTCAGTGGTGGGGGGGGAGTTGGCCTTTGGATAGGAGTCTGCCCTCCCGCCCAGGTTACTGGCCTCCAAAATAAGGCAAACTTTCCTTTCCACCAACCTTGCCTCTTTATTGGCTTTTGAGCGGCGAGCAGCCAGACCCCACTTTTGGTTACACTTCCATTAAGTCACTGTGCAAAGACTCTGGGAGCAGGCAAACAGCAACAGCATTCCGTGGCAGGCAGCGTTGTAATATGGGCACGATCTCCACCCCCCCAGTGTTTCTCCTGTGTTTATGTCACTTTACATGGTCCAGGGATTTTGTAGATGTAATTAAGGTTACTAATCAGTTGATTTTAAGATAGAGAGGTTATCCCTGTGGCCCTAACCTAATCACACCAGCTTCTTTAAGTGCAGAGAGTCTTCTCCAACCGGTAGCAGAAGGGGATGTCATTGAGACACACTGGGCTGGCTTGGAAGAAAGCAAACATCCATACTGAGAAATGCTGATGGAGAGGGGTGGGGAAAATGGGGACCGTCGTCCTGCAGCCATAAGAGAATGGGTTCTGCCACCTACTAGTGAGCTTAGAAGAGGACCATGAGGCCCAGATGAGAACCACAGCCTCAACCAGTACCTTGATTTGACGCTGTGATAACCCTGAGCAAAACCCAGCCACACGGTGCCCCACTTCTGACCTACAGACCTGTAAGCTAATGAGTGGGCGTTGTTTTAAGCTGCTAGGTTTGTGGTGCTTTGTTAGGCAGCAGTAGCTAACTAATACACATATCCAGTTAGTGAACTAACGTGGAGAGGGCAGAGAGATTGCAGGTATGACAGAGTTCTCTCCCATATCACACCTCTACTCATTCCCGCCTCTCCCCATCACCCATCACACGCACACCCACGATATGCCTGGATTGCAAAGGATCTGCCAAAACCCAGGACACATTTTCTATGATCTGATCTCTCCAAGTGAATCCTGAAGAAATCAAGCTCTCAGTCCAGCAGAGGTTCTTTGCAGGCAGGTGCTAAAATCATATGATATGGAGAACAGACTTGACTGTTCCCAAGTGGGTCCATATCATTATGCAACACACACACACACACACACACACACACACACACACACACACACACAATGGTACAGCTAAGTGCTAAAATGTATTATGCCCATTTTCAAGAGGGAAAAACTACAGGCATTCACCACTTTAACCAAGAGGAAGAAAACTGCTCTGGACTCAAACTCAGAGAATAAACCTCATCTCTCTGCACTCACCCCACCCCTTCCGGGCGCTCACCTCCCTGCTCTAGGGCTCTTCCACACGCTTTTCTTCTGCTTGCACTTCCACTCTTCAAATGGTTGACTCCATTTTTAAGGTTTCAGCTTAAATATAATCTCCCCAAGGACTCTTTTCCCTGACCACCCAATCTACAATTGGTCTCCGATGTCAGTCTCTCCAAGTTTCTGTTCTTTTTTGTCATGGCACTTTATCACATTTTGTAATTATATATTGACTTCTTTGTCAGTTTGCTTGACCACAAGAGTATAGCTTTATATATTATTCAGTAGTCTTTTGTTTGCAAGCAACAGAAATCCCCTCTGGCTTGCTTAAACTACAAAAGAAGGGTAGCTTGTAAGAATCAAAGAAAATGCTGCACGCCAAAGTCCCAGCAAGGGCAAGAATGATGATTACTGTAGGACTTTTCAGCCCTTCTCTCACAATTCCAGCCACTTTAGAAATCTGGGTGTCTCCACTCATGTTTCAAATTCCTGGGAGAGAGAAACTGAAAGGTCAGGTTGGGTTGAGCTTCCACCCTTGGACCTCACTGTGAGCTCCTATGATGGACCCAGTGTGAGGTCGAGAAAGCACAGTCTGTTAGTTTGTTATCAGAAGGAAAGCGGGGTTGACATTGGATGGTTCTGGACAGGGAACCTATGAGGTGAATATAGATTATGCAGAAGGCTCTGGATGGAGTGATGTTACCAGAGCTGTGGGTCTCTGACTTTTTCAGTCTCTGGTTGGTACAAGTCTCCAGCAGGTGTTGCCATCATCAAGAAGCTTTATGTCACTGTGCCTAGGTGTTACAGACTGAATATCTCTCTCCACCCCCACCCTCCCAGATTCATATGTTGGAATCTAATCCCCAGTGTGATGGTATTAGGAGGTGGGGCCTTTGGGAAGTGATTAAGGCAGGAGGGCAGAGCACCCGTGAATGCGATTAGTGTCTTTATAAAAGAGGCCCCGGAGAGCATCTTCACTGCCTCTGTCATGTGAGGAGATAGTGAAAAGACAGCCACCTATGAACAAGGAAGCAGGCTCTCACCAGACACTGAATCTGCCAACACCTTGATCTTGGACTTCCCAGCCTCTAGAGCTGTGAGAAATAAATGCCTGCTATCTATAAGCTTCCCAGTCTATGGTATTTTGTTATAGCAGCCTGAATGGCCTAAGACAGAAATTGATAGGGAGAAGTGGGGTGCTACCATAACAAATAAGGAAGAAAGAGGGAACCCAGGAAGAAAAGAGGGGAGCTGTAGAGACAGCCCCCCTTTTCTTAGAGAACACCTAAGTAATCCTGAGCAGAATGTTGGTCGAAATATGGATGGTAAAGGCCATTCTGATGAAATCGCGGATGGAAACCAGGAACATGTTATTGACAGCGGAGAAGGGCCGTGCTTATTATAAAGTGGCAAGGAGTTTGGTTGAATCGCTTTCCTATCCTAGTGTCTTGGGGGAGGTCGAGAAAATTGGATGCTTAGCTGAAGTTCTATCTAAGCAAAGTGCTGAAGGAGTGGCCTGATTTCTCCTTAGCGCTTCTAGTAAGATATGACTTAAAGACATTCATCAACAAGGAAGCAGAACTTAAAGATTTGGAAAATTCTCAGCCTGTCAGTATTGTTGTGATGAAACACTCAGGCTAAACCATTGTCTGAGACAGAGGTAAGTGTGGATCAGCCATCTCAGCTAGAGGCCGGGGAGCTGGTGTGCAGCACAGGGGAAGAACGACCCCAAAGGTAACGCAGAGTAACTTCGAGCCCTTTCCAAGGAGGGTTTGGCACCTGCAGGACCTCTGTGCACGCTGCCAGGGCTGCCTTCCACCCAGGCTCTGCTGCCCACACCTGCCGTGCGCCTCAGCTGCCTCCGGGGGGCGCCTGCAGCCCCTGGGCAGCGCGGGCTGAGGTGCCTCCCCTCCAGAGGGAACAGGTAAAGTTGGCAGCGTCTGCGGAGCTGTCTGAAGAGTACATGAGCCACGGGGCTATGATTGCCTGCCTCCGCCGGGGTTCCAAGGGGAGCCCAGGCACAGAGCCAGGGAAGAGCCCTCAGGCCAAGCCAGGGGGGCGGGCAAGACCACCTCCAGCCTTGGGGCCCCAACCCCAGCCTGGTAGGAATGTCCACCCTACACCTGATCCACGACTGTAATTTTGAAAGCACATAACTTGTTTGATTTCACAGGTTCACAGCCGGAGAGGAACTTGCCTCTGCATCAGTTGTACCTTAGGGCTCACCTGGATCTCATTTAGATGATATTTAGATGAGACTTTGGACTTGGACTTTGGAGACTTTGCTGGAAACAGTTAAGACTTTGGGAGCCATTGGGATGGAATGAAAGTATTTCACATGCAAACAGAACATGAATGTGGGGGTCAGGGGCAGAATGCTGTAGCATATTTGCGAATACCAGTCTATAGTATTTTTTTTAATAGATGAAGGCACTAAATAGACTAAGACGGTAGATAAACCAGCTGCCACGGCTAATCCAGTCTGTGTGTTTCCTGGAGCCAGAGGCATCCAAAGGCACCCTTGGCAAGACAGGCTGGACAGCAGGATACAATGAGACAAACGGTGACTCCAGAGAGAATCTTGAGTATGAATCCAGCATTACCACTGTGACTGTGGCCAAGTCAGCCTGCCTGCGCCTTGATTTCCTCATCCATAAAATGGGTATAATGATATACGTTTGTGAGGACATTGCTTTTTTTAAAAAAATTTATTTTATATTAGAGTATAGTTGATTTTACAGTGTTGTGTTAGTTTCAGGTGTACCGCAAAGTGATTCAGTTATACATATACATATATCTATTATTTTTCAGATTCTTTTCCCATATAAGTCATTACAGAATATTGAGTAGAGTTCCCTGTGCTATACAGTAGATCCTTGTTGATTACCTGTTCTATATATAGTAGCGTGTATATGTTAATCCCAAACTGCTAATTTATCCCTCTCCCCTACCTTTCCCCTTTGGTAACCATGAGTTTGTTTTCAAAGCCTGTGAGTCTGTTTCTGCTTTGTAAATAAGTTCATTTGTATCTTTTTTTTTAGATTCCACATGTAATTGATATCATATGGTATTTGTCTGTCTCTGTCCGTCTGACTTACTTAGTAGGACAATCTCTAGGTCCATCCATGTTGCTGCAGATGGAGGACATTGCTTTAAATGACTGGCGAATAAAGCCTGACAGGGATTCCTTTGCACCGTATCCCTGTTATTTTCTGCATAAACCTATTCCCATTAGAAATTATTATATGCATTTATGCATTGGTTTATCTGTCTCCCCACCAGAATGAATGTTCTAAGAGGGCAGGGACTTCGACTTGTTCAAGGGTGTATTTCCAGTGCCTGCCACATCATAGGTGCTTACTAAATACTTGTTGAATAAATGAACACTCACCTGAATGAATAAATGGGGACCCGAGAGGGAAACAGAAGGGAATACGATGGGGATCATCTTGTTCTGGAGTCTCATATGGATGGAAGTCACTTAAGAGCTCCAGCAAATAGTATCCTCTAAGCCACATTTTCTCTGTTTGTGTTCTTCTCTTTATTTTCCTTTTGTCATCCCATGACTGTAGTCACTCTTGTTGAACATTCTGCAGTGCCACCCAGTAACAAGAGGAAGCCTGGGGGTCAGAGGAACCTCCACCTCTAAAGGTGCCAGGACTCCGGTGACAACAAGAGCTAAGGAGTCAGGAACCCTGGTGGAGGTGCCCCCTCTGTCCTGAATCAACCTGTGAGCCCCCCCGGTTGTCTATTTGAACAGAGAAGCAATTTCCCCAATACTTCCTTACAGGGGTGAGGATTCAATCACATGATGGGACACATAGTAGGTCCTACAGGAATGTCCGTTCTAGAAATCAGGCTAAAACTCCATAATTCCAGCCCAATACGTTTTTCCTTCAGAATGATAAACTGGACTTTCTCAGAATTCCTGCCAGCTTTGGCCCCTGGCATTTCCCCTTTCTCAAGAGAAATGTTCCCTTCTTTCCCATGAGCGCGGGGCCTCTCAGTCCAGCCAGGAGATGTAAATTGCCCAGAGAGCAGACCATCTGCAGTAGAATCTAGTGGTTCTTAGGCAGAGAAGTTAAACACACAATGGAATGCCTGACCCCTCATTCTGAAGTGTTTCCACCTGCTTTGTAATTAAACACCCGTTTATGGCCCCGTGGGAAGGACGGGTGAGCGGCAGTATGTTTTCTAGTTAACTTCTTTTGTGACCTGGCAAGTTTCCCCTGATTGTCAAGGCGCCCCCCAACCCTAGTTCCCCGGGTAGACGGTGCTGCCTGCGGAGTTGAAGTCCCTGCCCTGCTGGGACAGCCTGCCGGCCGGCTGGGACACAGTCTCCTGAGCAAACGCAGCAGAGATGCAGCAGGTTGCCTTTCAGCCAGGAGTTTTAGGGTTGCTTGAGATGTTTTTACCTTTTAAAATACTTCAGCCTGTTTTATCTTGAGACAATTTCTGCAGGACGCCACTGGGGAGTCTCAAATTCTAAGATTTCAGAAATCCAAGGAAGCCGGGGGAGGGTACTGGTGAATTTCAGCAAGTGTCTCTGGCCAAACCTCCCACCTGTGAGACCCTGGGGGGAGCTACTTAACCCCTCTGTGAAACAGGAATCATAGGAATACGTTCCCATGGGTGTGTAATGAGGACAGAATGACTTAGAACAGTGCCTGGCACATGACATCATTCAAAAAATAGTCCTTTCTCCCTTTTCCCTTCCTCTGCTTCGCAAAAGACTATCTTCATTGACTGAGTAGGAAATACAGGAACACAATTTTTTTTAAAAAAAATGAAACTTACACACAGATTACAGTGAAAAAACTCCATCCCACTCCTAACCAGCGCCACCCCCCCCCGCCCCCGGGGTGTCATCAGTTTCTTGGCATTCATCCAGATGCTCAATGAGACACACGTTTGTGTTTGTATATGTGCACTTTACAAAGACAAATGGTAGCACACAACACACTACTACACCTTTTTAAAAAAGGTATAACAGCTTTATTGAGATATAATTCACACCCTATACAATTCACCCATTTAAAGTGCGGCTTGCTTTTTTATGTATCGTTTATCTCAGATAGTTCCACATCAGCATGATTACATCTGTCTTATTCTTTTCTACGGCTGCATCTCATTCCACTGAATGTATGTACCATGATTTTGTTTACTCAGCTCGCTACCGCTAGACATCTAGGTTGCTGCCAGTGATGCAATATCTTTGGTCGTAGTCTTGGCCTATGTCTAAGCATTTCTCTGAGGTCTTTTTTTTTTTTCCCTGTCCCAATCCCTTTCCTGGAAGTATGGACCCTCTCCTCAGTTATCAAAAATGACATCTCGGGGCTTCCCTGGTGGCGCAGTGGTTGAGAGTCTGCCTGCCAGTGCAGGGGACACGGGTTCGAGCCCTGGTCTGGGAAGATCCCACATGCCACGGAGCGACTGGGCCCGTGAGCCACAGTTACTGAGCCTGTGTGTCTGGAGCCTGTGCTCCGCAACAAGAGAGGCCGCGACAGTGAGAGGCCCGCGCACCGCGATGAAGAGTGGTCCCCACTTGCCACAACTAGAGAAAGCCCTTGCACAGAAACGAAGACCCAACACAGCCATAAATAAATTTAAAAAATTAAAAAAAAAATGACATCTCTAACAAACCAACATGCACATGATGCTTGCAAAACATACCTCTACATTGTTCTGTTGGGGTTTTTGGCTTATGGTTTTAACCTATACTGGGTAAAGCATGCATTAGCTTTATTAATTACTGTTACTACTACTACTATTATTATTTTTAAAATAATTTCTGATTTAGTTTTTTTTTTAAATTTTATTTATTTATTTATTTATTTATTTTTGGCTGTGTTGGGTCTTCGTTTCTGTGCGAGGGCTTTCTCTAGTTGTGGCAAGTGGGGGCCACTGTTCATCGCGGTGTGCGGGCCTCTCATTGTGGCGGCCTCTCTTGTTGCAGAGCACAGGCTCCAGATGCGCAGGCTCAGTAGTTGTGGCTCACGGGCCCAGTTGCTCCGCAGCATGTGGGATCTTCCCAGACCAGGGCTCGAACCCGTGTCCCCTGCATTGGCAGGCAGATTCTCAACGACTGCGCCACCAGGGAAGCCCACTACTATCATTAATGAGACAGCTTTATGACGGGGGCTTTATGGCAGGAAAGCACCAGGGAAAATTTCGGGGATATCTGTGGTTGAATTTCGATGGAACACTATTTACTCATTGTCAAGGCTGGGTTTAGCGAGAGATAGTCGTGGACACATCATGCAGGCTGTAGAGTCAATTTCCCTCAACCTCCCTTCTGTGCTGCACTTGGAAATGAGCTAACACGGGCTCACACGGAGCACATCCCGTACCACGGCCCTCCTAGACAACCCGAGGCTGAAATGAAGCCTCCTGAGAACTCGTCTGACAAGGGACCAGAGGCACTTTTCAGCCTGTCTTATAATAACAGCAGGAAATACTTACAATAGCCTTTACTACGCGTCAGACACAGCTCTGAGCGCTTTGCATGTATTAACTCAGTTACTCCTCGTGACAAGGCCCCCATTTTACAGAGGAGGAAACAGGCACACAGAGGCTCCAAGACTCGTACAAGGTCTTCCGACTAGTTTTGTTAACTGCCCCTCTCTGCTGCTGTAGAGCCTGCAGGAGAGGCTGTTTGGTGTCTAAGCAATGTCACATAAGAGAATCCAGGACCCCGCACAGCGCTGGGCATACAGAGAACACGAGATACATTGCAAGGATTGTTCTTACATGATTCCTGATATTCACATTCTCCGGCTTCTTGTTAAATTCTTCCAGCAAACATGTGTTCTCTTGCATCCTGAAGGCTTTCAGGAATCTCCTCTGAAGACACAAACAAGCCTGCGGAAAAAGAAATGCTCCTTGGTTGGAAAGAGGTCGGGAAAGAGAAGGGCCCTGGGCTCGATTCGGGGCTCAGTAACCTGCTAGCTGTGAGGCCTTGAGCGACTGTTTTCACCTTCATTAAGCCTCCGTTTTCTCACCTGGAAAGGTGGGGTAGGAAGAGTGCCACGGTTGCCTCATGAATCGCTGTGAACGTGAAATCATGAACTTGAAGCTCAGGGCCTGCAGCAGGGAGGCCTTGACAGTGGTGGTGAACTTATCAGCTCTGGGGTCTACCTGCTTGGTTTCAAAACCCACCTCGACCACTACCAGCTGTACCAAGTTGGGCAAGTCACTTTGCTCCAAGCCCCAGCGCCTCATCTGTAAAATGGGGCTTTTGACGGGCCCTACATGGCGGCGTATTTACAATATTTAAGTGGGACACACCTGCAACGTACCCGACACGCAGCAGCGGAACAGGGTTGGGCACAGCTGTCTTTGTGGTCTGGACTTTTTTTAAAATTTTGGCCACGCTGCTCGGCTTGCAAGATCTCAGTTCCCCAACCAGGGATGGAACCCGCGTCTCTGCAGTGAAAGCGCCAAATCCTAACCACTAGACCACCAGGGAAATCCCTGGATTTATATATATACACATATATTTTTTAAATTTATTATTTATTTATTTTTGGCTGCGTCGGGTCTTCGTTGCTGTGTGCGGGCTTTCTTTTTAGTTGAGGCGAGCGGGGGCTACTCTTCGTTGTGGTGCACAGGCCTCTTATTAAGGTGGCTTCTCTTGTTGCGGAGCACGGGCTCTAGGCGCGCGGGCCTCAGTAGTTGTGGCTCGTGGGCTCAGTAGTTGTGGCTCATGGGCTCTAGAGCGCAGGCTCAGTAGTTGTGGCTCACGGGCTTAGTTGCTCCACGGCATGTGGGATCTTCCCAGACCAGGGCTCGAACCCGTGTCCCCTGCATTGGCAGGCAGATTCTCAACCACTGCGCCACCAGGGAAGCCCTGGATTTATATTTTTAATGGTTGTGTTAGTCAGGGTTCTCCAGAGAAACACTTTACTGCCCATTGTATTGGTTTGCTAGGGCTGCCATAACAAAACACCACAGACAGGGCAGCTTAAACAACAGAAATTAATTTCTCACTGGTCTATGGCTGGACGTCCCAGCTCAGGGCGTCGCGGGTTTGGTTTCTGCTGGGGCTCTTCTCCCTGGGGCGCAGATGGCCGCCTTCCCCTCACATGGCCCCACTCTGTGTGCATACACCCTGGTGTCTCTGTATGTCCTCATCTCCTTGTCTAATAAGGACACCAATCAGATTGGATTAGGGCCTGCCCTAAAGGCCTCCTTTAACCTCTTTAAAGGCCCATCTCCAAATACAGTCACATTCTGAAGTACTGGGGGGGTGACGGCTTCAACATATGAATTTGGGGGCACACAGTTGGGCCCATAACAATGGTGGAAACTCACCTCGAAAGGATTGCTTTGAAGATTACAGAAACAAGACACATGGCAGGTTTGTGACCGTGTCCATAGCAGGCACTCTATAAACGCTGTTTTTGTTCTGTCATCTTGAAAGCCCTTTGGAGCTGTAACACACGGGCTTAGTCCTCAGCTGGTGAGGACCATGAGGAGGGAATCTGGAGAACTGATGGGTTATCCTTGCCAGCTGAAGGGAGGAAGGAGCAAGCTCCCTCCCCAGCGCTTGCCAGATGCAGTGGTTCTCAAGCTTGAACTTGCATCCAAATCCCCTGAAGGGCTTGCAGGTCGCTTGTCCGTTGGCCTTAGACCCGAGGATGGACGATGGGCATTTCCAACCTGTTCCCAGATGCTATTGCTTGTGCATGGACCACACAATGAGAGCCACGAGCCTAGTGGCTTGTGCATCAGAGGCTAAGAGTGAAGAAGAATGGGTCGCAGAGGGAGAGAGTGTCCCCGGAAATAACGGCTCACACAGGGGCGCTGGGCTGCTTTTCTGGGGTGTGATGAGCCCAGGGTGGTAGCTTTTGCCCTATGTCTCCACTGACCCCAAGGTCAGAGCGAGGAAGGTTTTTCCAAGCACTCTTGCCACGAGGTGAACCGGCTCAGCTCCTGCCTTCCCTTGCTGCCTCTCTCCTGTCCTCCACCTGGTCCGTGTGGGCTGAAGCCGCTTCGTAGGCTGTGCTCCCCAGGCTGTTACCCGCAGGGGGAAGAGGTTCCCAGGGAAGAGCCGGCCCCTTCACAAAGCAACAGCTCCCACAGGAGGGAACAAAGCCAGAGCCTCCAGAAATGTCAGCTTTCTCCACAGAGCCGACTGGGTGACAGGAGGAGAGAGGGATTTTCTAACTTCTCATTGAAGTAGTTTTTATGTGTCTAAAGATGTTTTATGGAAACAGAAATTGTACCTGATATAGTGCCAGCATTAATCCATTTGATGTGTTTAAGGGAAGCATTTTCACAGCAACATATCATGTTAATGTAAGACTGATGGATAAGACATGGCAGAGGAGGATTTCAAAAGACCTTTTTTTTAACACGATGGAGAAAAAAAGAGTGACTTTCCATTTTATTTTTTCCTGTGGGTAAGTGTATCTCTAATCCTAATAGTATTTGCTGAGATAGAGTTTGGGCTAAAATCCAAAGGGAGTTTTCAGAGTGGGGCAATTTCTTTATACGTCTGCTTCACGGACTCAGCCATCGGACAAGCAATTCTGTTCGATACACATTAATTGAGCGCCTACTGTGTGTCAGGGGCTATCCTGCAGTCGAAGGGAACACACAGATGACAGTGACGTGTGGTAGCTGACCCCGACCCTCCACCCCAGCCCCTCATCTCTCCACCCCACCCACTCTCAATTCATGAATTGTCTTAAATAAATCATACTGAGTGCCCAGTTCTACATTGTGCTCTGCAGTAAGGAAGCATACCATCTACTCAACTTGTACTACAATCTCAAAAAATGTTGTGTTTTTAAAGGTATGTCTCTCCCCAGCCAGTCCCTAAACATCTTCCCCAAAGCACGAATGAAAGTACATTTTCAAAGGTGTTTCAGATGCGCTTGCAAGTTGAAGAGGCCTCTGGTTTAGAGTTCATGGATGCACTTTGATTCTTCAAAGAAAAGTAATAAGTTGCCCATTACTAATGGCAGTTAAAACATCACAGTTGTCAAACGATTGGCTGTTTTTTTTAATATCCTCGAGGAGATTCCACGGCACTCTCATTTTCTTGCATTGTGACGACAAGCTCCCTGGGAGCAGCCCGTTGCCCTGAGTACACGTGTGGGAGGGCAAGAATGAGTCGCTTTCATCAAGGGCGTTTGGGGCGGGAAAACAGGCCAAGGGCAGCTGCCCCAGCCGGGACCAGGGCGTGTCATAGGCGGGGGCTCTCCACGCCAGACTTGTGGTCAGGTATAAAAGCAGGGCTGAGGCTCTCTGTTAGTCTACTTTCACCAAGAAACATGGCAAAGCAGCCAGCAGAAGGGAGAGGGAAGGAGGGCCAGAGGAGGAGAGAAAAGGGAGAGGGACAGGAGGAGGGGCAGAAAGGAAAGGTCAGAGTGGAAACAATGTTTGCTTCATCTTCCTTTGGGATTCAACTCCACACTGGCAGAAAGGATCCTTCTAGAGATACAACCCCCAGAGGTTGGGCTTCAGTAGTCTTCCCATCACAGTGGGGTTCGGGCACTTTCCTTTTCAATGAGAAACGCTTCCATCTTTACGTTACGAAGCTGAGTCATTATTTTTGAATTAGCATTGGGGTCTTTTGAGAGTTACCAGACAGAAAAGAGGTGTGTGGTTAAGAGAGTTGGTCGATTCATCCTTTCATTTTCTAGTGACCCTTCAAGAAAACCTGGGGCCCAGGCCAGAGCCGCTCTCTACTGTAGGGTATTTTGCAAAGAAAGAATTGCCACTGCGAAGACCCAGAATGGAATGGCCAGATAAAGCTTGCTCCCTGCCCCCCTTTTCTTTCCTTTAGTAAATTTACCCCTGCCCCTTGACGTGCCTGTTTATTTCCTCCTTCTCTCCTTCCAAGCCCTTTGTGAGCAGTTACGGTGGCAGGTGCTGTGGTCGGACAGCGGGTCAGGCTAGCGGGGGACCCAGACCCTGACCTTGGGTGTTCCTCTCTCTCCAGCTGAGCCGAGTCCTGCAGGAGGAGCTGGCCCGAGGCTGAGGGAGGCTGGGCAGGTTCGGGACGCACAGAGCGCAGCTGCTGAAATGTGGCCAGTCAAGGCGCGACCAGCAGAGCGGAGAGATGGGCCACAGCCTCCTGGAGAAAGCGGGGTGGGGGGGTGGAACGGGAGGGTTTAAGGAAGGGGTGTCATTTGATTTTGCAGTTTAGGAAGAGCCTTCTGGTTGCATTTTGGAGGACAGAGGGAGGGCATTTGCATGTAAGGAGGCCAGGAGAGTCTTTTAGAGATTTGTTAGAGATTTAATGTGCTACCAATCTCAGGAATACTCTACCTTTTTTTTTTTTTTTTTTGGCTGCACTGCAAGGCATGTGGGATCTTAGTTCCCCGACCAGGGATCGAATCCGTGCGCCCTGCATTGGAAGCGCAGAGTCTTAACCACTGGACCGCCAGGGAAGTCCCAGAAATACTGTATATATTTTTTAAATTTATTTATTCATTCATTCATTTATTTATTTATTTATTTATTTATTTATGGCTGTGTTGGGTCTTCGTTTCTGTGCGAGGGCTTTCTCTAGTTGCGGCAAGCGGGGGCCACTCTTCATCGCGGTGCGCGGGCCTCTCACTGTCGCGGCCTCTCTTGTTGCGGAGCACAGGCTCCAGACGTGCA
Organism: Balaenoptera acutorostrata; assembly: GCF_949987535.1. Lineage (NCBI taxonomy): Eukaryota > Metazoa > Chordata > Mammalia > Artiodactyla > Balaenopteridae > Balaenoptera > Balaenoptera acutorostrata. The sequence goes on from NC_080067.1 coordinate 4,045,454, forward strand.
GGCTCAGTAGTTGTGGCTCACGGGCCTAGTTGCTCTGTGGCATGTGGGATCTTCCCAGACCAGGGCTCGAACCCGTGTCCCCTGCATTGGCAGGCAGAGTCTCAACCACTGCGCCACCAGGGAAGCCCCAGGAACGCTGTATTTTTAAAAGGACCCCAAGGAGAGAGTGGTGCTCAGCACGCAGAGGGGAATCGCTAACGGTGGAAGCTTCTGGACCCGAAGAGAGAACTTTGTGAGCCTGGACGCCTGCCCTGCTGCTGTCAAAGCACATTGACATCAGCTGCCTTCGTGGGGAAGAGCTTCAATGAGGAAAGGGGTGGGGAGGAGGCGGTTTGGGGGTAGAGGCTGGGGTGATGCATGAGGGAAGGGGAAGGAAGATTCTGGAGGCGTCCAGAGCAGGGGTGCACAACCTCAGTTGCACACGGGGATTACCTGGGTGACTCCTGATGCTGAGGCCTCAGCCCAGACCCACTGAATGAAATACCTAGGACAGGGGGCTTCCCTGGTGGCTCAGTGGTTAAGAATCTGCCTGCCAATGCAGGGGACACGGGTTCCAGCCCTGGTCCGGGAAGATCCCACATGCCGCAGAGCAACTAAGCCCGTGCGTCACAACTACTGAGCCTGCGCTCTTGAGCCCACGAGCCACAACTACTGAGCCCGTGCGCCACATCTACTGAAGTCAGCGTGCCTAGAGCCCGTGCTCCGCAACGAGAGAAGCCACCGCAATGAGAAGCCCGCGCGCCACAACAAAGAGTTGCCCCCGCTCGCCGCAGCTAGAGAATAGCCTGCGCGCAGCAACGAAGACCCAATGCAGCCAAAAATAAAAATAAATAAATTTTCAAAAAAAAAAAAGAAATGCCTAGGACGGGGCCCAGGCATCTGCAATTTTCAAGCTTCCACAAGGATTCCACTGCACAGCCAAGATTTAGAGCCACGGCCCTAAACTGGTGCCCCTCAAAGTGTGGGCAGCGGACCCACGGCATCTGTCTCACCTGGAGCCTGTTGGAAACGCAGATTCTCAGGTCCCACCCCAGACCCGCTGACTCAGAATCTGCATTTCTCCCGGATCCCTTGGTGATTGCCATCAGATGGACTGCACATTGGGGTCCCTTGGGGAGCTTTCCATAAAACCATCCCAGCACCCGGGTACCCCCTCCAGAAATTCTGATGTGATGAGTGTGGGTGTGGCCTGGGCAACTGGACTTTTTAACACCGCCCCTCACACCACCCCCCGCAGGTGATTGTCAAGTGTGGCCAGAGTGGAGAAGGGGGATACAGCTCAGAAGTTCCATCAGTGTTCTTCATGGCCCGGCAGCCTCAGAAACGAAGAGAGGAGGGTGGGGCTTAGGATCATGCCACCCTAAAATAACTAAGTGCAGAGTTGATTTGGAAAAGTTATTAAGAGTGTAAAAATCCTTGAATGGAATCTGTGTCGTCTGCAGCAAATCATTCCTGGAATCGAAATTCCAAAAGGAAGCAAAGCAGCCAGGATGTTCACGTTGAAATATGTCCCACTAGCTGCTTGCCAAGGATAAGCCCGTCTCGGGTCCGCCGCCTCAGTGTGTGCATCCGAGCAATGGGTACAGCACCGCCCGGTCCAGAGCATCAACAGAACATCAACAGAGAGCAACAACAGAGCTACTGCTGTTCAGGCCCTTGTGTCATTTCCTGCTCTTGTGTGTTGGCTGGACCTGTTTTCTAAGAAACAGAATGTGGTAAAGTGACAGGACATCACTTTTTCTTTTTTTAAAAAATTCTTTTGCTGCACTGCACATCATGCCCGATCTTAGTTCCCCGACCAGGGATCGAACCCGTGTCCCACGCATTGGAAGGTGGATTCTTAACCACTGGATGGCCAGGGAAGTCCCAGGACATCACTTCTGAGATGGGGTTACAACAAGATTTCCAGCTCCCTCCCCACCCCCTCCTCCATTTCTTGGAGTCCTTTTTGGGAGGAAAGCAAGCTCCCATGCCTCGTGAGTAGTCCTGCCAGCGGCGGCAGGCAGCGGAGGCCCACAGTAAGGTCCTGAGTCACGTGAGTGAGCTGGGACGTGACCTGCCCAGTCAGGCTGTGAGATGCTGCAGCCTTGGGAGAGAATCCTTCGTGATCTCACCTCAAACCACACAGGAGAAAGAGACTCCACCTCCCAGTGGGAGGGACTTCAGCCGCGCTCTCAGAGTGTTGGGGATGGGAGATGATCAGATATATATATAACATTGCTTTTTTTTTTTTTTAACATCTTTATTGGAGTACAATTGCTTTACAATGGTGTGCTAGTTTCTGCTTTACAACAAAGTCAATCAGTTATACATACACACGTTCCCATATCTCCTCCCTCCTGCATCTCCCTCCCTCCCGCCCTCCCCATCCCACCCCTCCAGGTGGTCACAAAGCACCGGGCTGATCTCCCTGTGCTATGCGGCTGCTTCCCACTAGCTATCTATCTTACGTTTGGTAGTGTATATATATGTCCATGCCACTCTCTCACTTTGTCACAGCTTACCCTTTCCCCTCCCCATATCCGCAAGTCCATTCTCTAGTAGGTCTGTGTCTTTATTCCCATCGTATGGCTCATAAAAGCCCCTCAAGGGGCTCCTCAGATTAAATCAGGCTTTGTGTGCAGGATGGAACAGCTCCTGCAGAGAAAACCCCTTCCGCCAACCTTAACTTCTGTGTTATATTTATATACAGTGAGTCCCCTACATACGAACCTTCACCTTGCGAACTTTCAAAGATGCAGATGTGCGTCCCACCAATGTCAGGCGTGAGCGACATTGCAGCTTGCCCTCCCTCTCCTGCTGCTGACGATCCTTCAGCTCTACCATCTCCCACCTCCTCTCCCTCCTCCAGTCAGTAACTCTTCTTGCCTGTTCCCTCGATGCCAGCCCCTGGATGCCAGCTGTTGTACTGCATTACGTACTTTGCAAGGTACTGCACTGTAAGATTAAAAATGTTTTCTTTATTGTTTGTGTTTGGTTGTTTTCTATGTATTATTTGTGTGAAAAGCATTATAAACCTATTACAGTACAGTACGCTATAGCCGATTGTGCCAGTTGGGTACCTAGGCTAACTTTGTTGGACTTAGGAACAAACTGGACTTACGAACATGCTCTCAGAATGGAACTCGTTCGTATGTAGGGGACTTACTGTAGTTACCCATCTTTGCAAAATGCAACAGTCGCAAAGCATTAGCTGCCCCTGTCATCCATACTATCAGTGGTACCAACAGCATCTCTATCTTTGGGGCCCAGAGAAGCATGAGGTACAGGATGCCTGGCGCAGGGCTCTGGAGCAAGGGAGGTTTGGTCTGGAGTCTCAGGACAACCTCTTACACAAGTTCAGCCTTAGAAATATCACTTAACCTCTCGGAGTCTCAGTTTCTTCATTTGTAAAGAGGGGATTCTTATGCCTGCCGGGTGGGGTGGGTGTAAGCCTGCAGGGCATCTGGGAAGCATCCAGTGTACAGCCAGAGGGAAATAACGGCAGGGTCGGGTAAGAAATGCCCTTCCTAGGGCCAGGCTGGGAGGAGAGCTTGGGCCAAAAAGTCCAGGCTCATGTACTTTTCCAGTTGTGGTATTCTCTAGATATATGCCCAGGAGTGGGATTGCTGGATCATATGGTAGTTCTATATTTAGACACATGCACCCCAATGTTCATTGCAGCACTATTCACAATAGCCAAGACGTGGAAACAACCTAAATGTCCATCGACAGATGAGTGGATAAAGAAGATGTGGTACATATATACAATGGAATATTACCCAGCCATGAAAAAGAATGGAATAATGCCATTTGCAGCAACATGGATGGACCCAGAGATTATCATACTATGCGAAGCAAGTCAGACAGAGAAAGGCAAATATCATATGCTATCACTTATGTGCAGAATCTAAAAAAATGGTACAAATGAAGTTATTGATAAAACAGAAATAGGGCTTCCCTGGTGGCGCAGTGGTTAAGAATCTGCCTGCAAATGCAGGGGACATGGGTTTGAGCCCTGGTCTGGGAAGATCCCACATGCCACGGAGCAACTAAGCCCGTGAGCCACAACTACTGAGCCTGCGCATCTGGAGCCTGTGCTCCGCAACAAGAGGGGCCGCGACAGTGAGAGGCCTGCGCACCGCGATGAAGAGTGGCCCCCGCTCGCCACAGCTGGAGAAAGCCCTCGCACAGAAACGAAGACCCAACACAGCCAAATAAATAAATAAATAAATAAATAAATAAATTTATTAAAAAAAAATAGCAAATGGATAAAACAGAAATAGAATCACTGATGTAGAAAACAAACTTATGGTTACTGGGGACATGGCGGGGCGGAAGGATAAATTGGGAGATTGGGATTGACATATACACACTACTGTATATAAAATAGATAACTAATAAGAACTTACTGTAGAGCACAGGGAACTCTACTCAATATTCTGTAATAACCTATATGGGAAAAGAGTCTAAAAAGAGTGGATACATGTATATGTATAACTGAATCATTTTGCTGTACACCTGATACTAACACAACATTGTAAATCAACTCTACTCCAGTTAAAAAAATAAAAAATAAAAATAAAATTTCAAAAAAGTTTAAAAAGTCCAGGCTCACCAAAAGGCTGCTGGGGAAAATGCCCGGGTTTAGAAAGTCTGGATAGAGCAGCAAGGGGGGAGGGGAGGGCAGGAGGGGAGGTGGCCGGTCCTATAAACAGGCAGCTGGTAAAGGCTGCCCTCCCTCCCCATCCTGGGCTCAGCTGTCCCTTCTCCCAGAACCAAGGGAAAAGCCGGGCAACAGGGGTCCGGGCAGTGGATGGAAGGGGTCTCTCAGTGGGAGCTGTTCCCTCTCTGATTTAAATCGAGGAGGAGCCCCTGGAGGGGGATTTGTGAGCCACGCGATGCTAATTAACTCCATTGTTATATTTTGTTTTCGACGTTAGAGTCCCTCTAGTATTGGAGCACTTTCTCCTGCAAGAATTTTATATCTTGCCCCAGTGTATCAAAGTCTCTGCCAATACCTTGGGCAGAGGGGTCTGGAAGCTGAACCGGTAGATTTTTCTGGGCCAGGATTCAGGTGGAGAGAGACTGGTTTCAGTTACGGGAGAAGTTGACAACACACCATAACCAGAATCTTCTTTCGATTTTTCATTCTGTTTAAAGTACTCTCCAGCTTCCGGAGTTATCCTATGTTTTAATGGTTAGGGCATTTTTTTAAATGAAAGAGAGTGGGGAGAAAACAGTGACCCAATGAACTAAACCTTGAGCGAATGGAAGCCACGTGAAGGGGCTGATTAGTTTCTGCCAAATTCCCTGCAAAAGCGATTCCAGAAAATTCAAGCTCCCGCTGCCAAATGCCTGGCTGTCTGCGAGCCAAGAAGGAAAAAGGGACCAGATGAGACATGCTGGCAGGGAGCCCTGGTTGGTTGGGCAGAACCAATTTCCCCAACTTGATCTGATCCCAGAGAGGATCGGGTGATTCAAAAGCTAGTCAGGAAGACGATTGTTCCAGAGCCTCCTGGGTTACTCATAACTCATGCCCTGACTCACCGAGCTGGACTCACTCCAGCCAGGGTGAACCCACAGAACTGGCCGCCCAGCCTCGGGCAAACTGAAATCCCGATCTAGACGACAGGACTGTGGAATCTGGGTTTTTGTCCGCAGGGCAGAAGATGTCTGCAATTTATGAGGCTGGTGATAACCCTCCCCTTGCCCCCGAGGCTGAATAGAGGGGGAAGCTCAGGCCTTCCAGTAACTGACTGGCATCCTAAAGGATGCTCAAGATTGGACTGTGGGGCTCTATTATGGGTAGGAAATAAGAGCAGCCTGGCTCTTTGGGTGACTAAGGGTGACAGTGAGACAGTTTATGAACCATGGAGAGTTTATGTAACTGGACCAAGTCTTACAGCCAGATGATGGCAGGTCTAGGATTTCAGCCTCAACAGTCAGGATCCAGCCATGTTCCTGATCTGGCGGTAGCCCCCAGACACAAGTACTATCGAACACTTGAAATATGGATAATCTAAACTGAGTCGTATAAAATACTCACCAGATTTCAAAGACTTGGTGTGAAAAAACATGTAAACTTTCTCATAATTATTTATCCTGATATGTGTTGAAATGATAAATTTTTGGATATACTGGGTTAAATAAGATAATTATTTAGAACCATTTTATTTTTCTTTCCTTTTTAAAAGGTCACTACTAACATGGATGGACTTAGAGATGATCATACTACGTGAAATAAGTTAGTCAGAGAAAGAAATACTGTGTCATATGATATTGCTTATATGTGGAATCTAAAAAAATGATACAAGTGAACTTATTTACAACACAGAAACAGAGTCACAGACTTGGAAAACAAAGTTATGGTTACCAAAGAGGAAAGGTGAGGAGAAGGGATAAATTAGGAGTTTGGGAATAACATATACACACTACTCTATATAAAATAGATAACCAACAAGGACCTACTTTATAGCACAGGGAACTCTATTCAGTATTCTGTAATAACCTAAATGGGAAAATAATTTGAAAAAGAATAGCTATACGTATAACTGAATCACTTTGCTGTACAACTGAAACTAACACAACATTGTAAATCAACTATACTCCAATATAAAATGAATATTTTAAAAATGTCACTACTAGAGAAGTTACAATTACATACGTGGCTCACTTTTTTGTGGCTCACATTTTGTTTCACTGGACAGCACTTCTTTACCTCCGTTCAAGTCTCATCTCTCCTAAGGGAACATGGCTGGATCCTGACTGTTCAGGCTGAAATCCTAGACCTGCCATCATCTGGCTGTAAGACTTGGCCCAGTTACATAAACTCTCCATGATTCAGTTTCCCCATGTCTACAATGAGGCTAAAACCAGCACAGAGTAGGTGAAACTCAAATGAGAAGATGTACTCAGAGCATATAGAACAGGGTTTGGCACATGTAAGCTTTTAATACATACTTGCCTTTGTTATTGTCTATTCTTAAGAGTTCCTCACAAAACTGAAAGGCAGGGAGGGGGAAGTGGGGGTGGGGTATGGAGGCATGTGGCTCTTGGTATCCACCTTTAACCCACTGGTCCCTCCATATTAGCTAGTGAAGAGAAGCTCCCCCTTCACATGGATTTCATTTGCAAATTTGGAGACTGAAGGTCAGAGAGGCCCTCTGACTTTCTTAGTAAGGCAGAATAAGTCAGCCAGCTCAGAATGAGAGGCTTGGGTTCTGCCTTGAAACTTGAAGCCACAGGTGCAGGGAGCAGTATACCTGAGTCAGCATCTGAAGATCTGGGTCTGAATCCTGTCACATTCGATTTTGCCTCTATCTACCCCTATATGCTAATGCAAGGGTTTACCATTTTTTCCCATTTTTCTCTCATTTGTTCAACTATTTCAAGACTTTGTTGAATGTGAAGCACTATGTTTCCACTTGAATTTTATCATTTGTGATGACTGGCGTCACTATAGTTACAATCACGCCTTCTGGTTCACTAAATAGAAGGGACTTTCAGCTGTGTTTTCAGAAGCGTTGTTTATTCTTATTTTTACCTGGTCATATAACAATCTACATATCTAGGTATATTTTAAAGGACATAACTGGAAGTTGGGGAATATCTAGCCTCCCAATGTTTGGATTAGGTAGCTAGTATTCCCACACAAGTGGGGATTTTACACACAAAAATATATCAGCTAAAATAATAATCTTCCATATATGGCTTGAGAATATTGGGAAACTTGTGTGAAACTACTTTGTAAGCTGATAGAATTGTCTTTTCAAGCCCACCCAGGTTGAACTAACCTTGGACTCTTCAAACTGTCCTCCCACCCACCCTAAAGGGGAACAAAAGGATTTGATTTGGTGCCGTTTATCAATAACTTATATCAGTTTCAAAAATTCCCCTGGTTCCAGAAGACCAAATGTCCTACATCACACAGCCCATGATCTATGTGTTATATAACATATAGTTCCATACTGGCTAACTATGGGTTTGATCTAGGTTAATTATTGATTACTGGCTTAAATCTTGTGTAGTGGTTTATTTGTTTGTAACCCTTACCAGAATGAGAACTGCCTTTGAAAGCCATGAGAGTCCTGTTGGAAAATAAAATGTTCAGGCATCTAAACGAGAGACGAAGGGCTCCCTACAAACACCAGGAAAGGTCATTGGATGAACTCAATCCAGAGGAGAAGTTACACTTCACAACTGCTGTCAAGTTCCCAGCCAAGCCAGCAAGGTCTTCATGTCCTTCACAAATCCAATCATGTTTCCACAGGGCTCTAAATGAAAGTTACATCCAAAATGTAAGCCGTGTACTTTTCCTTGCCAATTACATTAAAAAACCAAACCAAGGACTAATCAGCTTCTTCCCTCAACAAAATGCGTTTAATATCTCATTAGCTTTGGAAAATTTCACAGCAATTTGGCATAAATGGACACTCTAGAAAAAGCATTATTATCATTCTGTCTAAATAGCTACTGACAATCATTGTGCTTTTTTTCTTTTCTTTTTTTGGACAGTGCACTCTGCATAGCGGATTTCTAAAAAGAGGGGATGCAGCATCATTAGTTCACCTGTTTCTCTCCATCTCACGGCTGAGATAGACACATAAGCTGTCAGACAACTGCAGTTCCTTCCACTTCTCTGTCTTCAGCGGGACTGTGGAAAATTAACTTGAAATATTGTCAAGAACCTTTCTGCTCCTTTAACTCCAGGCAAAGGAGTTAAGCTTCCTTGTACTTATTCATCCCAAACCCTTGGCTTCTCTCCACACGCGTCAGGTGAACACGAATCACTCAGCAATCACTCTTGCCCACACAGCCATCCCAAAGGAAAACCAGAGTGAGAAGATCTCCACTTCAGAGCTTCCTACAAATCCAGGCATCTCCTCCAGTGGAGGGACATCACTACACTTTAAGAAAATGCATTAAATGGAGAGTGTGTGGAGAAAAGGGAACCCTCCTACACTGCTGGTGGGAATGTAAGTCGGTGCAGCCGCTGTGGAGAACAGTATGGAGGTTCCTCAAAAAACTGAAAATAAAGTTGTCATATGAGCCAGCAATCCTACTCCTGTGCTTATATCAGGAGAAAACTATAATTCAAAAAGATTCATGCACCCCTATGTTCATAGCAGCACTATTCACAATAGCCACGACATGGAAGCAACCTAAATGCCCATCGACAGAGGAATGGATAAAGAAGATGTGGTACATATATACAATGGAATACTACTCAACCATAAAATGAATGAAATAATGCCATTTGGAGCAACATGGATGGACCTAGAGATTATCATACTAAGTGAAGTAAGTCAGACAGAGAAAGACAAATACCATATGATATCACTTATATGTGGAATCTAAAATACGACACAAATGAACATGTCTACAAAACAGAAACAGACTCACAGATACAGAAAACAGACTTGTGGTTGCCAAGGGGGACGGGGGTGGGAGAGGGATGGAGTGGGAGTTTGTGATTAGCAGATGCAAACTATTATATATAGGATGGATAAACAACAAGGTCCTACTGTACAGCACAGGGAACTATATTCAATATCCTGTGATAAAACACAATCAAAAAGAATATAAAAAAGAATGTATATATATATGTATAACTGAGTCACTTTGCTATACAGCAGAAATTAACACAACATTGTAAATCAACTATACTTCAATAAAATATTTTAAAAAAGAAAATGCATTAAAAATCAGACTCTTCTTCAAAGAATAGCAAAACTAAAAGTAAGAAACCCCAAGTTAGAGCTGGAAGGGAGAGAAGGCTGCTGGGGTCACAGTGGACCCGGCTTTTATTCTCATCTGCTCTCTAGAGAGAATCACCACAGATTTGGGAACCACTGGCAGAAACCCGCCAAATCAACTCTGCATCGCCATGTACGATGGTGTCTATACCATCTTTATTCAATTCAACTCACAGGTAGGTATTTATCAGGATTTAGTACATCCAGGTCATGACGTCTGCTGTTCTAAAATTCTTTAGCGAAAGACACACTGATGTTCTGAGTCATACGTTTCAGTAAACCATGACTCTTAGAAAGAAGAGGCGGCTGAAGGAGGGCAGTTTCCCTGGAAGGCGGATATAAGGAACTTCAGCTGGAAGCATGTTGCTATGGTTGTAAAACTGGTTGACAACACCGTCTTTTATGACAACCAAAGTCTATTAGTTCAAAGTTCACAAGATAAACTTCCACTTAAGTTTGGAGCAGGAAAAATTTTTTTTCTCTCCCAGTAACCTTGTATGCTTTCTTTTCAAGTATAAAGGAAACTGTTTGCAACATAAAGCTGAATGTAGTCAAGTGCAGTAATCAACCATTCCAGTTATCTGGCAATACCCATTTTCTGTTCACTTAATTTGGTTTCTGATTCTTTTTATATCTTATTGCCATGTCATTTAATATCATAAGCCATCTCATTTTTTTGGAGCATAGAATGCCACATTCAAAAAATTATTCCAATTAAAACAATGAGTTACCACTACACAGCTATTAGAATGACTAAGATCCAAAAAACTGACAATACCAATTGCCGGGAAGGATGGGGCACAAGAGGAACGCTCATTCACTACTGGTGGGAATGCAAAATGGTCCGGTCACTTTGGAAGACAGTGACAGCTTCTTACAAAGCTAAATACAGGCTTACTGTACAATCAGCAGTCATGCTTCTAGGTATTTACTCAACTGATTTAAAAAGTTATTTCCACATAGCTACCTGCATGTGAATGTGTATAGACACGTTATTCATAATTTCCAAGAAGTGGAAAAAACCAAGATGTCCTTCAATAGGTAAATGAGTGCATGAACTGTGGTACATCCATGCAACGGAATATTATTCAGTGATAAAAAGAAATGAGCTATCAAGCCACGAAAAGGCACAGATGAATCTTAAATACATATTGCTAAGTGAAAGAAGCCAGACTGAAAAAGGTATGTAATGGTTCCAATTACATGAAATTCTAGAAAAGACAAAAATAGAGACAGTAAAAAGATCAGTGGTTGCCAGAGGTCAGGGGGAGGGGAGGAGGATTAAATGGGTGGAGCACAGGGGATTTTTAAGGAAGTGGACCCATGCTGTATAATACTGTAGTGGTGAATACATGACACTACCCATTTGTCATGACTCACAGAACTTTATAGCACAAATAGCGAAACTTAAGGTATGTTGTAAACTCCAAAAACATCATTTAGGAGGTTGGCAAAAATCCTAGGATGGAATTCAGAATGTGACAAAACAAACTGTATTACAAATATGTGAACAACTTCACTGAAGGGGTAGGGAAAAGTGTTGACCTAAGTAACTTTGGAAATGAGTGGGGTCTATAAGACTAAAGGCAAAAGAAATTATATATAAGCACTGTCCTCTAGGCAATACAATTTTTCTCTGGGGGTGTGGATTAACCATGCTGACACTGCTATACAGGTACACTGGAATTGAACTATTCCATATATGGATGGTGGGTGGAGGGAGTCACTGTGAGGGTGGGAGTGCAGGATAACCCGCGTGGTAGTGGGTTAGAGCTGGAAACATCAGTGTGAACTCATGTTTAGCTTAGTATACATACAGATGGTTATATATGGAAATATTTAGAAGTAAGAATATATACACAGGTTAGTATACATATATTTCCTTGCTCTGACAGCTGAGAGGGTCTAGAAGCAAAGACACCCCAATTGCAACAAGCACACCTAGCACCCAAATATTGATTTCTAATACCATTCTAAAAGGAACCCGAGCCCCTTGGAGAAATGGCTGATTCTAGGACTGGGGCTGGAAATATACAAGATGAGCAGGGAGAATCTTGAATGCCAGAAAGTAAGGAAGTGTCAAGACAAACAAACAAAAAACAACTCTGCAAGGATGGGGGTGTGTCAGAGGGACACAGGAGACAACTGGGAGAGCTCCCAATAGCCAAATCTGGAACAGTTTGAGAAAAAAAAACTAGTATTGGATTATAATCCAAAATATAAAAAAAATACCCATGAGTCTATACTGGTATGAATGATTGAATACATAAATAAACTGGGGAGAATAGACGAATCTATTATGCAGAAGAATCCCAAATATTTCATGTAAACACTCTGCCCGTAAGGTGTGGAGCTTAACTCCCTAATCCTTAAGTGTGGGCTGTACCTAGTGATTTCCTTCCAAAAAGTACAGTATGCAATGGGGGGAAAGTGACCACAGGGGAGAAGTTCAACAAACACAACCTAAGCCAGGTGTCACAATGACAAGTGATGTCATGTTGATAACATGACCCTTGACGTGATGTGATGAAAATGACACTTCGCCTCTGTGGTCTTCATGCCCCAAACACATAACCCAAGTCCAGTCATGAGAAGAACATCAGACAAATCCTAATCGAGGGGCGTTCTGTAGAATACCCGACCAGCACGCCTCAAAACTGTCAAGGTCATTGAAACCAAAGAAAGTCTGAGAAACTGTCACAGCCAAGAGGAGACTGAGGAGACAGGATGACTAAATGGCATGTGGTGTCCTGGATGGGATCCTGGGACAGAGACAGGGCATTAGGTAAAAATGAAGGGAATCTGAATCGAGTACGGACTTTCATTAATAGTAACATATCGATATTGATGAATTGTCACCAATGCACTTTGCTAACGTAACTTGTTAAGAGAGGACATGGTGCTGGGTGTATGGGAACTCTTTGTACCATGGTCACAATCATTCTGTGAATCTAAAACGGATTTCAAATAAAGTTTATTAACACCCTCCCGCCCCCAAACACACACACACACACACACACACACACACACACACTTCCAGAACACTGTGTTTCGGAGGGGAATCCGCCAGCCCAGCAGGCAAACACTTGGAAGGAGCTAGGATTTGGAGCAGTATCTCTGGAAGCCGAATTCAAACAACCTCCCGGTAGTTCAGAGAACAGGGGCTGCTCTCACCTGCCCAAGGTGTCAACTGTATCTTCTCATCTACCTCCAAGGCCGGGAGTCCATGCAGCAGGCAATTCTTGGAATTTAGCCTGAGTGGAAGAACCCCCCTCGGGGAAAGAACATGGGTTGGTTCCAATGGAACCAGGTGTCATTCCCACCAGGCAGGTCTCCTGTCTCCATTCCTGGAACAAGCTGAGAAGCATTTTCGAACAGGTTGGCAGAGGCTTCCTGGGCCTTGTTCCCCAAGGAGAGACCCTGAGAGGGTAAAGAGGCCCCAGGGAAGGCACCCATATAGGAGGAGGGCCCCTGAGGAAGAGGCGGCCATGTTGCCAGGCCTCCCATATCTCATGAAAAGCCAGACATTCCAAATGTCATGTGCAATTGCACAGCTTTTTTTTTTTTTTTTTTTTTTTTAAACTGTAGGTCTTTTTTTTTTTTTTTTTAAAGGTCTTTTATAGCTACTTTATTTATTTATTTCTTTATTTTTGGCTGTGTTGGGTCTTCAGTTCGTGCGAGGGCTTTCTCTAGTTACGGCAAGTGGGGGCCACTCTTCATCGCGGTGCAGGGACCGCTCTTCATCGCGGTGCGCGGGCCTCTCACTATCGCGGCCCCTCCCGTTGCGGGGCCCAGGCTCCAGACGCGCAGGCTCAGTAGTTGTGGCTCACGGGCCCAACTGCTCCGTGGCATGTGGGATCTTCCCAGACCAGGGCTCGAACCCGTGTCCCCTGCATTAGCAGGCAGATTCTCAACCACTGCGCCACCAGGGAAGCCCAATTGCACAGCTTTTAAATGCACGCAACTCAGTCAACTTCTTTTTAAGAAAACCCCACACTGAATGGAAATTGTTGCAGCCACTATGGAGAACAGTATGGAGGTTCCTCAAAAAACTAAAACTAGAATTACCGTATGATCCAGCAATCCCACGTCTGGGCGTATATCCTGAGAAAACCATTCAAAAAGATACATGCACCCCTGTGTTCACTGCAGCACTGTTCAGAATAGCCAAGACATGGAAGCAACCTAAATGTCCATCGACAGAGGAATGGATAAAGAAGATGTGGTACATATATACAATGGAATATTACTCAGCCATAAAAAGAAATGAAATTGAACTATTTGTAGTGAGGTGGATGGACCTAGAGTCTGTCATACAGAGTGAAGGAAGTCAGAAAGAGAAAAACAAATACGATATGCTCACATATATATGGAATCTAAGAAAAAAAAAACCAAAAATGGTTCTGATGAACCTAGGGGCAGGACAGGAATAAAGATGCAGATGTAGAGAATGGACTTGAGGACACGGGGAGGGGGAAGGGTAGGCTGGGACGAAGTGAGAGAGTGGCATGGACATATATACACTACCAAATGTAAAATAGATAGCTAGTGGGAAGCAGCCGCACAGCACCGGGAGATCAACTCGGTGCTTTGTGACCACCTAGAGGGGTGGAATAGGGAGGGTGGGAGGGAGACGCAAGAGGGAGGGGATATGGGGATATATGTATACACATAGCTGATTCACTTTGTTATACAGCAGAAACTAACACAACATTGTAAAGCAATTTACTCCAATAAAGATGTTTAAAAAAAAAAAAAAGAAACATTACCATAGTGTTTGCCTTAATAAAAAAAAAAAAGATGTGGTACATATATACAGTGGAATAGTACTCAGCCATAAAAAAGAATGAAATAATGCCATGTGTAGCAATGTGGATGGACATAAAGATTATCATACTAAGTGAAATTAGTCAGACAGAGAAAGACAAATACCATATGACATCACTTATATGTGGAATCTAAAATATGACACAAATGAACCTATCTACAAAACAGAAACAGACTCACAGACATACAGAACAGACTTGCAGTTGCCAAGGGGGAGGGGGTATGGGGGAGGGATGGATTGGGAGTTTGGGATTAGCAGATGCAAACTATTATATATAGAATGGGTAAACAACAGGTCCTACTGTATAGCACAGGGAACTGTATTCAATATCCTGTGATAAAACACAAAATCGAAAAGAATATAAAAAAGAATGTATATATATATATATCTCACTTTGCTGTACGCCAGAATTTAACACAACATTGTAAATCAACTATACTTCAAAAAAAACAAAACAAAACAAAAAACAAAACCCCATGCTGGATAAACAAAACACACCTGACAGTCTGCTCAGCCCGGGGTCCCCTCAGGTGGGGACCTCTGAGAAAGAGGAACTCTGCTGACAGCCGAGTCTAAAATTATTTGTTTAAAACCTAGGAAGGTGGAATGAAGGTGGGGTTGGTGTTGACATAAAGCTGGGCAGTCCACTATGCTAACCACTTGCCCCCAGGACACGCGACTATTTAAAAGAAAATTAAGTTGAATGAAAATCTGACTTGGCCAGTTACACTAGGCACATTTTAAGTGCTCATCAGCCTTTTCCACCATCGAGAAAAGTTCCACTGGACAGCATTGCTAAGTAGAAAGGCTATACTGGGACAACTGGCAAATTTTGAGTACAAAATGTATATTTGATGATACTATGTATCCATATTAAATTTCCTGATTTTGATCATTGTAACCTAGTTATGCAAATGAACTTCCTGTATATATGTACCATATCTTCTTTATCCATTCCTCTGTTGATGGACATGTAGGTTGCTTCCATGTCTTGGCTATTGTGAATAGTGCTGCTATGAACATAAGGGTGCATGTATCTTTTTCAATTATAGTTTTCTCTGGATATATGCCTGGGAGTGGGATTGCTGGGTCGTATGGTAGTTCTATTTTTAATTTTTTAAGGAACCTCCATACTGTTCTCCACAGTGGCTGCACCAACTTAACATTCCCACCAACAGAGCACGAGGGTTCCCTTTTCTCCACACCCTCTGTAGCATTTGTTATTTGTAGATTTTTAGATCATGGCCATTCTGACCGGTGTGACGTGATACTGCATTGTCGTTTTGATTTGCATTTCTCTAATAATTAATATATATGTATAATTGAATCACTTTGCTGTACAGCAGAAATTAACACAACATTGCAAATCAGCTATAATTCAATAAAAATATATTGATAAAAAAATAAATAAACCTCCTTCTAAAATTTTCAAAAAAAGAAGAAGAACATCCTGTTCTCAGGATATAGTGTGATGATATCTAGGGGTAAAGGGGACATGTCTGCAACTTACTCTCAAATAATTCCGAAAAAAAT
Source organism: Balaenoptera acutorostrata (assembly GCF_949987535.1). NCBI lineage: Eukaryota > Metazoa > Chordata > Mammalia > Artiodactyla > Balaenopteridae > Balaenoptera > Balaenoptera acutorostrata. The sequence goes on from NC_080067.1 coordinate 4,061,552, forward strand.
ATGTATGTACATGTAACGAGAACGCAAATGTGGCAAAATGCGAACAACTGGTGAATCTGGGTACGATTCTTACAACTTTTCGGTAAATTTGAAATTATTTCAAAAGTAAGAGTTTAAAAAAGAAAAAAAAAATCCATCAAACAAACAAACAAAAAGCCCCATGGAAGCTGAGAAAGTTATGAAGTTGACTTTTCTGAAACACGAGGAATGAGTGAGCGGTGATCCTCCAACATGGGGGAGGTACCCTCCTCTGGGCGGGCTTCGGTGGGTTTAACTGCACATGGGACTGTTCCACCCCTTCCCTGGGGTGGGCGGGTGGGCGGGGCTTCAGAACTTCTCACTCCCTCAAGGTGCCTTCTTACATACCCACTGGGCCCATTGTCCCCAATGCCAGGGAACTCCATGCTTTGTTTGCTCAAAGTCAGAGATGCCTGACACTGAGCCCCCTCCTCTGAGCCCCCCTGCTCAGTGTCCCACCTGGAAGAGAGCTATCAAGACAGCATCTGTCCTCAGCTGCAGCCCAGATTGTTTTTATACATTAAAACTGGATGGTGCATCCAGGAGGGGTTCTTGGTACCAAGGTGTCGCCACCTGCCCATTAAGGATCACTGTTCTAAGAGCTTGGAAAAATTGATTTGCGTTTACCTCGTTATGTACAATATTTTTTTAAAGATTTATTTATTTATTTATTTTATTTATTTCTGGCTGCATCGGGTCTTATTTGCGGCACGAGCGATCTTTCATTGCGGCGCGTGGGCTCCTCTCTAGTTGTGGCGTGCGGGATTTCTCTTCTCTAGCTGTGACGCACAAGCTCCAGGGTGCGTGGGCTCTGTGGTTTGCGGCATGTGGGCTCTCGTTGAGGCGCGTGAGCTTAGTAGTTGTGGCACATGGGCTTAGTTGCCCCGCGGCATGTGGGATCTTAGTTCCCTGGCCAGGGATCGAACCCGCGGCCCCTGCATTGCAAGGCGGATTCTTTACCACTGGACCCCCAGGGAAGATTCCTCCTTATGTACAATTGCAGTTAAATGCACACATGTGATGACATACAGGGATTCAAATCAGTGCAATTGTTTTCCTTCCCCTCTCTTGTTTGTTCTCCCCGTAGCACTTTTTGCTCTTCTTCTGGCTTCTACACAGGGGACCAGGAGGTCCTCTCTCCCCTCCCCTCTCCTGCGACCACAGAGTGCCCAGGCTCAGCCGAGCACTGGGAGTGGAAGGGAAAGGATCTGTGGTCCCAGAATCCCCTCCACTGGTTGTCTATGTCCACCTTTTCTTAGGAGAACCCTTCCTTGTCATTACCCTTTGGTCAGTGGCAGGGCGCTGGGTGTCAGAGCCGTCATAGATCCTGCATGACGTTTGCGTGAAATTCAGCAAACATTTCTGGAGAGCCTACTTTGGGGTCCAGGCCCTCTGCCGGGTGCTGCTGATACAGACAGCATCAGGAAGACCTTGCCTTTAACGAGTTCCCAGGCGTAAAACCCAAAAGCATGCTCAGTGCTGTTTTTCTTAGCAATGCCAGGGCACGGGGAGAAGCCTGATCTCACCTGGTGGGGGGCACACCCCCTTCTTCACCGCTCCACCCTCTCTCTCCTAATACAATTTCTGACATCATAATCTAGCACCTTTCAAAAAATGAAGTATAGTCAATTTACAACGCTGCGCTAGCTTCAAGTGTACAGCAAAGTGATTCAGCCATATATATAACTTCCCTACATACGAACCTTCACGTTGTGAGCTTTCAAAGACGCGAACGTGCATCCTATGGGCGTCAGGTGGGAGTGACATTGCAGCTTGCCCTCCCTCTCCTGCTGCTGACGATTCTTCAGCTCTACCGTCTCCCACCTCCTCTCCCTCCTCCAGTCAGTAACTCTTCCTGCCTGTTCCCTCGATGCCAGCCCCTGGATGCCAGCTGCTGTACTGCACTACTGTTCTTTTCAAGGTACTGCACTGTAAGATTAAAAATCTTTTCTTTATTTTTGTCTTTTTTAATGTATTATTTGTGTGAAAAGCATTATAAATCTATTACAGTACAGTACTATATAGCTGATTGTGTTAGTTGGGTACCTAGGCTAACTTTGTTGGACTTATGAACGAATTAGACCTACAAATGTGCTCTCAGAATGGAACGCATTTGTATGTAGGGGATTTACTGTATATTCTTCTTCAGATTCTTTCCCATTATAGGTTATTAAAAGATACTGAGTATAGTTCCCTGTGCTATACAGTAGTGCCTTGTTGTTTACCTATTTTATATACAGTAGTGTGTGTCTGTTAATCCCACGCTACTAATTTATCCCTCCCCCCACCTTTCCCCTTTGATAACCACAAGTTAGTTTTCTATGTCTGTGAGTCTATTTCTGTATTGATGTAAACTTTAAAAAAAAAATTTATTTATTTATTTATTTTTTAAAAAGATTTATTTTATTGATTAATTGATTGATTGATTGATTGCTATGTTGGGTCTTCGTTTCTGTGCTAGGGCTTTCTCTAGTTGCGGCAAGTGGGGGCCACTCTTCATCACGGAAAAAAATATTTATTTTATTTATTTATTTTTGGCTGCATCGGGTCTTCTTAGTTGCGGCACGTGGGATCTTTCATTGTGGCGTGAGGGCTCCTCTCTAGTTGTGGCGTGCAGGCTCCAGGGTGCGTGAGGTCTGTAGTTTGCAGCACGAGGGCTCTAGTTGACGCGCTCGAGCTCAGTAGTTGTGGTGCGCAGGCTTAGCTGCCCCATGGCACGTGGGATCTTAGTTCCCTGACGAGGGATCGAACCCACATCCCTGCACTGTAAGGCGGATTCTTTACCACTGGACCACCAGGGAAGTCCCCCTCCTTAAACTTTTATCTCACACTTAAATAGCCCCTATTAGACCCTCAAGCTCCCAAACCTGCTATCTCTCCTAACTAAAGGCAGTTTCAAGTTTGACCAATTCCAGTCCAAAAGAAAGCATCCGGGACAGGAATGTGTCTGCTCCCCAGAGCTCCTCTTTGTGTGGAGAGAAGTATTTTAGGGCCCCAGCTATCTCTTTCTTGAGAGACCACACTTGTCTTTTTCAAAGCAGTTCCCATCCTTTTCCGAGTTTTCTATTAACCCACTCTCAGGCTTTGAAGTTATGGATAATTCAACACTGCACCCTTGTGTGTTGAAAGAGCACTTTTTGTGGACATTGGATAAAACATTCAAGGTTAGGTTTGTGCATTTCTCACACCAGCTCAGCCAGAAACAGCTTAATTATCCGAGGAAGCGGCAGTGACTACACAAATAAATCCCACTGTACCCAAATGAACTGTATTCTAAGCTTCATGTGCCCTGAGCAGAATTTCCCAGAATGCCCTTGGTCCCTCCAATACTCACCGCTTGACAGGAGGGGAAGTCAGAAAGGAAAGAGATAGGCATCTTAACCTATTGTTGTAAAAAAAGAAAATCGTACTTTTGTAGAATTAAAAAAAAATACAATCTTGTGAATATTCACTGTGCCCCTTCCAGGGCCTCCCAGGGCCGGATGTAGCCTCCTCAGAAGCCTGTTTCCTGGTAAATCTGCCTCTGCTCACATCAAAATACTTTGAATCAGTCACTCTCATAAAATCACTGAGCGTTTCCTTTGATATCAGCAGGCTGTCTCTGCGGAGGGCGTTCCTGGGATCCTGCTTTTCTCCAGGACCTATTCATGAGTCCTGTTACTTGCAGCTAAGTGGACACCAAAACTCTTTTATGTCCGCTGGCTTACTCTAGGCTGACCAACCATCCAGCTTTGCCCAGCACATCCCAGATTTAGCTCAGAAAGTCCCACATCCCGGGAACCCCCTGAATCCCAGGAAAACCTGGATGGTGGGTGACCCTGGTGTGAAGACGTGTAGAATGGTGTAGGTTTCCCAACCACACAGACTCTGGGACTGCGTCCCTGCCTGCCGTTTGGGTACCACCTTGAACACCTTGACCCTGTACACTGTGGAAACTGGACCTGATTGACTTAGGCAACTTTTTGAAAGGGTATTTCCCTCTCTCTGCTTCTCAGTCTCCCATCTCCAGATTCAAAGTCTTGGTGGGGAGCATCTTATTTGCTAAACTGATCCACGTGTCAACAAACACATGGTTGGGTCAGGAAAGCAGCTAGAATCTGCCCTTTTTGGTTGTGATGGGAGGTGGACACATTCGGGGCAGGGGGACTGCCCCAAACTTGGGAACGGGGTTCAGATGATTGCCATCCAAAACAACTGCAAAGTCGAAGATGAAGATGACGCTGTACGTAAATCAGGCAGAAACAGCTGTGGGGCAGAGAGTGGGAAGCAAGCTCTGTGGGTCAAGGTTACCCACAGCAGCTTTATGGAAAGCCAGCACCTGCCTTATAACGTCAGGAGGGCTGGGACGGGGGACCCAGGCTGTGGTTTGTGTGCTCAGGATGTGATGGAATGAGAGAGTGCAGCCAGCATGGAGAGCGGGTGGCAGAAGGGACCAGGAACCAGATGACATGTTCTAATCCTAAAGTGCTCAAAGGCTTGAAGGCAGGGGTGCTGATATTCAGGGGAATTAGGGGAAAATAAAACGAGATATTTGGCTTTAATTGGGGATCCTGCCCAACTGCTTGGACACATTAGTTGAGGAGTTTGGATCTGGCATATAGGGATAGTGTAACAGGAGATAAGAGAGGGAAACTTACAGTTTCTTTCCTCCCAAAAGTAGGTGTTGGGTAGTTTGGCTACTTTGGGTTTGTCAGTTTCTCCCCTGCCCCACCTCAGGAGCACCCGCTGGAGTCAGAACCTCGGGATTTTTCAAAACCCATCTGGCGGTACTTATTCAATCTATTTTCACATCCCAATGCCCTTTGTTTGCAAATCCCTCAGTGCATAACTGCCTGGGTGTATTTCTATCTTTAGCTATTTAGTTGCACAGATAAATCACTAGATGTTTCCAGAAAGCTGCACTTCACGTCAAAACCTGGTAGGCTTTCCAGGGTAGCTTAAGCCTGAATTCCAGACCTACTCTCAGCTCGGAACTTGCTTCTGGTTGTCTTTCCAGCTTCTGCCCTTCACAGGGAACCACTTTTCCCAAACATACACCTTTTTTGGGGTGAGGGGTGTGGCGACTCCCTGTGGCGACAAGAAATGGTTATTTTCCTGTTGAAATGCACCCCTGCCCTTCCCACCTGTCTTCATGCTCCAGCTTTACTGTTTCCTCTTCCTGAGACCTGTCCTCCCAGCTGGAAGTCAATTTCCCAGCCTCTGAAGCCTCAGAGAGCATCACACAGCCCCATAAGAAGGGTCTCCCGGCTCCTTAAAATCTCGACCTTGCTACTTTCTAGACCAGATTAGGTATCACATAGCAATGCAGAATCTTAGTCCCACCGTAGACCTGTGGAATCAGGATCTGCATTTTAAGATTCCCAGATTCTTTGTATACGTGTTAAAGTTTGAGAAGCACTTCCTAAGATCACTGGTCCTCAACTTTTGCTGCATAGGAATCCTTTGGGGTGTTTAAAAATATCCCTAAGCCTAATATTATTCAGTCATAAAAATAATAAAATCTTGTCATCTGCGGCAACATGGATGGACCTAGAGGGTATTATGCTAAATGAAACAAGTCAAACAGAGGAAGAAAAATACTGTATAATTTCACATATATGTGGAATCTGAAAAACAAGGTAAATGAAAACACATCACAAAACAGAAACAGAATTTTGGATACAGAGAACAAACAGGTGGTTGCCAGAGGGGAGAGGGATGGGAGAGGAAAGAAATGGGTGAGGGAGATTAGGAGGTATAAACTTCCAGTTGCAAAATAAATGAGTCACAGGGATGAAATGTACAGCATGGGGATATAGTCACTAACTATGTAATATCTTTACACGATGACATATCACTAGACTTATCATGGTGATCATTTAAAAATGTACAAAAATATTGAATCACTATGTCGTGTAACTGAAACTAACATAGTGAGTGTTACAGGTCAATTATACTTCAAAAACAAACAAACTCATAGAAAGAGATCAGATTTGTGGTTATCAGAGGTGGGAGGTAGGAGGAGGGGAAATTGGATGAAGGCCATCAAAATGCACAAACTCCCAGTTATAAGATGGATATGTACTAGGATGTAATATACACCGCGATAAATACAATTAAGCCTGCTTTACGGTAAAAATGAAAGCTGTTAAGAGAGTAAAACCTAAGAGTTCTCAACACAAGGAAAACGATTTTTTTCTATTTCTTTACTGCTGTATTTATACAAGAGGATGGATGTTCACTAAACTTATTGTGATCATCATGTCATGATGTATGTGTGCCAAATCATTATGCTGTACACTGTAAACTTATACAGTGCTGTCTGTCACTTAACTCTCAATAAAACTGGAAGAAAAAAAAACCCCAACATCTTGAAGCCTGGATCCTACCGCTGGAGATTCCGATTTCATTCATTTGGGAGTACTAGCAACTTTCCAGGTGACTCTAATGACAGCAGAGTTTGAGAACCACTGGCCTAGGTCTGACCAGCTCAGTTCTTGTCTCATCTCCCCCGAAGTTCTAAAGCCGTCTGTGAGATTTGTGCTCTGCACCTGGCTTGGGCAGGGGTGTGGTTATAGGATGTGGGCACATTCTCCACATCACCTCTTCCCCGGGCTCCTCCCTCACGGCTCTGTGGGCGCTGCATCAGCCCAGCCACTTCTTTGAATACCCCCAAGCCCCATGTAGCTAAAGAAAAAGAGCAATCCACATCCGACATCTGTGAGGGTGGGTAAAGCAAGGGAGGGGTTTACACAGCAGCGGTTCAAACAACTCCAAGAGGGATTCTATTGTCAGCAGTAAGACAATGAAACGTCTCCTCAATATAGTTATGTTTTTATGTACATAATAATTCTGTCTTGGTTTTTATAGCTCTGTGGGTATATAGCCTAACTAGATTCAAAGTCCCTGAGGGCAGGAACCAGTGTCCCCCAGTTCTTAGCTTACTTGGTGCTCAAAGAATGACGACTGAATACTGAATGGCTATCCTGGGATTTAACAGTGCAGACGTGGGATAGGAGCTGTGCTTTTGACCGGAGACTAATCTTCAGAAACAGAAAAGTTTTCCAAGGGTAAGAGCCTCATAAGGAAGGCTCCTGAGAGGGAAAGGGCTACTGCATAGTTTAGGAACAGTTATTGCTTTAAACCTGTGCCGTCCAACACGTCGCCCTTGAGCACTTGAAGTGAGGCTGTCCAAATTGAGATTTGCAGGAAGAGTAAAGCACATACCAGATTTTCAAGACTTAGAGTGAAAAAGAGAATGTAAAATAACTCATTATTGATCACGTGCTGAGATATTTTAGATAAATTGGGTTAAATAGGATGTATTATTTTAATTTATTGAAGTATAGTTGATTTACAGTGTTGTGTTAATTTCTGCTGTACAGCAAAGTGATTCAATTATATGTTCTTTTTCATATTCTGTTCCGTTATGGTTTATCATAGGATATTGAATATAGTTCCCTGTGCTATACAGTAGGACCTTGTTGTTTATCCATCCTGTATATAATAGTTTGCATCTGCTAATCCCAAACTCCCAATCCATCCCTCCCCCACGCCCCCTCCGCCTTGGCAACCACAAGTCTGTTCTCTACGTTTGTAAGTTTGTTTCTATTTCATAGATAGGTTCATTTTCTTTCTTTCTTTTTTTTTTCTTTCTTTCTTTTTTTTTTGACCACCCCATGCTGCCTGCATTGGAAGCATGGAGTCTTAACCACTGGACGGCCAGGGAAGTCTCCCATAGATAAGTTCATTTGTGTCACACTTTAGATTCCACATATAAGTGATATCATATGATATTTGTCTTTCTCATTCTGACTTACTTCACTTAGTATGATCATCTCCAGGTCCATCCATGTTGCTGCAAATGGCATTATTTCATTCTTCTACGGCTGAGTAATATTCCATTGTATCTCTGTACCACATCCTCTTTATCCATTCATCTGTCAATGGACTTTTAGGTTGTTTCTAAATAGGATATATTATTAAAAAGAATGTGACTGTTTATGTTTATTCTTTTAATGTGATTACTAGAAAGCTTAAAATTACATGTGTTGAAAATGACATTTGTGGCTCACATGACATTTCTATTTTAATGGTGCTGCTTAAACCACTGCACTAGAGAGAAAGATGCACCGACCAGGAGGTGGAAGGAGACTGCTGTGGAGACCCACCATGTGGCTGGCTCTGCACTGTCCCCCACACTCAGCTGTGTGACCGGTTGTCTCCTCCTCACCCCACGGAGGACTAAATGGGGGCTCACAAAGGCTAAAGGCCATGTCCCAACCCCCAGCCAGGAGAGGAAGCACCATGTTAGAATTTAGGTTTATTGAATTCGAAAGCCCAAAGGTAGGTCCACCCCCAAGAGGGGAGACCCCGGGGGAGAAGGTCAGATCCAAGCTGCACAGGAACCGTGACAGAAGTTTGGAGACAAGATCCCAGGACAGACTACGAGCTCCATCTTCAAATAGCCAAAGGCTCACCAGTGATCAGACGGGTCTGTGCAGCTCCACGGGGTAGTAGTGCAATTGACAAGAATGAATCTGACTCCATATTGGATCTGTTTCTTTCACTTTCATCTTTGTAGTCTATTGCTTTTGTTTCCAGTTAAAAATGTTGCCTAGGGCCTGAAATATACAGGATAGCCCATTCCCAAGGCTCTGACCTTTAAGGGTGTAACACTTTCTATTCATATAGAGATAAAAAGTTGCAGAACAGAGAATAACATGTGTCTTATTGGAGGTTTACAGGAACATCATGACCTGACCTGTGACCTGACCTATGTGGACAGCTGCAAAAACAAAGGATTCCAACGCCAAGAAGTTTGTGACAACCAACCACACCCCCTCCCCTTTTAGTAGAAAAGAAGCCTGTGTTCTGACTTGGGTAAGATAGTTCTTTGGGACACTAGTCCACCTTCTTCCCGGATTCCCAGCTTTCTGAACAAAGTTGCTATTTCTTGCCCCAAAATCTCATCTCCCAATTTATTGGCCTCTCGTGGGGCCAGCAGAATGAGTTTGGACTCTGTGACAGGAGTAGAGTCAGCAGGAAGGAGCTGGAAGCAGAAATGTCTCCCTGAGATGGAGGCAGAGTGTTCAACAGTCGGCTGCTTTGGAAAGCAGTGAGGGTCAGGTGCTGCAGGAGACTCAGGAAGGCTCTTGACTCTTGGCCAAGTCCCCCAACACAGTGTGGCGGTTCTGGAACCCTGTCCTGTGGAGCTGCTGCACCAAAAATCACCTGGGTGTAAATCAAAATAAATAGGTCCACCTCTGATTTCTATAGGATCAGAGTCTCACGGGGGTGAGGCCAAGTGATGGTCATTTTGAACAAGTGCCTTTAGTTACTCTGATGTGCAGCCAGTACCGGGGCCTCATGCACAGAGGATATTGGAACATCATTGGATGGTTGGACTACGAGACTTTTCAAATCTCTTCCGATGTTGAAATTCTATTGTTACATGTCAGATAAGGCGTGCCCACAAAATTAGGGTGAGTGAACTTGGCCAGGTGGATCATTTCCTTATCTGGCCTGTTTACTATGTAACAGGAGAATTTCTTTAGCCAAAACAGTCAAACTGCTAGTTGGCCAAATGAATCAAGATGAATTAGATATTACTTCTTTTTTATTTTTGGTCAGTCAGGGGTTCAGGGGAAGGGGCGAGGTAAAAGGAAACCTTTTCTCCTCTCTTCTGGCTAATAGAAATGCCAAATGTCAGCACTCAATCCTGGGAACCAATTCCAGGCTCTTCTGTCAAAGCCTACCTGGAACTTTGGTTGGCTTTGCGGCAGATGAGGACAGGGAAGGCTTTGCCTGTGGGATGAGACCGTGTTAATCTCCCGGGAAGCGGCTTTCACAAGCTTGATTCGTAGCACACCAGTGACTAAAAGCAACGAGTGCCAAGTCCCTTCAAGTTTGGAGGTATTGTTGGAAACACAGCTGGGACACAGACCCAGTTGGAAAATGCAACAGGGGGAAAACCAGCAGCAGCAAATGGAGAACCAGAAAAGGGGCCATGTGTTGCTGAGAGAAATCCGTGGCACTCAGCTCGAACAGAAGGCATGGCTGGGGACCGAATCTGCTGTTGCAGAACGTCTGCATCACCAACCCCTGGGGCTGCAGGCTGTCCTCGTGGTCACTCTGAGGACCGCAGCAAAGGCAGAGGAGGGTCCCCTTTCCAAAAAGCAAATGAAATGGTCGTTTCTTTGCCCAGAAGGCTAAAGCAAAGTTCATCACTTTACTGTCTTTTTCATTAAAGGATTGCCTGGAGGACAGGTACTGAACTGAAGAAATTAACAAGGAGGCTGACAAGAGTCCAGGTAAAAAGTGAACACAGAGTAGCAAATGTCTTAACTCGATCAAGTCTAAGCCAATGGCTGCTCGGTCAGGAAGAGGCATGAATGCAGAGCAGCGTGATTGGTTCCCGCTTCTCCTTTTCTCGCTGAAGGGCGTTCGTTTGTTCTTTGCTTCATTCAGCTATTGAACACGGACTTTTTTTTTTTTTAATTAATTAATTAATTTATTTATTTTTGGCTGCGTTGGGTCTTCGTTGCTGCACGCGGGCCTTCTCTAGTTGTGGCGAGCAGGGGCTACTCTTTGTTGCGGTGCGCGGGCTTCTCATTGCGGTGGCTTCTCTTGTTGTGGAGCACGGGCTCTAGGCGCGCGGGCTTCAGTAGTTGCGGCACGCAGGCTCAGTAGTTGTGGCACACGGGCTTCATTGCTCTGTGGCATGTGGGATCTTCCTGGACCAGGGATCGAACCCGTGTCCCCTGCATTGGCAGGTGGATTCTCAACCACTGCGTCACCAGGGAAGCCCGAACATGGTCTTTTGAGGATAATATCTGGATTGGGGACACGTGGAATCCATTTTCCCCCCTCTTAAACTCAATAAAGTCATTTGTTTCCACTCCTCCTAGTTTATCATATTTCTGGCCCAGTTACAACTGTTTTACCATGTCTTTTGGATAATTATATTCCGGTTCTCACAGTCCTCTGCAGTTCTGTGTTCAGATGATCTTCTACACACGTAAGGGGCTGCCATCATTTTGGACTCGTGTCTGCAGTTTGTGATCCTAGACAAGTGACTCTCATGTGGACACACTTTGGAGACTTGTCCACCTCTAGAAAGAGTGGGGAATCACTCGGGGATGCAGTTGGTAACAAAAGCTCTTGTGTATTCCCAAAGTAGGAATTCTATTGGGAATTGAGAAATCCATTGTAGTCTGACTTTTTTTCAAGGAAGTGGTTCTTGTTGTTAAGGAGTAAACCCTATAAGTTCTCATCACACACAAACACACAGATTTGTAACTTTGTATGCTGACGGATGGTAACTAAACACTGGGGTGATTGTTTCACAGTATTTACAAATATTGAATGTTTATGTTGTACACCTGAAACAAGTATGAAGTGGGGTGTTTTTTTTTTGGTCTTTTAAAAAAATTTTTATTTTCTATTGGATTATAGTTGACTAACAATGTTGTGTGAGTTTCAGGTGTACAGCGAAGTAATTCAGTTATAACATGATGTTATATATCATTTATACCTCAATTAAAAAAAACTGTTTTCAGGGGGAAAAAATCATTCTCAAAGTCAGATCTCTAGTGGCTGTGAGCTAATGCAAAAATTCAACTGCTCTCACTGGCTTTTATGGTGATGTACCACTCAGACCCACTTACTAGTAATTTATGCTTGAGCAGAGAACTCTCTTCGTCCTAAGAGGTCTGGCCGTGACAACATTTGGCATCACTACTTTGACTTATTTTTTTCCTAACAAAGAGATTTTATGACCTAGTATGCATTATGTTCCAGTATGAATTAAGCACAGCTCCAGCTAAATAAGACAGGCACATGGACGGGTGAGTAACAATGCCTTGCTGTTACCTAGTTGCTGCTGGAAGGTTGAAATGCTTGGCCTTTGGAGTCTTTGGTCTCAACCAAAAGGTCTGGAACTGGAAAAGGTGGTGAGGCACTCGTCGAAGACAATGGGATGGAGGAGAAACAGAACAAGTCCTGGAGGCAGACCACTTCGTGTTCCCACCTATGGCTGCACAGGGCACCTGGGGAAGGGCTCACGGCTGAGTCCAGCGTGCACTCTGCTGGCCAAGCCCCATCCATCAGGCCGTGTCTACCCAGGGTGCGGAAGTGCCAGGAGCTGTCTTTTTCCTCTAGTGCACATGAAGGCATACAGGCCACCGGCCGCCCTATAGCATTGATACATCTCAGTAGCAGAGTGACTTTAGGAGAAATCTTGCTTCTCGCCTGCGATTGTAGAGTCATCGTTCCTCTTTGGCTGGGGTGGTATAGAGTAACCAGATCATGTGTGTGGTATACACTCATGGTCTGGTCCCAGCCCAGAGCTCAGATGGTCGTGTGACTGGGGCAAAGTGACTTCTGGCTGAGATGGCCTGGTCCAGCTGCATCTTCTTTCATCTCTGTGGCGAAACAGAGGGGTAAAGGTCTCTGGAGACAGACAGGCTGAAGTATCAGCCCCAGTTCTGCTTCTCACTCACCGTGTGACTCGGAGAAGCCATGGTACTCCTCTTGGTCACCTGTTTCCTCATTTAGGAAATGAGTACAAATAAAGCTTATTTCAAAGGGCTGTTGAAAAGAGGAAATGAAGTAATCAACACATCTGGCACATTTTAGGTGCTAGACAAACTCGAGTTCTTTCCTCCTACCCCCAACCCCTCCCGCTCTAATTCTCTGTTTTATTCCACATTTACCAAACTCCACCCAAAGAGAGGTGGTGTCGTCCCGTCCCCCCGCCCTTCAACAGGGCTCTTTCCTTAAGCCAAAAAAATTACCTACGGCTTTTCCATGTAAAGGTTTTGGTTTTTTTTTGGCCACACCTCAAGGCGTGCGGGATCTTAGTTCCTCACGCAAGGATTGAACCCAGACCCTCAGCTATGAGAGTGTGGAGTCCTAACTACTGGACCATCAGAGAACTCCCTCCATGTAAATTCTAAGTGAATCAAATAACCACTTCATATGCTTACTATATCCTGGCCGCTGTGTAGATTAATTGGGTAGAAAAGGTAGGAAGAAGATACAAAAAATGGTACTAAATAAAGAGCCCAGAAACCATCCTAAATATGTTAGGGGCTTGAGATGTGATAGCAGTGGCCCTACAAATGAAGGGCATTGGAACAGCTGTTTATCCCAATGGAAAAAATGGAAATGGAAAAATGGAAAAAATAAAATAAAGTTAGATCTCTATCTCACCCATCCTGATGGGGCTGAAAACCTATATGTGAAAAACAAAAATTGAACTCAAATGAAAAAGTGGATACATCTGAGTTCATCGAAATGAAAAACATCTGTACTAGAGCAGACATCATAAAAGTGTTAAAAGGCTGATGGCAGGCTAGGAGATATTTGCAACAAATAAAAACAGATTGAAGGATTATATTCAGAATATGCAAAGAACTATAAATTCATAAGGAAAAGACAAACTTTGCAGTAGAAAAATAGCAAAGGACAGGGGCAAACAGTGCTCATAAGAGGACATCAGGATGGACAACATCCCCAGGTGAGTGTGTCCAAGCTCTCAGCAGCAGGGAAATGAAAGTTAAAACCCCAAAGACTTCCCATTGGGTTAGGGGAAATCAGAAAGTCTGACAAAACCAAGTGAGAGCAGGTGGGGGAAGGCAAGCATTTGAGGCAGGGCTGGAGGGAGTAAGTCTGTGCAGGGTTTGGCCGAGCCATTGGGTCATACCCAGGAAAGCTGAATCCAACTGAAGTCTGGGAAATCGCAGCATCGTTTGAAATATCGAGAAATTGGAGACCACCTGAACGGCCATCACGTTGGGAATAACGACAGTGACAGCGGGAACATCCCCGGGGTGGAGGGGGAGAGGGACATGCGGGGAGGGGGCGGGGGACACACACGGAGGTCCCAGGAATGAACGGATCTGCTTGTGGTCACGTGGTTGAGGCTCTGGGATGAGTGAAAACAGCAACTCCCAGCAGGAGGTGTGATCCCTGTAAGGGATGTCACAGCGACACGCCGCCCCGGTTATAATGCATGTCCATGCAGGGAAAGGATAGAACCAGAGCCAGAAGCACACACGCCAAGTCTGTGATCAGGGGGGCCTTGGGGAGGGGACCGGGGACCGGGGCGGAGGGTTTCATTTTATCTGTAATGTTTGTTCTGTGGCTTTTAATTATTTAATAAGTGTCAGCATTTGTTTGTTCCTTCTAGGTGGTAGGCATGCTAGTGTTGTTACCGTTTATTGCAAAAAATTGTACTAGAAAGTATTACGCAGAACAATGGAACTTTGAAAAGCAGCCATGATCAAATGTGAGGCTTGCCGGGCGGGATTTAGAATAGTTAATGGGATGTTAAATTATTGGGTTGGCCAAAAAGTTCGTTCCAGTTTCTGCATAACATCTTATGCAAAAACCCGAACGAACTTTTTGGCCAACCCAATATTTAAAAACTTGGAGAGGAGAAAAGAAAGTGGGGACCCAGCGCCCAAAGGCCCTTCTCTGCGTCTGTGCCAAACAGGTGTATGATCATCACACGCTCACATATTAATGAACGGTTATTTAATCCAGGAACCGAGAGCTTTGCTTCCTATAGTCTGTGGTCAGCAAATGGTTTTTCAGAAAGGGTTTCTCTTTCTCCCTTCTTTCCCCAATAGTAATTGAATCTAGGCTTAAACTCACATTTCCTTACCCCTAGGAGTTTGTGACCAGAGTTTTGACAACAGCTCATATAAAATTCTTCTGTTATTTATTTGACCTCAGAGCTTCCTAAAAGGTCATGAGTTTATGCTTACGATCCTTGTATGCTGACTTCCAGCGAGGCTGGGTGTATCCAATAACGCCCCACCATCCGCGCCAGCATCCTCAAGTGCCGCTGGCTGCCAGGGTTGGGTGCTGTGAGTGAGAAACACACAAGGAGCCAATGGATACACTGTCATTGCTCTAGCTCTATTTATATGAAGCACCTTTCTTTTAAAGGACCCAGGGATCCAGTTGGTCATAGCCAAGGATTCAGGTATATAACAGATCCAATAACTTGTTATTCAGTACTAAGGATGTGGATATACTAACTACGTACTTGCAGAGCTTAGAAACGCCATGGGGGATGGAGTGAAAGGCAGGGAATATGAGCCCATCAGGGTGCAGGCAGTGTGGTTCAGAAACCACATGTGAATAATCACAGCCTTAATCAAGTATTTTATGCTTCAATACATTTGTCATTGACCAATGATTTGTTTCTATGGAGTATAATACCCAAGAATAAAATCCAGAGACTAGGACTTTTATCAAGTAATTAAATATTTTTAGTTCTATTTTACACATAGTTCAGAGTGGGGTTTGTTTAGAGGAGGTGATGCTTAATTTTATTGATTTATTTTTTATGTTCTAATTTTATTGGAGTAGAGTTGATTTACAGTGTTGTGTTAGTTTCAGGTGTACAGCATAGTGATTCAGTTATATATATACTTATATATTCATTCTTTTTCAGATTCTTTTCCTGTATGGGTTGTTACAGAATATTGAGTAGAGGGTGATGCTTCATTTTAGTTTCTCATAATTTTTTCAGATTGTGTAATATGAGTAACCTAGCAGTCTTCTTTTTTTTTTTTGGCCGTGCCACACGGCTTGTGGGATCTTAGTTCCCCGACCAGGGATTGAACCTGCACCCTGGCAGTGAAAGCTCAGAGCCCTAACCACTGGACCGCCAGGGAATTCCCCCTAACAATCTTCTTTTAATGACTTTTCTCCCTGAGAAAAGTATAACTGCTAAGGGCGAATGCCTTTTCCCACTCCCAGCTCTTAGCAGAGTTCCATTACCTAATATGCAAAAAATTACTTTTTTTTTGGGCTTCCCTGGTGGCGCAGTGGTTGAGAATCTGCCTGCCAATGCAGGGGACCCGGGTTCGAGCCCTGGTCTGGGAGGATCCCACATGCCGTGGAGTGGCTGGGCCCGTGAGCCACAACTGCTGAGCCTGCGCGTCTGGAGCCTGTGCTCCGCAGCGAGAGGGGCCGCGGTGGTGGGAGGCCTGCGCACCGCGATGAAGAGTGGCCTCCACTTGCCACAACTGAGGAAAGCCCTCGCACAGAAATGAAGACCCAACACAGCCATAAATAAATAAATAAACAAATACTTAAAAAAAAAAAAAAGTTGTTGAAATTTAAAAAAAAAAAATTACTTTTTTTTAATTAAGATGAAACTTGACGTAACGGGTGCATGTTTATTGCATCTGTCTTTCTGATCATACCCAATGCTTTTAAAGAAAAAAAGCAAGGAAGGATGGGGAAAGAAATATTAAAAGTTACCACGAGCACACCCTCCTTCCCGGAATCTGCCAAGTGATAAAATATAGTAGGTGCGACTGTTCTAACCTACTAAGGCAGCAATTTCATCTACTTAATATTATGTAATCTAGCTGTGGCTTGATGCCCGTAAATGCAAGATGTTCAATTGCTAACTGTGATATATTTAGCTCAGCTCCTCTACCCTGGGCTGGGGACACCCCCCCCCCCCCCACCTCACTGCCTTTGGAGCAGAGGAGGTGGGGTCTTTTCGTGGCTGAGAAAAAGGAATGTTCCCTTCCCTCCCCGCCTCTGAGGGCACACCATCTGCAGAAATGGGCAAACCCTCAGGGTCTGTGAGGGCCCCCCTGCCCCCTCCACCACGCCCATACTCTTTGGGAGGGAAGTTTCACCAGGAGACAAAATTCTTCAGAGGACAAGTCTCAGGACAAGAGGGTCCTGAGCTGGTGGGTTTCTCCCAAGTGCTTTCTTACTGAGAACAGGTGGAGTCCTGAGGTCTGCGCAAGGTGTACTTAGAAAGGGAAGGGCACAGAAAGCAGGGTCTCCTTTGGTGATAACATCATGCCTGCCTGTAAATGTCACCGGAGCTGTGTCCAGAGAGCCTGGGACAAGCCCGCCCTTGCCCAGCACTTCTGGGTTTCCCGTCTGCTTCCTATAGGTCGTGCCTGCTTGAAACTGGAAATCAAGGCTCCGACACGTTAACTGACTCTGCCTGAGGCCACAGAACCCCCAAGACAGAGGCAGGTCTGGACCGGGAGCTCTGACTCCCGGCTCTGCTCTGTCTACACCCCGTCACCGTGTCTACTTGGCCCGGGCTGGGTAGGCTTTGGCTGCGGTGGCCAACTGTCCAGCGCCTTCTATCTGTGCGTCCACCTTGGACCACTGCTAACTGGCCTTACCACGTAGCAGGGGGTGCTGGGAGGAGCTTCATCTCACGTCTTCCTGCATTTCTCAATCCAACAGGACAAACAGTGAGCAGCTGGGAGTTAGGCAGACCTAGACTTTCATTCCGAAACTGCTACCTAGCAGCTGTGTATCCTAGGAAACTCTCGTGTCTCAGTTTTTTCCTTTGTACAAATGAGACTATAAATATCTCCTCAGAGTGTGACAATTAACTAAGTTAATGTAGGGGAGTTGCAGGTACAAGATAAAGAGTCACACCTTTTTTTTTCTTTCCTTTCTCTGTTGCCTCTCCCCATGCTCCTCTTCTGAATACTTAACATTTCTTTCCCACCCACCGAAGAGAAAGGTGGTCCGTAATGGTACAATATTAGTAGATTTCTTAGACAATTCTAAATAGTAAAAACCTCATAAACTTGGACTCCATTGAGCCTTGGTAGAAATTTCGCCAGGACGGTCTCCTTGTGGTGTCTGAAAAGAGAGGGTTCGCCAAGCTAAAGTGTATTTGTCAGGAAAGGCTAGGCTTGTGCTGCAGTAACAAACAGCCCTGACTCACAGGAGAGGTTACCTCTCCGGGACATAAAGTCCACTGCGGGTCTAGTGGCTCTCCAAGGCTACTGCATCCCTCTGGTGGGGCTGTGGACCCTCCTGTTCTATCCAGTGGTCCCGCCAGCTAATCACAACCTCCACTCTCCCTGCCGAAGGGGGAGAAAGAAACTGGCGTTTGCACAGAGGCAGCTTGCCGCCTCCACTGAGAAACAATTCTCATCTCCTCTGCTCACACCGCCTTGGCCAAATCTAGCCATAGGGGCTGTGTGCAAAGGGGCCAGGAAGTGCATTTTCTGTGTTTCTGGAGACACGTAGCATTACCCTGCCGTATCAGAGTGATTAGGAGTTCAGGAAGAACACATAATTGCAGGTTCAAGTATCTAAAAATGTATTATTCACGTACATAAAAAATTTAAGATATGGAAAACAAACAAACAGCAGGTGACTGGATAAACAATTGTACATCCATACAACAGAATACTAGTCAGCAATAAAAAGGCATGAACTGTTGATCGTCGCGACAGCATGGATAAATCTCAAAACAATTACGCTGCGGGAAAAAAAGCCAAACAAAAGCCAAAGAAAAAGTCATTCATACCGTATAAATGTATTTATTTACTTCTGGGCCACGTGGCTTGTGGGATCTCAGTTCCCAGACCAGGGATTGAACCCGGGCCACAGCAGTGAAAGCCCAGAATCCTAACCACGAGGCCACCATGGAATTCCCAATACTGTATGAATTTATTTATATAAAATACTAGAAAAGGCCAACAAATCCACAGAGTCAGAAAGCAGATCTTGCCTGGAGTCACGGGTGGACGGAGGGATGGATTACAAAAGGGCACAAGGAAACTTTTGGAGGGTGATGAAAATGTTATCTTGGTGTGGGAGTGATTTCACAGGTGTCTACTTACGCCCAAACTGACCAAACTTTACACTTGAAGATATGCAATTTAGGTACCTCAATGAAGTTGAAAAAATGATCTTAAGAAACTGCTTCAGAATTATTTTATGTGCTATTTACTCCTGAAGCAGTTGTCTCTTTGGGCTTTTCTTCCTATAAAATGGAATCTCGTGACATATTGAATAGTCCGTTCACCACCACCATGCTCTCTCCTGTTTACTCCTGATTCACCTGGGAGAGACCATTGCCCGGGGCTTTGTGATGAAGAGAAAAATCAGATTCAGATCCTGACTCACCACTTGCTTCCTGTTTGGCCTCAAGCAGCTTAATGAGCTTCTCTGAGTAGCTCCCATATTCGCCCACAGAGTTGGCGTGCAAGTTTGTGAAGTCACCTCCAAGAGCCAGTCAGAGAGGACGCCAAACCTTGGACACCTGCCCCAGGGGTCCCGCTACCTTCCAGACACACCATTTGAAACTTCATATTAGGGTTATTCCTCTGGTTTTGAAAACGGCTCATCTTCACTTGTTATCAGGCCCTGTACTAAATGCAAACCAAATTGAAGGGGTTGCCAAAAATGCAGTCAGCAAATAATACATTTTTTTTTTTTGGATGTGGACCATTTTTAAAGTTTTTATTGAGTTTGTTACAATATTGCTTCTGCTTTATGTGTTGGTTTCTTGGCCTTCAGGCATGTGGAATCTTAGCTCCCTGACCAGGGATCAAACCTGCACACCCCGCATTGGAAGGCAAAGTCTTAACCACTGGACCGCCAGGGAAGTCCCTCAAATAATATTTTAAAAAATCAACATTAATATAGAAATCCATGATGAACACTAAGTCAAACATTTAAATAAAAGATAAGGCTCAGTCCTGTCCCAATTCCTTTTCAAGCCCTTTCCCCAGTGCTGGCAATTCTCACTGAAACTAATTCCTTCACACCCGAGGTATTAAATGTAAATACCCCTGGAATAAATGATTTACATCTCAAGATTTTCAGGTATTTCTTCAAGAGCAAGGCATGAAGGAACTGGAATAAATAAGAATTGCCAGAATTGGGGGAAAGGCCTGAAAAAGAATTTGGGACAGGACTGAGATGGTCTTTTTTTTTTTTAAATATTTATTTATTTATTTATTTATTTATGGCTGTGTTGGGTCTTCGTTTCTGTGCGAGGGCTTTCTCTAGTTGCGGCAAGTGGGGGCCACTCTTCATCGCGGTGCGCGGGCCTCTCACTATCGTGGCCTCTCTTGTTGCGGAGCACAGGCTCCAGATGCGCAGGCTCAGTAATTGTGGCTCACGGGCCCAGTTGCTCCGCGGCACGTGGGATCCTCCCAGACCAGGGCTCGAACCCGCGTCCCCCGCACTGGCAGGCGGATTCTCAACCACTGCGCCACCAGGGAAGCCCTGAGATGGTCTTTATTGAAATGTTTGATATCTTGATCATCACGGATTTTTGTATTAATTTTGATTTAAAAAAATATTTCATAGCTACTATTTACTTTGATGGTGGAGTTGTTTGTTTGTTTGTTTGGAGATCCCTTCCTTTCTATGCCTGAGGTGAGTGTGCCCTAGTTCCTGTCTGCCAGAAAGACAAACTGGTCCATTCCAGGTTTGCCTGGTAAGCAAGGTCGCAGAGGAAGGTGGTCTGCTGTGTGCGGTACACAAGGGTTGGAAATAGACCCGTGAGTTTTAACTCTTTTTTTCTGCCCCCTTGCAAGCTGTGTGGACTTCTATAAGCTAGGCTGTGGGTCTCCGTTTCCCGAATTGTACAATGAGCAGGATACCCACCCCCTAGTGTGGGGAGGGAGGGAGGAGGATTACCCCATAGTGGTTAAGAGTACAGACCCTGGAGCCTGGAGCCTGGGTTCAAATCCCGGCTCGGCCACTTATCAGTCGTGTGACCTCAGTCTTCTTCTCTGAGGTGATCAGAGCGGGTGCCAGTACTAGGAGGACCAATTGTGTGGATCAAAGGGGTTAACTTGGAAGATGTGTAGGCAGGACGTGATACAGAGTCAGCACTCAGTAAATATTCCCCACTATTCTTGTCACCGTGCAGTTGCTCTAAGGATCCAAAATGTCCATATTTGTAAAAGCCCCTTTGCAGGCCACTAGATCCTATTGCTAGTTATTATTATAGCAGGGCCTAAAATTGCATCTAAGATCGATGCTTTGGTCACCTCTGCTGCTGGCTGAGTTTTGGTGGAACCCAATTAATTGCAAAGGGTAAGCTCTAAGTCTGAACAGAGGTACATTCATCCCTCGTGAAGACAAGGGGAAGGTCAACTTTCTCAAGAAAACACCCCCGACGGCCCAAATGGCTTTTTTCACATCCACTTCTGGCTTTCCCCCTCCTTTGAAGACAGCACATGTAACCTCCTTTGCATAACTGAATCTTCACAGGTTTACAGACCCATAAAAGAAAGCAGCTAAAAGGGAACCGCGCCAAGGAAGCTGCCTAGAAAAGTAACTGTGAGTTTCGGAGGTGGAGGACTTCTGTTAATCAGAAACTGAAGCTGAGCATTTGAAAATGTAAAAGGACGCTCAGGTGCTTGTTTTCTGGGTTTTTGTCTTTTAGGTAATTTGAACATTTCCATTAATAGAAAGGAAAAAATAAAAGGCAGTGAGGTTTTCCTGGGTCCAACTCCTCTCTATAGATCTTGAAAAATAACTCTTGGACTAGAACTTATAATTAAATCCCTATAGATTTCTATTTCCCCATCAAGGGGCTGCAAACTGAAAACTCAGGAACAATAGGAGAATTTCTTAGGGCAGAAATAAAAACGATAGATGCAGAGACTGCATCCATTATACAAACACATAGGGGGAGATTTAGTAAGTGAGGACTTGATTGATTTCACCCTATTTGGTAGATATTAGAGAAACTTAAGTTTGAATTTGAATTCCTGATTCCTTGGGAGAGTAGCAAAGTTTAGTTTATTTAAACATTTTTTTTTACTGAAATATAGTTGATTTACAATGTTGTGTTCATTTCTGCTGTACAGCAAAGTGGCTCAGTTTATATATATATCTATATTCTTTTTTATATTCTTTTCCATTACGGTTTACCCCAGGGCATTGAATGTAATTCCCTGTGCTATATGGTAGGACTTTGTTGTTTATCCATCCTATGTATAATAATTTGCAGCTACTAACCCCAGCCTCCCACTCCATCCTTCCCCCATCCCCTTAGCAACCACCAGTCTGTTCTCTATCTGTGAGTCTGTGTCTGTTTCATAGACATGTTCATTTGTGTCATATTTTAGATTCCACGTACAAGTGATATCATATGGTATTTTAATTTTTTTGAATTGAAGTATAGTTGCTTTACAATGTTGTGTTAGTTTCACATATATATATTCTTTTTCAGATTCTTTTCCATTGTAGTTTATTACAAGATATTGAATATAGTTCCCTGTGCTCTACAGTGGGTCCTTGTTGATTATCTATTTTATATATAGTAGTGTGTATCTGTTCATCCCAAGCTCCTAATTTATCCCTCCCCCTTTCCCCTTTGGTAACCATAAGATTGTTTTCTTTGTCTGCGAGTCTGTTTCTGTTTTGTAAATAAGTTCATTTAACATTTATTTTAAAAACAAAATCCCCTTGACTGTTTTATCCAAGTGAAGGCAGACAAGCATATGCCTCCTCTTCCCCGCAGAGAGTGACGCCCCCCCAGTGCTCTTGGGACCCCCAACTCCCACTGGGGCCCCACTCCTCAGGGCAGGAGC
This sequence comes from Balaenoptera acutorostrata, assembly GCF_949987535.1. Classification (NCBI taxonomy): domain Eukaryota; kingdom Metazoa; phylum Chordata; class Mammalia; order Artiodactyla; family Balaenopteridae; genus Balaenoptera; species Balaenoptera acutorostrata. Next base: position 4,083,910 of record NC_080067.1, read on the forward strand.
AGCGGGCAAAAAGGGACCACCGTGGAGTGGTGATGGGACGGGGGGAGACTCCCAGAGGACACTCCGGAGGAGGCTGGTACGGGGGGCTCCCCACGGCCTGGCCCTTGCTTCACCTGCAAGTTCAATGCAGAACAAACCCAAGGTGGTCAGTGAGTCACCGAAGCGTCATGAATAACTGGAGATAATTGCCTCAAAGGGGAAAAGCATTTAAGCAGGATACTTCGTATGACTGTTCCCACAGCCCAAGGGAAAAGGGAAAAAACTCAAAACTCTTCGGCAAGGTTCCGCATGGGTGGAGGGGAGTTGATGGCATTGTTCTACTGCCTTAGGTTCACCCTTCGTTTCTTCTCTATACTCAGCCTCTGCACAAACCCTCCCACACTCCCACCCTCCTCAGGAAGGAAACCCCACCTGCCACCTCAGGAGGTGGTCTGGTCTGGAGCTGTGCAAACACAGGACAGCCCTTTCCCACAGTCCGGGTTACTGTCTGGAACACTCCAGAGAGCGCTGTAGCACCCAGATTGCACTTAAGTTCTCTCTGCCCGTGAGGTCAAGTATACCTCTTTATTCCTTCTGGATTTTTTTTTTTTTTTTGTATTCCTTCTGGATTTTGTTGTATGGCTCAGCTTGTGAAGAAGATTTACGTTGTCATCAAAATGTAAATGCTAGGGATTTCCCTGGTGGCGCAGAGGTTAAGAATCCACCTGCCAATGCAGGGGACACAGGTTTGAGCCCTGGTCCGGGAAGATCCCACATGCTGCAGGGCAGCTAAGCCTGTGGGCCACAACTACTGAGCCTGCGCTCTAGAGCCCGCAAGCCACAACTACTGAGCCCGCGTGCCTAGAGCCCACGCTCTGCAACAAGAGAAGCCACCGCAATGAGAAGGCCATGCACCACAAGGAAGAGTAGCCCCCGCTTGCTGCAACTAGAGAAAGCCTGCACACAGCAACGGAGACCCAACACAGCCAAAAATAAATAAATAAAAAATAAATAAATTTATTAAAAAAATGTAAGTACTAAGTGTTGACTCAACCAAAACTTGTGATGTCACTAAGTCAGGAAGCCAGGAGAGGGAGTGACTGAGTGTGAGTGGAGGAGGGGAGGGGCACGGGGCAGGGAGGGGAGGTGTGAGCACGCTAAATCCTTATTTTCTGCACTGGGGAAAAAAAGATGATATCTAAAATGGAAAAATCAGTGGTTTTTCTCTTCATTATGGGTTGTACGTCCTTGCTTTTTTGCAAGCTTGATGATTGTTGATGTGGTTCTAGACATCGTAAATTTTACCTTGTGGGCTGCTGGATATTTTTTGTATTCCTATAGGTATCCTTAACTGCCTTCTGGTATGCAATTAAATTACTCAGTTTTGTTTGGTTAAAAGAAAAAGACAAATCAAGAGATAACAATATCAACACATGATGAGAAATAGAAGTATAAGCACCAGAAGAAATGGCTAGAAGATTTGAAAGTGATTGCCTCTGGAGAGTATCTTTAGAGACAAGGAGAGTATGGTGGGAGACGGCTGGTCCATAATTGAACTCTTGACACCAAACACATCTGTGCAATGAACATAAATGAAAAACAAAACCATCCTTCCCTCTCAAAGGTCACCTCTGAGCCAAACAAAACCTTGACGTGACCCCTTGCCTACGTCTGATTCATAGACAGGCTGTGTATCCACTTCTATCTCAAGTTAGTTGGGCGTGAAGGGGTAATGGGTTTGGTCAACTTGTTGGAGGTACATCTCCTGGTGGCTCGTTCATTATACCATCTTCTTGGGAGTAGAAGTGACAAAGAATTTGTTACCATTTATCTTTCAACGAGCTGGTATCCATTATGCTCTGAAGAACAGCGACATTGCTTATAACAAAACGTACGTGTGGAGTCAGGAGCTTCCCGACCAGGAGGATGGAGAAGGCCATCCTCACCTGGAGTGTTTCCAAAGGGACCGGCCATAGGTCTCTGGAAGGGTTCCTTTCACCGCAGGTGGGAGGCTAGGACAGCTGCCCTCCCGATTCCGTCCAGGTCTCAGATCTTAAGTTCTCTGAGAAAAAGGTCTTAGACTTTTGTTGATTATACTGCTGCACTCACATCCTTTTATCCACAGTATGAGAATTCACAGATGTTCAGCATCCACCCACACCGTTCCCACAGGTAGGGGACATTTGTACTGTGATAAGATAACATTGGAAGCCGTTACCCAGCATATATTTGTTTTATGCAGTCATCATTACTGCCTATTTTAAAACAACGGGGGGAAAGTACCGATGTCAGCCTGAAAACAATAAATCTGCCTGATTGGGCTTGAGTGTGATTTGTGAAAGCCTATTGATGTTCTGGAGAACCTCGTTGCACAGGAAATGGCCCAGCTCTGAACTCAGGGAGGAAGCATGAAAAGTCAAAGACAAGTTTCTGAGTTAGTTCGGCATGTCTGAGCTGTTCTTATAACATTTGAAATACGTGAATCAGCGATCCCAGTGAAAAGACAGATTAATTGCAGGGTGTGGAGCCAAGAGTCACACCTTGGTTCCCAGCCCAGCTCTGCCTCACAGGCTATGCAACCTCGGGCAAGTTACTTAATCCCTTCGGATACTGGCTTCCTCGTCTCTAAAATGGGCATCACATCTGGAGCAGTTAGGTGCTTTCAGTGTAACAGAAAATCCAACCCCATTGGCTTTAAGCATAGGACATTTGATGGGCTCACACACCTGGGAGTCTGTAGATTGCAAGGGCTTCAGGGCAGCTGGGGATACCTCAGTGACGTCCTCAAGGACCAGGGTCTTTCTCACTCTACACTTCTGTCCACAGTGCTGATTTCATTCCGATGGGGTTCCCCTCAGGGTCCCAGGATGGCAGCCAGAGCAGTCAGACCTCCTGATTTTCTTGTTCACATTTAGCTGAAGATAGAAACTAGCTTTTCCCGGGGCTTTCTCTCTAGCTCAAGGAAAACAAAAATTCTAGAAGCGCCAGCAAACTTCTGCTGAATCCCATTGAGCCAAATTGGTCATAAGCCCATTTCTGAACCCATCACTGCCAAGGGCATGGGATTACTTTGATTTGCTTGGATCAATCAGGACCCCCCCAATGGATCTGGCATCCACACCCTAACCCTATGGTTACCACACAACAGGGGGGCAGTGGAGAAAAGCCCCAGTGCATGTAATAACATCTCCGTCACCTACAAGGTCGCTGGGAGGGGTGAACAACAGGACACTGTGAGAGCTTCTGGTAGGGGGACAAACAACCATAGTCACTTCCTTTCCAATTATAGTTCAGCCTCCAAAGAAAATTTAAATGTTTTTCTGGGAGGGAGTGAATGAACTATGTCATCTGTATGGAATGGCTCACCAGGCTGAGCTATTAGAAAGCCTTCCAGGCCACCTTAGTCCCTGAGAGGTGACTTTCTGGAGGCTCAGCGGGGTCCAAGCTGAACTGCCCCACACGGAGTCTGCGCGGAGCTTAAGTGCCAGCGGCAGGGGCTGAGCCGACGCCTTTCTCTCTAAGTCCCCCAGCAGTGGTGGCCACGTGACCCAGCTCTGCTCAACGAGATGCAAGAGAAGGTGCCTGTCAGGCTGCTGGGAAAGTCTGTGCATTCACGATGGAGATGTCGCACCCCACCCTCGCCCTGCTGACTGAAGACGCGGTGGCCGCAGAAGCTATAACATCTCTAGACCACGAAGGTGTACCCCCCAGTACAGCAGTGACACCAGCCCTGATGCCAACAGATGCCCACCTCATTCAAACCTTATTTGGGTTGAGCCACAGTGGCGGCCTTGAAAACCCACCGTGCAATCTCCTGCTGCAGTGGGCGTCATGGGAGGCTCTGCTGTTTCCCTTCTGAGTCCATCACCCCATTCGTGGTGAGACAGGCCTGGGACCTGGGCCCCTTTGCTGCAGGGCTTGCACCTGGACAAACATCTCCTTGAGCAACAAAATACAAAGAAACTATAAGGGACTAAAAATAACTGCGAGCATGCTCAGTTGGGGCAAATTATGGACAACAAGATACAAAAAGGTCAAAAAGTCCAACTGCCACTTCTGAAGAGCCGGGAGCAAAAGCAGGGCACTGCGCATGCCCCCTGCACTCAACACCGCCTAAGGGGTGGGCAAACCACCCCTCTGGTCCAACCCCTGAACCTATCCCTACCCTCGCCCCATAGAAGGAACCAGCTCGCAGCATTCCTTCCCCTCCCCCCCCGCCCCCCCCCCCGCCCGGAACAAATGAGCAAGGGAAAGTGTTACTTGTTCTCACTCCCCCCTGCTGCAGCAGGGGCCCCAATAAAGCCTTGCCTAAATTTTGTATCTGGCCTCTGATCAATTTCTGTTGATTAAGGAGACCAAGAACCCTGGTCAGTAACAATGGGAGGCCACGCTTCCCATGGGCCTGGCTGGTGGGTCGGAGCGGCTCATCCCTGTGAGATGTGGCCAGTTTCCCACAGGCAACGCTGGATCGGAGACTCCCCCATCACCCTGACCGAGCCCGGCTTGGACCTGCACGGCAGACTGAGGGTTCCTACAGGAAAGCTTGAATCCAGGGAGGCGCGACAGTGTTCCCTCAGGAACAGCCGAGGAGCAGTGCAGTGGGTCATCTGTGGAGGTGGTGTGGGTGCAATGGGGGTCATTGAAGGAGAAGGACTGGGGGCGAGGCGGGGACAGAGACCCTGGGGAGTTCTCCCACGCACCGCAGTCAGGAGGCCGTGCCTTCATGCAGGTGAGATTCAGGTGTGAACAGGAGGCAACCCCCCTTTCCAAGAATCGGCTGCCCCAAGTGGAGATCCAGCACCCAGTGCCCAGGAAAGCGCGACTGCAGCCTCTCTGAGCGCCTCCTCTAACCTGGGCACAGGGGCAATCCTCTTTCAAACACACACACGGCCGTGAAAGAAAGAAAAGCAGCTCCTATCTGAGCAGTAACTGTTGCTAATTCTGTCCCAGACATTATGTAGAAAGAACCTTAACCACCAGGAGTGTTGTGAATTTCTCAAAAGGCTAGAAATTCAATCGATCTCCCCCAGCTAGAGGAACGGGGCCCTCCTGTTTGATGTGCAAATTATAACAAGAGTGTTCATTACACCAAAGCGGGAATTTACAAGCTGCCAATGCGTATCTCAAGTGAGAAGCAATTTGAACACAAGCGTACACTTAAAGCTATTTCCAATGTCTTCCGGAAATAGAAACACCTCTACAAGCTCAGTTTAAGATCACGAAAGCTCTTTAAAAGCTCTACTCGGGATATTGGAAGCTTCCCCCTCTTCTGGATATGGCAATTATATAACTTCCTCCACTGTAAATCATAAGGAACAGAGTCGAGCAGGTGAATCACACTCTTTTTTACAGACAAGACATAAATTACCGTAATGACGAGACAAGACATAAATTACCGTAAATACGTCCAATCCCCAAATTCCAAAGCGCTGTCATCTGATAGAACGTGCTCGTCTCTTTTCCCACCTGTTATTCACAGAACTCAGCTTCTACAGCTGGGACTCAGATGGAAACCAAGGCCCTGCCCTCTAACCGGGAGGCACGTGAGGCCACAACGGCCAGCTCTACTAATTTTCCAAGAGAGGCCGGAAATCCTCTTTTTTTGGTGGTGGGGGGAGCGGAGGTTGATAAGCTTTAAAAAAAATTTTTTTAAATTTTCTTTTGGAACTCTGAGGATAACAGGGTGAAGAGATGGGGCCTCAATAACAGCAGGGATCTGCTGAACCAAATGGAGCTGCCTCTTTGCAGAATGTTTGTGCAATAGCACTGCCATTACTTAAGCTGCTTTATTAGGAGATTCTTTTATTTCTAGCTAAAAGCTAGAGAAGATCTGAGAGCAAGTGAGGTGGGTGTTACAGTCTTGCAGGAATTGGCAAACTTTTCTTGAAGAAGCTAACACAGAGCTGGGTCTCTCAGGTTTGGAAGCAGTTGCCAGTGGCCAATGTACAGGGTGAAAAAGCCTTGAATAAGGAACAGATTCTTTGATCTTCTGAACACTGGAGAATAAACTCTTCATATACAGTGGAAAAAAAATTGTATATTGGAGCATAGTTCATTTACAATGTTGTGTGAGTTTCAGGTGTACAGCAGAGTGATTCAGTTATACATATTCATATACCTATTCTTTTTCAGATTCTTTTCCCACATAGGTGATTACAGAGTAAAATCTCCTGGTTTTCAATGTTGGCAATTAAGTACAATTTCTGTAAGAACAGAGTGTGTTCCACAAGGCTGGACCAAGTCTCCCATGCGTGACCCCTCTCTGGTTCTCAGAACCCGGGACAAATCCGCAAGACCACACCTGCCCTGGTGTCTCCAGCCGAGCTCCTGGTGGGAGGGCTTCCCGTGACTCTGCGAGTTCTGGTTTCACTGGTTCCCTCCGGCTCAGGCTTTCTCCTTTGTATGCCTTTGCTCAGGCTGCCCTGACAAAATACCACACACCTTGTGGCTTAAACAACAGAAATGTATTATCTCCGAGTTTTGGAGGCTGGAAGCCCACGAGGCCTTTCTCCTTAGCTTGCAAATGGCCATCTTCTTGCTGCCTCTTCATGTGGTCATCTCCCTGTGCAGGGGCCTCTGGTGCCCTTCTGTGTGTCCTCATTGTCTTCTTAGAAGGACACCAGTGAGTGCACTAGGACCCACCTGAATGGCCTCATTTTTAACTTAATGACTTCCTTATTATTATTTACATTTCTCTCTCCAACAGGACTAGGATCTTCTTTTTTTAAATTGAAACATAGTTGATTTATAATATATAGTTTCAGATGTACAGCATTCAATATTTGTATAGATTTTAGTCCCTTTAAAGTTACTACAAAATAATGGCTATATTCCCTGTGCTATACGATATATCCTTATAGCTTATCTTTTTTTCTTTTTTCTTTTATTTGGCTGCATCATATCTTAGTTGTGGCACATGGGCTCTCTGTTGCGGCGTACGGGCTTCTCTCCAGTTTCTCTCTAGTTGAGGTGTGCAGGCTCAGCAGTTGTGTGCATGGGCTTAGTTGCCCATGGCATGTGGGATCTTAGTTCCCCGACCAGGGATCGAACCCGTGTCCCCTGCATTGGAAGGCGGATTCTTAACCACTGGACCACCAGGGAAGTCCCCAAGCTTATCTGTTTTATACATAATAGTTTGTACCTCTTAATCCCCTACCCGTATCTTGCCCCTCCGCCTTCCCTCTCCCCACTGGTAACCACTAGTTTGTTCTCTATATCTGAGTCTGTTTCTTTTTTGTTATAGTCACTAGCTTGTTGACTTTTTTAGATTCCACATATCAGTGATATCATTTAGTGTTCGTCTTCCTCTGTCTGACTTATTTCACTAAGCATAATGCCCTCCAAGTCCACCCATGTTGCTGAAAATGGCAAAATTTCATTCTTTTTATGGCTGAGTAATATTCCATTGTGTATATATATATATATATATATATATATATATATATACCATATCTTCTTTATCCATTCACCTGTTGATGGACACTTAGGTTGCTTCCATGTCTTGGCTATTGTAAATAATGCTGCTGTGAACACTGGGGTGCATGTATCTTTTTGATAGTGTTTCCATTTTCTCTGCATATATACCCAGGAGTGGAATTGCTGCATCATATGGTAGCTCTATTTTTAGCTTTTTGAGGAACCTTCATACTGTTTTCCACACTGGCTGCACCAATTTACATTCTTCCCAACAGTGTACAAGGGTTCCCTTTTCACCCCATCCTCACCAACATTTTTTCTTTGTAGACCTTTTGATGTTAGCCATTCTGGCACATTCTGAGGTACTGGCAGTTAGGACTTTAACGTGTGAATTTTCTTTTTAAAAGTCTTTATTGAATTCGTTACAATATTGTTTTTGTTTTACATTTTGTTTTTTTTGGCTGCAAGGCATGGGATCGAACCAGGGATCGAACTCACACCCCCTGCATTGGGAGGTGAAGTTCCAACCACTGGACCACCAGGGAAGCCCCAACGTGTGGATTTTGAGAGGGACATAATTCAGTCCATAATACTCTCTACCACACTTAGCCTTGCCTCAATTGCTACCCAAAGGTGAGGGGAGTGGGAATATGGTCATACCATACTGTTGAATTTCCAGAAGACCTAAGACCAGATCACTCCCTCACTAAACTTGGAAGCACTGAATTGATGTCTTCAGAACTGTCTTGAACCCTCAGACAACTCCACAGCCCCTTCCCACTCTCCCACCTTCTCTGCAGGTCTGGGGTTTATAAATAGAAGTCATAGGCTCCTATTTCATAACACACTGTGGTAGGTAGCCTCCAAAGACAGCCACCCGTAACTTCTTCCATTTCTGACTGAGCACATCACCTCTCCCATCAAGAGGTGGAGACTACATGCCCTCCTCTTGAATCTGAGTTGACTCCGGTGACTTGCTTTGACCAACAGCATGTAGTGGGAGTGATGCCCGGCCAATTTATCACCTAAGAGGCCTGCAGCTTCCACTTTTGCCCTGTTAGAACCCTGAGGCCACCATGCTGTGCCGAAGCCCAAGCTAGCCTGGTGGAGGAGAAAAAAGATGCCCCAGCCAACAGCTCCAGCCTAGCCAACAGCAGATTACAGTCACGCACGTGACCCCGGTGAGACAGCAGGCTAGTGAGAAATAATAAAGCATGGTTGTTTTAAGCCATGAAGTTTTGGGGGTAGTTTTTTATGTAGCATTACTGAAACACTCCCTCTCAGAGACAACCCTCCCCTGGTTCTTGCTATTAGTTTAACGATATTCCAATTACTGTGCTCAGTTCAATGTTAGAGAATAAAATGATTTCCTTCATATAAAAGAGAGGTGAACTGAATTGTGGAAATTTCTTACAGTCATGTCTTCTGTTGCTCTCCAAGCCTTTGTTATACATGGTGTTATGTGTAGACACTATATAAGAGGGTTATTTTTCATATAGAAGATGCAAGCTACATAGACAGAGACGAGGCTTTTTTTTAAAAAATTAATTAATTAATTAATTAATTTTTGGCTGTGTTGGGTCTTCGTTTCTGTGCGAGGGCTTTCTCCAGTTGTGGCGAGCGGGGGCCACTCTTCATCGCGGCGCGCGGGCCTCTCACCGTCGCGGCCTCTCTCGTTGCGGAGCACAGGCTCCAGACGCGCAGGCTCAGTAGTTGTGGCTCACGGGCTTAGTTGCTCCGCGGCATGTGGGATCTTCCCGGACCAGGGCTCGAACCCGTGTCCCCTGCATCAGCAGGCAGATTCTCAACCACTGCGCCACCAGGGAGGCCCGAGACTAGGCATTTTTGATGAGATCAGACTCACTATGGACTTAGTCCAACTAAGAACAAGGAAACCACTGTTGCAGAGAGATACTGGGGAGAGTGTCCCTCGAAGTACCACATACAACTCTTGCTCTTTGAAGTTTCATGTTTATGATGTAGTCAGCTGGTCTTCGCTGCACCGTATTGCAGTTGGGAGTGTTTTGTTGTTTTGTTTTTTAAATTAAAAAAGTGTTTATTTTATATTGGAGTACAGTTGATTTACAATGTTGTGTTAGTTTTGGGTATACAGCAAAGTGATTCAGTTATACATATACATGTATCTAATGTTTTTCAAATTCTTTTCCCATTTAGGTCATTACAGAGTATTGAGTCGAGTTCTCTATGCTATACAAGTAGGTCCTTGTTGGTTATCTATTTTATATATAGTGGTGTGTATGTGTTAATCTCAAACTCCTAATTTATCCCTCCCCACCTTTCCCCTTTGGTAGCCATAAGTTTGTTTTCAAAGTCTGTGAGTCTGTTTCCGTCTTTTAAATAAATTCATTTGTATCTTTTTTTTTAAGATTCTGTATATAAGTGATATCATACGAAATTTGCCTTTCTCTTTCTGACTTACTTCACTTAGTATGATAATCTCCAAGTCCATCCATGTTGCTATAAATTGCATTATTTCATTCTTTTTAATGGCTGAGTAATATTCCATTGTATATATACCACATCTTCTTTATCCATTTATCTGTTGGTGGACATTTAGGTTGTTTCCATGTCTTGGCTATTGTGAATAGTGCTGCTGTGAACATAGGGGTGCATGAATCTTTTCGAATTATGGTTTTCTCCAGATATGTGTCCAGGAGTGGGACGGCTGGATCATATGTTGGGAGTGTTTTGTTTTTTAAAGTGAAAACCAAGGCACAGAGAGATTGAATAATTTACTCCAAGGCAAGATGTTGGTAGACTTGAGCGAATCTGGGAGGGTCTTGGTGGCAATATCGAGTCAGGCCTTCTTGGTGTCGACACAGTGTGATGGGAAGGAGTGTGAGGGGCCGGGTGGGTGTGCAGTGCCCTGAGGGCCAGGCCTTGTCTTGTGCATCCTTGTAGCTCCTACAACACCTTGGTCCTCAGTGTGCATTAAGTCCCACTGACTCCCACTCTGTGTGTGAAACACTCATGTGGGTGGAGAGACCTGGGTTCACGCTCTGGGTCTCCTACCCCCCGGCTGTGTGATGCTGGGCAGATCAGTAAACGAAGCCTCAGTTTCCTCATCTTCACAATGAGACTGTTAACACTCTTACTGCAACAACTACCAGTACTTCAAAGCACTGTGATAAGATAAAATTTAGAAAAGGAATGTGAAAACCCTATCAACTGAAAAGTCAAAAACTGATGTCAGGGACTTCCCTGGTGGTGCAGAGGTTAAGAACCTGCCTGCCAATGCAGGGGACACGGGTTCGATCCCTGGCCTGGGAAGATCCCACATGCCATGGAGCAACTAAGCCCGTGTACCACAACTATTGAGCCTGCGCTCTAGAGCCCATGAGCCACAGCTACTGAGCCCACGTGCCACAACTACTGAGCCTGTGCTCCAGAGCCTGTGAGCCACAACTACTGAGGCTGTGAGCCACAACTACTGAGCCTGCATGCCACAACTACTGAAGCCCACACACCTAGAACCTGTGCTCTGCAACAAGAGAAGCCACCACAATGAGAAACCCACGCACCACAATGAAGAGTAGCCCCCGCTCTCTGCAACTAGAGAAAGCCCAGGCGCAGCAACGAAGACCCAACACAGCCAAAAATAAATAAATAAATAGATAAATAAATTAAAAACAAACAAAAAGTGATGTTACTATTATGGGATGTCCTGCTTCCTCTCTTGCATTCTTTTTATCATTTCAGGACATAATGCGTTTGACGTAATGCAGGGGAGAGGCCTCCACAGGAAATTGGGAGACTTGGGTTTTAGTTTTATCTCTACCAGTTATTGACCCTGGGCCTTGGGGAAAATCTCTTAATTTTCCTGCGTCTCAGTTTACCCAGGGGTTAAAATCTTAGCATTCGATGGTTTTCTACAAGGCCATTGCTTCTGAAAGTTTTACGGAATGCCACTAGGCATTAAGGAACGGCCTCACAATCACCGGTGGCTGAGATGCATATGGCCATGGAAATGGACGAAATTATTAAAATTGTCTTCAATAAACTGTAGTCACAGCTACATACCACACTCCTATATAGGTATAAAAAAAAGATCGGAAGCTCTGGAAATATATTAAAGTACACCATTAGAGTTATATTGGTATTTGTAAAAATTAATTCACAACTTAGCAGACTCAAGCACTCCTATCCCAGTGGAACAAGTATGGCATAGGTTATTAAATATTGTGGTTTTATTTTCCCCAGAGAAAACTAAATATGACTAGTTTTTTTAACATGATAACTGTTTAAATAGAAAATTATCTATTTTAAAATGTTACATTTGAGTGCCTTTAGATTTCAAATTGTATTCTTCCTCAAACTAAAACTTCAAAATTGTTGCTGATATGAGGAAATGTCTTAATTCAGCTCTTTGTCTGTTGGGGCCTTTGTATTGGGAAAGAAAATCCATTCCTTTGAGAATATGAAGCTTGCTATGACCCTGCTGAGTTATGAGTAATTTGTGCTATCCAGAAACAGTACTCAATTTAAAAATACCATTTTAAAGACATCATTTGTTGTTTGACTACTGTTTCCTATTTCACACAAAAATTGGAAAACTAGAACAGCAAGCTCTGTTCTCCTGGGACTTATACCCTCATTTGTTTGATGTCTCCTTCCAATTTGAAAATGCTGTATGTCACATATTCATGGTATAAAATGAAAGTGAGCTACCAACATTCTGTTTGATAACTTTGAGGGGGAGGAAGAAAAAATATATGACATCATTTGAAATCTTAAGAAGCAACCAGCATTTGCAATGAGTGCTGCTGTTTTCAGGTACTGTCCACAGGTCATTATTTCCCATCTTTTCTCAGCTCTCAACCCCCCCAAATGGAGTGGTCAAGGGCTCATCAATCCGATGAAATACAGAAGCAAAGAAAGAATCAGTGTAGGGTAGGACTTCCAGGATGGTGAAGTTAGGCACTCAGCAGACCCTCTCTCCAGCAAAACAACTAAACTGGTGAAAATTACAATAAAGCAATCAAGTCTCTAGAAATTGCTCAATGGGCATACAGCAAATGAAGAAAAAGTCATTCAAGAAGATCTATTAAGGGCTTCCCTGCTGGCATAGTGGTTGAGAATCCACCTGCCAATGTAGGCAACACGGGTTCGAGCCCTGGTCCGGGAAGATCCCACATGCCGGGGAGCAACCAAGCCCGTGCACCACAACTACTGAGCCCACGCGCCACAACTACGGAAGCCCGGGCGCCTAGAGCCTGTGCTCCGCAACAAGAGAAGCCACTGCAATGAGCAGCCTGTGCACTGCAACGAAGAGTAGCTCCCGCTCACCGCAACTAGAGAAAGCCCTCGCGCAGCAACGAAGACCCAACGCAGCCAAAAATAAATAAATAAATTTATTAAAAAAAAAGAAGAAAACCTATTAAACCTTAGAAAGCACAGCGAGCGTCTGTGGCATTTGAAACGCCCCCAGCTTCCTCACCTGCACCCGCAGCTCTGTAGTAAGGATGTGCTCCACGGGACCCTCTGCTCAGGGCGGGCCCCAGCTCCCAGCCTGAGGCTGTGGTCTCACTGGGAGGGGCAGGCTCAGGCCCCCCACTCCCATGTTGCAGAAGCTCTCCTCTGGAAGTACAGCCAAGAGCACCAGTCTCCCCTTCCCCACCTGCCCCACTTGCTCCTGGGGTAGAAGCTCTCCTCCCGATGAGAATACTGGGGTCCCTGCCACCCCACCCCAGCCCAGCTCATGGGCGAAAAAGGTGGAGGTTCCGTGCTGCAAGGAATAAGCCAAGAAGATCAGGGCTGCCGAGGTCCCGCATACAGTTGTAAAGATGGGGTGTTTATCACTCTGGGAAAAGTGGGCGCCTGACCCCAGCGCTGTTCAGTGGTGCAGGGGTTCAGCTTGGGGGTGGAGGGGGGTGGAGGGACTGGGGAAGGCAGGCCTAAGGACAAAGAGCTCAGAGCTGTGCTGAGAGGGCTGATCTCATCTGGAGCAGAATGGAGGACCCCACGCCTAGGGGTGCTGCCAACAGCAATGGAGGTCTTGGAGGAAACTAAGAGGCTGGTCACTTTGATGCAAGGAAAGCAGCAGAGCAGCCAGAAGCGTAACAGGAGCAGGAAGAGGCCGCGCAGGAGAGCCTTCCTGGGATCACAGCCAACGCTGTGCACATGCTCTGGGCCCAGGGGGGTTGGGGGGGCAATCAGAGCCGGATGTGGAGCTGAGCGTCCCCCAAGGCTCAAACAGACCCAGCGACGCAGGGGGACCTCACTGACTCAAGGGGCTTAAACACAACCTCTGACCAAACCCTGCCTGAAAACGAAGTCATCCTGAGGTAGGAGATAGCTGGGCCCCTGGGCTGGACAGCTGGGGTTCGTCAAGTGGAGAAACACTGAAGCTGTGTTCTCCCCCAGACACTCCAAGGACAAAGCTAGTGGCAGAAGCTGAGCTCTGCTGGAATAAAGAGATAAGAGGACCACTCCTGAGGTCGAAGAAATTTCCCCAACTGCACAGGAGCAGAAAGACTCCTTGGGGGTCAGAAAGGAGGGGCGCCACCCCATAATAGGTGATGCCAAGACCTCCACAGACCTCTGCGTTGGAATCCACCTGAGCAAAACGTTGCTCACACATGTCGGGGAGGGTCCCAGGGCAGGTCAGGTGTGAAGAAAGAAACAAGATAACTGGCCAAAGGTAAACAAAGACCCGGAAGGACTGTCCTATATTAGTGATTTAAATCACGTCTTTACTGTGCTTCTCATTCAAGACGTCCCCACTCCTTTCCGGGTGTGTATTTCTGCCTTGCTTCAGACTTCAATAAATAAACTGTTTCTCTCTGTCTCTCCCATACGTTGTGCTATGTCTATTATAATAAACTCTGTACCTGTTTTTGCCGTTTTTGCCTCCTTGAAACGTTCTTGCTTTCAAACGGGGCAAGAGCCAGGGGACTTTGCTTCTAGCCTCTAGCCCCTGGTCGACTGGCGGCTAGGTTCAATCCCTGAGCAGGGAAATAAGATCCCACTTCAAGACTGCTGTCCCTCCAAGAACAATCTGACGCAAGGGCAACTTCTAGGGAACCAGGCTTAGAAACACGATCTCAGTTGCCCCCTGGCAGGCTGGAAGACTGTGTGATGTCCAAGGCTGTCCCCCTGCCGCCCCCAGGGGGCAGTCAGAGAGGAGCAGTCAGACGACTCTAAGGTACCCCCAAACTGACAGCAACTCCCAGCCACCCACGAATCACCGTACAGTGTCAAAACCTGACCAGCTCTGGGGGTTCGAGCACAGTGTTGACCACTAACTGGCTTATGCACAGCAGAAGTGATTCCTTGGGGACCAGGCCAAAAGGCAAGAGCAAGGTGGCGGAAGACTGAGCAAGGACCTGAGAGGCTGACACTGCGGGGTGCTGGACTTTGCAGGATTATTTCAGTCCAGTCACCAAACCAACCAACCACCCAGCAAACAACAGCAACAGCAGCTACAGGGGTGGGTTGGGGGGTCTGTGTGTCAATATCCAGAATCGCCCCAAAATATGATCTCAAATATTCAGTTCTCCACAACAATAAATCACAAGACATGCAAAGAAGCAGAACGTGTGATCCACACACAAGAAAAAAAAGCAAACGATAGAGATTGCCTCTGCAGGGGTCCAGAGAGTGGACCTAGCCGACGAAGACGTCAAAACAGCTATTATAAATATGATGTTCAAAGAAGTAAAGAAAATCATGCTTAGAGCACTGAAGTAAGGTATGATGACAATGTCTCATCAAAGAAAATACAGTATCCCCTCCCCATCTGTGGTTTCGCTCTTTGCGGTTTGTTACCTACAGTCAACTGGGGTTCAAAAATAGTAAATGGAAAATTCCAGAAATAAACAATTCATAAGTTTTAAATGGTGTGCCGTTTTGAGTAGCTTGATGAACTCTCGCACCGTCCTGCTCCTTTCCCCCCAGGATGTGACTTATCCCTTTGCGCCGTGTATCTACGCTGTATATGTTGCCCTCCCCTTAATATAGGAGAAGACATGGTATATACAGGGTTCGGTTCTCTCCTCAGTTTCGGGCGTCTGCTGGGGGTCTCGGAACATATTCTCCATGAACAAGGTGGGACTACTGTATCAATAAAGAGATAAAAACTCTTAAATAAAAAGAACCAAATAGAAACCCTGGGCTAAAAAGTACAAACTGAAAGGCAAATTTCACAGAAGGGTACAACAGTAAATTTGACCAGGCAGAGAAATCAAAAGGAAAATCAGAAAGTACTTTGAGATGAAAGAAAAGGAAGATGCAGCATACCAAAACTTACGAGGTGCAGCTAAAGCAATGCTTAGAGGGAATTTTATAGCAGTAAATCCCTATATTAAGAACGAAGAAAGATCTCAAATCAATAAACTAACCCTCTACCTTTAGACACTGGAAAAAGAAGAGCAAACTAAATCTAAAGCAAGCAGAAGGAAGAAAATAAGATGAGGGTGAAAATTAATAATGTAGAGAAGAGAAAAACAATAGAGAAAAGAAATGAAACCAAAAGCTGGTTATTTGAAAAGATTAACAAAATTGACAAACTCTTAGCTAAGTTGACCAACAGGAAAAAAAAAGACTCAAATTATTAGAATTAGGAATGGAAGAGGGAACATTATTATTGATCATAAAAAAATTTATGAGAATACCTTGAAAATTGTATGCCAAAATTAGATAACTTAGATGAAATGGACGAATTCCTAGGAAGACACAAAGTACCAAAACTGATTAAAGAAGCAGACAATCTGAATAGATCTATATCAGGCAAAAAGATCAAATTGGTAGTTTGAAAACTTCCCGAAAAGAAAAATCCAAGTCCAGTTGGCTTCACTGGTGGATTCTACCAAGCATTCAAAGAACAAATAATACTAATTCTTCACAAACTCTTCCAAAAAATAGAAGAGGTAGGAACACTTACCAACTCTGACGCCAGTATTGCTCTGATACCAAAACCAGACAAAGATACACAAGGAAAGAAAATTAAAGAGCAATATCCCTTACGAATATAGACACAAATATTCTCAACAAAATACTAGGAAGCATAATACATCAACACATAAAGAGGATTATACGCCGTGAGCAAGTGGGATTTATACCAGCAACACAAGATTGGTTTACATATATTAAGGTAATACACACTATTAATTTAACAAAACATCCATATTAGAAAGGAAGAATTAAAACTATCTCTATTTGCAGATGACAATCTTGTACATAGAAAACCTTAAGAAAATCACTACAAAAACTATTAGAACTCATAAACAAGTTCAGCAAAGTTACAGAGTACAAGATAAATATAGAAATGTCAATGTTATTTCTATACTCTAAAAATGAACATCCCAAAACTGAAATTAAGAAAACAATTTTGTTTACAATAGCATCAAAAAGAATAAAATATTTAGGCATAAATTTAACAGAAGAAACACAAATTGTACACTGAAAACTACAAAACACTGTTGAAAGAAAGTGAAGAAGATGTAAATTAATAGATAAGGATGGGGCTTCCCTGGTGGCGCAGTGGTTGAGAATCTGCCTGCCAATGCAGGGGACACGGGTTCGAGCCCTGGTCCGGGAAGATCCCACATGCCGTGGAGCAACTAGGCCCGTGAGCCACAATTACTGAGCCTGCGCGTCTGGAGTCTGTGCTCCGCAACAAGAGAGGCCGCGATAATGAGAGGCCCGCGCACCGCGATGAAGATTGGCCCCCACTTGCCGCAACTGGAGAAAGCCCTCGCACAGAAACGAAGACCCAACACAGCCATAAATTAAAATAAAATAAATAAATAAATAAAAACCTTTAAAAACAAAATAAATAAAATAAATAAGGATGATCTAAATCATGGATTGGAAGATTAATATCATTAAGATGGCAAGATTCCCCAAATTGATTTACAGATACAATGCAGTTCCTATCAAAGTCCCAGCTGTTGTTTGCAGAAGCTGATAAGCTGATTCTAAAATTCATATGGAAATGCAAGGGACCCAGGATAGCAAAACAATCTTGGAAAAGAAGATGAAAATTGAAGGAGTCACATTTCTAAATTTAAAAACTTGCTTCAAAGCTACAGTAATAAATACAGTGTGGTACTAACATAAGTAGTCACATATATCAATGGAATAGCATGAGAATCCATAAATAAACCCTTACGATTATCATCAGTTGGTTTTAACAAGGGTGCCAGTATAATTTAAAAAGGAAAGAAGAATCTTTTCAGCAAATGGTGCTGAGATACCTGGATATCTTATGTGAAAGAAAATTTGGACCCCGACAGCACACCATACACAAAAATTAACTCAAAATGGATTGGAGAGCTGAAACTATAAAACTCCTGTAGGA
The DNA here is from genome assembly GCF_949987535.1 of Balaenoptera acutorostrata. NCBI lineage: Eukaryota > Metazoa > Chordata > Mammalia > Artiodactyla > Balaenopteridae > Balaenoptera > Balaenoptera acutorostrata. Next base: position 4,101,626 of record NC_080067.1, read on the forward strand.
AAATGTAGAGGTAATTTTTGGGACATTGGGTTAGGTAATGGTTTCTTAGATAGGACACCAAAAGCACAAGTAACAAAAGAAAAAGTAGATAGATTCAACTACAGCAAAATTAAAAACTTTTGTGCATGAAATGACATCATGAAAGTGAAAAGACAACCGTACAGAATGGGAGAAAATATTTGCAAATCATATATCTGGTATGCGACTCATTTCTAGAATATATAAAAAACTCTGGCAACTCAGTAATTAAAAGACAGATAACCTAATTTAAATATATTTGAGCAAAGTATTTGAGTATACATTTTTTCAAAGAAGATAGATGAGTGGCCAAAAAGACCATGAAAACGTGATCAATATCATTAATCATTAGGGAAATGCAAATGAAAACCACAGTGAGATACCATTTTATACATACTAGGACAGCTATAGTAAAAATGCAGGCAATAACAAGTGTTAGTGAGTATACAGAAGAAATGCAACCTTCATATATTGCTAGTGGAAGTGTAAAATGGTTCAGCCACTGTGGAAAACAGTTGGGCAGTTCCTCAAAAAGTTAAATATAGAATTACCATAAGACCCAGCAATTCCACTCCTAGGTATATACCCAAGAGAATTGAAAACGTACATTCACACATCAACTCGTACGTGAATACTCATAGCAGCGTTATTAATCATAACTAAAAAGTGGAAACAACCCAAACATCTATCAACTGATAGATGGATAAAAAAAATGTGGTACATCTGAACAATTGACTATAATTTGGCAATAAAAAGGAATATAACACTGATACACACTACAACTTAGATGAACCTTGAAAACATTATGCTAAGTAAAAGAAGCTAGTCACAAAAGACTACATGTTATATGGGCCCTTTTATATGAAATGTCCAGAGAAGGCAAATCAGAGGAGAAAGAAAGATTACTACTTAGGACTGGGGGTTAAGAATGTGAATAACTGTTTAGGGAACAGGGTTTTTTGTGTTTTGTTTCTTTTTTGAGGGACAAAAATGTTCTAAATGTAGGTTGTGGTGATGGTTACACAGCCCTGTGAATATACTAAAAAAACTGAATTGTATACATTAAATGAGTGAATTACACGATAATATAATTACACGATAATTATATCTCAATAAAACTATTAAAAAATCAATGTAGGGACTGCCCTGGTGGTCCAATGGTGAAAACTCCGAACTTCCACTTCAGGGGACACGGGTTTGATTCCTGGTTGGGGAACTAAGATCCCATATGCCACGTGATGCAGCCGAAGACCAAAAAAAAAAAAAAAATCAATGTATGTTTTCCTTTATGAAGAAAAGTTACTGATTGTCAATCTTCCTAGTTAAAAAATCTTAATATTAATGCCCCTTACTCAAAAAACATTCATACTAATGTTAAAAACAGTACTTATTGCTCCAGAATCATCCTTAATGGGGAAAGATGACTAGAGTGATTTTCCCGATACATAAGACTGAAAACCAATGGGCATAGGTGGCCCGAATTTTAGTCTCACTGAGTGCTATCAGACAGACTGCAAAGAGTTTCTGGAAAACAATAAATTAGAAGAAAATACCTTACTTGTCTTAAAAATAACACAGTTACCAGGAAGCCGTGGGTTTATATTTGGAGGAATCATTTTACATGACCAGCTCTTGCTATGAAATGAAATCCCTTTCAACTAAAAATTCTGGCAGATTTTTTTTTCCTCATGGGGATTTCAAAATTTTATTCACACACTTTTTTAAAAGAGAGAAACTCCTTTGTAAACATGATCTGTTTCTCATACTTTCCAGTGGCTGATTAGATCCACATTTTTAAGCAGTTGGTAACAAAAAGAAAACACATTTTAATTTTCTTTATTAAATCAATGTAGGAAGATCATCTTGGGACGATTAAATTAGAGCACTTAAATAACTCATTCCTTAGAAAAAATATGGCCAAAGTCACAAAGCTATTTAAGCAGTGACAGTGGAAATTGAGTGGTCATAGGACAGGGAAAAGGCTGATTTTCTTTAATAACAAGAAAAAGCAGTGACGCTCTCTAGATACTGCCATCTCTCCCTTTCAATCTAGGAACAGTTCCAGATAAGGCAGGAATTGCCCTGAGCCTGGGTGCTTTATACACTCAGGGGATTGAAAATCTTCGCAGGAGATGATCTTCAACTCAGCACACTTAGCACTTTCTCTGGTTACAACTGAAGAAAACATGAAGGGTTCACTGCATTTATTGCCACACTCAGAAGAACACCAGGTGTGTGATGTGACCGTGAAAACTGACCTGCCATTCTCTTTTCGAGCAAAAGTGTCACAACCTCTTCTTCAAGAGGCTTTTCCACTTTACGATGTTTTCTTGCTCCCTTCTGGGAAGTAGATATTTTCTATCAGGGCAAGGAGAATAAGCGTTTTGAACTGTCAAATAGGCTGTTGCCTTTATTTCTTCGAGGTATGGATTCCATCTGCTTCATGCCTGGAATTTAAACCAGCCAAGCAGTCGTTCTTTGTACATGGATGAAGGAATAGTGCAGCACCCCCTGATCTTTGTCAAATCTGCTCTGAGTTAACAGGAGTTTACTGATGAAACTGTGGATGGAACTGGCGTGACAGGCCTGCAGCCCTTACGACCTGTGGATTGTGGGTTCACGAGACAAAGTGAAGCAGAGGGAAGGGTTGACCCACATCACTGGAGAGGAAAACACTCTGGAATGACAGAAAATGAGATTGGCTAGGATTTAAACTGTCTGCATAGTCAGTGACTTAAGGGCTGATAGCATTTGAACAGGTGAAGAAAAAAACATGGTACTAGTTGTACAATAGTTGAAATGTACGGTAGGTTTTGCTCCTGTTCTGCTTTAATAGTGGACACACTGATAAAGTCCATTCTCATACATTTTATTTATTTATTTAAAATTTTTTTCTTAGTGATGATCTATTTATTTATTTATTTTTATTGAAATATAGTTGCCATACAATGTTATGTTAGTCTCGGGTGTATTCCATAGTGATTGGCATTTGACTATATTATGAAATGGTCACCATGAAAAGTCTAGTAACCATCTGTCCCCATACAAAGTTATTACAATATTACTGATCATATCAATTATGTTGTAGATTACATTTCCGTGATATATTTATTATACAAGTGAAGATTTGTATATTCTCATGCATTTTAATGGGATCCAGTTGGGAGTAAGAATCAGGTCTCCTTTCCTAATGGAAAGAAGACCCATACATTATCTGTTTCTCGGGACCTGTGGTCCATTGCACACATCCTGCCTGCTCTCCTCACACTGTGACAGTGACATGCAGCCACTGAGAGGGAAGACCTGTGTTCCCTCCCCTTGAACCCAGGCTGACCTTTGGAACTGCCTTGCCCAGTAGGATGAGGTGGAAGTGGTACTGCGTGACTGTCGAGGTCAACAAAGGCAAGATGGCTTTGCCTGGCTCTCTGAGTCACTTGTCCTTGGAACCCAGCCACCATGTTGTAAGGAAGCTCAGGCTGACGGTGCCCCAGGCAACAGCCAGATGTGCGAGTGAGGGAACCTCCCCTGACCCCAGCTCCTAGTCTTCTCGTTATCCATCCAAGGCCCCCATGGTGCGGAGCAGGGACAAGCCATCCCCACCTGAACCATGGCAACCGTGAGAGAGAACGAGGGACCATTGTTTTAAGCCATCCAGTGTTGGGATAAGTTGTATCTCAAGAGAAAATGTATGATTTTATGGCTTGGCTTGTTTTACAAAAAGGATTTGGTCATCTCCTCAAGCTTGATTCTCCCAGCACCACAAGTCAGTCATGTATTTATTGACTCACTAATTTAATGAGTTTTTATTCATTCTTTCAACAAATATCTGTTGGGTAATTATTATATTCTAAGCATAAGAATACATCAAATATGATTCCAAAGCTGCATCTAGTCTAGTCTGCCTGGGCTTAAATTTTGGCTCTTATATTTATTAGCTAGTTACTTACCATCTCTGTGCCTAGGTTCTTTGTCTGTAACCAGGGACAATATTAATATCTACTTCACAGACTTTATGAGATTTAAAGGGGTTGATACATATAAAGTACTTAGAACAGAGGCTGACACATATTCAGCACTATAAGTGTTAGAATTATTGTAATCATTATCATCCGTAATAATTTGTTTCTTAAAATAAGACAAGCAAATATAGTAAAGTGTTACCACTTGTTAAATCCGTGTGCTTTTTTTGCAAGTGTTACATATTATTCTTGATAATTTTCTGTACTTTTCAATGCTTTATAATAAAATTAAATTATACATAAAAATATACAGTCTCAGTTCTCGAGTAGGTTACATGTTAGGGAGGAAGATGAGTAACCTGTCCTAGAGAAGAGTTGTAGTGTGTGTGTGTGTGTGTGTGTGTGTGTGTGTGTGTGTGTGTGTGTGCGTGCACACCTGTGTGTGCAATGAGCTGAAATCTCTATCTTACCACCTGGCTCCAGAATTCCTTTTGGGGGAGAACGGTGTTTGTTTTGGAAAAACAACTTGACAAGGCACTTCAACTTGGGGTTGAGGGTAGCACCTTGAGGGCTGGGTGTTGGCAGGAGTTCAAGCATGAAAGAAACAGAATTAAGCTGCTCTGCAGGAGACAATGAAGGGAAGAAAGGAGAGAGAAGAGATAAGAGAGGGAGAAAGGAAGGAAGAAAGAGGGGAGCCCTGAAGTAGTGGAGGCTGGGCTTTACCAGGGGTGAAGGGCATGTCTGTTAGGAACTCATTCAGCACCAAGTTATAGAAAGTGGCACATGGCATCCACAGATGTGTAGGAGCTTATTTTTCTCTGATAGACAGTATTCCAGAGGAAGTTAGTTTTTGGCAATGGTTCAGTAATGCAAAGATTGGTGTTGTGGCCACGGGAATATGCCTCCTGGACCTCCAGCTACAGGGAACATTACCGACCAAGGGCTCCAGTTCTTGCATTTTAAAATCCATTGCAATGTTTGTGCCTAAGCCATACCTTCCATGGGCAGCTCCCAACCAATGATGGTGCATCACAGGTACCAACACAGACCAGCTCCTGGGAGACCTGGGACTCCTCTGACAGTCAACTTTGGTTTGATGGCTCCCCGATGGCTTTGCTGGACTTTCTTTAGACTGTAGAACTTTCTGTCCCTCTCTTCCTCACTTGGGGTCAGACTTGATCATAATCTGATGGTTCTCCCTGTCTTCCTCAGATCACTTCCTACTTTCCCTCAGGCAGGCATTTCCCCTCATCTTGCACATTTAATCCCATTTAGGCATCTGCTTCTTGATGGACCTAGACTAACACATTTGGTAAGTCTCAGATTTCTTTGGGCTTTCCCCCACGGTTGCAAAAAGGTGGCCAGAGCTCCTGCCATCTCATCCGCAACTAAGGCTAGAAGAAGGAGTGAAGAAAGAAGGGCTGTACTCTTGCATGCAATGCTTTTATCAGGAAAGCAAAAGGTTCCTTAGGAACTTCCACAAACGCATATCCTCACACCCAGTGAAGTCAAATAGGGTAGCTTTTCTAGGATACCTTAAATGTAATATGAAGCATCAAAGAAAAAGTTCAATGCGTGTAAGAGTTCTGGGAGCACTTTACACACTGAAAGAACCTCTCTTCAAAAGAGTGTTGTTAGTCCTTGGACTTCCCTGGTGGTGCAGTGGTTAAGAATCTGCCTGCCAATGCAGGGGACACGGGTTCGATCCCTGGTCCGGGAAGGTCCCACATGCTGCGGAGCAACTAAGCCCATGCGCCACAACTACTGAGCCTGCGCATCTGGAGCCTGTGCTCCGCAACAAGAGAGGCCACTGCAATGAGAAGCACATGCGCCGCAAGGAAGAGTAGCCCTTGCTCATCACAACTAGAGAAAACCTGTGCGCAGCAATGAAGACCCATTGCAGCCAAAAATAAATTTAAAAAAATAATCATTTTTTTAAAAAGGAGTATTATTAGCCCTAATCCAATGCCTCATGTCTTTATTTATTCATTATTAAGTGCCAGCAGTGTGTAAACATTCTGCCAGATAGTGTGTAATTTGGGGGGCTATTCAGTACTGTCAAAAACAATGTAATGTTTTTATGAGCACTCACACCCCCAGAAGATTTCCCAACACTAACGACCCTAATAAAGCCTTTACCGTATAGTTATTGGCTCCGCGGGCCAAAGAAATTGAAAAGCAACTGTGTATTTCCTGGAAAAGATCCCTGCATTTAATTTTGCAGCTTTTAAAGCTTCCTTAGAACATTTATCATTTAGTATAAAAGGCCCAGAAAGCCATTGAAAAGCCATCTGAACTAATACGATGCTTTCTGGAACGTCTTCAAAAATACTAAGATCACAGGAAATTATAAAAATGTATCTTTTTCAAGGAATTTGTAATTGGTAGAATTTATCCTACCAAAATGCCAGCTAGTATGGGTCTTTAGAACACAAGCTGCTCTTTGGAAAACATGACTTTGGATCGCACAAATATTTATTCAGAAACTGCCATGTGCCAGGTGCTTGTCTAAGAATTAGATGAACCACACTGACAAGGCCTCTACCCTCAGGGAATTTACTTTCCAGTCGGGGTATGGGAGTCAACAAGCCCAGGAATAAACAATTAGAGCACGTGCTGGCTGAGTGATCTACATTAACTACACTGGTTGGGAATGGCATTGCCCAGAAAGGGACATTTCATCTGAAAGAAGAAAGAAAAGCCAGGGAAAGAGAAGAAGAACCTGCCCTTGGTGTGCACCTAGGAATGAGAGTAGGCCGGGGGGGGGGGCGGGGTGTGGTGGGGAGGTGTAGGGAGAGGGGAAAACTGGGTGTGACATGATCCGATTGGCTGTGTTGTGGAAGGTGGGGTGTAGGGACCAAGAAGCAGGAAGCCTCCAGGGGGCGATAGCAGTGAACTTGGAGAGAAGCCAGTGAACCTGCTGCCTCTGAGATGTAACATTGTTCTGAGGGAGGATAAATGCCGATGCTTTGGCTACTGCTATTGCTGTAAGTGATAAACTGTCCTTTGTCTCTGACCCAGACTCTGGGTCACTTTTTCAAAAACATTTTCCTTTTTTTAATTAACAATTTTGTTTTCTTTTTAATTTAACAAGTCTAAAGAAAACCGTCATTGAATCAGGGGATGTAATACAAATTATAGTGACCTGCATATAAAACCTGGCACCAAATTTGGCCTTTTAGAAAGATTTATATATAAAAATATGCATTAAAACCTGCACCAGAACACAGTGAAGTGCAGTGTCTTTGTGTCTTCTGTCAGCATGCAAAAAACTGGCAGGCAAGGACGGTAAAATCTCAGGTCCCTCAAGTTCTTTTTTAAAATTTATTTTTATTTTATTTATGTTTGGCTGTGTTGGGTCTTCGTTGCTGCATGTGGGTTTTCTCTAGTTGCGGTGAGCGGGGGCTACTTTTCGTTGTGGTGCGCGGGCTTCTCATTGTGGTGGCTTCTCTTGTTGCAGAGCACGCACTCTTAGGTGCACGGGCTTCAGTAGTTGTGGCATGCGGGCTCAGAAGTTGTGGCACATGGGCTTCAGTAGTTGTGGCTCACAGACTCTAGGGTGCAGGCTCAGTAGTTGCGGCTTGCGGGCTCTAGAGCACAGGCTCAGTCGTTGTGGCACACGGGCTTAGTTGCTCCACGGCATGTGGGATCTTCCCAGACCAGGGATTGAACCCGTGTCCCCTGCATTGGCAGGCAGATTCTTAACCACTGTGCCACCAGGGAAGCCCCACGTCCCTCACATTCTTGATAGGCAGTTAACTCGTCCCAACCATGATCTTGATTCTCCCCTAACCCTCCCACATTCAAATCTCACCCACCCCACGTCCTTCCCGTCTGAGTCAATGACGTCACCATCCATCTAGCTGCTCAGTCCTGAAACCTGGACTCACTGTTCATTTCCACCCACACATCCAATCTCTCAACAGGTCTTGTTGGCTTTTCCTCCAAGAACAAGGGGGCAAACCTATCTCACAAGTGCTTCTCAAGCCTTTGCCACGACAGGCTAACACGTCATTGGCCCACGCTAGCATGTGACCCAACCTCAAGTCAAGGGACAGGGAAGTTGACTCACCACAAGTGAAAAGAACTGCAGAGTCCCATGGCCAAGGTCATGGGCACAGGGAGGGGGCACAAAGTGAGGCCATTAATGAAGTCTGCCACAAGCACCAAAGCGAATTTGTTTTTGGTTTTTTGCTAGGCAGGGATCTATTTATTGTTCAAAGTAGACCACAGATTTTTTTTTTTAAACATCTTTATTGAAGTATAATTGCTTTACAATGGTGTGTTAGTTTCTGCTTTATAACAAAGTGAATCAGTTATACATATACATATATCCCCATATCTCCTCCCTCTTGCATCTCCCTCCCACCCTCCCTATCCCACCCCTCTAGGTGGTCACAAAGCACCGAGCTGACCTCCCCGTGCTATGCGGCTGCTTCCCGCTAGCTATCTATTTTACATTTGGTAGTGTATATATTAGACCACAGATTTTTGACATATCATTTGCTCTGACTACAAAAGGGCTTTCGGAGGAACAGAAGAAGGGCTGTTTGCCCGCGGAGTCGTGGGCAGAGCTGGAAATAGGGGGTTTCCTGGTGCCAGAAACACAGTGGCAGTTGATGCCTGGCCTTGGAAGGTTTACATCACCACAAACCCCTCTGGCCTTGAGGGTGGGCTCAGGCATCACGCACGCCAGCAGTGAACCAGGGCTGCCCAAAGCATGGTAAGTCATCCCTGGTGCTACGTGAGGTGCTGCCTTTAGGCATATAGAGACTCATATAGTGAAAATAAATGTCATCGTTCCATCTGTTATTTGTTAATTTTTAAACATCTTTCTTTATTGAAGCATAATTTACGTACCATAATATTCATCCACTATCCTGGGGACCAGGGAAGTCCCCACAATGCAGCTTTAAAACACTCCCACCAGGACTTCCCTGGCAGTCCAGTGGTTAAGACTCCGAGCTTCCATTGCAGGGGGCACAGGTTTGATCCCTGGTCGGGGAACTAAGATCCCGCATGCCACGCAGCATGGCCAAGAAAAAAAAAAACCACTCCCATCATCCCCAAAGTGCCCTCAATTTCCTCTGTACACACGGGCAGTCAATCCTTCTTCCTACCCCATTCCCAAGCAACCACTGATCTGCTTTTTCGTCTCTACATATTTGCCTTTTCTGGACATTTCCTATAAATAGAATCATACAATATGTGGTCCTTTGTGTCTGGTTTCTTTCACTTAGTTTTTGAGATCCACACATGTTGTTGCATTTATCAGTAGTTTGTTTCTTTTTATTGCTGAATAGTCTTTCATTACATGAAGCTAGGGTGTTTTTAACACATGCTAATCTCTGTTTTTAAGAAAGAGAAGGTTGGTTCAGGTTCAGAGACTTGGGTAGTCAAGAGTAGCTAATGAAATTCAATGACATTGTTTTAGCTTTATTTCGTTTATTTTCAGGATACTTTCTATTTATAGCAAGTGGTCCAGGTTTTCCATTTAGAGTTGTGTATTAGTTATCTATTGCTGCATAACAATAACCCCAAAACTTAGCAGCTTAAAATAGTAAACATTTCTTATCTCCCTCAGTTTCTGAGGGTCGGGCACCTGGGAGTGACTGAGCTGGAAGGTTCTGGCTTAGAGTTTCAGTTAAGATGTCAGCAAGAGCCGCAGTCCTTGGAAGGCTTGACTGGGGTTGGAGGAGCGTCTTCTAAGATGGCTCTCTCACATGGCTGTTGGCTGGGGGCCTCAGTTCTCACTGGGTCCCTCTATGGGGCTCCTCACAGTGTGGCAGCTGGCTTCCCCCAGAGCAAGTGATTCAAGAGAGTGAGAGACAGGAAGTCCCACTGCCTTTTATGATCTGGTTTCTGAAGTCTCAGACCATCACTTCTGCTTCCTTCTTATCCCCAGAAGCGAGCCACTACCAAGTCCAGCCCACACTCAAGCCATCTACAGACAGGTAGTGGTTTTAAACCAAAATTCCCCTTTAAAGCATATTTAAGTTAAAACTAAGTTAGGTTTAGAAAATTAACAATAGTACAGGTGGTACATAGAAACAAGACCACGATACACAAATGACCAGTTTGGAAACACAACTTTAGGCCATGATTTATTTACTGATTTTAGTTCTAAGGAAGCCTTACTAATAATAAAAGTTTGTGTTTATAAAAAATGTTGTGAGACAAGGGTTGGAGTAGGTAGGATGTACTTCCAATGAGTCCTTCTTAAAGCTCTCAAGGCTCCCCGCCGCCTAAGAAATTAAGTACAATCTCTTCATCTTGTTACACAAGAACCACGTGATATGGTCCACTTGAACTTTCCAGGCCTTGCTACATATGTGCATATTACCGGCCGATGCAGCATTTCTCAGAAAGAGTCCTGTGCCGTTTCCGTTGTTCTTGAGAGAACAGCATCTGAGGCCCCCTGAGCTTAAACCAAGTGGAATTGGTTTATTTCCTGAAGGACTTGTCAGAGTCTCGACTATGCCAATACACACTGGAAAACTCCAAAGAGAGACTCAAATGCACAGATTTCCCCACATTAAAAAAAAACCTATAAACGCCTTGTTTTATGTGCAGAGCGTCTCGTGGGACTCTTTCTCTCAGCACTCCTGTAGTGCTGTGGTCAGACCCTGATGCTTCTCTTCCTCCTGACAGGACTCACCTTTTCCAGCTTCTGTGCAGTTGGGTGCATGGCTCCCTGTGGCTGGAAAGCGTTTTCATGGCAGATTGAAGTCCTGGCCCCGGTCCCTCCCCTCTCTTTGCTTTGCCATATGACTTGGCGATTCCCCACTAGAGGTGGAGGCTGTTTCCCCATCCCTGACTTTGGCCTTGACCATCTGACTTGCTTTGGAAAATGGATGTTAGGGGAAGTGACACAGCAGAGACTTGAGATTTACTGGGGCAGCTGGGTTTGCCCTCTTGTGTCTACGTGTCACCACGGGAACTGTCCAGACTGCACAGATGTGGGGTACGCTAAGCTCCCCACAGAGGGGGGCCAAGCCCAGCAGAGCCTCTGTGTGGGCAGAGCCGCCCGGCCAAGCCAGCCTGGATCAGTCAACCTCAGGCTGACCTGCAGACATGCGGAGGAGTTTTGGGGGGTGTGATGCAGCATTACTGTGACAGTAGCCAACCAACCAACCTTCCCGTAAAGCCCATCTCCCCAGGCCTTTCTGCTCTCCCCCAGACCATCACTGGACTTGATGGTGACCCCCTCTCTCCTTTGAGCCGCTCAGCACCGGGCACTGCCTTACGGCTCTCATCAGACCCCTCTCGTGTCTGCCCCACACCCCGTGTTTGGCCGTACCCTGCTTGAGGACAGGCACTGTGTCTTTGTCCTCTCTGTGTCCCATGGTGTCTACTGCCTTGTACTCTCTATCAATCTTGGTGGATCTGAAGTCAAATGTAGTTCATTTCACCATTCTGCCTTGTCAGGCTCTGATAAGAAATCGTTGCTGGATGTCACTAGTGTAAAGAAAAAGAACAAAGAGCAGCCACAAAAGAGCATTGTTTCTGTAGCTGAGTTTGTGTTTTCTCCAGTCGATGACCTCCTTTGTTTATTACCTTCACTAGAAGGTTGTAACGACACCTTGGAAGCACTCCAGGGACTGAGGCCTGAGGACAGCCCCTCTCCCGTGGGCGCCTCTTCTGTCACAAGCTGTACCTTCACACAAATACCTCCTTACAGCTATGGGGACTGAACTGTCAATTCTGAAAAAGCCATCAAGGAAATAGGACAGTAGAGATGGAAATAGAATGAGGCCCACCTGGCAGAAATGATGTCGTTTCCCCTCACAGCACCCAGGACACAGTGCTTTCTTTCTATGTCAAAGGGGTGATTTGGAAGCTGGGTCATAGGTCACCTTTGACGCCCACTCTCTGAGGACATCCTGCGGTCTGGTCCACTGGCAGCTGTGGGGTCTGTAGTACTGAGAACTCACTCACTGGGAGAAGTCATGGTTTGGCCATGGCCAAGTACACACGGGGCTGTGGGTTCAGTGACAGCCCGTCTACGGGGCTGCCTAGGGGGGACTTTGGGGCTCTGCTGGGAGATCTAAGGGGCTGTATGTGATGTACCAGGGAGACCAAGGACCCGGGCCCCGGGCTGCTCAGCTGGCCCTGCTCCCACCAGCCCTCCATCCTGAGATGGGCTCTGTCAACTGCGAGAAAGTTTGGCAAAATACACTGAACACGTAAATTCAGTGCTGATCACACCAGAAGAGAAGTGCATGTTTAGAGCAGCAGTTGGCAAACTTTCTCTGTGAAAGTCCAGAGTGTCAATCTTTTAGGCTCTACAGACCATGGGGCTTCTGTGACAACTACTCATTTCTGTCCCCACTGTCTCCTGGAGTAGAGGGACACAGCTGGGTTCCAATAAAACTTTATTTACAAAACAGATTGCGGGTTTGCCCACCTGTCAGAGTTGCACTGGGTCAGGGACACTCATGGGAGCAAGAGTGATGTAAGGTGTCCTCTGCTGGCCGAAGACAAAGAATCCCTCACCACAGCCATCCTGAAGCACATTCCTCCCTCGGATTTGGCTTGCTAGCAATTCTATTTATTTTAAAGTGTAAGTCTCTCAATCTCCCGTATTCAGGGTTTTTCCTCTTCCCGTCTTCTCAAACATTACTGCCACCATCCACATAAACATCCAGGCATGTCTGGTGGCAGTGCTGGAGGGGATGCCAGGATCCCCAAATCAATATCTCCTTGTTTCACAGTCTGGGGAACTGAGGCCCAGGTCCCGATGCCCGTTGGTGACTGAGCAGGGACAAAGTGCATTTGGCTTCTAATCCGCGTGAGTCACCAATTCATGTATGTTGTTAGACAATCCCTTTCTACTGGCGACAACAATATACTGAAAGGTGGGTGTGTGTCTTAGATAACCCATCACATGAAACTCCACAAGGGAAAGATCCTATCTAACGTCACTTTTTATTATGTTCTTAAATTAAAATAATCACAAAAATAGTACGTGCTTGTAAAAATGAATGAAACGATTAAGAAGCACATACAGTAAGAGAAGGTGCCCTTTCATCCACCAGCATCTCCTCCCTGGACCCTCCAGAGATAACTGCATTTCCCCCCAACATGTTATTATGAAAAAATTCAAATACACAGAAATACTAACTTTGCAGTGAGCACCTGTATATCCATCTAGATTCTCAAATGAGTATTTTACTTTACTTGCTTTATCACATATCTGTGCATCTATCCACCTATGCCTCTATTCAGCCATCAGTTCATTTTTTTTTTAATGCATGAATATTTCTGCTGTGAAATATGTAAGGACTATAAATAGCTTCCCAGCCATTCAGGCCAAGTTTGCAGACAGATGAATTAAGAGCACTTTGTACTTTGTGCTGTAGATAAAAGACTGTTTGCCTAGTTTTCAGTGAGTTATGTTAGTGCCTTTTGAGTTGAAATCATGAAATATTAAAAAACAGAAGAGAATTCAGCAGTCATCTTATCCAACTATTTTTACTTGTTAGGAAATAATAACAGTATTAAGTGAGCACTTAAGATGCCAGCCTAGGGCTTCCCTGGTGGCTCAGTGGTTGAGAATCCGCCTGCCAATGCAGGGGACACGGGTTCGAGCCCTGGTCTGGGAAGATCCCACATGCCGTGGAGCAGCTGGGCCCGTGAGCCACAACTACTGAGCCTGCGCGTCTGGAGCCTGTGCTCCGCAGCAAGAGAGGCCGCGACAGTGAGAGGCCAGCGCACCGCGATGAAGAGTGGCCCCCACTCGCCGCAACTAGAGAAAGCCCTCGCACAGAAACGAAGACCCAACACAGCCATAAATAAATAAATTTAAAAGATGCCAGCCTTACCTTATGTCATTGAATTCCACTTAACCATCACATTAACAAATGTCAGTTCTAGCCTCCAACAAAGAATTAGACCCAGAAAACACTTGGGTGAATCAAACAAGGTTGGTCACTAAATGACACAGAAGGAAATCGGCATGGTACCCAAGTTCTCCAGTGACACAGAAGTCAAGGCTTTCAGGGTTTCCCCCAAAGGGCCACATCAACTCTTGTTTTTTTTTTTTGGAGGGCATATTTCAGAGTCAATTGCAGACATCATCAAGAATACAAGAAATAGAACACAAACATTACTCCGGAAAGAGCCTACCTCCCTTTCCAACCTGATATTTTTCCACCAGACATTATTTTTGCCTGTTCTAGAGCTTCATTTAAATGGAATTTTACACACACACACACACACACACACACACACACGCACACACTCTGCAGTCTTTTGTGTAAGCTAGCACTGGCTATCCCCCACCGACGCACACATACCCACAAATAACCAGGTTTGTTTTCTTTTCCCGAGGGGTCATGCTCTACACGCTGTCCTGAGGCTTGCTGGGTGGCTAGGAGCTGACAGTCTGGAGGATCTGGTTGGAAACCCTCCCCTGACACTTACTAGCTAAGCAATTTGGAGCAAGTGTTTTAACTTCCGTGCGCCCTGACGGCCTCTTCTATTGTAGAATGGGAACTGCATTACCAGTCCCAACCTCACGGGGCGCTGTGTGGCATAAACGGCCAAGGCCTGGAACCCGGGGGTGGGGGGGTGAGGGGGGTGGGGGCAGGGCTGGTCCCCGGGGATGAGCGCAGCTGCCCCACCGCGGCCCCCCACCCCCACCCCGGACGTCTGTGATCTTCAGGGGGCTGCCCTGAGGCCACTGGAGCCCCTCCCCAAATACACAGAGGGCGGCAGAGGCGCAACAGAGAAGAGGGGTGGACTGGTTTACGCGCCACATGCACGTTTCACGGGCGTTTCTGTCCCGGGACTGACGGAGTGCGGACTGGGGGGCTGGCTCTCCTGCTCTGGGCTGAGGACGCGCAAGGCAACTTGCACTCCGCAGCTCCGTCGGGTCAGGCCGAGGTCCGCGGCGGTGGCCCCTGCACGTCTGCCTGCTCCCCGTGCCCGTCCCCATCCCTTCCAGGCGCCTCCTGGGCGCACCTGTGCCGTGAGCATCTCACTGCTCCTGGGTCCCCGCCTCTGACGGCGCTCCAAGCACTTCTGTCGATTAATCCACATCCGTGGGCAGGGGCCGCGGGGGGAGGAAGCTGGCTGGGCGGGATGGACCCGCCATTTCATCTTCCTGGGCCCTCTTTCTCTCTAGGTGATGTGGGGCTGGGGGGTCGGGGTGGAAACCAGGTCGTCAGAAAGGTCCCATTTAAGGACTCTGAGTCTAGGTGGGGTTTCCTCAGAGCTGCCTGATGTGAAGGTGGCTGGTTCTGCAAACATCAACTTGTGATGCGTAAGGGATGCTTGGAAATAACGCTTAGAAGGCGAGTGGTGGCTGTGACGACAGGAAGGTGATGAGTTAGAGAAAAGGGATGTCTGTGAAAGAGAGAAAAAAAAAAGTGTAGGTTCTGAATCAACAAGAGGGAAGCGATCAGGTGAGGGCGAGAGCAGGTAGAGGTCCCGCGTGCTCTGGAGCTCCGCCCAGAGGGGCCCCCCTGCCCCCCCCCCCCCCCCCCGCTGTTACTGCTCACCTGTAAAGCCGCCAAGAGTCCCTCCCGAACTGCACAGTAGTGCTTTACTCTCAAGAGTGTGTGGATTTGGAAGAACACGGAGACGGGCCCTGAATAAAAGTCAGGAACGGGCTTCAATTCGACAGATATTCTCTGACGCAAATGCATGATGAGAGCTTTTCTGGTCTGCACCCCGTGTGGGGCTATGAAGGTGTGCAGCGCACTGGCCAGTCTCGGGGGGTAGGTGCTGGGCTGCGGGCCAGCCGCAGAGTCAGCCCTCGGTGGTCCTACTGAATCCTCATCCAAGGGCTTTTCAGCTGAAGACAGTCACTCCTCCCCTGGCTATTGTTGCCTCCGGAGGACACAGGGCAGGGCAGGGCAGGCAGGAAGGAGACCCTCCAAGGAGGCTGCCGTTCCTTCCCAAGCTTATCTCCTGGCCCGTGGGAGTTACCGTCCTAAGGAAGCAACCCAGGACAGAACCCAGGGAACTGGGTGAAAAGCCAACTCCACGAGGATGGAGAATAATGCCCTGGCTGAGGGAAGGATGCTAGAATGAGTTCCTCAGGAAGCGCCGGCCCCCACCAGCATCTCATCCTCACCTCAGCCGAGGAGGAGAGGCCCCTACAGGGAAAGCCCTGAAGGGTCTGCTCAGAGGGCAAGGGCATGGAGGCAAGGGGAAGGGGCCAGCCTGGAGAGAGAGCTGGAGAGACTGGGAGGTGGGTGCTGCTTTAGAGGAAGACACCAGTAACACCTGTTCCACACGGGGGCCCCAGGGAGAGGCTCTGGGGTGCAGCCAGGGAGGCTGGATCCAAGGCAGTGGGACTCCCAGTCTCAGCAAAGACCCCGCGTGCAAGCTTGGCCCAGGATTGGCAGAACACCCTCCCATATGCAAGATCACCTTGGCTCTGACAGTGGGTTCATGAGTCGTTGTCTGTGTCCTGGCCAGTTGGAGCTGTTTTAACAAACTGGCATAGACTGGGAGGCTCAGACAACAAACACTTATTCCTCTCACTTCTGGAGGCTGGAAGGCAGGTCAACGTGCCAGCAGATCCAGTGTCTGGTTGGGGGCCCCTTCCTGGGTAGACAGCTGACCTCCTCACATGGCAGGAGGAGGCTGAGCAGGAGAGCTCTCTGGGTCCCTTTTACAAGGGCACTAATCCCACCACGAGGGCTCCACCCTCATGTCCTAATCACCCCCAACACCATCGCATTGGGTTAGGATTTCAACGCAAATCGAGGGGGGCGAGACTCAATCCCATAACACTCAATTAGGCCTCCAAACCAGAGTGCCCTTGCTGAGTGTTCTGGGTTGTATAAGATCCTCAGTTCCTTCACAGGACTGTGGGGAGCAGGGGGCTAAGGCACAGTTTCCCTTGAGTCTGAGACTGAATTTCTCCACTCTGTGGAAAGTGGGGGCAGACCCCGAGCTGAGTACATTTAACGTAGTGAAACACGTAACTGTGACACACGTCACGCACCAAATTGAGGAGTTTGTGCTCACAAGCCCACAGCCTGAACAGAGATAAATATTAAAAACCTCACCAGCACTGTGAGAATTAAATAATGACGCAAGAGAAGATGCAAAGCTGTCCACAATGAATGACACAGTGAGGAAGTGCTGGGAGGGGAGTTCCTGGACCCTGAGGCCTTCTCTGAGCTCCCAGGCCAGGAGCACGACTGCTGCCCTGCCTGGGGCTCACCCAGTCCCTTCAAGCCCGCCCTCCAAGTCTTGGCTTGAATGCCCAACTCTTGCACCCATTCCCAGCCCCAACTAGGCTGGCTTCCCTGCTATTCTCTCCTCAGCATACCCTCTGCTGAGACACATTCTGGTCATCATAAATGATGGATTCCTCACTGGACCTGAGCTCAGGGTCAGGGCGGTGTCTGTCCTGTTCTCTGGGGGGCGTTCAGAATCTAGTTCTCCCTCCAAAATACCAGTGCAGAGGGACTCTGTCCTGAGACACCGTTTGCATTATCACCCAGTGGATTTTCTCTCCTGGCAGCTCCTCCCTCTCCCTGCCCAAGCGGCCCCTTACCAGGAAAACCACGGAGATGGGCTGGGGCTTGTCCTGTGTGGAAAGAGAAACCCATCAATACTAGGAGCAAAAATCCTGACAACATGAAACTTCCCGGGGTGACGGGGTAGGTTTATTATCTCGATTGTGGAGAAGGTGTCCCGGATGTTTATGCAAGTCAAAACTTATCAAATGGTACACTTGCATACATGCAGTTGATTGTGGTCAATTACCTCTCATAAAGGCGGTTGAAAAATAAAGTGTGGCTTTGAGCTGGCTCTCAGCTCTGAAGATGTAAAGTGGAAATAAGTTTTGAAAGCCTAGTTCTTAAGAAAGAAAAGCACCTTTGAATCCCAGACCTGTTTCATTGTTTTTGTTTTTGTTGATGTTGTTGTTCCTTTTCTGGCCACGCAGCTTGTGGGATCTTAGCTCCCCGACCAGGGATTGAACCTGGGCCATTGGCAGTAAGAGCGCGGAGCCCTAACCACTAGACCGCCAGGGAAGTCCCCAGACCTGGTTCAAACTGTCAGGAGCTGGATGTGGTGGGCCTAGGACACTGGGACCAGAGCCGCCCCCAGACACTGTCTGGGAGCACTGTGGGCTGGTCCACCCCAGACTCAGGCCCCCTCCAGGGCGCCTGCCTTGGCGGTCGGGGTGCTGCTGGGACTGGTCCAGAGGGCACGCGTCCAGAACCACCTGGCTAGGTCTAGCACCAAGGAGGAGTGGGGATGGAAACACGGCTTTGCCCCCTCGGGAGAGGAAGACGACTCGCGGGTGACAGGATCTGAGCTTCGAGGTGGGGTCCCCGAGAAGGTGCAGTGTTCTGGGATTCTGCCTCAGAGTGAGCCCCCAAACACAGGTGGGGGCGTGGACACCTCAGACAGGTCAGGGGACTTGAGAGCAAAGCTATGACCATCTGCATCTCCAGGCTGTGGCCCGGGACGCCAGCCCTCCCAGAGGATCCTGCTGGGGAGCTCTGAGCGGTCCTGGGCACGCCTCCAGGGACAGTCCTGGTGGTCCAGCCGTGGCCACAGAGGCCACACAGAGGCTGTCGGGACAGAGGGCGCACTCTGGGGTAGCTTTCCATCACTTAGGTCACCTGAGGAGCAAGTACCCAATAGGGCAGGATTTTTATGCTGGAAGCAACCAGTTGTTTTGAATTGGCAAGGTTAGGTTTTCTGCCTTCAGCAGAAACAAGGGCTCCAGAGCCGAGTTCCTTTTAGGAGGAGACGACAAATAGAGACAGTTCTATCTTCGAGCCCTTGAACTGCTGACTCTGGGTTGGTCAACTTTCAACCTGCTGGAAATGAATGCAGATGGCCCTGCTGGGGGCTGAGGAAGGCTAGCCCATCTCCAGAAAGGAGTCGAAGTCTTGGAGGTTCAGGAGGAGGTCTGGGCCTCGGAAGGGGACACAGAACAGCAAAAGCTCAGAGTTAGAAAGCCCAATCCCCGCTTTGATGTGGCTGAAAAACCGCAGGGGACTTGAGTTCTGCTTCGTCTCCTAAGTCCCCCACAGATGCAGGCAGCTCTCAGCCAAAGTGGGCTCGAAGCAGAGCTGAGCCAGGATCCGAGGCAGTGCTATGATCTGGCCCTGGCCTCACTGACTAAGTGGAGGGCTCGGTCGCACGGTGGCGGCCCCGCTGTCAGCATGAGGTGCTGGCAGGGCGTGTTTAGGGCTGTGTTTGAGATGGGAGCGAAGGAAGTGGTGCCCAAGAGGACAGTCTTCATGATCCAGTCATCTTTATTCAGTCATTATTCATATCGTAACCCACACAGAAGACACATCTTATAATGCTAAAATGAAGGGTTTAGAAGTAAGTTGCAGGCTATGCATCAATTAAGTAGCAGATGTTTGGTCTTCTGGGGAAAAACAATTATATCCTCTCTGCAAACCTTCCTTGAAGATCTACGCAATGAGATAACCCCGTCACGCTCACTAGGATGGCTAAAATCAAAATCACAAGTGTTGGCAAGGGTGTGGACAAACTGGAACCGTCATATGTCGCTGGTGGGAATGTAAAATGGTGCAGCCACTGTGGAAAACAGTATGGAGGTTCCTCAAACAGGTAAACATGGTTACCGTACAACCCAGCAATTCCCACTCCTAGGTATTCACCCCAGAGAATTGAAAATGTATATTCACGTAAAAACTCATACATGAATGCTCATAGCAGTATTTTTCATAGCAGACCCAAAGCGGAAGAAACCCACATGTCTGTCAACTGATAAATAGATAAATAAAATATGGTCTATCCACACAATGATTACTCAGCATAAAAAGGAATGAAGTACGGATACATGCTACAACATGGACGTGCTAAGTGAAAGAAGCCAGATAGAAAAGGCCACATGGTATATGATTCCACTTATATGAGATGTCCGTAACAGGCAAATTCATAGAGATAGGAAGTAGGTTAGTGATTGCCAGGGTCTGGGGGTGAGGATGGATGCTGCATGGATGCAGAGTGACAGCTAATGGGTATGGGGCCTCTTTTTGGAATCGTGGAATGTTCTGGAATTAGTTGTGATGGTTGCACAACTTCATGCTAAAACCCACTGAAGTGTACACTTTAAGAAGGTGAATTTTATGGTATGTGACATATCTTGAATTTTAGGCAGCACTCTCTTTAAGAACACATTTGCGAACTGCTGAACAATCATCAACAGGAATACACTGGAATTTACCAAAAAAGATACCCCACATCCAAAGACAAAGGAGAAGCTGCAATGAGATGGTAGGAGGGGCGCAATCACAATAAAATCAAATCCCATAACTGCTGGGTGGGTGACCCACAAACTGGAGAACACTTATACCACAGAAGTCTACCCACTGGAGTGAAGGTTCTGAGCCCCACGTCAGGCTTCCCAACCTGGGGGTCCGGCAACAGGAGGAGGAATTCCTAGAGAATGAGACTTTGAAGCCTAGCGGGATTTGATTGCAGGACTTCGACAGGACTGGGGGAAACAGAGACTCCACTCTTGGAGGGCACACACAAAGTAGTGTGTGCATCAGGACCCGGGGAAAGGAGCAGTGACCCTATAGGAGACTGAACCAGACCTACCTGCTAGTGTTGGAGGGTCTCCTGCAGAGGCGGGGGTTGGCTGTGGCTCACTGTGGGGACAAGGACACTGACAGCAGAAGTTCTGGGAAGTACTCCTTGGCATGAGCCTTCCCAGAGTCCACCATTAGCCCCACTAAAGTGCCTGTAGACTCTAGTGCTGAGTCGCCACAGGCCAAACAACCAACAGGGAGGGAACCCAGTCCCACCCATCAGCAGACAAGCGTATTAAAGTTTTACTGAGCTCTGCCCACCAGAGCAACACCCAGCTCTACCCACCACCAGTCCCTCCCATCAGGAAGCTTGCACAAGCCTCTTAGATAGCCTCATCCACCAGAGGGCAGACAGCAGAAGCAAGAAGAACTACAATCCTGCAGCCTGTGGAACAAAACCCACCACAGAAAGATAGACAAAAGGAAAAGGCAGAGGGCTATGTACCAGATGAAGGAACAAGATAAAACCCCAGAAAAACAATTAAAGGAAGTGGAGATAGGCAACCTTCCAGAGAAAGAATTCAGAATAATGATAGTGAAGATGATCCAGGACCTCAGAAAAAGAATGGAGGCAAAGATCGAGAAGATGCAAGAAATGTTTAACAAAGACCTAGAAAAATTAAGGAACAAACACCTAGAAGAGTTAAAGAACAAACAAACAGAGATGAACAATACAATAACTGAAACGAAAAATACACTAGAAAGAATCAACAGCAGAATAACTGAGGCAGAAGAACGGATAAGTGACCTGGAAGACAGAATGGTGGAAATCACTACCGTGGAACAGAATAAAGAAAAAAGAATGAAAAGAAATGAAGACAGCCTAAGAGACCTCTGGGACAACATTAAATGCACCAACATTCACATTACAGGGGTTCCAGAAGGAGAAGAGAGAGAGAAAGGACCTGAGAAAATATTTGAAGAGATTATAGTCTAAAACTTCCCTAACATGGGAAAGGAAATAACCACCCAAGCCCAGGAAGCACAGAGAGTCCCAGGCAGGATAAATCCAAGGAGAAACACACCGAGACACATGGTAATCAAATTGACAAAAATTAAAGACAACGAAAAATTATTAAAAGCAACAAGGGAAAAACGGCAAATAACATACAAGGAAACTCCCATAAGGTTAACAGCTGATTTCTCAGCAGAAACTCTACAAGCCAGAAGGGAGTGGCATGATATATTTAAAGTGATGAAAGGGAAGAACTTACAACCAAGATTATTCTACCTGGCAAGGATCTCATTCAGATTTGATGAAGAAATCAAAAGCTTTACAGACAAGCAAAAGCTAAGAGAATTCAGCAACACCAAAGCAGCTCTACAACAAATGCTAAAGGAACTTCTCTAAGTGGGAAACACAAGAGAAGAAAAGGACCTACAAAAAAAAAAAAAAAACCCCAAACAATTAAAAAGATGGTAATAGGAACATACATATTGATAATTACCTTAAATGTGAATGGATTAAATGCTCCAATGAAAAGACACAGGCTCGCCAAATGGATAAAAAAACAAGACCCATATATATGCTGTCTACAAGAGAACCACTTGAGACCTAGGGACACATACAGACTGAAAGTGAGGGGATGGAAAAAGATATTCCATGCAAATGGAAATCAGAAGAAAGCTGGAGTAGCAATACTCCTATCAGATAAAATAGACTTTAAATGAAAGAATGTTACAAGAGACAAGGAAGGACACTACATAATGATCAAGAGAACAATACAAGAAGAAGATGTAACAATTATAAATATATATGCACCCAACATAGGAGCACCTCAATATATCAGGAAACTGCTAACAGCTATAAAAGAGGAAATCGACAGTAACACAATAATAGTGAGGGACTTTAACACCTCACTTACACCAATGGACAGAGCATCCAGACAGAAAATTAATAAGTAAACAGAAGCCTTAAATGACACAATAGACCAGATAGATTTAATTGATATTTATAGGACATTCCATCCAAAAACAGCAGATTACACTTTCTTCTCAAGTGCAAACGGAACATTCTCCAGGATAGATCACATCTTGGGTCACAAATCAAGCCCTGGTAAATTTAAGAAAATTAAAATCATATCAAGCATCTTTTCTGACCAAAACGCTATGAGATTAGAAATCAATTACAGGGAAAAAACCCACAAACACATGGAGGCTAAACAATGCATTAATAAATAACCAAGAGATCACTGAAGAAATCAAAGAAGAAATCAGAAAAAACCTAGAGACAAATGACAACAAAAACATGACGATCCAAAAACCTATGGGATGCAGCAAAAGCAGTTCTAAGAGGGAAGTTTATAGCAATACAAGCCTACCTCGAGAAACAAGAAAAATCTCAGATAAACAATCTAACCTTACACCTAAAGGAACTAGAGAAAGAAGAACAAACAAAACCCAAAGTTAGCAGAAGGAAAGAAATCATAAAGATCAGAGCAGAAATAAATGAAATAGAAACAAAGAAAACAATAGCAAAGATCAATAAAACTAAAAGCTGGTTCCTTGAGAAGATAAATAAAATTTAAAACCATTAGCCAGATTCATCAAGAAAAAGAGGGAGAGGACTCAAATCAATAAAATTAGAAATGAAAAAGAAGTTACAATGGACACTGCAGAAATACAAAGCATCATAAGAGACTACTACAAGCAACTCTATGCCAATAAAATGGACAACCTGGAAGAAATGGACAAATTCTTAGAAAGGTATAACCTTCCAAGACTGAACCAGGAAGAAATAGAAAATATGAACAGACCAATCACAAGTAATGAAATTGAAACTGTGATTAAAAATCTTCCAACAAACAAAAGTCCAGGACCAGATGGCTTCACAGGTGAATTCTATCAAACATTTAGAGAAGAGCTAACACCCATCCTTCTCAAACTCTTCCAAAAAATTGCAGAGGAAGGAACACTCCCAGACTCATTCTACGAGGCCACCATCACCCTGATACCAAAACCAGAGAAAGATACTACAGAAAAAGAAAATTACAGACCAATATCACTGATGAATATAGATGCAAAAATCCTCAACAAAATACTAGCAAACAGAATCCAATGACATATTAAAAGGATCATACACCATGATCAAGTGGGATTTATCCCTGGGATGCAAGGGTTCTTCAATATATGCAATCATTCAATGTGATACATCATATTAACAAACTGAAGAATAAAAACCATATGATCATCTCAGTAGATGCAGAAAAAGCTTTTGACAAAATTCAACACCGATTTACGATAAAAACTCTCCAGAAAGTAGGCATAGAGGGAACCTACCTCAACATAATAAAGGCCATATACAACAAACCCACAGCAAATATCATTCTCAATGGTAAGAACTGAAAGCATTTCCTCTAAGATCAGGAACAAGACAAGGATGTCCACTATCGCCACTATTATTCAACATAGTTTTGGAAGTCCTAGCCATGGCAATCAGAGAAGAAAAAGAAATAAAAGAAATACAAATTGGAAAAGAAGTAAAACTGTCACTGTTTGCAGATGACATGATACTATACATAGAAAATCCTAAATATGCCCCCAGAAAACTACTAGAGCTAATCAATGAATTTGGTATGGTTGTAGGATACAAAATTAATGCACAGAAATCTCTTGCATTCCTATACACTAACAGTGAAAGATCAGAAAGAGAAATTAAGGAAACAATCCCATTCACCATTGTAACAAAAAGAATAAAATACCTAGGAATAAACCTACTTAAGGAGGTAAAAGACCTTTACTCAGAAAACTATAAGACACTGATGAAAGAAATCAAAGATGACACAAACAGATGAAGAGATATACCATATTCTTGGATTGGGAGAATCAATATTGTGAAAATGACTATACCACCCAAAGCAATCTACAGATTCAATGCAATCCCTATCAAATTACCAATGGCATTTTTTACAGACTAGAACAAAAAATCTTAAAATTTGTATGGAGACACAAAAGACCCCAGATAGCCAAAGCAATCTTGAGGAAAAAAAACGGAGCTGGAGGAATCAGACTCCCTGACTTCAGACTATACTACAAAGCTACAGTCACCAAGACAATATGGTATCAGCACAAAAATAGAAATATAGATCAATGAAACAGGATAGAAAGCCCAGAGATAAATCCATGCACATATGGTCAACTAATCTATGACAAAGGAGGCAAGGATATACAATGGAGAAAAGACAGTCTCTTCAGTAAGTGGTGCTGGGAAAACTGGACAGCTACATGTAAAAGAATGAAATTAGAACACTCCCTAACACTATACACAAAAATAAACTCAAAATGTATTAAAGATCTAAATGTAAGACTGGACACTATAAAACTCTTAGAGGAAAACATAGGAAGAACACCCTTTGACATAAATCACAGCAAGATCTTTTTTGACCCACCTCCTAGAGTAACGGAAATAAAAACAAAGATACACAAATGGGACCTAATGAA
The DNA here is from genome assembly GCF_949987535.1 of Balaenoptera acutorostrata. Taxonomy (NCBI): domain Eukaryota; kingdom Metazoa; phylum Chordata; class Mammalia; order Artiodactyla; family Balaenopteridae; genus Balaenoptera; species Balaenoptera acutorostrata. Next base: position 4,126,593 of record NC_080067.1, read on the forward strand.
ACTTAAAAGCTTTTGCACAGCAAAGGAAACTATAAGCAAGACGAAAGACAGCCCTCAGAATGGGAGAAAATATTTGCAAATGAATCAACGGACAAAGGATTAATCTCCAAAATAACAGCTCATGCAGCTCAATATTAAAAAACCAAACAACCCAATCAAAAAATGGGCAGAAGACCTAATTAGACATTTCTCCAAAGAAGACATACAGACGGCCAAGAGGCACATGAAAAGCTGCTCAACATCACTAATTATTAGAGAAATGCAAATCAAAACTACAATGGGGTATCACTGGTTACAATGGGCATCATCAGAAAATCTACAAACAGCAAATGCTGGAGAGGGTGTGGAGAAAAGGGAACCCTCTTGCACTGCTGGTGGGAATGTAAATTGATACAGCCACTATGGAGAACAGTATGGAGGTTCCTTAAAAAACTAAATATAGAATTACCATATGATCCAGCAATCCCACTACTGGCCATATACCCAGAGAAAACCATAACTCAAAAAGACACTTGCACCCCAATGTTCATTGCAGCACTATTTACAATAGCCAGGTCATGGAAGCAACCTAAATGCCCATCGACAGATGAATGGGTATATAAGATGTGGTACATATATACTATGGAATAGTACTCAGCCATAGAAGGGAACAAAATTGGGTCATTTGTAGAGTTGTGGATGTACCTAGAGAGTGTCATACTGAGTGAAGTAAGTCAGAAAGAGGAAAACAAATATTGTATATTAACGCATATATGTGGAATCTAGAAAAATGGTGCAGATGAACCAGTTTGCAGGGCAGAAATAGAGACACAGATGTAGAGAACAAACGTATGGACACCAAGGGGGGAAAGTGGGGGTGGGGGTGGGATGGATTGGGAGATTGGGATTGACATATATACACTAACATGTATAAAATAGATAACTAATAAGAACCTGCTGTATAAAAAAAAATAATAAAATAAAATTCAAAAATGAAAAAAACAAAGAACACATTTGCACTCAAACTTGCACCCCTCTCTCATAGTCTTCGATGGTTGTGACAGCTGCAACTTCTATTAACAATACTTTTGGGCTTCCCTGGTGGCGCAGTGGTTGAGAATCTGCCTGCTAATGCAGGAGACACGGGTTCGAGCCCTGGTCTGGGAGGATCCCACATGCCGCGGAGCGGCTGGGCCCGTGAGCCACGGCTGCTGAGCCTGCGCTTCTGGAGCCTGTGCCCCGCGACGGGAGGGGCCGCGATAGTGAAAGGCCCGCGCACCGCGATGAAGAGCGGTCCCCGCACCGCGATGAAGAGTGGCCCCCACTTGCCGCAACTGGAGAAAGCCCTCGCACGAACCAAAGACCCAGCACAGCCAAAAATAAATAAATAAATAAATAAATAAATAAATAAATAAATAAAATTAAAAAAAAAACAATACTTTTTCCCCCTCCTCTGGCAAAACTCCAAAGAGGGAAAAATGCTACAGCTTTCTAAATTGCTCCCTGGAATGACTGGAATAGTCACTTCTTCCAATAAATTCTTCTTCAAAATGAAAAGGCAAGAAGTTTCTTTTATAGTTTGGGGCATCTGTGGAAGAGGGGGATGGACACTGAATCATGTTCCTGTCTTAAAGAGGGCTTTAAACAGGTCCTCTGATCTTCTAAGTGTTGAAAAAGATTATTTTTGAAACTGATGTTTAAATAGAGAAAGTAAGATTTCAGAAGTTGCAGCTTCAAAGCCGGAATTCATGAAGCCATATAGAAGTTTTAAAGCAGTTATCATTAATAAAATTAAAGTGTTTCTAACAGTTATAAGGGCATTCTTTTGTGAATAAAAGAATTTCTTACAGGGCTCCAACATATCTTGGACTAAAGAGAAAGGCAGAAACATTGAAAATGTAGATTTTGTTTTATAAGAATGAGAGCACGTGATAGATCTTACTTCACGGGGAATTTTTTAAATGTAATTTTCATTTTATATTGGCGTATAAGTTGATTTACAATGTTGTGTTAGTTTCAGGTGTACAGCAAAGTGATCCAGTTATATACATATACATGCATCTATTCTTTTTCAAATTCTTTTCCCACGTAGGTTATTACAGAATACGAGCAGAGTTCCCTGTGCTCTACAGCAGGTCCCCGGCCATCCCTGTCCACACTGGCTTTGAGCCTACCCTGAGATTTGAGGAGGGGCAGGGTTTTTCTCTCTTGATTCAGCTGCTCCTCCCCCCGCCCCCCAGCGCATCTGCTCTGATTTGCCTTCTTCAGTGAAGTAAAATCACCAGATTCTGACTCCTTGATATGTTACAAAACAGCAGCAGGTGACCAACCTACAGAAATGGGCACCTCCCACCCTACCCCACCCCCGTGCTCTGGCAGGAAGTTTCATACTCACTTGCCTGGCCTTGAAACAAGCTCTCCCTTTGTCAAGTGAAGACCACCGACCCATCTGGAATTCCTTATCAGGACTGAAGCAGGCCTGCCTTTGGGGGCCCCAGAGGAAAAAACACCTAATCTGACAGATACGGATATTGCAGACTGGCCATCCACAACTTAGAAAACACAACCTTTGGGGGCTGTCCCTATGCTTAGGGACACAGCAAGCACCAGCTTCAAGGAGCTTTGTCTAGAAGCCCTTTCTCATCAGAGCTGGCCGCAGCTGGAGAGCCAACTCTCAGGTCCTGTTGGGCTCAGCCTCCTTCACTGGGCGGCGAGTCTGGTTTTATTTTGGCCATGTCAAATTCTGGCTGGAATCCGTGCTAGTATTGCCAGCTCACTCATTATGCCCATGAAATAATAATGCTAGCAATAATAGTGATAAATAATAACAAAAACAGTAGACCTCATTTTCTCAGCACTTAACAGGGGCCCAACGCTGGGCTAAACGTTTAAGCTAAATATTCTCATTTAATCCTCATAAACTCATAGGGGTAAATAAGCACCCTAAACCCATGCCAGCCAGGATGCTTTGTCTGCATCTCAAACCCACTGATGACTCTTTCTTCTCTGCACAGCCTAGGCCCTAAGAATCAGGCTGCATTTCAAATCCCCAGAGGGCTGAACCCGTACAGGCTGTCACAGCCCTGGAGGTCGCGGTCCCTGGGGGCTGTCATTGTTGGTGAGGTCCTACCACAGATGGATGGCAGAGCCATGTGCCTGTCTCTTCACGTCAAAGGTTAAGGGTTCCCTTTTCTGCACACCATCTCCAGCATTTATTGTTTGTAGATTTTTTGATGATGGCCATTCTGACTGGTGTGAGATGATATCTCATTGTGGTTTTGATTTGCATTTCTCTAATGATTAATGATGTTGAGCATTCTTTCATGTGTCTGTTGGCAATCTGTATATCTTCTTTGGAGAAATGTCTATTTAGGTCTTCTGCCCGTTTTTGGATTGGGTTGTTTGTTTTTTTTGATATTGAGCTGCATGAGCTGCTTGTAAATTTTGGAGATTAATCCTTTGTCCGATTTGTTGATTCATTTGCAAATATTTTCTCCCATTCTGAGGGTTGTCTTTTCGTCTTGTTTATGGTTTCCTTTGCTGTGCAAAAGCTTTCAAGTTTCATTAGGTCCCATTTGTTTATTTTTGTTTTTATTTCCATTTCTCTAGGAGGTGGGTCAAAAAGGATCTTGCTGTAATTTATGTCATAGAGTGTTCTGCCTATGTTTTCCTCTAAGAGTTTGATGGTGTCTGGCCTTACATTTAGGTCTTTAATCCATTTTGAGTTTATTTTTGTGTATGGTGTTAGGGAGTTGGAGAGGGTGTGGAGAAAAGGGAACCGTCTTGCACTGTTGGTGGGAATGTAAATTGATACAGCCACTATGGAGAACAGTATGGAGGTTCCTTAAAAAACTAAAAATAGAACTACCATACGACCCAGCAATCCCACTACTGGGCATATACCTTGAGAAAACCGTAATTCAAAAAGAGTCATGTACCACAATGTTCATTGCAGCTATATTTACAATAGCCAGGACATGGAAGCAACCTAAGTGTCCATCAACAGATGAATGGATAAAGAAGATGTGATTGATATATATACATATAATACACACACATACACACACACAAGAATATCAGCCAGAAAAAAGAATGAAATAATGCTATTTGCAGCAACATGGATGGAGGACCTAGAGATTATCATACTAAGTGAAGTCAGACAGAGAAAGACAAAAATCATATGATATTGCTTATATGTGGAATCTAAAATATGATACAAATCAACATGTCTATGTAAGAAAAACAGACTCACAGACATAGAGAACAGACTTGTGGTTGTCAAGGGGGTGAGGGTTGGTAGAGGGATGGAGTGGGAGGCTGTGGTTAGCAGATGTAAGCTTTTATATACGGAACGGAAAAACAACAAGGTCCTACTGTACAGCACAGGGAACTATATTCAATACCCTATGATAAACCATAATGGAAAAGAATGTGAAAAAGAATATATATATGTATAACTGAGTCACTTTGCTGGACAGCAGAAATTAAGACAACATTGTAAATCAACTCTACTTCAATAAAATTAAAAAAAAAATGAAAGCACCCTTTGGAGCCTGAGTGACTGAGTTGTGGTGAACATATCCTCATGTTAACCAGAATTAGCAGTAAGTTGTTCCAGGGCTGCAACATTGATTGAGGTTTCAAAACCGAAACATTTCCCAAGGAACTCTGCAGATTATTATTAGTAGAGTCTTTAAATTCCTTCTTAGAAACTGGTAGTGAATGAATCCTAAATATATAAATAGTAGAAACCAAAACAGGACAACCCCTCATTGGCGTTTATTTTAAACCCACTCCGAACGTGAGATTTCCACACGAACTCCAGGCTCTGCGTGAGGTGAGTGGACCTTCCCTCGGCTGCACTTTCTTAGTTGGGGAGTAAAATTAACCCCCCTTCCTCCCAGCTCCTCCCCCTCCTTCCCACCCTGCCCCCCAAGTCTCTTCAGGAATCCTTTGTAGTTGTACCTAATTTTCTCAGGGCTTGTAAACCTTTATCTCTGTTCTATTTCTTTGGCTACATCTGGTTTGCCCTGGTGACGCCAGTAGGTACAGGTAATAGTGCAGACCAAGCTGCCCTCTGGATTCAGGGGCAGAAGTGGGACAGCAGGACTCCCGCCCAGGCCCATCCCTGGTGGCTGGTCCATCTCCCTGCCCTGCTGGCTCAGAGGACCAATCCCCCGGCCACCACCAGAGCTCACACCCCGGGATCCTGCACCCTCTGCCTGGCGTCTGGGCCCCGAGTGTGCCCCGCTTCCTAAGAGCCCGTCCTTTCTTCCTTCTGGGTGTGTGTGTGTGCGTGCGTGCGTGTGGTCTTCCTTCTCTTCCCCGGCCCTCATGAAATCTCTTCCGCCTCTGGGTCCCATTCCCTTCCACCACCCTCTTTCCCACCTTTCCTTACATCATATTATGGGAAACCTCAAACACATTCAAAAGTGGACCAGACAGTATCAGAACTCTCATGTTCCCATTGCCTGGGTTTAACAGCGTGAACACACAGCCCCTGGTGTTTTATCTGTTCTCCTTTCGACTCCCTGCCAAGCCATCGCTTTGAAGCAAATCCCAGATACTATATCATTTCATCCACAAATGTTTCAGGATGTATCTCTAAGGATTTTTTTAAAAAAAACATAACCATCATACTATTATCACACTAGAGACAATGAGCAATTCCTCAAAATCATTACATCTCCCTTACTGTCTAAGAATTTTTTTTAAACATTGTTTAAAATGAAGACCCAAGTAAGGTCCACACATTGCAAATGGTGGATGTTTCCTAGGCCACTTTTCATTTACCCTCCCCGGGAACACGCCCACGCGCGTGCACACACACACACACACACACACGCACCCCATCCCCCGATGTCTCTGTTGCTTAGGACCTGGGTCGCTCTTCCTGCAGCCTCCTGGAGCTGGGCTTTGCTGCTCACACCTCGCACTCTCCTTGGACACCCCCTCTGCCCTGCAATTGTGTGCTCAGAGTCTGCGGTTACCTGCAGGGGCGCTGTCCTGGGGCACTGATTGTGGATTAGGGGCTGAGAAAGGGCACATGGTGAGTGCCCACCGAGGGTGTTGGGGGCTTGCCCTGCAGGTGGGGTCCCTTACGGTGAGGTCCTTCTCTCCAGGTCCCGGGGGAATGTCCTCTGAGGTCTGTGCCGCTGTGACCAAAGATCTTGAGCCTGGGGCAGCACCTCTGGTCCTGCAAGACAGGCTCTCGCAGGCCAGGGGCCTCGGCAGTGGCATCTGAGGACGCTTCCGGGGAGCTAGCCGCCAGGGCCTCCCTCCTTTGGGCCTGGCCTGGTTTTCTTCAATAGAGCCAATGCCCGGTTTTGAGACAGGCTGGGACCTGGGACCTGGGCCCCTTTGCTGCAGGGCTTGCACCGGGACAAACATCTCCTCCAGCAACAAGATACAAAGAAACCATAAAGGACTAAAAATAGCTGCGTGCATGCACAGTGGGGGCAAATTATGGACAAGAAGATACAAAAAGACCAAAAACCCAACTGCCACTTCTGAAGAGCCGGGAGCAAAAGCAGGGCACTGCGCATGCCCCTGCACTCAGCACCACCAAAGGGGTGGGCAGGCCACCTAAGCCACCCCTCCGACCTGACCCCCCCTCTGACCTGACCCCTGGACGCACCCCTACCTTCACCAGCTCGCCCCCCACTCAGGGGGCAAGTGAGCGAGGGAACTTGTTACTTGTTTTCGCTCCTCCCTGCTGCAGCAGGGGCCCCAATAAAGCCTTGCCTGGATTTCTTGTCTGGCCTCTTGTCAATTTCTATTGATTGAGGAGGCCAAGATTACCGGTCGGTAACAGTTGACATTTTTGTGAATTTTATCTTTTTTTTCTCTCCTCCTTTCTTTCCCACCTCCGGGCGGGCCAAGGAGCCGCTGTTCTTCTATCTGCCCTTTCCGCCTGCGTTGCTTTTATGAGAGTCTCCACCCACAGACAGACCCCAGGAGTGTAAAGGGATTTAGACATTTCAAGGTCATCATCATGCTGCAGAATCCCAGTTTGGAAATTCAGAAATCTACACCCACCCCTCCCTGCTGAACTACCTAATCCGCTCCTGAAATTTTGCTACTAAGGGAAAAGTCATTCATGAGAAATTTTTTCTCATCAATTTTAGTGGGAAAAAAAAAATCATGATGTATTTTCTCCTAATCCGAGATACTTCAACCGTTTTCACAGGTAGAAAACTCTGTCAATTGTACCATGAAAATAAGTACATACAAGTAATAAACAACACATGAAGGTATAATAAATCTAGTTTGGACATAGAATGTGAGGTAACAAAGGTCTTTTCTGAACTCACCAAAGGAGCAAGAGGGGTCGAGGGGAGAAGGCTGGGAGGGAATCATGCCTTGTAAGTTCGTCCTTCTTGCTTCATGTTTTGTTCACTAAGTTTTCAACCTTTGGGCTCGCAATTACTTTGCTCTCAAGGTGCACTTCAAGGAATATACAGATAAACATCATTAGGGAGAAACAAAGGCTGAGCACACGGGTTCTTGGAGATGTGGGAATCGCGCAGTGTTAACAAGAGCCGAGAGTCATAGGACGTGCTGCTCTGCCTCTTCCTGGCCGGGTTTACTCGCCCGGTAAACGGGGTTCGTGCAAACGTGGTGAACAATTCAAAGCTGTACCATGCGGTCTTCTTTGACGAGACACTGTCATGTTGGTTAAACGGCTGATGTGTTTTTGCCTGCCTGGAGGTCAAAATATCACCGATTTCAACATATTTATTTAGGGTGCTGTTGGATAAAAGTTATTGCGCTGGAAAAAACAACAACGACAACAAGCTATCGTCCAAAATGTGGTTTGAGAGCCACTGTGTCGCAAAGTTAATTCAACCATCATGACGGAGGAAAGGCGGTGGTTACCTGGGGCTCTCTCCTGGATTTCCTTCTGCAGCCGATGCTAGTTTCCTCCCAGGCACGCGGAGTAGGATGAAGGTTAGCTTCTCAGAAAGCCAAGAGAGACAACCCGCTGATGCTCTAAAAAAGTCTTACCAACACAGTACTCACCTGCCCCTCAGGGGATCAGAGTTAAAAAGTGCTTTGAATTATTAATACTCTCAACAACGTGGACGAATCTCGCAAAACGTGCTGAGTGAGAGAAGCCAGACAGCAGATGACACACTCCGATCGTAGGGAATTGACAGCAGGCGAACCGCAGAGATAGAAATCAGAATGTGTTCCCTGGGGGTCGGGAGAGGAACTGACAGGAAAAAGGCTTAAAGGAATGTTCTGGGATCAAGGAAATGTTTTACATCTTGTTTTGGGTGGTGGTTACACAGATGGAGGCAATTGTCAAAATTCATCAAAATCAATGTCCACGATCTGTGCATTTTAATGGTAGGTTTAAAAAGTTTGAAATACTGTAAATGAAAAAAAAAAAGAATTCAAGAGTACTTTACGTTAAATTGTTATTAAATACATCTTTGAATAAACTTTATAGACTTTGGGGTTGGAAGGCCTGGGTTTGAATTCCAGTTCCACAACTCCCAGCTGTAGGATGCTGGGCAAGTTAATGAACCTTTTTGAGCCTCATTTTTCTCACCTATAAACCGGGGGCGAAAACAGCCCTCAGCTCATAAAGGTTTGTGAACACTGGATAGACTAAAGCCCGCAAAGCTCTCAGTCACTGATGAACAAATATTACGTTCCTCTGCTTCCCTGAGCATTCTAAGGACCATCATGGCAGCCCTCTATCCAGTTCACGTTGTCACCGTGCACACTGTTCCGGGATTTCACCTGCAGCCAGTCCTGTCATCCTCCAGAGGCTCTCCTGGGCCCCTGTGGTCCCCTGCATCTCAGCATCCCTGAGCTCAGGCCCTGCCATCTCTGGACTGACGTCTCTGGTGGTTTCCAGAGGGTTCCACTGCCTGCAGGTCATGTTGCCTACACTCCAACCATCTCCCAGTCTGTTGTGGACAGAACCCTCCTGCTGGTTCCCCATTCCTGTGAACCTGGGATTCTTGGGGTTCTGGCTCCAGCTGGCCTCACCCAGCCCTGCATCTTTGTTCATAGCTGTCTCTCTCCATGGAATAGACTCTTTTCCGTTCCTTCCATGTCTCAAGGGCCAGGAAGCCTTCCCTGACCCTCTAGCCGGCAGCAACTCCTCCCTTGTCTGAGCACTCTGGTTTTTTATTTAATTCTAGTTAACTTTGCTCAGCATTGTCATTTGGTGGTTGCTCTATATATACACTCTACACACGTGTATAAAGTAAATGCTCCAAGAAGGAAAGGGGTTCAAGTGCTCCTGTATTGCCCTGTCATCCACCTAGGAAGTCCTCAACAAATATTTGGGGAAGCTCTTTTTCTGCTTTTCAAATTTCAAAGCCCTTCCGTGTAGACAGTCTCCGTGGATCCTCACAGCAACAGCGTGAGGCCTAAAGGCACCTCATCTGCTCATGACAGATGTGGAAACTGAGGCAGAGAGACAGAGAGAGAGATGGCTGTACAGTCCCAGCCAGTGTGGGCCCCGGCCCGGCTTCTGCCTTGTACCTTCTCTCCATCACCTGGCACAGGGGAGCCTCCAGGCCCTGCCCTGGAGGTCGACGGAATCTCAGAGTGGGGAAGGGAGTACTGGCATTCATGGCATCTAAAATGACCTCTGGGAAAAAGAGGTTACCGAACCTCACGTCCCCTGATGATTGCGGTTTGCCTGCTATAAGGCTTAAAAAAATTTTTTTTATTGGAGTAGAGTTGATTCATAATGTTGTGTTAGTCTCAGGTGTACAGCAAAGAAAGTTGGTGGGCTTTTTTTTTTTTGTTTTCTTTTGCTGCACAGCTTGCAGGATCTTAGTTCCCTGATCAGGGATTGAACCTGGGCCCTGGTGGTGAAATCGCAGGAATCCTAACCACTGTACCGCCAGGAAATGCCCCAAATAGTTAATAGTTCTTGATGTGAGGTCCTTGTAGAGTTAGCAGGGAAGCAAGAGAAGATTCTTTTTTTTCTTCCTTCCTTTCCTCCTCCCTCCCTTCCTTCCCTCCCTCCCTCTCTTCTTTCCTTCCTTCCTTTCAACAGTGCCATCTTTATTTTTAGAGGCTTATTCTCTTCATTTGCTGAGCTACAATCAAGCTACATTTGTGGAGTCCAGATACATTACCAAGGTCCTTGAAATTGTGCATTCATCATTTTCAAGAATATGTGTACAGTAATAATAGTCATACTATTTTATCACGTTTTTGACAAAAAATTAACATGTATAAAATATTTTCTTTAAAACTAATAATTTTTGCAAAAGTATAAAGATCTGATGTACAGTCTATTATTTTAAAAAAATTTTTAAATTGTAGTTGATTTACAATGTTGTGTTAGTTTCAGGAGTACAGCAAAGTGATTCAGTTATACATATATATGTATATATATCTATTCTTTTTCAAATTCTTTTCCCTTAGAGGTTATTACAAAATGTTGAGTAGACTTCCCTGTGCTATGCAGTAGATCCTTGTTGGTTATCTATTTTATATACAGCTGTGTGTATCTGTTAATCCCAAACTCCTAACTTATCCCTCCCCCCTTTCCCCTTTGGTAACCATAAACTTGTTTTCTATGTCTGTGGGTCTATTTCCATTTTGTATGTAAGTTCATTTGTAAGAGATGATCATAGTAAGCGAAGTGAGCCAGACGGAGAAAGACAAATATTATATAATAACACTTACATGTGGAATCTAAAAAAAAAAAAGAGATACAAGAGAAGATTCTGAAGCACCACAGTTCGGGTCTCCCTCACCAGCTACCAGGAAGGAGAGCCCGAGAACGCTTCTTCAGTGGCGAGGAGTCCCCCTGGAGGTGCCCAGGCCGGAGAGCAAACGAACCCAGGCGGCGAGCATCACTTGTCAGATCCGTGAGCCAGCTGCTTCCTCTGGTCCTGGACACAGATGCCCTGCCTGGGGCCACGCTGCCGAAGGCTGGCAGCGGGCCCAGCCGTCTGGGGACGCCCCACACCCGTAGACACGGCCCTGCTTCCCTGAGTTATCCTGACCTCACACCCCCGTGCTCCGTCCCCTGGGCTCTTCTCCCGGGGCTGCCCTAACACAGCACAGTGGCTTAAACACAAGTGCACTGCCTCCCACGTTCTGGAAGGGAGGTGTTGGCAGGGCCGGGGTCCCTCGGAAGGCGGTGAGAAAGGGCGCGCCCCAGGCCTGGCTCCCAGCCGCTCCTACGTCCCTTGCTCCAGTCTTCACACGGGGCTCTCCCTGTGTGGGTCTGTGCCCACATTTCCCCTTGTTCTGGGGATACCAGTCACACTGGAGTGAGTAGGGGCCCACCCCGCTCCAGCATGACCTTATTTTATGAAATCCCATCTGCAAGAACCCCACTTCCAGATGAGGTCCCATCGGGGTTAGGACTTTAACACATGAATTTTGGGAGGACACGATTCAGCCCACAGTGTTCCTCAAATTCCAGTCGTTTTTTAAACCACCTCTGTGACGGCTCTCCTGAATAATACGCCACATATACTATTATTTATTTGCTATTAGCTCTCATTTTTTTTTTTTTACCAAGACCATAATACCCTATACCATAAACGGAAAGCCAGCATTACATGGCATGAGAATGATAATGGTAAACAGAATACATAAAATACACAAACATAAACACAAATAACATAATAAAACGAAACACATAACTTTTACAATAAGGGTTTGTCGATGAACCACCCCGAATCATTTTCCTGTCTAGCCCCTCTGGCTGCAAACAAACACCCTTTGGAAAACACATCCTCTAATCTTGGCGGGGGCTGGCAGGCATTTCAAGAAATAACCCCAAAAGCCAAGAAGGAAGGTACCCTCCTCGTGAGCCTTTCAGGCACTGGGAGGGCGAGGGCGGAGGCTGTATCTGCCGGGGCAGGCAGGGGAATGTGAGTCTAATTACCTCTGTGCCCACATAGGACCACAGATCAGAGCATCCGAGCAACATTACAAGTCACGTTTTTTGTTTTTTCTTTTTTCCAGGCCTACAGATGTTTTTGTTTTTTTAAACATCTTTATTGGAGTATAATTGCTTTACAATGGTGTGTTAGTTTCTGCTTTATAACAAAGTGAATCAGTTATACATATACAATATGTTCCCATATCTCTTTCCTCTTGCGTCTCCCTCCCTCCCACCCTCCCTATCCCACCCCTCTAGGTGGTCACAAAGCACCGAGCTGATCTCCCTGTGCTATGCGGCTGCTTCCCACTAGCTATCTATTTTACATTTGGCGTTTTATAGAAGAGAAAAATGAGCTGCAGAGAGGTGAAGGCCAGTCAGTGCCAGGGCCAAGGCTGGAAACTGACCCTCTCACCTGACGTCAGTTAACCCCTCGGTGGCCTGGAGCCTCCAGGGCCCGAGCCAGGACCCACCTCTTGGCATCCTACAGTCGGTCAGAAATGAGGTTTGCAAAAAAAAAAACCCCAAAACAAACAAACAAAAAACCCCAAACCACCTGAAACTAACACAACATGGTAAATCAACTATACTCCAATGTTAAATAAAAATTAACAACAAAAAAATGAGGTTTGCACGGCATCTGGGCTCCGTCTTGTGGGTGAAGAGGATGTACCAGGTGTTTCCATGCATCTTTATGAGCTCATTTGGGTTTATTTATCCAAAGACAACGTGTACTTTGGGTGAAGATGGTTAGCCTAACGCCCCCCGCCCCCCTGCAACTGTTCGCTGGAGAGAATTTTGTGTTGTTTGGTTGGTAGCTTTTATTTTTTGAAAATACAGTAATTGCATATGGTTAAGATTCACACAGGGCTATAGGTGGATGGTAAGAAGTTTTCTTCCAAGTTCTTACTTATAATACCTGGATCCCCTCCCTGGAAAGCAGCCCCTGTTACAGTTTCTCGTGTGTCCTGCTAGAGATAGGAAGGTGGGGTGGTCGCTTAAACAGAAGCACCTGTGAAATATCTGAAATAAATTTCACCAGGATTAATAACTTTGAGAAAAACCCCTCAATCTCCACTGATCCAGTGTTTCTACCCTGCCCTCTATTTAACTCATTTTCTTTTCTCTTCCTCTTTAATTTTTTACATCAAAAAAAAATTTTTTTTTATTGGAGTACAGTTGATTTACAATGTTGTGTTAGTTTCAGGTGTACTTTTCTCTTCCTCTTTTAATTCAATTTTAACCCTTTCCTATTTCTGGGTTAAGGACGCAGGAGAGGAACAAGGCGGGTGTTTTTATTTCCAGCACGTAGACAGGCACACGTGGGGAGGGAGGCTACGTGACCTGCCCAGGTCCCAGCTCACCTGGTTCCAAGCCCACGCTCTCTGCCTGTGCTTCCTTCTGGAGCGGAATGCGGCAGGGCAATCACGCGACTGTTTCCCTTCAGGGGACAAACGCACATGGTGTCAGGCCGATTTGGTCCCCGGCAGGATGCACTTTGTCTTTTATCTCTGTAGTTCTCCTGCAGCTGGACATGGTTTACGGATGCCACACAGGCACACTGAGTGCATGAGTTCAACTTAAAAAAATACAGTCTGCTGTGCTGTGGGATATCCAGGTAACCATTTTCTGAGGGAAACTGGAAATTGAGAGCTGATGTTTGTGAGAGATGCCAGGTGAGTGATGTCGAGGTCATCAGAAAGCAGACGAGATGAGATTGTCACATGAGAGAGAAGGCGAGAAAACTGGGGCTCGGAGACATTCAGAGAGTGAAAGGCTGCCTTTGGGGTGGGGATCAAACCTGAGCTGAGAGGGAAGGGAAGTTCTGGAAGGAGGGTTAGAGCATGGAAGGCTCTGGAGGCCTGAAGATGGGCTGCTAGGAGATGCTGTTGGCTTTGATGATTAGTGAGCGGGTTTGAGTGAGCGGATTCAGGAAGGTGGCAGAAAGGAAGCCAGATTGTGTGTGTGTGTGTGTGTGTGCGCGCGTGTGTGTGTGAGGGGTCCACCTACTGTTCCCGCACCCCCCATCTTGGTTTGGGTCTGCTGCACCTTTATGAGGTTGGATTGGCCAGGTCTTTACTCTGAAGGCTGGCATTTCTCCCAAGAGCACCAGTGCCACCTAATGAGGGCAACTCGAGTGAATCCACAGCAAAGAAAAAGGAAAGTGATATTTAATTTCATCCAGCCTGACACACCACCGGACACAAGGAATGTGCCTGCAATTCTGAATCGTAAATGTATCAGTGCGTTATTTCATGGAATAGAGACGTGTTCTGGCCAAATTGGCTGTGAAGTGAATAAACATTATTTTTCTATTGAATTCAGCTATTAAATGACTAGAAATCTTCCCATGGGGATTGGGAAAAAAAAGAAAGAAAGAAAGAAAAAAGCAGAAACCTGCTGCCAGAAGGAAGAAATGAAGGGCTGCGGAGCTGGCAGTAGCTGGTTCTGTGGCTGAGTGGGTGGCCAGTTCTGTGGCTGGGTGGCCAGTTCTGTGGCTGGCTGATTTGGTGGCTGGCTTAGTGGCCGGTTCTGTGGCTGGCTGGGTGGCTGGTTCCGTGGCTGGCTGGGTGGCTGGTTCCATGGCTGGCTGGGTGGCTGGTTCTGTGGCTAGCTGGGTGGCTAGATTGGTGGGTGGTTCTGTGGCTGGCTGGGTGGCTGGTTCTGTGGCTGGCTGGGTGGCTAGATTGGTGGGTGGTTCTGTGGCTGGTTCTGTGGCTGGCTGGGTGGCTCACTGGGTGGCTGGTTCTGTGCTCTCCAGACTGACTGTGAGGATCCCTCTCACTTCCTCCTGCTTTGTTCTCCTCGTTTTCCTTTTGAGGGGCTTTCGGACCCGGTGGAGCTACATACAATACTTTGCTTTATCTGAGGTCCCCTGAACACAAGGTTCAAGGATTCTGGTTGTATAAACCCAATAATTTCTTCCTTCTCTAACTGGTAAATCCACAACGATGCGTATCACGTGTCCTCAGGCTGGGAGGTGCTGCTTCTGCGCCTGGTTTTCACAGACACACAGATGTGGGTTTGAGACCCAGCTCTGCCACTTAGTAGTTACAGGAGTTTGGATCAACTTTTCAAAAATTTAATTAATTAATTAATTTTTGGCGGCATTGGGTCTTCGTTGCTGAGCGTGGGTTTTCTCTACTTGTGGTGAGCGGGGGCTACTCTTCATTGTGGTGCACGGGCTTCTCACTGTGGTGGCTTCTCTTGTGGCGGAGCACGGGCTCTAGGTGTGCGGGCTTCAGTAGTTGTGGCACGCGGGCTTCAGTAGTTGTGGCTCGCGGGCTCTAGAGCACAGGCTCAGTAGTTGTGGCTCACGGGCTTAGTTGCTCTGTGGCATGTGGGATCTTCCCGAACCAGGGCTCGAACCTGTGCCCCCAGCATTGGCAGGCGGATTCTTAACCACTGTGCCACCAGGGAAGTTCAGGAGTTTGGATCTATTAACATCCCTGGTCAGTTTCCACATCTGCATGATGAGGATAATATACGTCTCGGGGGATAATAACGAACATTAAATGAGATTATACGTACACATACATATATTTACACAGTGTGTTCCATGCCCTGTGCTGAAGGAGGGGGTCGTCATTGTGGTGATGATGATGATACAGAATCTTGTACCCGGAGATCACTCTTTCTATTCATCAAACACAAAATTAAAATGAGCTGATGAAGGAGAAACAGAAGCCCCAAATGTTCCACTACAGAAATCTACTTTTGTTGCCCAAAGGCACACAATTTTCACAGCTTTCTAGAATCTCAAGCCTTTCACACCAGTACTTCTAAAACAATTTCACCTCCAGTCGGAAGACCAGGATTTAAAAAAATCTACAGATAAGAAATGCTACCACACGCTTGAGAGCCCTCACCTTCAGCAAGTGAGGCTGCAGGGTGGGCCCCGCAGTTGTCTGAATTCTCTGGTCAGGCTCCCTAGATGCTCAGGACTGGCGCTATATTCAACAGTAGCCGTAACAAGGGATGACGTAATGCCATGTGCAGCAACGCAGCTGGACCTAGAGATTGTCATACTAAGTGAGGTAAGTCAGACAAATACCATATAATATCGCTTATATGTGGAATCTAAAAAAATGGTACCAATGAACTTATTTACAAAACAGAAATAGTCTCACAGATGTAGAAAACAAACCTACATCTGTTTGTAGGGGGGAGGGGCAGGAAGGGATAAACTGGGAGATTGGGATTGACATATACACACTACTATATATAAAATAACTAATAAGGACCCACTGTACAGCACAGGGAACTCTACTCAATATTGTGTAACAACCTATATGGAAAAAGAATCTAAAAAAGGTAGATATATGTATATGTATAACGGATTCACTTTGCTGTATACCTGAAACTAACACAACATTGTGAATCAACCATATTCTAAAAAAAAACCCAAATAGTAGATAGGGCAATGAATTAGCCTCCCTGCACTGAAAGGGCAGCAGGCCAGGGCCTGCACAGCTGGTTGTCTGGCGGCCTGAATCAAGCCTGAGTGTGCACTGAATCCCCTGGTCATGTGAGGGCGCTGATTTTGCTCTGCAGACCGGGGAAGCCACGGGCTGTGCTGTGTAAGGGCCCGTCTACACAGGGCGGGTGAACGGGCTCTGCAGCTTTCCACGTGCCCTGGTTAGGCGCCCTGGTCGGACAGGCTGAAGGCTGTATTCAGCGATACACAGGGCTACACATTAGATTCTCTGCCTGGGTGCAGTGAGAGCCGCAGCTCTAGAACTGATAAAGCTCTTTGTTTGGTGTCTTCACTCCAGCCGCCCCCGCCCCAAGTCCCCTGGCTGAACAAGACCACTAGCTTTGCTCTGCAAACCATTGGCTCTGTCTGCCCTTCTCTCGGCTTGAGCGCCACTGGGCCTCACGGCTTTCAGGGGTTTTTGTGGGCCCTACTGGTTAGATGGGGCCGGAAGACGCTTTCCACAGTGGGTGTGGCTATGTCTCAGCTCCTTTGCCTGAGCAGGAGGGGGCGGGGCCTCCCCAGGCTGCTTGTCAATTTCCACAACAGGCTTTCTAGCGGGGAGGAGTCAGGAGCTGCCCTCCGCCTTGGCTATGAATGGATCCCCCCTGCCTGAGTGCAGCAGGCCCGGTACTGGCTTTGCCCTGGGGGAGCTCCGTTCTGCCTGCCTGCCTCTTGGCCCGAGCACCACTGGGCCGCACAGCTTCCAGGGGTTGCCACCAGCCCTTCTGGTCGGCTGGGGCTGGGAGGCACTGTCCGCAGCCTCTGGTGGGGCTGGAACTCAGCCCCTTGCCTGGGCGTGGGCAAAGAGGATCCAAGTCAGGCAGATCTGCACCCTGCCGACTTCCCCGGTCAGAGAGCACCCCTGACCTGGTTCTGCGGTGAGCAAAGCCGCCGCCTGGGATGAGGACTTGGGCCCTGCAGGTAGGAACTCGGTCCCCCAGATCTGGGAGCTGGTTCTTGCAAGCCCCTCCCCCATCTGCATCACAGATTCCCCGTGGTTGAGCCTCCAGATCCCCCTGCAGTCCCTGCGGGCCGAGAGCAGAGTAGGGACCCCACTAAAGGACCCACCATGCTGGGGAGGCTGGTTGTCCATCCCGGGCTCTCTGTTCCCACTTGAGGAACCCAGGCTCGGGGGTGACCCCTCCTCGTGGAGCTGTGCTGGCCTGGGAGGGGCATGCGGGCAGCACGTGGCCGCTTCTCTTACCTTCTTGGTCTCTGAGCTGCAGGAGTGCTTCAGCCTCACCCCAAGTTCTGGGATTCTCTCAGTGCTGTCTTGTTCTTGAAGAGTTGTGAGATGTTCTTCTTGTGAGGGGGAGGGAAGCCGGGAACGACCTCTGTCACCATCTTGGTGACGTGACTCCTGCTTTGATTTTTTTTTTTAAATTTTTATTTATTATTTATTTATTATGTTTATTTTTGGCTGTGTTGGGTCTTCGTTCCTGTGCGAGGGCTTTCTCCAGTTGTGGCGAGCGGGGGCCACTCTTCATCGCGGTGCGCGGGCCTCTCACTGTCGCGGCCTCTCTTGTTGCGGAGCACAGGCTCTAGAGCGCAGGCTCAGTAGTTGTGGCTCACGGGCTCAGCTGCTCCGCGGCATGTGGGATCTTCCCAGACCAGGGCTCGAACCCGTGTCCCCTGCATTGGCAGGCAGATTCTCAACCACTGCGCCACCAGGGAAGCCCTCCTGCTTTGATTTTTAAATCCTAGTACTCGGGAGCTGTTTGCTGAGGAACATACAGTCGGCTGTCCGTCTAAAGGATGCAGACTGACACTGTCAGAGTTCACGGCGGGGCATCTTCATTTACAGGTGTGTCAGTAGTTCCAAGCTGGAGGCTGAACAGGCCTTGAAGAATGTTGTCATCTTACTTCCAGGCAACCTCAGCAGAGGCAGGCTGGAGCAGGCGAGCGTGGCCCCTCTGCCCCTCTGTACTGTCCTTGAGCTATAGATTCAGCAGGAGAATCTCGCTTGGTGTTTCTCAATGTGTCCAGGAGCACCAGTTGTCAAGCACCTGTTACTTTTCTGCTGGATAGCTTGACAGAATTTCTCAGAAAGTTCCTAAAATTCCCTATCGACCAGGATGTGACTGTCATCCTGAACTCTGACCTCCCATCTAATTAGAGGGGTGAGTGGGAGGAGGGGATGATAGAGCAGGGTTCAGGGGTCACATCAGCTCCAAAAGATACCAAGGTTATTGGGGAAGGTTTTTCTTAAAACTGAAAACTCTTGACGCTGGGAATTCTGGAGCAGTTGGGGTTACTCCCACTTGGACCATGTGGACATATAAGCAGGTAATAAGACAGACAGGTGCAGCCAGAGCAAGACAAACATCATATGGTATCACTTATATGTGGAATCTAAAAAGATCATACAAATGAACTTATCTACAAAACAGAAATAGAGTCACAGCCGTAGAAAACAAATTTATGGTTACCAGGGGGAAAAGGCGGGGAGGGATAAATTGGGAGAATGGGATTGACACATACACACTACTATATATAAAACAGATAACGAACAAGGACCTAGTGTATCGCACAGGGAACTCTACTTCATACCCCGTAATGCCCTACATGGGAAAAGAATCTAAAAAAGAGTGGATATATGTATATATGTATAACTGATTCACTTTGCTTGTACACCTGAAACTTAACACAACATGGTAAATCAACTATACTCCAATGAAAATTTCAAAAAAAAAGAAAAAAAGGCAGGTGATCACATTATCTCCTCCATTTTCCTGTGTGGGTCCCATACATGAGAGATTTTTAAAATTCAGGAATTTCCCTTAAAAAACATCCTCTAGAAAGGCATATTATGCTTCAGACCACTCCTTGGTAGTAAGACTCCTCATAGAAAGGCATACATATCTGAAGTCACGTTTGAAGATGCAAAGACAGGCTGCAGTTGGTTTCACTCACTCATTTGCCTCCAGAAGCAGAGGGAATGAGCGCAGGTGGCTGGGTGTGAAAGCCAGAGAGGATGGAATATACAGGAATTCCTCAAGCTGTGGAGGGCCCATCTTTTCTAACAGGATCTCTGTCCATTGAGTAAAAATACTCTTTCTCAAACAAAGCATTTCTGTGAGCGCAACCAGCCCTGTGTAATGCGTGAGACCTTAGGCTGAAATTCAGTCCTGGCATGAAAGCTCCCGTGACCAACACTCCTGGGGGGGTCCCAGACTGAGGGCGTTGCTGAGACATGGGACTCTCTGCTTTTGTTTTTTTTTTAACATCTTTATTGGAGTGTAATTGCTTTACAATGGTGGGACTTTCCGTTTTAAAAGAGGGAAAGTCCCAGCTAAACTGGGGTAAGCGGGTCACCCTCATGCACATCACCAGTGCGCCTGGTGGAATTCGAGTGTGAAAGGGGCCTAGTGTTCCAGGCCCAGGGGACCAGCCAGCTTCCCAGGGGGAGCCTGGCTGTGGGAGATGCATGGCTATCACGGGAGGTCCTCAGAGGCCGGCCTCAACTCCAGGAGCTCCCAGATCTGATGTAGCTGGAAGTGCTAAGATCAGCAGACAACTCGGCGAGCTCCAGTTTTCCTCTGTGGACAATTGCAGGACCAGTTTAGGGTACGGGACGTGCCTGTGTGGCCTGAGGCCCATGCCACAGACCTGAGAGCCCTGTACAGAGGGGACATGCTAATAGGTTATAAAGCCACCTGGAAATAAAATACATGGGTAAGTCAGGATCCTCTGGTAGGGCTCTTTTGTACAATTTCAACTGTTTTCCGTAGTAATTACACACATATCTCGTTTTTCTTTTTTTAAATCTGCATAAACTATGGACTATCGCTGTTGGTTCATTAATTTTTTTTAATCAATTTTTAAAATTGAAGTAGAGTTGATTTACAATGTTGTGTTAATTTCTGCTGTACAGCAAAGTGGTTCAGTTATATATATATATATATATTCTTTTTTAAATATTCTTTTCCATTGTGGTTTATCACAGGATATTGAATATAGCTCCCTGTGCTATACAGTAGGACCTTGTTGTTTATCCATCCTATATATACTAGTTTGCATCTGCTAATCCCAAACTCCCACTCCATCCCTCCCCCACCCCCTCCCCCTTGACAACCACCAGGCTGTTCTCTACAAATGTATCTCTTTCTAAAGCACAAAAATTATTATGGAGACATTCAAAAAATTGCCATGCCTGGTAATAGTTAACAGTGCTTTCATCGCAGCACTGAGATGCAGAGAAGTTCAGGGCTCTTCCAAGTGACGTCTCCCCAGGGCTGGGCAGTTGTAAGGCAGCAGCTCTAAGATTGGAAGTACTGCTTGGTTTCCCATCTAACACCAGGGCCACACTTCCTACAACCTTATTTCCCATTTATTGAAGATGGCAAGACCCCCAGCACCTAAAACTGTACAGCCCCTGGACTCTAAGACTGAATCAGGCCAGTTTATCTTGAGAGTATGATCTCGTCATTAGAAGAAAGGTGTGTGTGGTTTTGTAGTTGACAGCAAGGGCTCCGCTGTCACATGCTTGGGTGGAACTCTCACTTCAGTACTTTGTTAGCTGTGCAGGACCCAGGGCCACTGTCTCTGTCTTTTCAGGCTGCTCTATAAGCCACAGACTAGGAGGCTTATAAACTACAGAAATATACTGCTCACAGCTCTGGAGGCTGACGTCCAAGGCCAGGTGCCGACACGGTTGGGTTTTGGTGAAGGCCCTCTTCCAGGCTGCAGACTGCAGCTTCTCACTGTGTCCTCACATGATGGAAGGGGGTTCGGGAGCTCTCTGGGGTCTCTTTCATAGGAGAACTAATCCCCATCACGAGGGTTCTACCCTCATGACCTAATCCCCTCCCAAAGGCCCCACCTCCTCATACCATCACCTTGGGGATTAGGATTTCAACTCATGAATTTTGGGGGATACAAACGTTCAGACTGTGACACCCACCTACACCCTACAGGGCTGGGCTAAGGTTTTTATTAGGTAACGTATGGCCTGGTGTATAGTACCTTCTGAATAAATATTTCCTTTCTCCCTAATTCCCAGACCAGTATTACAGGATAAACTTTTAGATTTACTCTCTAATCTTGGAATAAGAAGGAAAGATCGACTACTCCTGCATTTGCTATCTTCAATGGATTCCTGTAGAAGAACAAATGAGGACTGTTCTATTTATTTGCAGTTTTACGACAAATTAAGGCCACAACATTCTGAATTATTTAAGATCAATAAATATCATTTTAAACTACTTTCTCAATTACCAGTGGTCCTGCCCCAGTCAAGGATCTGCCAACATTTTATTTAACAAAGCTACAAAATAACACAACTAGCAATAGTATGTTTGGAAAGTTAAATAATATTAGGGTACAAAGTCAATGCTATCCCCATAATTATTAGCAAAACTATTTAGCTTTCTGAGAGTTAAGCTACTCCCAAATCTTATTTCACAAGCGTTATCGAAAACTTATTAGAATTGTATTGCCTGCTCTGATGTCAAATAAAATTACCATGTTAATCTGGAATCTAGACTTAACAGGCTCAACTAAGAGCTTCTTGGTCTCTCTGGAGTTTTTCCAGCTTTCACAGTTTGAAGGGAAGGTACATTTGTTTGTCATTAAGTCCTTGGAGTTCATAACATGGGGAAAGAAGTTGTATAGACTCTTCATATCAAATTGATAGAAAACCTGATCATGGAATAGCAAACATGGATTTCTGATAGGATTCCCTACTAGAGGTGTTATAATCTCTGTCTCCTAAATAACACATATTTTAAAATGATCTAAAGTACAACCAGATTGGAGATGTAGATGTAATATATTAGAAACATCATTTAAAATGTGTCCAATGGTGCTGACATTTTAAAAGAAGAAAGGCAAACGGAATTTAAATACTCTCTATAAAAGTCAGTATTAATATCATGAGTCTGGTTTAATCAGTCAAAAGTAAAAAAAAAAATCAGTTTAATAAAATTTCATATTAAAACGGTGCTTTTAGGGTTGAATATTTTAATCTAAAGTATTAAACTAAACATATAAACCTTTGTGGTGAGAAAGTCTGTAGGTGGTAAAACAGTCTGGGTAATTTTCTAAAAATCAGTCTTGTATTATATTAATGAAATTTATAACATTTTAAGGAAAGAAATGTCAAACACATAGTTATCTGACTCTTTCCCCCCAGTCTATGGTGGTCTGTAACGGGCAGTGGCAGACTACAACTCACGGGCCAAATCTGGCTACTGACTGCTTTGGTAAATAAAGTTTTATTGGAACACAGCTGTGCCCATTCAAACATATTGTCTGTGGTTACTCTAGTTACAACTACAGATTTGAGTAGCTGTAACCGAGGCCGTATGGTGTTCTGTAAGCTGGAACCTGTTTTCAAATAAAATGAATGGTAAAATCGTTATTAAAAAAATCCTTAGGTACTTTGGTTTAAGAGTCCCATTTTCAACATTTAAATGTATTTTCTGTAGGATTTCTTTTGAACCACTGAAACCCAATAAAAACTGCATCTTCTGAATCAGATATTTAACATGTTTCTGATAAAGATATTAAAATTGAAGTCAGAAATATTTAGAGGTAAATGACTTACATTTGTAAATCCTACTATGTGGCAGGGAAGATGTTCCTTAAATGAGACCAAACTGTACGGTGGGCTTGTAACTATAATTAGTAGAAGCAGGAGTTTCCAACGGGCCTTGTAACATAAAGAACCCTGAATATTAATCAGCATGTCAGTGTGGTTTTCAAGCTACACCACACACAAGTTTCCTCAGCCTCCTGTAGCTGCAAACCCAAAATAGCCTGAAGGTCAAAGCCAGACAGACATACTCTTGTCACTGAATGTGCTGACCATGACAGATATGAGGTGGGTTTACTTCCTCCACTAAAATTATGGTGGAAAAACAAACTCCAAACTCAAGGGCAATCACTATAACAATCTTAAGAGGAAAAAGAAGAGAGAAGTAAGTCCAAAAGTGGTCTGACACAACGATTAGCTCAGACCTCACTTTCGCTAGGAGCCTATTTTTGGAGTCACATATTTGAATTATTGCATCAAGAAGGCTGTAACAGAAAAGATGTCCATGAGAAAGTGATGTGAAGCCAATATGCAAAAACGAGAGTGATCGGAAACGACCATAAAATCATCAGGCTATTGACGGCTGGGGAAATTCCGCGTGCCAAGCAACTCAACTGCGAGGAAATATTAGAGGCTTGAGATGAAAAAAATACACCTGAATCTGTAATTGAATTAGACAAGCCTCGCTGCCTGGAGAACTCTGCTGGTCACCAGGATGCAAAGCAAACGCTGGGTTACCAGAAGCGCATTTATCAGCCACAGTGATTTATTGAGTGCTTTAATAATACAAGTGTACATCAACTGATCCACAGTCAAAAGTGGCAGGTCCCTAAGAAATTTACAAGCACTTTAAGTAAATCAAAATACATATTATTTTGTTCAATCCAGCAGTCTTCTGTGTGGGGACAGAAGGCCAGTGATAAACAGAGTCTCAGTAATGCACAGTGATTCTGATTGAAGCTTTTGTACAAAAATCTGGTTCCCAGTAGCATGCACCCACCGATAAAGACTTCAGTACAAAAAAATTAACCCTAAGCATTACGTTGAAGTAGAAACGAGATAGAATTCTGAACTCGTGTTTTCCCGAAGATCACAGGAAGGGAAAAAGGATCCAAAGAAAACGAACAACAAAAAAAAAACAAAACCACACAGGAAAACGAAGCTCTGAAAGAAAGCTCGTATTATTACAGATCTGACATTGTTTGCACTGAAAACAAACGTTCCCATCCACGTGGAGGTGGGATTAAAAAAAAAAAAAAAAACCCAGATCTTTCAAGTTAACAGAAATTAAACAGGGAGTAAAACGGGAAGGGGTGGGGAGCAAAGGAAAGGGAGGGGGGGCGGGGGATGGATGACATTCTATCACAAAACGGTTCCAAAGGTGATAAAAATAAGACACGCAGAGCCGAGGTGCGGGGCCCCGGTGCACTTGGTGAGCGTGCCGCGGGCCGGGGCCCTAGGTGGCGTACCGCTTGGTCCACTGCCTGGCCATCCGGTCGTGCTCCGCCCTGTTGGTCATGTACTGCGTGGCGATGCTGCCCACCAGCGGGTCAGCTGGAAAGGAAGCAGAAGCGGGAGTCAGTCAGCGCCAGCAGCTCGGCCTCTTCGAGGCTGGGGGAGAGCGGAGCGTCTGCAAAGCTGGCCCCGGTTCAGGGCGTGGGCAGAGAGGGGAGGTGCTGCGCTCTGCAACGAGGTCACCTTCGCCGTGACCTGCAAGTGACCCGCCCCGGAGACCCTGTCCCGGAGACCCCATCTCACCCCCGCCGCCCGACGAGCACCTACCTGTGCTTTGACTGCTGCCTCTTGTCACGTCTCCGGACGAGCGTGACCCTCTCTGTCCCCCACCACACATATGCTTCTCCCCCTCCTCCTCCCCTGGTTTTCAGGTAGATGCTTATTTCACAGAGAAGATGCAGGTGGGCTGTGGGCGGGGCCTGCGGGGTCCTGGATACGATCCCCTGGGGGAAGGGGGCGGGGGAAGCTTGGCCAACTCCCCGACCTGGGTTGTTGCCCAGGCAGGGGTCCAGCAGCAGGTTAGTGGCCCACTGACACAGGGCGACAGGCTGCTTCTGCCTCTATATTTGGGAATATCAAAGCCACAGAGCTCTCTACTACATAGACAGCGACAGATGTTAGTCACAGCTAACCCTCACTGACTTACCACGTCCTGAAACTTTAACACAGGGGAGGCTGGCACGGGATGAAACTGCAGCCTAAGGATGGGGGTCGTCAGGGCTGGAGCTGGGCCCTGACTGCAGGTCTCCTGGGACACTGCTCCACCCAGACGGGATCAACGGTTAATGGAAACAATTCAAAGCAACGAAAAAAAACCGTAATTTAGGTTTCTGGAGATCCCAGAATCCACCCGTTTCCCTCCATTCTCTAATCTCACTTCTTCCCTGAGTTTTATTTCCGGTATTTTTGGTGTTGAGAATTTGAGTGTATTAGGGCACGTGGATGAGAAAGAACCAAAAGGGAAAAGGAAAAATATTAGCAAAAGCTAACGTTAAATATGAAAAAAAGAAAATAGGTAAAGAATATGGAAGTGGGTTTGTGGTCTAATACCACCTCATAACTCGGGAAGATTCTGAGAGTCTGCTAAGACCCAGTAAGACATTCAAGGTCACACCTTCGCAATAACCAAGGTATAACAGGAATACCACCTTTTAATGATCTGCTGATGCTGATGATAACAAAGCTTTTGAAAGTCCTCCCGACAAGACTTTGCTTTTATTTTTTAAATTTTGTTACAGTTCTAACATTATATTACACCATTTTTTTGTGTTTGTTTTTGCTTTTTTGTTTTCTGGCCGTGCTAAGAGGCTTGTGGGATCTTAGTTCCCTGACCAGGGATCAAACCTGGGCCCCCTGCAGTGGAAGTGCCAAATCCTAACCACTGGACCGCCAGGGAAGTCCCCAAGACTTGCTTAAGTTTTAACAAACCTCACTTAAGTTTTCTTGGACTTGTGCTAAGTTTGTTATCATTATTCTAGAGAGAGGCCAGTTTCTTATATTCACTTACATCACAATGATAGTCAATGGGTGTGTTCAGAATGTCTGCCTCTCTGCCTACTCTTTGTGACTCTTGTCCTTCACTCTCCCAAATGGTGAAACTCTATCACTTCAACCAACCGAGCCAGGGTTCAAGATGATTGAAACCAGCAGTACCAGATGTAGACACAAAACACCTGGGATTGACAAGATATTAAAAAAAAAAATGTTGTCTTTCAGTTCAGACTAAGTAATGACCTTATTAGAGTCTAAAAAGGGCCAAAGAGAGGTCTGAGTCACATTTCTCTACCTTTGAAACAAATCATCTTGTTTCAATTTCTGGAATGCAAAGCCTTAGGGCGGAACTTGGGCACCTTCAACAGAGCTTACGTCTACATTGCTCAAGACAGCTGTTTGGTTAAACACGCTCTACATTAGTGATGTGTGCTAAAGAGCCATCTGTACTTCCTGACTTAACTGGTCGAGGTAAAGGACAGGTTTAATGTCAGAAGAAGGACCAGTGACATTAATGTTCTAGTGCAAATCTACCCTCACTGAGAGTGGGCATACTGGGAACAAGAGTCTGCTGTTTTAGCACAAAGGAGGGAGAGGGAGAAGGAGACAGTGGGGTGGGAAAAGCATCCATACTATTTCAACAGGGGCAGAGGGGAAAACCTCAAAAACACGGTAGAGTGTTATTGATAAAACTCACATGCGTTGTGCAGACATTTTTTTGTATGCTTAAATAATTAGCAGTAAATTCCTTTGAGTTCCTTTTTTTTTTTTAATTTTTTTTTTTTTAGATTTATTGATTGATTGATTGATTGATTGGGTCTTCATTTCTGTGCTAGGGCTTTCTCTAGTTGCGGCAAGTGGGGGCCACTCCTCATCGTGGTGCGCGGGCCTCTCACTACCGTGGCCTCTCTTGTTGCGGAGCACAGGCTCCAGACGCGCAGGCTCAGTAGTTGTGGCTCACGGGCCTAGTTGCTCCGCGGCATGTGGGATCTTCCCAGACCAGGGCTCGAACCCGTGTCCCCTGCATTGGCAGGCAGATTCTCAACCACTGCGCCACCAGGGAAGCCCGAGTTTCTTTTATAATACCTTTTCAAGTTCGATTTTGAAAAGAGAAATATTGTTCCATCTGCAAAATTATACATGCTAAATATAAAAACAATAATTAACAATTTCAAAAAATCACCTCACACAGTACACAGGACAGAAAGTTCTAAGTGAAAACCGTCTGCAAATTCACTGAGAGAAGTACTGTCAACATTTTGACTTACATCTTCCCAGACTTCTTTTCTAAACATACAATTTTAAAAAAAGATCATAGTCTGCTTTTGGAACCTTTAAAAAAACTCACTGTATGGTGAATAACTTTTTATATCAATAATTATATCCTACTTGATCATTCTTATTTGATTTGATTTTTTAATTGAAGTATAACTGACTTACATTACTATATTAGTTTCAGGTGTACAACACAGTAATTTGATAATTTTATAGATTATACTCCATACAAAGTTCTTATAAAACACTGACTATATTTCCTGCGCATCATTTTAAATATTAATCTGAATTAATAACCAGTCTTCTGTTTAGAGACATTTGGGTTTTCCTTTTTTTTTCTTTTTCTGCTTTATAAACAATGCTGTGAAGAACATTATTGTGTGCGCATCTTTGTAAATTTATGCAAATCTTAAATTTAAAGTATTAATGAAGGAATAAAGGTATAAAATGAAGGAATTTAAAAATCATGTGTTATCAGTCAAATAGTTCTTAAATGCTAAAATGTTTTGTTGAATAGAAAAAAGTTAAGACTACAAGTAACTGAACTGAAACTATGCAATAAATGTATATCCAATGATCATCGCAGTGAATTTAGTGGAATGAGATACTCCTTTTGTAGTATATTTATAATTATGACTTGAAGTAAGATTGAATCTTGTTATTGGGTTTCACATTTCCTGGATACAGATACTCCAGGGATGAAATAACAGTCTCCAAACATAAATTACCCGGCCTTATTTCTCTAACACTTTCTTTCTACAATAAAAGGAAAAATTTTCCATCATTTTGGATTCTAGATTGTTACTACTCCAAGGCTCTGGCAGCCTTTGAGATGATCATCTATCAGTCTTCCTCCTCTTTACTAAAGAAAAGCCACAAAGTTCACTCGCGAATAAGTAAACTGAAATTCAAGTCTCCTACATGGCCTGCTTTTGGTCAGTAATTATTTGAATTTCTGAGAAGAAGAGCATGTTCACACCTGGCTCCTCTCACAGCAGATGGTTATTATTACTGATTATTAGATGGTTATTATTCCTGGTTATTAGATGGTTATTGTTACTGATTCTCCTAATTAGTAGTGTGGTACGTATGAGAGGGTCCCTGGGGCAGAGGTACAGGACTCACGGTGTGGTCAATGGAAAATCTCGGGGCTGGGAGCTGAGAACACAATGTTCTCCATCAACAGACCGCTAAACCACATCGCCTCATCTGTGTATAAAAATCATGCCATCATTTTTGCTGGCACAAGACGAGCTGGGAAATAGTAGCCTCCGTGGAAGTGTAAGACGGAAAGATCACTGATGACGGGTGACACATCTTCTTCCTCCTTCTCTACTTTCCTGTCTGACCTCTGCTTCCCTACACAGCGCCAGGCGCCTGAACAACAAGCATGGTTATTTGCAAGTGAGTGAAAGGTGATCTCAGTGCTCTGCCCCCTCCCTTTTTTTGGAGATTCGTGTTACATGCACCTTTGATTCCAGAAGAGAAAGGCTCAGGCGACTCCTGCAACCCCGTCTGAAGGCTCACCTCTCCGTGGCGGGGGCTATACTGGAAACACCGGAAACCAGAAGGGTTCACAGCCCGTCCAGGAAAGGAGGGAGACAGGGGTCAAGACTAAAGGGGGTAAGAAGCAGCTGAGTGGTTAGAGGGAGCGGAGAACGACAGGCAATGGCTGAGCTGCCCAGTGATTCCATGTGCAAGGCCAAAGAACATTCTCTCCTGGTTGGTAGGTGGTATGGGAGAAATCACATGGCAAAGAAATGTTGACTCCCTTTTCTTAAGACAACACATATATTCTCAAAGAAACACAAACAAAACCAGTCCAGTATGATGGAAAAGGGGGTGCGCTCCGGGTCCAGACTGCCTGCCTTTGTACCTCGGTTCCACCGATAACCGCGTCATGTCAGGCAAAGGACTTAACTTCTCTGTGCCTCGGTTTCCTCAACTGCACAATGAAATTGCTATAGTTGTTGTTATAAGAATGAAATGAACTGCTCTATAGTTGTTATAAGAATGAAATGAACTGATTATTGTCAGGCACATACAAAACTTCTGCTATCATTTTCAAAATGAAGACAGGAAAATGAATATTCATGTGCACCTTAAAAAATATAAATCTGATTGTCTTCTTGAAGACATTCTCTTCAGATAAAATCCAAAGTCTTTAGCATGTAGTTATTAGAGAAATGCAAATCAAAACTACAATGAGGTACCACCTCACACCAGTCGGAATGGCCATCATCAAAAAGTCTACAAATAACGAATGCTGGAGAGGGTGTGGAGAAAAGGGAACCCTCTTGCACTGTTAGTGGGAATGTAAATTGATACAGCCACTATGGAGAACAGTATGGAGGTTCCTCAAAAAACTATAACTAGAGCTACCATATGATCCAGCAATCCCACTACTGGGCATATATCCGGAGAAAACCATGGTTCAAAAGAATACATGCACTCCACTGTTCACAGCACTATTCACAATAGCCAAGATGTGGAAGCAACCTAAATGTCCATGGACAGATGAATGGATAAAGAAGATGTGGTACATATATACAATGGAATACTACTCAGCCATGAAAAAGAATGAAATAATGCCATGTGCAGCCACATGGATGGACCTAGCGATTATCACACTAAATGAAGTAAGTCAGACAGAGAAAGACAAATATCATATGATGTCACTTCTATGTGGAATCTAAAATATGACACAAATGAACTTATCTATGAAACAGAAACAGACTCACAGACACAGAGAAGAGACTTGCGGTTGCCAAGGGGGAGGATGATAGAGGAGGGATGAATTGGGAGGCTGGGATTAGCAGAGGCAAACTAAAATAAAATAGATAAACAACAAGGTCCTACTGTAGAGCACAGGGAACTATATTCAATATCCTGTGATAAACCGTAATGGAAAAGAATATGAAAAAGAATGTGTGTATATATATGTAACTGAATCACTTTGCTGTACACCTGAAATTAATACAACATTGTAATGCAACTATACTTCAATAAAATAAATTAAACAAAAACAAAAACAAAACCAACAAAGTCCTTAGCATGGCTCCCAAGAGCATCATGATCTAGACCTAATCTTTCCAGCCTTCTTCACCCATGCTTTAAACCAGAATCAACAACTCGCAGCTTCTCCGATAAGCCCTCCAATAAGCTCTCTGCACCTTTGCTTCTGCGACGTCCTTTGCCTGGTGGGCTTCTACGAATTTCTCCACATTTAGCTCAGGCATAGCCTCCTCGGGGATGCTTCTAGGGGCTTTGTAGCAGGCTTATGTGCCCCGTTTCTGTTTTGTCTGTTCGCACCTCTATCACTGTGCTGAGAATGCTGCCTTTTAGTTGTCTGCTGTATATCTACATTTCCCATGGGACTGGAGCCCACGCATTCAGTCGTTCATCAACTATCACCGCATCCCTACTGTGTTCCAGGTCCTGCAGAACTAGTGCTAAATGAGCAAACTCCTGCCCTCATGGGACTCTGCCTGGGCCCCTCTGTCTCCGTTTCCCTCTCGTTAACCCCACGTTTACTGCGATGTATGAATGGATAGAAGAACATACGACAAGTAAGTAAGGAATACACAGAATAACAGCCAGAAAGAGCAGTTACTCCATAAGGCAGGCGTCCCCCTGTAGCATTATATACTGGCTCATCATCGAAGTTTCTTCTCTACACGCGACTAGCAAGTCAGTAAAGGGGACCTCATGGAGAGTGTGACAGCTTTCTTGTCACTTTTCTCCTTTTTTTTTAGTTATTTATTTTTTAATTGTTTTGTATATAAGCAGGAATCCTTCCTCCCTCCCTCCCTCCCTCCCTCCCTCCCTCCCTCCCTCCCTCACTCCCTTTCTGGCTGCGTTGGGTCTTCGTTGCTGTGCGCGGGCTTTCTCTAGTTGGCGGCGAGAGGGGGCTACTCTTCATTGCGGTGCGCGGGCTTCTCATTGCAGTGGATTCTCTTGTTGTGGAGCACGGGCTCTAGGCTCACAGGCTTCAGTAGTTGTGGCCTGTGGGCTCTAGAGCGCAGGCTCAGTAGTTGTGGCGCACAGGCTTAGTTATTCCGTGGCATATGGGGTCTTCCCGGACCAGGGCTCGAACCCATGTCCCCTGCATTAGCAGGCAGATTCTTAACCACTGCGCCACCAGGGAGGTCCTAACTTAATTATTTTCGTATTGAACTTTGTAGTTTGCACTTTGCTGTTTCTTGGATTCTTCAAGGCTATAAACCACTGTCCCACTATCCCCATGATGAGCGCTTACTCACCAAGTCACTGGAGGCTTTCTGTGGGTCTGCCTTGCAATGAGGAATAGCTCTTTTTTGTGTCTTTCATGGAACTTTTCTTCCATGGTTTGGTTTAACCTAGTTTTATTTAAATCTTTTATAAAATTAAAAAGTAATTGATGCTCATTATAATAAATTCAAATAATAAAGAAGCATGTATGATGTAAAGAATACGATCTTCTTTCCTTCAATTTCCCACCATCTCAAGGTAACTGCTGTTAATGGTTGGATGCTCACTCCTCCAGACTTTTTTCTTTATTTATATTTAAACCCAATGGGAATCACATGATTCTGCAACTTGGCTTTTCCTCTGGGCCAATATACAGTAGTTGTGTTTCTAAGATACTAGAAATAGACCTAGCTTATTATTTTTAATAATTACCGGGCATTCCTTTGCACAGTTATTCAGCATTCATTTTTCCATCCCCTACTGATGCACATTTATTGATACATTAGATTTGATTTTTTGCTATCAGGACTAGTATTACCATCTTGTATACATCCTTGAGCATAGGTTTGTGTCGTTCTGGAGGGTAGATTCTTCTAGGTGACAGTGTTGGGCCAGAGAGTACAGTACACATTTAAAATTTTTGCCAAATACTGCCAAACGGCCCTTCAATAAAAGGATGTACAACTTATCCCATTTCTGGACATTCTCCCTAACACTGCATTACGAATCTTTAAAAATTGTTTTTGTCAAGGTAACCAAAAAAAATAAAAAAATCCCTGTCATTGTTGTATCTGGATCTAACTTGATGTCTACTGAGGTTTAACATGTTCTTTTGTTTGTTCACCATTTGTATTTCTTCTCCTGTGATGTGCTTGTTCATGCCTTTTTTTTAAAAAAAATTTATTTATTTATTTATTTATTTATTTGTTTATTTTTGGCTGTGTTGGGTCTTCATTTCTGTGCGAGGGTTTTCTCTAGTTGCGGCGAGCGGGGGCCACTCTTCATCGCGGTGCGCGGGCCTCTCACTATCGCGGCCTCTCTTGTTGCGGAGCACGGGCTCCAGACGCACAGGCTCAGTAGTTGTGGCTCATGGGCCCAGTTGCTCCGCGGCATGCGGGATCCTCCCAGACCAGGGCTCGAACCCCTGTCCCCTGCATTGGCAGGCAGATTCTCAACCACTGCGCCACCAGGGAAGCCCCTGTTCATGCCTTTCGTCTATTTTTTCCTTACTATCATGAAGGAGTATTTTATATATTATAAATATTAAGCATGCACTGAAGTTCAGCTTTGGCCTCAGTATTCAGCCAAAATTGCTTTAGTCTTTGGAAGACTGAACAGACGAATGCCTCCTTTGACGTTATTTTGAGCTTTGTTGAACTTGTGGAGATCAAAGATCGGGTTACCATCATATTTAATAAATACAGGTCATCTTTTGGACTTACTGCTAATATCTGAATACTGGTTTTTAAAATGTTGGTAAGCATGATGAATGTTAACTTGGGACTGAAAATCTCTTTCAGTCGAAGACAGACAGTATGACATACAAGGAAAAGATTAGGAACTGTCTTCACATGTATTCATACAAACGCTCAAAGTGAGATGGAAGTGCAGCTATCATAAGGGAGAAGGCTTCTGGCAAAAAAAAGGCCTTACGATTGTCCACTGCAGATACTAAAACTGAGAGTAAAGCACTTGTAACAACCAGTGGCTGCCGGCAGAGAAAGCAGTGCATCCAATGACTGTGTGAGTCAGGAAATGGATGCAAACATTAGAGATAAAAATGTGAGGGCAATAATCTTCTGTTGGCTTCTTACATATCCAGAAGACATCGTCCTTAAGCATTTTGCACACAGCTTCGGTTTGTGGGAGGGCTGCAAGGACACTGCACCGTGATCTTTTAAGTCTAGGGGTTGAGGAGGTAAGTCTTCACCTTTTTGTTACCATTCGAGAAAAAAGAAAGCTTATTGATCTGATAGTAAAATCTCCACGAAGAGTAACCCACACTGGGATAGACAGCCAAAGAAAAACATGCTTTTCATCAGGCGAAAACATCTGTCTAAGTCTTGCAAGTGTCTCTAAGTCTTGCAGAGGAGTCTCCCAGTAGCTGGCAGTGCTAAGAAATTATACTGCGACGTCATCACGACAAACTTTAAAAACATACCTAATTTTTCATGAAATTAAAAAAAAAATTTTTTTTGGCCGCTCAGCTTGTGGGATCTTAGTTCTCCAACCAGGGATTGAACCTGGGCCACGGCTGTGAAAGCACGGAGTCCTAACCACTGGGCCACCAGGGAGTTCCCTCTAATTTCTAATAATAATATTACAGTATTACTTAAATTCTTAAAATAAAATTTCATATTTATTCTTGTATCTCAGAAGATCAGTTTATGGTGGGAACATTCAGCATTGCCTTAGGTTGTTCATTAATTTTAATGCTGGCTGTTCAGTATTCAGCCAAAAATAAATTCAGTGCACCTCTAAGGAAAATACTATTTATCTATTATATGTGAAGGAAATATTTTCTCCCAGTCTTTTGTCCTTTAACCTAGTTTATAATGTCTCTTGCCATTACAAGTTTAAAGTTTTTCAGTACTTAAATAAGTCAATCTTTCCTTAATATTTTTTAGTGTGATGTCATGTGTATTTGACAAAGGCCTTCTGCACTCACTCCAGTATTTTAGAAATATTCTCCTATATTTACATACAGTAACCATCTGTGCAATGCTAGCTTTATCACACATACAATTCCCATACGTATCTGGACCTGACTCTGTACTTGATATTCTTTCATTCGATTAATTTGTCTTTTGCTTTATTTACTCCTGTTTTTCTTGCTACTGTTTTACAGTATGTTTGATATCTGGTAGGATAAGTTCTCACGTGTCCCCATTTCTTTCCTTCACTAAAGTTTTACTTGGAGAACTGTAATCTTGAGGCTAAGACTTGGAGCAATTAAAGCTAGTTCACCCCAGGGTATAGGAATTTCACATCTCTTTGAAGAATGTTATCAAGATTTAGGAATGACTGAATTCCTCAGGGTCTACTAATTAAAAAATCAAGTGAGTAGGACAAAGTTAAGGTTTTTTGTAGTTTGGAATGTGGGAAAACCAGACCATTAATTATAGGCCTAACCCAGACCAGAAAGGTTGTTAAGTACCCTGAAAAAAAAAAATCATATATACATAGTGTGTGTGCATGTGTGTGGCCCTCGTGGCTCATAAAGCGATTTAGGGGAGAACGTTACCATGTCTATGATTTAAACCAAGTGGTGGATGTTACCCAACTAGATTTAACTCTGAAAATGCTAAATAAAACTGCATACCAGTCTAGCAAGATATGCTATTACCCCAGAATTAATAACTAGTGATGCTAAAAGAGGAATCAAGTACCCCAACTTCTAAAGAGACATTAATACCTTCCTCAGGACTTGCTAAGAGAAGAGGAGCTGGGGGGCTTCCCTGGTGGTGCAGTGGTTAAGAATCCTCTCCCAAAGCAGGGGACATGGGTTCGAGCCCTGGTCCGGGAAGATCCCACATGCCGCGGAGCAACTAAGCCTGTGCGCCACAACTACTGAGCCTGCGCTCTAGAGCCCGCGAGCCACAACTACTGAGCCCGCGTTCCACAACTACTGAAGCCTGCGTGCCTAGAGCCCGTGCTCCACAACAAGAGAAGCCACTGTAATGAGAAGCCCGCGCACCACAACAAAGAGTAGCCCCTGCTCGTCGCAACTAGAGAAAGCCCGTACGCAGCAACGAAGACCCAACACAGCCAAAAAAAAAAAACAAAACACAGCCATTCTCAAATATTAAATTATATAAAGTTACAATTAAGTAATTTATAAAGGTAATCAATACTTAAAACCATTTCTTAATTATTTTACTGCTATTATTATTTATCGTCATAGTTTTTTTTAAGGTCTTTTCTATCCGTATGGTGGAAAAACACCATGTGCTACTACTGTGCATCTTGTCCCGATTACACACTCAGGAAGGTCACATAAGTAGCTTGAAATCAGCAAATGCTACAAATGAGGACTTGATTTACTGTTTTGTTGATTGTCTGTGGTTAAGAAAGTGATGGAGAAAATGGTAATAGTGCAGATTAAACTTAAAAGTGTTATTGTGTCTAGATCCTTACACAGTGAAGAACATAAACACTGGAGGATATATTCTTCCAGCACATGAAACCATTATCTGATTCAGAAAGAAGTTGCTCATGACACCAACCAGTGAAGTTCTGACACTCTTTTCTTTGTTTTACTTTGGTCTTAGTTCTTAACTATGTATGAAAATATCACCCAACATTCCTGTTAGAACCACACTCATTTGTCAGTTACAGCTGCAAAAGTCACTGTAAGTCTTCTGAGAATGAATCAGCTACATGGAATTGGCAGTAAAGAGTACTGTATATTTTATTATCTGTAAACTGCGTACATTTTTACATCAGTAAAATGTATAATAAATGTATGTATGTACATATGTGCATACAACCACCCCTTCCAGCCCCTGCCCATTTCAAAGTTACCAATACCTATGGGGAAGGGCTTAGCCAAGGAAGTTGAGCCGGGGCTGGGTCTTCTACATCAGGGGACTGGGAAGTGAGACCTCGGATTACCGCGCGTGAAGCAGCATTTTGACAGCTGTCACTCAGAAGGCATGGACGGCAAGATGCTGCTTGCCAAAGAAGCAGGAAATCAGGTACAGGGATGCCGCCCTCTTCCTTTATCTGACCCCACAGCCTAGGAGTCAGGCCTTGGAAAGGGAGAGAAGAGATGTCTGAGAACCAGACCTGCTTGCTCCACCCTGATGGAGTGGAAACAGGAAATTAGATTTAAATCAGTATGAGAGGAGAGTTTAAAAACTGACAAGATTGACTTTTCTATTAACTGAAAGTAACCCGAATGCTGCTAAATATTGTTAAGGGATAGAAAAGCAAAATTCAACAAAATGTGGCCTAAAGCAGTGACTGGAGAAAATTAAGGCCAGTCCATATTAATGCCCCCTGAGTTGAGATGGCTCAACAAACAACACGAATACACTGGCTATAACCTAAACTATACTGTTGATAAAATATTTTTCCAAACGTCAAAACTTGTCCTATCAGCCTACCCAGCAGTGCTATGTACCCTAAGTCAATGTGTGTTTTGAAATAGAAAGCGTCTGTTAGACTAGACTCATCCACAGAGCAGCACAGAGGGTGCAACCCTACTGAGAAGCTACTGGATTGCAATTCCAGGCTTAGTTAAACAATAATTCCTAATGAACTCTCAGAAAATATCCTTACCGTATTGGACTTGTTTAAGACACCCGAGATTCACATTGCTTTCCCCAAAACATTGGGCTGGCCAAAAAGTTCGTTCGGTTTTAAGTAACAATAAAAGGCACTTTTCATTTTCACCAAGAACTTTACTGAACAACGTATTCGCTAACCAAACAAACTTTTTGGGCAACCCAATGCCTCTGCAAAAGGCTATGGCTGCAGCAAGTAGGAAAGAGTCAAAGATGCTGAGATATCAAAGCTAGATTTTTTTAAAAAGCAGCTTTATTGAGATATAATTCACATACCATATAATCCACCCATTTAATGTGCACACTTCGGTCGTTTTTAGTACATCTACAGAGTTATACAGTCACCGCCACAATCCACTTTAGAATATTTTCATCGCCTCCCAAAAGATACCATGTATCCTATACCTCTAAATCCTCCAGCCCTAGGTATCCACTAATCTTTCTGTCTCTATTTACCTATTCTGGACATTTCATATAAATGGAATCATTCAACATGTGGTCTTTTGTGACTGGCTTCTTTCACAAAGCATAATGTTTTCAAGGTACATCCATGTTGTAGCATGTTACAGTACTTCATTCTTTTTTATTGCCAAATAATATTCTATTGTATGAATACACCACACTATATTTATTCATTCCTTAGGTGATGGACATGTGGGTTGTTTTCACTTTTTGGATATTGTGAATATCCAAATGCTGCTGTGAACATTTGTGTACAAGTTTTGCATAGACCTGTTTTCATTTCTCCTGGGTCTATACCCAGCAGTGGAATTGCTTGGTCATATGGGAACTCTATGCTTAACCGTTAGATGAACTGCCAAAATGCTGTCCAAAGAGAATTTCACATTCCCCCCCAGCAACGTGTGAGGGGTCCAATTCTCCATGTCCTCACCAACACGTGTTAGTATCTGAGGATGCCAGATTATAAAGACAGAATAGCTTACACCCATTGGCCTCTACCTACCAGGTGTCCAGTTAAAAAAATATATACCATATTCCCTACAAACATTTGTTCCTGCCAACCATGGAAATAAATTCTCTGAAGTTGGAATATTTTTCTCATGGTCTGTGTCTACGAGAGACCAAAGATTATCCTGATCCTGCCTTCCCTCTACTTCTAACCACGATGGAAGTAAAAATGACAACAATAATCCAATGAGACTTGTTTGTAATGCACACCTTTTCTTCAATATAAAAAAATACTTTTTAATCCCACAGTCCTCAATTGTAGTCCGCCCACTAAAAACTAGTATTCTAATGTATCAGTTTCCCCCTCACAGCATCTTTTCTGTTCACACTGCTATTCGGTGCGGAGAGCAGGACAGGAGGTTGTGTGAGAGCGGCTGTGAACACAGCAGTCGTGCCCTAGATGCATCGCACACGTCCACAGTCTCCACCGCATCGGGGAATCTGGACTCGAGTCCAGAGGTATAAATAACCCGGCTCAGGGCCACAGCTGGACCAGAATGTCAGTGGTGTCAGATGACTGGATCCTTCTGTCTGCCGTTGAGGGCCGGCAGTGCGTAGCCGAGGCAGCCTGGTGAGTCACATGGACGCTGCCGCGCTGAGGGATGACTTTCCCTGAAGCGTGGGCATTGACTTGGGCTGAGGCCTTGCTCTAATCCTTCTCCTCCCAACTCCTCCCTTTCCTTCAGGGTAGGCAAGGCCTCTTTTGCAGTCTTTTTTTTTTTTTTTTTTAAATTAATTGTTTTTGGAGTATAGTTGCTTTACAATGTTGTGTTAGTTTCTACTGCACAGCAAATGAATCAGCTATACGTATACATACATCCCTTCTTTTTTGGATTTCCTTCCCACTTAGGTCATCACAGAGTATTGAGTAGAGCTCCCTGTGCCGTACGGTAGGTTCTCCTTAGTATAGTAGTGTATATATGTCAATCCCAATCTCCCAATCCATCCCACCTTCCCTTCCCCCCTTGGTAACCATACATCTGTTCTCTATGTCTGTGTCTCTACTTCTCTTTTGCAGTTTTATATCACAAAAACAGCAGAGTGTCTGGGGCACTGGAGATGACAGTTCAATAAGTATTTGTGTAATAAATGAATTAACGAGTAATTCCACTGGTCAGGATGGAACTTAGTTTGTCGAAGTATCAGGTTTCTGGCTAGACATCCTTCTTCCTTCCCATGCTTGAGCCTAAATGACACTTATCCCTATGGGACCAGCAGCTCCCCAAGTCACTAACGTGAGATAGTAAGCATTTGGGCAGCCCTGGTGTAAATTTTTTTTTGTGATTTAATATTTAGCTATCTCTGCTTCAAGTCTAAAGCACACAATATGAGCTACGTCCTATAACTGACCTCTTACTTTGTCTTCAAGCTCCCCTGCTATCTCCTTTTGGTCCCTGAAGGCTTCAATTCTTATTTTTTAAAATTGAGGTATACTTGATGTATAATATATGTTTTAGGTGTACAACATAGTGATTCACAAGTTTTAAAGGTCATATTCCATTTATAGTTATTATAAAGTATTGGCTATATCCCCTGTGTTGTATAATATATCCTTGTAGCTTATTTATTTTATACATAGTAGTGTGCACCTCTTAATCCCCTACTTTGTCCCTCCTT
This sequence comes from Balaenoptera acutorostrata, assembly GCF_949987535.1. Taxonomy (NCBI): domain Eukaryota; kingdom Metazoa; phylum Chordata; class Mammalia; order Artiodactyla; family Balaenopteridae; genus Balaenoptera; species Balaenoptera acutorostrata. The sequence goes on from NC_080067.1 coordinate 4,165,847, forward strand.
TCACTGGTAACCACTAGTTTACTCTCTATATCTGTGAGTCTGTTTCTTTTTTGCTATATTCACCAGTCTGTTGTATTTTTTAGGTTCCACATGTAAGTATATCATACACTATCTGTATTTGTCTGACATTTCACTCAGCATAATACCCTTCAGGTCTATCCATGCTGTTGGAAATGGCAAAATTTCATTCTTTTTTATGGCTTAGTGTTCCATTGTGTGTGTATGTGTGTATCTTTATCTATATCTATACCTATATCTATATGTATATGTACATCTACCTCACATCTTCTTTACCCATTCATCTGTTGATGGACACTTGGATTGCTTCCATATCTTGACAACTGGAAAGAATGCTGCTATGAACACTGGGGTGCATATATCTTTTCGAATTAGTGTTTTCATTTTCTTTAGATATATACACAGGAATGGAATTGCTGGATCATATGGTATTTCTATTTTTAATTTTTTGAGGAACCTCCATACTGTTTTCCATAGTGGCTGAACCAGTTTACATTCCCACTAATAGTGTACAAGGGTTCTCTTTTCTCTGCATCCTTGCCAATATTTGTTATTTGTGGTGTTTTTGATGATAGCCATTCTGACAGGTGTAAGGTGATTCTAATTGTGGTTTTTATTTGCATTTCCCTGACGGTTGGCGATATTGAGCATCTTTTCATGTGTCTGTTGACCGTCTGTATGTCTTCTTTGGAGAAATGTCTATTTAGGTCTTCTGCCCATTTTTAATTGGGTTGTTTGTTTTTTGATAGTGAGTTGTATGTGCTGTTTATATATTTTGGATATTAACCCCTTATAGGTCATATTATTTGTAAATATTTTCTCCCATTCAGTAGGGTGTCTTTTCGTTTTATTGATGGTTTCCTTCACTGTGCAAAGGCTTTGAAGTTTAATTAGGTCCAATCATTTAATTTTGCATTTATTTCCTTTGCTTTAGGAGACAGATCCAAAGAAATATTGCTGCGATTTATGTCAGAGTGTACTGCCTATGTTTTCTTCTAGGAGTTTCATGGTTTACAATCTTACATTTAGATCTTTAATCAATTTTGAGTTTATTTTTGTATATGGTGTTAAAGAATGTTCTAATTTCATTCTTTGACATGTAGCTGTCCAGTTTCCCAGCACCACTTATTGAAGAGACTGTCTTTTCTCCATTGTAAGTTCTTGCCTCCTTTGTTGTAGATTAATTGACCATAAGTGCACTGGTTTATTTCTGGGCTCTCTACTTTGTCCCATTGATCTACATGTCTGTTTTTGTGACAGTATCATACTGTTTTGATTACTGTCGCTTTGTAATATAGTCTGAATTCTTAAAAGATTTTTATATTTAGTCTGCATTCAGTTGTTCCCTGTTTTATTGGCATCTTGCCTGAACTTGAACCTCCTTTGTTTTAACCCCTTGGGCAACAGGTTCTACCGCTAGACCAAACTTTCTCTCTATATACTGCTTCTTCCATACTTCTGCTTCAGCCAAGTGTGAAGGTTTATTTCTAGGATTCAGACTCCTACTGTATCCTTCTGATAAAGGTAAAGAACCATGTCAAACAAATTCTAGTATGTCATAGGTAGTAAATTGTGAATGTTGTTTTCCATTTTTCTGCTAGCAGGAAATGGGGGATGGGTGATAGGAGGATTGATCCCCTGGGTACCATGAACTGACTAAATAATATTCACTGATCTTGGAATGCATCCTTCTTGCACACCAGGCTTGGCCTGGGAATTTGTGGGAGACCAGGCACAGTCAAGTTCACATGGTCACCAGTGATGCTGTCATAGCGGTTAGGAAACCAAGTGCTGGGGATTCTGATTCCCAAATATCTTTTGGCCCTTCCCCTCTTCTGCCTCCTTATGGCCTCTGTCATCTCCTACCTGGACCATCAAAGTACCTTCTTGAACATCTCCCTGTCTTCAGTCTTTCCACTCCCCAATAAACTAAACTTTAGTTGTTGAAGACACAAACCTGGTCATACAAGGTCCCTCTTTTAAAACCTTCTGTTTCCCACTGTCCCCTCCCCCCTGCCATGAGAGCCCCAGGGGCAAGGCCAACTACGCATAAAGATGCTTTTTTGCCAATAACCTGCTTGATGTCACAGATGTTTTTTACCCATTAAATTATTTTTTCTGTATCTTAATCATACTTGTATCTTCAATAGGGGCTGCTCCAATGTTTTGCCCTCTTCTTTAGTTCTTACTGTTTCTGGAGGAAACAGAAGTTTTCAAAAGAGGCAAACAAGGTGAGAGAACACGATAACATAGAATAGTGTGAAATTATTGTTCACAGAGGAAGATTTTTGATTCCAAACTTTATGCTCATTAAGTGTAAAGTGCTGTCCTTTGTATTAAAACAACTCAGCAGTATGAAGTGGTTTCCACATAAACAGCCTTGTGAGCAGTAACTCCTGATAGCAACTGCGTGAGTCTACACTGTTACGCTAGTCTTCCCTGGCAGACCAATCTCTGAGGATGAAGGCAACAGGAACCACTGATCTCATGAGGGGGGCTCTGGAAACACAGAAAGGAGGGAAGAAAGGAGGGGGCAGAAGCACTTAACCAAAGTAACTGCATACACACTCACTCCTCCAAAATAACGAACTATTTAGGAGAATCATCTTGTCCCATACGTGGGAGGGGAGAAAAGAGCAAATTGCTCATTGTGGGATTTTTCTAATCCGCGTTTTAAACCGTCTCAGAGTTAAGCCAACTTCTCTGGAGCTACACGGCCCCTATAACCTCCGCAGTGTGGACATCCCAGCCCTCTGCTGGCCACTGCTCCCCTAAGCAGGTTTTGGGTTGTCCCTAGCAAGACCTGCTGCACTGGCTTCTGTAACCTGCTGACCATTCTTACCTTAACACTGCTCAGCACGGGTGCAAGCCTCTGTCACCTTAAAAAAAATGCCAGGCCTATGTTGGGACAAGGACATACACCAAAACTCTCCAACCTTCTCACTCTTCAGGAGAGTGCAGTAATTCAGAATTGGGCCTCTCTTGGATGTGGAGAAAAGGGAACCCTCCTACACTGTTGGTGGGAATGTAAACTGGTGCAGCCACTGTGGAGAACAGTATGGAGGTTCCTCAGAAAGCTAAAAATAGAACTACCATATGATCCACTTCTGGGCATATATCCAGACAAAACTCTAATCCAAAAAGATACATGCACCCTTATGTTCACAGCAGCACTGTTCACAATAGCCAAGACATGGAAACAACCTAAATGTCCATTGACAGAGGAATGGATAAAGAAGATGTGGTACATATATACATGGAATATTACTCAGCCATAAAAAAGAATGAAATAATGCCATATGCAGCAACATGGATGCAAATAGAGATTATCATACTAAGTGAAGTAAGTCAGAAAGAGAAAGACAAACATCCTGTAATATCACTTATATGTGGAATCTAAAATATGACACAAATGAACCTATCTATGAAACAGAAACAGAATCATGGACATAGAGAACGGACTGGTGGTTGCCAAGGGGGAGGGGTGTGGGGGAGGGATGGAGTGGGAGTTTGGGATTAGCAGATACAAACTATTGTATATAGAATGGATAAACAACAAGGCCCTACTGTATAGCACAGGGAACTATATTCAGTACTCTGTGATAAACCATAATGGAAAAGAATATGAAAAAGAATGTGTGTTTATATATATATATAAAACTGAATCACTTTGCTGTACACCTGAAATTAACACAACATTGTAAAGCAACCATACTTCAATAAAAAAAAGAAGTGAAAAACCCGCACAGAATCGAGCCTCTCTCTAAGCGACTGCAGGACCCCTTGGTGAAGGAAGGGAAATCCGGCTTGTATTTGGCTGCCTCCCTCCCCGTTTGGCTAATTCCCTGGCGTATTTATTTCCCCTTCCTGACACTCCCAGATCTTTCTCTCTGAGAGGAGATGACCACATATCTGGCCTCGGTGTGACTGTCCCCAAATGGGTCATCTTTCCCAGAGGCGTGTACATTTTCAAAGAGAACTCCGGAGACCCCATTCAGCACAAAGAAATGAAACTAACACAAGACAGTTGGAACAAAGGACTAGGTGTATAATTTAGCTCTGTCTTTTGACTCGGAGGAGTTTGGGGTTCTTCAAATCACAGAGCTGAAAGCCACCCCCGACTCTGCCTCCGAAGGGACACAGCGCAGGGCGTGACACACAACCGTGTCTTTGCCCTCCCTTTCTCAGAAGCCTGGTTTTCACGATTACTCCTCATGTAGCTGGATGCGTGCACCATTCTTCGTGAAAATTTGACCCGCATGGACGCTTTAGCTTTGCAAATGGCACTGTAACACTCATATGATGCTACTTCAATTCTTTCTCCAAGATACATCATGAAAAGTGAGGAAACTGGTTGCAGAAAGCTGGCTTCTTGGCTGTGACTCTGCAGACCTTTAATGGGTGGAAGAGACGATGCTTTCTACCCTGCAGAGGACGCTGACAGGACCTCCCCGCCACCATCCCCAGGGGCTTTAAACCACCGCCGTATTTATTCACGACTGCTTAAACCGTGGGATCTTTTTGGAAATAGAAAGGCCACTTTTTTTTTTTTTTTTTAAATGATTATTCTGTGTTTATTTTATTTATTTTATTAATGGCTGTGTTGGGTCTTCGTTTCTGGGCGAGGGCTTTCTCTAGTTGCGGCGAGCGGGGGCCACTCTCCATCGCGGTGCGTGGGCCTCTCACTGTTGCGGCCTCTCTTGTTGCGGAGCACAGGCTCCAGACGCGCAGGCTCAGTAGTTGTGGCTCACGGGCCCAGTTGCTCCGCGACATGTGGGATCTTCCCAGACCAGGGCTCGAACCCGTGTCCCCTGCATTGGCAGGCGGATTCTCAACCACTGCGCCACCAGGGAAGCCCAGAAAGGCCACTCTTGATGCAGCATGAAATGGGCCACGCCGAGGCCCTAATTTTTAGATGCTCGTGTTGGGGACACAGTCACAGGTTCTCAGATGCAGTGCCCCATTTGGAGTATTTTTTTGGAAGCTAAGTTTTGCAGTTAAAATGGAATCTGGTAACAAGCAGTAAATTATACAACTGTATTTAAATTCTAAAATAGTTATTTTTACAGCGGCTTTATAAAGTTTAATTTACCCCCTTGCCTTGAAAGAGTTAATGAATGCTTCAAACAGCTCCACCTATTTTTCTATAATTGGATACATTTGTTTCCAGTGTAAATATGCTGACTAGACTTGCATAAGTGATTATACGTCTACAGCTGTTTTTTTGGGGGGAGGGGAGGGGGGAGGCAATGAATAGACCCACTGCCCCTAGACGAGAATGTACCCACATCTGCATGAACAATTATATTTTCACTTGCAAACTGGGTACCCTTTGTACCTGTAATGTTTTCCTTGCTTAAAAAACGATTCTTTATATACACACACTGTGATTGTTTTTAAGAATGATTATAAAAATATATACATTTTTTGAAAGGTTCAATCAACGCTCTAGACCCGTTAAGTTTTACCCCACTTTGTCAGAGGCCAGTGGGCAAATTTTGGGCATTAACGTATACCATGTTGTCTTACTCAGGTTTAGAAAAACCAAACAAAATACACAGCCCTCTGGGACATACACCTCCATGACTATTTGTAGCAAATAAAATTAATAGAATGGATGTTCCTTTTCATTTTATCTACATACCAACATTTCCCTTATAGAATATATCTAGTGAGGATTCTTGCTTATATCCCTAAATTATCAATCTGAAATTTATTGAATTCTTCAAACTTTTTTTTTTATTCTTCCAGATGAAACAGAAAGTTAAGAGCTTCAAAGAGAAAATCATTAGAGAAAATAATATGAAGTGCTCGGCACACCAGGAGAGACATCCAGCGCCATATGAAGAGGTATGGGGTGAGGGGAGGGGGAGGGGACGGGGGTATCTGAGACTGAACAGCCTCCCGGCCTCTGAGAACACAACCGCTACCTGTGTGAACAATGATTGTATTCTCCCTTGCAAATTAGGTCCAGCAGGTACCTATAGGGCTTTACATATTTAAATTACTCAGTCTAGGATAATCATAAAAATCAGTAATAAATCAAAATAATCCGGGAGAACTAGTCCCTGAAAGATAGCAGAAGAATTAGGCATCATCGGCATTTAACTGAATTACAGGTTATTTCTGAGGTACGTGGCACCAAACCACTTCGGTGTCAACTCATGTGAAATATTTTAACAGGCTTTAGAATTCTTACTGGAGTGACAAGTAGATGTTTGTGTCCTTAATTCGACATTGTACCAAAAAAAAAAAAAAAAAAGGGGAAGGATGTATAAACTCTTCATGGCAGGACAGACGGGGCTGCTGGTATTAGTTAAACATGACTATCTCTTATTTCAATTTTGTTTAAAATCGGAAATGAAAGTTAGCTCAGTAATTTAAATCTAATTCTCGTTTGTACTAAGTTCAAGTGTCTAGTACATGATATCTGACACAGAAAGGCCCCCAGGTAATCTAGTGTGGGGTGACAGGTCATGGTTAAGGCTGATTACAGGGCAGAAGAACAGATGTTTCCTGCCTTCCATGACCAGTGGCTCTTTGGGACCGCCTGCCCTGGGAGTGATGTTAAATGCTTAACGAAATGCACTTGGATTCCTTAGAAGGTGCAGGGTTGTACTAACAAGCCAACCCTCAATCTATAATCAGGTTATAAACCAAACTAAAAATGAATAATTGTATCTCTAGGGACAAGATAAACTTTAGTGCCTAATTTCATTAGCTGGTTATTTTTACTCTGTCAGAACTAAAGTCTGTGAAGCTGTAAGAGGTTCAGCCCATACCTGTAGCAAGTCATCACGTTACGCTTCGTGTTGAGACTTCTGATTTCTGATGGTTTATTTGACTGATCGCGTTAGAATTTCTCAGGAAGCGGTACTTAACTTATCATGGGAATGAAGGTGTCTATAAAAATTTGGTTTTAGCGCTTGAACTGGTCAATAAATAACATGTAGATGGGCAGATTTTAGTGACCAGAAGTGCTGAAACAGGCAAAACAATACGCTCATCCTGGACGGGCAATATCCAGCTGATGGATGCGAGGAAACGATGGCATATTCCAAAAGTTGGTACATGCCATCCCTCTCATCCACCTACACTATCCTACAAGTTAGAATAAGGATGACAATCTATAAACTAAACACAAGTGAGTCCACCTTAAGGAAAATCTGCTGATGAGCTGGTACCCTGAACCGCCTTTTCTTGGAGACTGATTTCAGAATGGTCCAAACCTCACAGTCTGGACTCATTTACCAGACTTGTTTTTTATTTATTTATTTATTTTTTTTTTTAATTTTTTTTTTTTTTAACTTTGGGTTTATTTATTTATTTATTTTTATGGCTGTGTTGGGTCTTTGTTTCTGTGTGAGGGCTTTCTCTAGTTGCGGCAAGCGGGGGCCATTCTTCATCGCGGTGCGCGGGCCTCTCACTATCGCGGCCTCTCTTGTTGCGGAGCACAGGCTCCAGACGCGCAGGCTCAGTAATTGTGGCTCACGGGCCCAGTTGCTCCACGGCATGTGGGATCTTCCCAGACCAGGGCTCGAACCCGTATTCTCTGCATTGGCAGGCAGATTCTCAACCACTGCGCCACCAGGGAAGCCCCAGACTTGTTTTTAAGTAAGTCTGAGACTCAGGCATCAAACTGAAAACATACATGTATACATTTATAGATACGCCTGTGTGTGTGTCTGCTTAGGGGTATAAAAGTGTGAGGCAGAGGAGCGGCAATAATAAAGCGAAATACTGTTTGCATACTTGCATTTATCTGGGCTTTCATCCTAGACTTAGAGAATAAAAGCTATTAAGCAATGTGTTTTTGAGGTCTGAGAATCAGTGTGCAGATCAGACATGGTTTGTTTTGAGATTAGCCTGAAGTCACGGTGGAGTATTTAGGCAACCAGGTTTTGTTAGGGCATCAAGCTGTTAGTGGCTTTGGAGGACATATCTCATTAGGCGGAACCAGCTCTTGCCCGGTCACTACTGTTGACATGCCTTTGATAGGACCATCTATAATATGACCTTCAAGGGGTATCACCCCAGAGACTAACAATGAGAAATGCAGTAAGACTGCCATTTTGACAGGCTCCTTTCAGACACAGGCTGACCTACTATGTCGGTGTCAAGAGAAACAAAAAGCTAGATTGACTTTCTAATGGAATTTGTCAGATCCCTATAAACTCCAAGGAAGACTGCTTAAGCCTCATTTGTAGACAAGAGGGTAGAGAAATACAGTGACAGAGTAACTTGCTGATAAAGAACTGAGGACTTACCTCTGAAAACAGTTATGGGTGAGGCTTGCTATGCTGTCTATCTTTGGATAATTGAGTGAATGATTAGGAAGTTGAATCTCATCAATCGTATGGACTACATAACTGATAGGTAAAGAAAGGAACAGTTTTACAGAACATACCAATTCTGTTTGTGCTATTTCAGAATCATAGAATGGTAGCATTTGTTTTAAAATTGTGTAGGATTCTTACGAGTTAATTTAAAGTATACATTTTGATGGTACAGAGGAAAAAAATGCTGGATTCCTGAGATATACATGGTTAAGGCGTCTGAGTGGCATAAAGGATAAAATTCTAAACGATACGTGTGCATTACATAGTTTAAGGGTAAATCTTTAACTTCATATAAACAATGCAAGTACGTAATACTGGTTTCATCTTAAATCTAGGATCAACTGGTTTTTTTTTTCTTTTTTTTTTTTTAAGGATTTTCTTATTTATTTATTTATTTATTTATTTTTGGCTGTGTTGGGTCTTCGGTTCGTGCGAGGGCTTTCTCCAGTTGCGGCAAGCGGGGGCCACTCTTCATCGCGGTGCGGGGACCGCTCTTCATCGCGGTGCGCGGGCCTTTCTCTATCGCGGCCCCTCCCGTCGCGGGGCACAGGCTCCAGACGCGCAGGCTCAGCAATTGTGGCTCACGGGCCCAGCTGCTCCGTGGCATGTGGGATCTTCCCAGACCAGGGCTCGAACCCGTGTCCCCTGCATTAGCAGGCAGATTCTCAACCACTGCGCCACCAGGGAAGCCCGATCAACTGGTTTTTAACACTGACACAATATCAACAATTCTAATCTGCTTTCTTTCCATGTTTACTTTTGAGGTAGCCTTGTCTTGTCTGGTACAGCTTTGAGAAAGCCTTCTCATGTCTAAAAGAATCCAAAGAACTAGTGTCAATGACTGGAATTAAAAAAAAGAACAGAGGCATTTAGAAAACCAAACCATTTCCTTGAGAAACGAATGTTGAATTTTGAATGGTGAATGTCTGATCCACTTTAAGAGCTATGTCAGTTTTTACATGTAAATGGGAGATTAAAATCATTGACCAAAACAAAGGCCCCATGGTTATGACTACCAGCATACTGAAGTATTTTGCCAAGAAACTGAAAACACTTAGACACTGATCTGTTATGGGAAACTGCTTCACTCCATGCCCACAAGTTGTGATTCTGTGCAGTTATCCTTTTTTTTCTAAAAGGGTTATAAATACAACGTTTATAATAGCATTGTTTCTTCTTTTTCTTCAACTATCAGGCACCATTTATTCCCTTTCTTTTCCATCCAGCATCCCTAAGAGGAAAGCAAGGACCAGAATGAATATCATTGCTTCCTGACCTAGCATTTTATTTTTACTAAAATGTGACCGAAGGCTTCTATCATTCCATAAAGAGGAAATACGGAGTGCATTGTGAGCTATGTTAACAATGGAAACATGTCAAGTTATTTACTGAATGTGTTATATTCGTCCACATGCTAACTTTATGATTAAAATAAAAGAGAACATTTTCTTCCCCTGAAATCATCTTCAACTTTGATCTGTAAGACCCTAGGGTAGATATAACCAAGGTGGTTATGAATCAACAAGAAGATATCTATTAAAATTCAGAAAATAAATAACTTTTTTCTTTATATTAAAAAAATTAAAATTTTATATTAGTGGAAAATACCATTAATACATTTTGGAAAATTCATTTTGCTGTAAGATGACTGACTCTTCTGGAACCATTAAATGTGTTGGTAGTTAAAAGACTGGCTGGAAGTAGCAGGAAATGGAGGAAAGCGGACTTCTAGAATTTTAGTCAACTAGAAGTCAATGTTTTTCTGGATGACTGATGGCCATAGCTGCTTGTTCAAGCATTTGAGAGCATTTCAGACTGTGCTCGCATTCATGTGGTGAAAACGGATGGAGAGGTGAAGTCAGCTAATGGAGATGCCACAGAACCTTATATTCTTAAAAGTGCAAAAGTACAATTTGTAAAGAAGTTATTCTAAAGAAGAAATAGTGATCCAGACTCTATTCATGAGGAAGAGAACCCAAGTTCCTGGTTGTGCAGACACTGAGCTGCAGACTGGAAACGTCCACACGGAGGCATGTGCTGTCTCCTGACCACCGAGTTCTTGGAAATGCAGAAGTGTCCACATCCCAAACCTCTCCTGGGTGACCTTCCTTGTTTAGACCGTCTTGACCTTGTGCTCGATAATAGTGACATCTTAACTCAGTTAAACAGATGTTCGCCAAGACCCTTTCCTAATGCTGGGTATCCTGTTAGGAGTAAGAAAGAACAGGAGGAGGAAGATCGATTCCTGCCCTTATGGCTAAAATTTGAAAGAAAACAAACACCAGATCCTTCTTCGAGGCCAGTAGACACTGCTGCGTCCCCAGTAAATTGAGGGAATCTCGGTCTCGTCAACATCCACAGTCCCCTGGGAACTGGTAAACGATGCTGAGTATTTTTACCAACATTCTGACGGGAGCTTTGATTACGCCCTGTACTAGTCAGCTCGGGCTGTCCTAACAAAGTACCACAGACAGGGTGGCTTACACGATAGAAATTTACTTCTCACGGTCCTGGAGGCTAGATGTCCAATCCAGTTTCTAGCGAGGGTTCTCCTCCTGGCTTGTGGACAGCCACTTTCTCCCCACGTCCTCACAGGGCAGCGAGAGAAAGAGCGAGCTCTCTGAGTTCTCTTCTTATGAGGACGCTAATCCTATTGGATCAGGGCTCCACCCTTATGACCTCACTTAGCCTTAACTGCCTCCTTATAGGCCCCATCTCCAAATACAGTCACATTAGGGGTTAGGGCTCCTACATATGAGCTTTGGGGAGGACGCAGCTCCATCCACAGCACACTCGTAGAGGCTGTTGCTCCTGTGCCGGGGGCCGGGGACAGCAGCCATGTTTCCCATCTCCAGCATCCTTTCCCGACACATGAGCCCCCCGGTCTGTCGTCCTGACATCCGCATCCCCTCTTTTCCTTGTCCTATGCCCTCGGGATAACCCTCCCCCAGGTGCCTCATCCTCTTCAATCGTACCCTCTCCAAGTCCAATGAGGAAGCATGCTATGTCTGTACTTCCCAAATTTCTGACCCACCCTCCCTTATATTCTAAGTGGCTGGAAGAATATTCCTGCCATTGTGATTGTAGCCCCTGTAGAACTCTCTGCAGTGCCTAGTTCAGTGCTTCCCAACTTTCGACACGAAAAATAAATATCTGTTGACTCGAGTGACTGAGGATTCTCTAAAATTACAGTAATTAACAATAATCGCAAAGGCTATTAATAGGCTAATTTTAAATGACTAAAAGTGAACAGGAACATTATTTTACATTCAGAAATCTGTGAGAATAGTTTGTATGAAGGGGAGTATGTCGAGGAATACTGTTAAAAGATTGGGGTAGATGAAGAATAATTTGAAAAGACTGCTAACTAAGCCCTGGACATTTGTTCACAGAGAGCCTTGCAGAGCTGGTATAATGCCGAGAGCAAGATGTCCTGTAGCTGGAGGGACCTTGGAAAAGACACTGGAACCCTGGACTCAACAGATGTCAAAACTGGCAGATGTTCTGCTGAGGAAAAAATGGACCCTGCATGGAATATATGCGGGGAGCATTTATATATCACTCCTGTTGTATGAAGGTACCGATGTACTTCAGAACTATCAATACAAAGGTAGCTTCCTCTGCCTCACTCTGAGCTGGCCAATCCTGAGCCCGCCATGAAAATCGTGTTCCTGGAGATTCTGAGTCTGACGTGCTCCTTTTATAACACGCATGTGAGTTTGCTGCAGTGGGCTCTTGTGATGAATGAATCAGTCAATAACAAGGTTGCATGTGAGGGTGACAGGTCTTAACCCAGCTTCTGGGATCTTGCCCAGAGCTCTCTTCTTCCTCCTCATGCTTTCTTTGTATAGGTCACTAGGGTCCTCTGAACTGGGGGCCTCAAGGAGACAAGGCCCCTTTGTCTGGGGCAGATGCAGGGGCGGGGAATGAACTGCGGAAGTCCACCTCTTGGGTCTAATGTGTTTGGGTGTCAAGGACCCACCCTGCTCAGGGAGGCTGATGACTGAGAAAGAGCTGAGTCACTGCTCCCTCATACCCCGCCCCCCACGTCTCCACCCCCTGAATCAGCTGTGTTGTGAGTCTGCTTCCCAGCCTAAGGGGTGGACACTGTAGAGATGCTGATAAAGGCATTCTGGGCTCCCTAAAAGGAGCACCTTGTATTCCAGCCACAGGGCTGTGCTGGCCGGGAGTGGCTTCCACCTGCAGGACATCCTGGCTGAGCAGGCATCCTGCGGCAGGGGCCTTCCATCCTTGGTCACTGGGGGCCTCATGGCGAACACCACTGCTGCTCCCAACTTCCGGGTTTCAGCGATGATTCTCACTCACGGTCAGACTCTTGTACTTGAATGTCCTCAAGAGCAGGGACTTGAACCTGAGTATTTTAACTCCTCCCTCCTTCCTGCTCTGGCCTTGGGCCTGAACCAGAGCTTGGTAAATGTTTGTTGGACATCCAAGTGACTGAGCTTAAGGCATCAATGTGCTGTCCGTGCAGAGAAGCTACATCTCAGCTGTGTCACACAGAGGCCATGATTGGGGCAGTAGGACCAGCTATTAGGGGCACAGGCTCTGGAGTCAAACTCCTTGAATGGAAGCCCCAGTTCTGACCCTTACCTGGACAAATCACCTAGCCTGTCTGGGCCTGTTTCTTCACCTGCAAAAAGTAGATAACATTAGTGCCCACCCCATAAGGTGGTTACGAGGATTAAATGAAAAAAAAGACACTTAGGTTGCTTCCATATCTTGGCGATTGTAAACAATGTTGCTATGGACATTGGGGTGCATGTATCTTTCCAAATTAGTGGTTTTGTTTTTCTCAGGTACATACCCAGCAGTGGAATTGCTGGATCTTATGGTAGCTCTATTTTTAGTTTTTTGAGAAACCTCCATACTGTTTTCCAGTGGCTGCACCCATTTACATTCCCACTGACAGTGTATGAAGGTTCCCTTTTCTCCACATCCTCGCCAACATTTGTTATTTGTGTTTTGATTTGCATTTCCCTGCTGATTAGTGATGTTGAGCATCTTTTCATGTGCCTCTTGACCATCTGCATTTCCTCTTTGGAAAAAATGTCTATTCAAGCTCTGCTCATTTTTTAATCGGGTTGTTTGTTTTTTTTGATGTTGAGCTGTATGAGCTGTTTATATATGTTGGATATTAATCCCTTATCGCTCATATCATTTGTAAATGTTTTCTCCCCTTCTGTAGGTTGTCTTCTTGTTTTGTTAATGGTTCCTTTGCTGTGCAAAAGCTTTTAAGTTTAATTGGGTCCCATTTGTTTATTTTTGCTTTTATTTATTTTTACTTTAGAGGATGGATCCAAAAAAATATTGCCACAATATATGTCAAAGAGTGTTCTACCTATGTTTCCCTCTAGGATTTTTATAGTATCCAGTCTTACATTTAGGTCTTTAACCCATTTTGAATTTATTTTTGAATATGGTGTTAGAGAATGTTCTAGTGTCCATTGACAGATGAATGGGTAAAGAAGATGTGGTGTATATATATATATATATATATATATATATATATATATATATACACATACACACACAGTGGAATACTACTCAGCCATAAAAAAAAACCCAATGAAATTTTGCCATTTGCAGCAACGTGGATGGACTTGGAGGGTATTATGCTTAGTGAAATAAGAGAGACAGAGAAAGACAAATACTGTATGATATCACTTATATGTGGAATCAAAAAATTACAACTAGTTGTATCAATAAAAAAGAAGCAGACTCACAGATACAGAGAACAAACTAGTGGTTACCGGTGGGGAGGGGGGAGGGGCAACATAGGGGAGGGGGAGGGGGAGGTACAAACTACTGGGTGTAAGATAAGCTCAAGGATGTATTGTACAACACGGGGAACATAGCCAATATTTTGTAATAACTGTAAATGGAAAGTAACCTTTAAAAATAAGTTAAACAAAATGAGAAGCACCGAATACAGTGCTCAGGACTCAGTAGGTTCAAAATTGGCCAGCTGCTGCTGCTGTGTTATTACCATTTTCACCACCATTCGCATCACCAAACCCAGCAAAAGAAGGGGAGAAGTCAACGGCCACTAGTCCCCTCACTGCCGGCTGGTGTTCATGCTGCAGGGTTGATTCTGTTCCAGCTGCAGCGGCAGAAAGGGCTTCTCAACATCCCTCTCCTGTCTCTCCCAACCTGGGTCCAACTGCCACTCGACAGGTGAACCATTAGCGTACGTTGTTTGGTGTCTCTACGGAGCTGCTTTTAGAAAGTGGATGGCGGTTCTTTAAAAAAGTGTTCTTATTGTGGTAGAATACACATAACATAAAATTGACCATCTTAAGCCATTTTCAAGTGTGCAATTCAGGGGCATTAAGTACATTCAAATCGTTGTTGGATGGTGATTCTTGACAGGCAATGTTTCCGGGCCTCCCCAGGGACGATCTGGAGGACATTTCTTTTTCCCCTTGAGTCCAGTGATGTCCCTGGGAGATGCCTAAGGATCACCTTCGGTTCAGACACTGTACTACGTGCAGCCTTCACACCTTGGTACTAAGCAGGATTTACTGAGACCCTGGTCTAAGTTTCTTCCTGCCATAAACACATTTATTTTCACCAGGAGTGAAATCAATCAAACAGTGGCTGGTGAAAGCCCAACTGGTCATGCATAATTAAGGCATGAAGTCAGACCTAAATTTTTATCTCTTGGGCCACAAGTAGAAAATCTACGCTGTAAACAGATTTTCAGGGGGAGAGATGAGAGCCTAAGGGTTGTAATGCCGTCACTTATTTGGTGACTTAAACTGCATGGCACCTACCGCCTCTATAACTATGTAGAGAATGTTAGATGAGAGAACATGTAAGAAGAAAACCTCATAGCCATTTATGGATGTCCTTCTTGGTGTGAAAAAAATTTTCCATCCTATCTTGTGGTTGATTACTACGATGGCAATGCAATGTCACTGGGGTGCTGTATTGAAATAAATATATAACATACATTTTGGAAGTAAAAATGAAACCTTCTGCTAAGGCATTCTAATTCTCTATTAGGAAGACCACAACAGGAACAGGAGGTTACATTTCTTCCTGATGCCCAGCAGATGGACGGTGATGCCTGTCTCTATGCTTCCTGTTCTCAAGGGGCCGCCCCGAGGAGTCACCTTGCTGACGGCCAAGAGGAGCTGAGGCGACACTTCGTTACCAAAACCCCTTGAAGCAAGTGGAAATGAATTCTCCTTTAATTCTGAAATGTGTTATTATGTTTATTTCCTAATGAGTTTCTAATTCTCTGTAAGTTGAACATAGTACAAGTGAGCAGTAAATATACACATTACTAATTATTTATAAAAAAGAAGTTAATTCCTCAAGACGAAGAGGGAAACTTCATAATTTTAGGAATGAAGCATCAGTGGCTGTAGTGAATGCAAAGAGACTGATGCTTTAAAATTATAAAGGGTACTGAGAATGTTTACAAAGTAACCACAACTTACAAGTCTGAATATTTGCACTTTTCTACTACAGCCAACATAAATTTCTGACCAGTTTAACAGGTAATATTTTGGTTCTAATTAAGCAAAAGCCATGCTTGTCAATTCTTAAGCATTTACATATCAAGAAGAAAAGAGCTGAATAAATTTGAAAATATTAATTAAAAACTACAATAATGCTTCATAAACTAACTTAAAAGGTTGCCTTTCTATCAACTAAAAATTAAAAAAAAATTTTTTTTTATTGTGGTAAAGTCACATAATATAAAATATACTATTTTAACCATTATCAACCAAAATTTAACTTCAGCTTTTCTCATTTTAATTTACCAACACTTATTTTAAAATTTTAGGTATATAAAATTTTAAATTATTTACTTAAAAATTCAAACGGTAAAACAAATGTAAAAGTAAATCATGAAAATCCTTCTCTCCTACCTTATACCGTAAAATTCTAACTCCCCAAAGAGTATCTGCTTTTTTTAAAAAAATTAATTTATTTAGTTTTATTTTTGGTTGCGTTGGGTCTTCGTTGCTGCACGCGGGCTTTCTCTAGTTGCGGCGAGCAGGGGCTACTCTTCGTTGTGATACGCGGGATTCTCACTGTGGTGGCTTCTCTTGTTGCAGAGCACAGGCTCTAGGGACGCGGGCTCAGTAGTTGTGGCTCATGGGCTTAGCTGCTCTGTGGCATGTGGGATCTTCCCGGACCAGGGATCGGACCTGGACCCGTGTCCCCTGCTCTGGCAGGCGGATTCCTAACCACTGCACCACCAGGGAAGTCCCAAGAGTATCTGCTTTTTAACAGTTTGGTATGTGTATTTCCACACTTTTTCTATGCATTTATAGTCAAATACATATGTCTGAGGGTGTTTATGTGTGTGTGTAAGGTCAGTTTTTAAAAATAGATCGAAGTACATCATATTGTGCATCTTCCTTTTTTATGACTACATTAAGCATCTATTTAACCATACTGTAATGATGCACATTAAGAACGTTTCCGGTATTTTGCTCATGATGCCAAATGCTGTGCTATAACAATGCTGTGGAATATTCCTTGTATGTACATCCATGAGCATATTTAACTGTTTATACAGGGTGGCTTCACCAAAGTGAGACTGCTGGCCAGGGGTTATGTGCATTTTACATTTTGACAGGTACCTCCAAATGGTCCTTGAAAAATGGTGTCCCAATCTACAGTCCTACAAACAATGTATAATTGTGTTTTTCCTTATACACTCCCCATATAGGATGTCATTAATCTTTTTACTTTTGCCAATCCAGTGATTAAAAAGGGAAATCTCATTTTAGTCAGTATTTACTAGAGTGTGAACATCTTTTCCAAAGTTTCTTTGTCACATTTCGTTGGTCTATGAATTGCTTGCTTAGGCCATTTTTTCCTACTGAGTCACTGGTTCTTTACTTGTTGATTTGTAGTTCTTCCTATATTAGGGACAGTATCTACTCTCTGCCCATAGTATATGTTGCAAGATTGGTATCTGTCAACAATTTACGGCGTTTTTGCCATATAGAATTTAAAAATTTTTATGCAGTCAAATCTGTTTGGTTGTTTTAGGTGGGAGGGCAAATCCAGTCCCTGTTATTGGAAGTGGAAGTTCCATTATTTCTTCAAATATTTTTTCTTTCCTGACTCCCTTTTCTGGGACTCCAATTACAAGTATGTTAGATAGCTTCCTGTTGTCCCACAGCTCACTGAAGCTTTGTTCATTTTATTTCTTTTAGGCTTTTATTTCTCTTGCTTTATTATGAATAGTTTCTATCACTACATTCAATTTCACTGATCTTTTCTTCTACTGTATCTAATCTGCTGTTACTCCCATCCAATGTACTTTTTATGTCAGATACTGTATTTTTTTTTATCTCTAGAAGTTTCTTTTGCATCTTTTTGACACTTTTTCTCCTCATCATGTTTGCATTTTCCCCTACCTTCTTAAGCACACAGAACTTATTTATAATAGCCATTGTAGCATTCTTGCCTACTTAATTCCATCACCTCTATCATTTCTGGGTCTGGTTCTATGAATTTGTTTTTCTGCTGGTTATGGATTCCATTTTCCTGCTTTTAAAATGCCCAGTCTTATTTTCTTGGATGTACAACACTGTGAATTTTACACTGTTGGGTGGTGAAATTTGTTCTGTTCCCTTAAAGAATGTTGTACTTTGTTCTAGCATGCATTTATTTAGGTAAAGTTTGATCCTTTCAAGCTTGCTTTTCAACTTTGTTAGGGCAGGTCCAGAGTAGCCTTTGGTGCAAAGCTAATTTACCCTTACTATTACGGCAGTGTCTTCTGGGGGCTTCCTATTTATTGTGAGGTGTTTCCATTCACAGAGAGTCTTGCGTGAGCTCCAGGAATCACTGTGTCTACTGCTCTGTGGAGGCTCTTTCGCTGGTCCCAGGTGGCTTCTTCTGATATATGTGCAGGCTCAAATCCCTTTTCAATCTCTGGAACTTTCTCTCTGTGCAGTTTGCCGTCCAGTATAATGTTCTGATATGTTTTAAGCTGTCCTTAGACCTGAGACTTATAGTTTACACAAGGTAAGAGCAAAGGAACATGAGGGGTGGCAGTAAAGATTAATAAAGGTTTGGGCTTGAAATAAGGCAAAGTTCCCTGGAGAGTTTTTTGGTTGGATGGGGTTGCATGAGGATGTACAGTTTGTGCATTATGGGTGCTTGGAATAAAGAAGCAGATTTATACTTCATTTAATACATGACAGAGGATAGCACTGAATATTTAAATTACCTAGATTATAAAGATGGGAGACTAAAGCAAATTGAAATCATTAAGTCAAGCTTGATTTATAATTCATTCCTCCTATTAGTTTTCCTTCTAGAAAGTGAATTCTGTCACATGTGAAACTCCAAATTCACAGAACTATGAAGGAACAATTTAAAGATTTTATTCAAGAAACAAAATTGTTTTTTTAGACATCTCAAAGGTCATCACACCTTGCAGAGCTAACATGGGCCTTCAGTTCAATATATTCTGTACGACGATACTCACAGCCTTCAAAGTGTTTACAGATACATAGCCCCTTGTGTCTTTATAATAACACTGCAAGACAGTCAGGGTCAGAAGCACTGTCTTCAATTCATAATGAGTACACCGACTTATCTAGTGAGAGAAAGAGGTGGGCAACACTCTTGTTTTCCTGACACCTTCAAAACTCGGTATAATCTGGTTCCTTTGACTTAATATATTTTTTAACATGGCAAAGTATAACCTTCATTGTGCTCAAACATGCCATCCACACACAGGACAAAGATGTTAAGAACATCAAAATGAGATCATCGTGCTATGTGCATGATACTGCTTTGGCAGTGGTACTTACAGAGCACAGGACTTTGTATTTAATATATTTTCCAGACTAGATTATAAAAAGAAGCTGGTTAGCTGGAGAAAGAGGCCATGGTATTAAAAAGGTATGTAGTGGCTGCGAACGGCGCCCGCTCTGACACCACTCACAGTGTTCAGCCCCAGTTTCAGACTTGACACGATAGCCCTTTTGAGAGCTGTCGGGCCACTCCTGCCCTGGCATACCAGAAGAACAAGAGTCACCACTTGGCACACGAAGTGAAATGTAATATTCCAAGGTTACCCTAGGCCAACAGACACTACAAGCTAAGTCATCTGGTTATAGAGATACTAATAAATAAAGCTCTTTCAAAACAAAAATAAATCAAAAAGGTAGTTTGGATTTTCTTCTTTTTTCATTCCATTTCTTCTTTTTTTTTAATTAACATTTTGCTGGGTGAAAGAAAGGTTAAAAAGGTTAAGGGGAGGAGCAGCGCGGGGAAAAGACAGTCTCTTCAATAAGTGGTGCTTGGAAAACTGGACAGCTACACGGAAAAGAATGAAACTAGAACATTTTCTCACACCATATACAAAAATAAGCTCAAAATGGATTAAAGGCCTAAATGTAAGACAGGAAACTATAAAACTCCTAGAAGAGAACATAGGCAATGCACTCTTTGACATAAGTCTAAGCAATATTTTTTTGGACCTGCCTCCTCAGAGAAGGGAAATAAAAGCAAAAATAAACAAATGGGACCTAATTAAACTTAAAAGCTTTCGCACAGTGAAGGAAACCATCAACAAAATGAAGACAACCTACTGAATGGGAGAAGATATTTGCAAATGATACATCTCATAAGGGGTTAATATGAAAAATATGTAAAGAGCTCATATAATTCAATATCAAAAAACAAACAACCTGATTAAAAAACGGGCAGAAGACCTGAGTAGACATTTTTCCAAAGAAGACATACAGATGGCTAAGAGGCACATGAAAAGATGCTCAACATCACTGATCATCAGGGAAATACAAATCAAAACCACAATGAGATATCACCTCACACCTATCAGAATGTCCATCATCAGAAAGATACCAAATAACAAATGTTGGTGAGGATGTGGAGAAAGGGGAACCCTAGGGGAATGTAGGTTGGTGCAGCCACTACTGAAAACAGTATGGAGGTTTCTAAAAAAATTAAAAACAGAACTACCATGTGACCCAACAATTCCACTCCTGGGTATATATCCAAAGCAAATGAAAACACTAATTCAAAAAGATACACGCACCCCAATGTTTATAAGAGCGTGTTCACAATAGCCAAGATATAAAAGCAACCTAAGTGTCCATCAACAGATAAATGGATAAAGAAGATGTGGTATATGTATACGATGAAGGCTTACTCAGCCATAAAAAAGAGTGAAATTCTGCCATTTGCAGCAACATGTATGGACCTAGAGAATACTATGCTTAGTGAAGTCAGTCAGACAGAGAAAGACAAATACTGTATGTTTTCACTTACATGTGGAATCTAGAAAAGAAAAAAACAAACGAATATAATAGAACAGAAACAGACTCACAGACATGGAGAACAAACCAGTGGTTACCAGTCGGGAGAGGGATGGCGGAGGGGCAAGAAAAGGGAAGGGGTTAAGAGATACAAATGACTATGTATAAAATAGACAAGCTACAAGGATATACTGTACAGCATGGGGAATATAGCCAATAGTTTGTAATAATTTTAAATGAAGTATAATTTATAAAAATATTGAATCATTATGTTGTACACCTGAAACTAACATTGTAAATGTACTCTACTTCAATTTAAAAAAAAGAGGGAGAGCAGCAGGTGACCAACAGGGATAAAAAAAGAAAAGAAAAAGAGAAGAATCAGCAGAAAAACCAAGAGGTCGGACATACATATAAGAGAGAAGAGACCGCCTAGTAGGAAAAGGCGGAAAGGAGAAGGAATAACCAAGGGGACACCCACCACAAAGCTCTGTCCTAAAGAGATAAGCATGTGCTGGTCCCCTTCACTCTGCCCTGGATCCAGCTCAGTGATTGCTTCGGAGGATAGGGGGGCCCTTCACGCTTGAGTGAGGAGTCAAATCAGAGCCTGGGGCGCAGGTGGGCTTTGTGCAGAGGTGCTCTGTTTTTATATCACGAAGCCCAGGAAGTAACGCACAGCAGAGTCCCCGGGCTAATGAGGGCGGGTCAAAGGGGAGTAAGAAAGCATTTGTGAAGCTCCAGCATGTGTCTCTTTCAAAAGATGATCTGGGTTATACTGCTTTTTGGATGACCTCTGATGTGGTTCGTTCTCTTCCTCGACCGCTTTGTCTGCTAGGATCCCTGAAAGGGGCGCTCTTCCGAAGGCGGTGATGAACAGGCCGCTGTGGGAGTGTGGCTCACCGGACACTGGCTGCTTCTATTTGCAGGAGGAGGGGGTCTAGGGCTCTCCCTCAAAAGCATCACTCTTCCCTCCAGCTTTCTCGCAGAGCTGCCTCATCAACAAGTCTTCTGTGCATAAAGACTCTTTAACAGCCAGTGTGATCACAGAGGGGCCTCCGCGGTGCGCTGGGGTGGTGTCAGCGATCTCAGAGGTGGTCCTCCTGGAATGGTCACCTGAACGGGGAATGTGACAGCCACACGGGGACTTGGGCCGAGAGAAAAGCTATCAGGGGCCCATGGCCTCTGGGCTGAGGGGTCCTTCCGAGTGGGGGAGGCAGGGGTGGGGGGACAGTCAACATCCTGGAGGGTGTTTCATGCTGTTATCACATTTTCAAAATGTATCCGCTTTTAAAATTTACAGTAGGTAAAATCCATGCTATGTCATTTGTAAACCAGGTATAGGTGTTTCTGACAATAAATGTTAGAATGATCCCATCGACCAACAACAAGTATTAACAAACCATGACATTACAGATATGGACTGAATGGGGAGAGAAGTCTGAATTGCAAAAGAAATTAACCAACCAAGAAATAGCACTTGGAGGTTCAAAAGTGGCATATAGAAAAAAAAAAAAACACCACTCCATAACTCAGGGACTTCCCTGGTGGTCCAGTGGTTAAGACTTTGCCTTCCAATGCAGGGGGCGCGGGTTTAATCCCTGGTCAGGGAACCAAGATCCCATAGGCTGCGAGGTGCAGCCAAAAAAGAAAAGAGTGGCATATAGTGAAGATCTAAGAGAATTACACAGACTATTCCCAGCTCCGTAATCATCTCATCATTTCTACATATTCTAAGTGATAGAAAAGACACCAGGGGCAAATCCTTGCCTGGGATTAAGAGCGGGTACCTTTCCGTGTGTGTGGAGACCCAGAGACCACAGGACAGCTGGACAACAGACAGAAAAAAATACCTCTCGTTGTTGGAACGAAACCACTTAGCAGAGCCTGACGCAGTTATATTTCTCCTGACTGAAGCTGTAAATAAAGCCAAACAGCGAGTGCTGGGTCGTTATGAAATGTTCCCCTTGAACCCACCACAGCAGGACTTCAATCTCTTATATATGCCTTACTCTGCCCAAAAAGAGTCAAACGATTTGCAATAAAATATCAATACTTATGCTCAATAAAATGATTACAACAGAAACAGAGTAAGTCATAATAAAGAACATGGACAGAGGTACAGAAAAGCAGCATGTATAATTAGTATGCATATTCATTATAAGGGTTAATGGAGTGATGGTGACTAAGCATTAAATCAGTGCTGTGCTACCTCACGACCAAAGTAAAAAAAGACGGGAGCACAGAAGCAAAGAGGGCTCATTTTAAAGAGTGAGAAACTTATTACTGGTCCTAAACTGTAAAAAACAAAACAAAACAAAAACCCACTGGGAGAGGTTATCTAGGGGAATAGGAAAGACCTTTGACCTAAAATATACAAGTCTTGCATAATTCCTTCCCTATCATTTAAAACAAATCTTGCTCTACTCTAGGTTCAGGAGAATTAATGAGCCCTTTTTCCACCACTGTAATCTTCATCTTTAAATGACCTTCATTTAAGAAATAATAAAGAAAAAGTTAATTAAGATCTAGCCTAAATGTTCTCGACTCTTCAGAAATTCCTCAAGTAAAGGAAAGATAGTCTTTAAATCATTCTTTGGCTGAAGAGTTCTGAGTAAAAGACACATTTCCATGCGAGTAAAGATGGTGTTTCTTTATACTGAGGGTCTGCTTCACTTTTCAATTTCTTATTTGTGTTTTCAGAGCCTTTCACTGACAAGGACAGAACAGATATTTCAACAGCTTTACCCAATTCCCAAAAGAGCATCAGATGTTAAAGATTTGAAGACAATTTATGGGGAGAAAAACACCTCAAAAACAGACAATTTACTAAATTCTGACACTAAGAAATACATTCATTAATCGATTTTAGTGGAGGAAGACTTCAGTTTGGGGAGAGTGTAGAAATGGGTAAGTACTGAATCAGACCACCCCATCATTTCCTCCCTGTTTCTCTAAAGAAAAAATAGATCACTGTTGATTTCTAAAAAGGGAAACCCCCAAGTGACATTTTCTAAAAAGCAGATCGAAGAGAATTTCCATCACGAGTTAATATATACAGCAACTTTTTAATGAGATCAACTTCCAAACCAATAAATTACAGGTTATTATTGCAGGGACAGCAATAGATGACTTTATAACAAAATGTGTAGCAACAGCTAATCCGTGTCTAGATTTATATTAATTAAGAGATAAGAAAATATGCACAGGGAATGCTAAGCAGAAGTGGGTCAAAGCCAGGGCTAAAAAGTTGACGTCAGTGAGTCTAAATCTACACCACATTATAATGAGAAAAATTTAACAGACAAATACACTTTGCTGAGTCCCACTGAACTGGAGTTTGCAGAGCAAAGAGCCTCAAAGGAAAATTAAATACTTACCTTTAAAGGACAGTTGATTTAAGAAAAAATTAAGAAGCATGCATTATTTTTACAAGAAAATACACTGAAGATATTTCCACTTGAAAAAAGGAAGAGCCACTACAGATGCATAATCAAGGAGTACATGCATCTAGAACTCCCTTTTTTTTTCACCTTAGATACCCTCTTCCACGAAGAACACTATGAATATACCCATGGCTAGAACTGAGTTCCCCAAACGCAACTCTCGCATGTAAATCAAAGGCTTCTTTGCCTGGTTAGAATAACTGCGACTTTAAATCACTTTTCCAGAGAATTAAACAAACAAGCAAACAAAACCCTCCCACGAACAGTGATCTTTCACTTAAAAACTTTTACCAAACTAGACACAGGCTATTTTGAACTCAGATGTGATGAATCCCAACTCTAAGCTACCCACAGTATTTGTGTTGGTTTGTTTTTGTTTTGTTTTTTGGCCACGCCACGTGGCTTGAGGAATTTTAGTGCCCCAACCAGGGACTGACCCCGGGCCCCCTGCGGCGGAAGCTCAGCGTCCTAACTGCAGACTGCCAGGGAATTCCCTCTCCACAGTATTTTCAATGTAACTCCATTGAAAGCCTTCTCTGCAGGCTCAAAACTATTCCGGATAAGGCTGAAGTTACTGTACACCAGCCCTATGTGGCCCTTGCCTAGATAAAAACCGTACACATTCCTCAGGTAAATGCACCCTTCTGCAGAGGACCAGGGGTGGCTGGTACTCTTATGTGTCATTGCCCGAGTGAAGCAGGGTTATTTATTCATGCACTGTAGCTCTTTTCTAGAGTTTTTCTTCTAAAAACCTAACGCTGGCATCCAAAGCTCAATATACTGTAAAGACGTGTCCTCTACGTGTCCATTTATCCTAATTTCCCTTATGTAGTTGAATTAGACTGTGAATGAACATGTGTGCCTCACGGACGCCAGTCTGCACAAAAAAGTCAGTCGCCGGGGTAAGGTGTGGCCACGAAGCTCTTCACTGATGTGAAGTCCCCCCAAAAGGTCCTACCTACATGCTTGCCCACCGGGCACACGGCTGGCAGGCTTCTGTCAGCTGGCCTAGGCACCTGAATATCACAAACAATGTGACTAATTTGGGGAAATGCCCTCAAAGGAAAGGCAGTGCTGAATTAGGGGGAAAAAACTCTTGCATTTTTAAGAAAAAACAAATGGGGGCGTTCATTACTCAAGTTTAAAAATGCTTCATTTGGCTCCTCCACAGGCTGCTCTGCAGCAGAAAAGTTCTCCAAATACACCAAAAATATTTTGATTTATAATTTTTTCCCAGGAACACACCTGTCGTGGAAAGACATATGCCTGTGGTTTAAAGGAAGTCCTGTACTGCTTAGTACAGGATTCTTCACCAGCATGACACAACCAGAAATTCAACACCCATAATAAGCATGAGGCCCCAGGATCTCTTAAAGGACAAACAGAAAGAGAAGAAAAAGAGAAAGACGTTATTGCTGTCTGACATTTTAGAAGCACCTTCTTTTTAATATAAGAGTTATTGCACATGCTGTTACTGACAGCCGCTTCCCAGGCCCAATTTTGAATGGAAGGCTGAGTTAGAAAATAAGGAAAAGTAAAGATGACTGCTGATCTGTTCAGGGTGCCAGACATTGGTAGGGTTACATTAACTCTTCAAATTCCCATAATTATGATATTTCTCCCCAGACAATACGATCTCAAATATCCAAATTAAAAAGGCAAACTGTTAATCATCCAATGTTTTGTCCACACAAGTACATTTCTGGACAATTAGAGGTGTTTTATTATGTTTCAGAATTCTAAAGTTTCCATATTAAAACACTACAGTGCATGGTAACAATTTCAAACATGTGTTACTTAAATAGTTTATTGTCATTTCTCCTTAAAAAAACAAGACTTCACTCAGTGGCCTACTGTCCACAGCAACACACATTGCACCCTTCAGTAATGAATATTAATAATAATTGTGAGGCAACAACCCATTCTGAAGTTGACTGTTTCATCCCTTTTAAAAAGGGTTGCCGTGAAAATGAATGGTGGAAAGCAATATTATCTGAGACTAGTTAGCCTGTCTAAAAGAGTACTTGCTAACCTGTAATAATACCTCAACCCTAAATAAAGGTAAGTTTTGAGTCTGTATTAGGTGAGGGATATATTAGGGTTCATTATAACCATTTTCTCTATCTTTCTGAACGTGAAAAACCCACTTTCACCCCTTTCCTTGGTAAAGCAGAGTCTACAGGGCATCCAGTCTAAACATTTTACTAATGTTCCCTATATGTGCTTAAAAGTATTGGGTCTTCGCTCATTTAAAATTTCCTACAATTCATTAAAAAATAACTAATCAGGCTGACCTTTTCTTAATTATACTGAAATGGTGAGATTTTTACCATACACGCTGTCATGGGACACACCAATCAGAATCCTTACAAAGGATGAGTGGACAACTCCATAATGGTTAAATAGAGAGCGGAATTGCAGTTGCGACCCCAGGATTCATCTTCCTGCTTTAGGAATGCCAGAGCACAGCTCTTCCCTGGTCACAGCTATTCCCTAGGTCAGAGGTAAGGAAACGGAAGCCAGAAAAAGAAACAGGAGGGTGATAAATCCAAGGCTGTATTTTCATATTTACCACTGGGAGCAATTTCCCCAATGGCCCTTTTCTTAAGTTAAGTTATGAAGGTGAAACTTTATGGGCACGTTTTAAGTGCATCTCATCCCATATATCAACAAATATGGTAAAGTCTAGTTTTTACCATCTTTAAAAGAACCAAACCTACCAAGGAGATATATTTAACTATGAAAGCAACAAAGCTTTTGGAGGTCAGCATTTCTGGACAATGATCTATCAAAAGAATAATAAGCAGCTAATGTTCTTTTTAACCTAGACACATTGGCTGTTCAGGAAAGATAGCAAAGTGATGGTTATGTTAGATAAAGACTTGCCTACAGCCTATACCTGTTAAAGAAATTGAACCAGTAATTATAACCTTCCAAAACACAAAGCACTAGGCCCATATGGGTTTACTGATGAATTCTACCAAATATTTAAGGAAGAAATTATAACGATTCTCTATAATCTCTTCCAGAAAATAGAAGCAGAGGGAATACTTCCTAACTCATTCTGAGGCCAGCATTACCCTAATACTAAAACCAGACAAGGACATTAAAAGAAAAGGAAACTACAGACCAATATGTCTCATCAACATTGATGCAAAAATCCTCAACAAAATATTAGCAACAATATATAAGAAGAATTATACATCACTACCAAGTGGGATTTTACCCCCGGTATGTAAGACTGGTTCAATATTCCAAAATGGATTAATGTAAAACCATCACATCAATAGGCTAACAAAGAAAAATCATATGATTATATCAATAGATGCAGAAAAAACATCTGACAAAATCCAACACCCATTCATGAAAAAAACCCTCAGCAAACTAGAAATAGAGGGAAACTTCCTCAACTTGATTTTAAGAATCTACAAAAAAACCTACAGCAATCATCATACTTAACGGTGAGGAAGTTTTCATTTTCTCACCAAGGTCAGGAAAGAGGCAAAAATGTCCCCTCTCATTATTCCTTTTCAACATTACACTGGGAGTCCTAACTAAGAAGAAGGAAAGAAGAAAATGACAAAAATAGTATGTGGATTAGGAAGGAAGAAATAAAATTGTATTTTTTCACAGATGACATGACTGTCTAGGTAGAAAATCTGAGAGACAAAAAAATTCTCCTAGAAATAATAAGTAACTATAACAATGCTACTGGACACAAAGTTGATGTACAAAAATCAATTACTTTCCTATATTCCAGTAATGAACAAGTAGAATTTGTAATTAAAAACACAGTATCATTTACATTAGCACCCGATAAAAGGAAATACTTAGGTATGAATCTAACAAAATGTATACAAGATCTATATGAGGAAAACTACAAAACTCTAATTAAAGATATCAAAAAAGAACTAAATAAATGGAGCTATTCTGTGTTATGGATAGTAAGACTCAATGTGTCGAGACGCTAGTTCTTCACAACTTGACCTATAGATTCAACACAATCCCAATCAAAATCCCAGCAAGTTATCAATATTTTGTGGATATTGACAAACTGAATCTAAAGTATATGGAGAGTCAAAAGACCCAGAATAGCCAACACAATATTAAAGAAAAAGAGCAAAGTCACAGGACAGACACTTTCCAACTTCAAAATTTACTATAAAGCTACAGTAATCAAAACAGTGTGGCACTGTGAAAGAATAGATAAATAGATCCATGGAAAATAACAGAGAGCCCAGGTGTCCTTTAGTAGGTGAATGGATAAAGTGTGCTACAACCGCACGATGGAATATTTTTCAGAGCTAAAAAGAAACGCGCCATCAAGCCATGAGAAGACATGGAGCAAACTTAAATGCATATTACTAATTGAAAGAAGCTGATCTGAAAAGGTAAATACTGTATGATTCTAACATATGACCTTCTGGAAAAGGCAAAACTATGGACACAGGAAAAAGATCAGTGGTTGGTGGGGGTTAGGGATGAGAAAGGGATGACCAGGTGGAGCATGGAGGTGGTGAAGCTATTCTATGTGGTGCTGTAATAGTACATATCATCATGCATTTGACATAACCTGTAGAGCGTACAACACCAGAAGTGAGCTCTAACTTAATCTACGCACACTGAGGGATAACCCTATATGCAGGTCCACTGACTGTAACAAATGTACACTCTGGTGCAGGATGCTGACAGTGGAGGAGGCTGTGGGTGTGAGGATATGAAAACACTTCGTACTTGCTGCTCGATTTTGCTGTAAAATTAAAACTGCTCTAAAAATAAAGTCTATTTTATGTCTACGGCCAGAAAAAAAAAAAAAAAAGACTTGTCTACATGAAGTATCAATAGAAACACCAAAGGCTGGTTAGGACACTTGCACCTCTGTCTCTCACCTACACACTAAAGCCCCCAACCCTTACCTTTCAACTCTGTCTCAAAGAGGAATCCTTTTCCCTTGTTTCACTACATGGCAATCCAAAGTCTGAACCCATGATCAGGTAATTCTAAGTTTCCTTTATCATTCTATATTTCCTAGAAAATCATCCTTTGACAAAATGTTACAACTGGATTTTTCAGTTTCATTATTATATACCAGTGTACCTTGTAAGATAACTATAAAGGGTTTCTTTTTACAGAGTGACAAGGTAGGGAAACAATCCTTTTAATAGCATTCAAGAGTCACAATTATAAATATATAGGTCAAGGTGAATATCTCAGAATTTCTATTTTCTGGGTTTTTTTAACCTAATTTATGATGGTATGGAATAATTTCTGTGAAACTTCTTTCATTCACAAAACTGAAACATCATTTTCTTTAATGATGCATATTCCCTGGTTTTATTCATCCTTCTCAATGAAGCCTCAGTTCTTCGAGAACCTCCACACCCTAGACAGCATATTTCCAAATTGATCTGAGTAAGCTTATGGGCACCAACGGGGCAAGAGGGGCCAGTGACCCCAGGTGTCTACAGCGAACACTGAGCCAGAACCCAAAGCCCTTTATACATTTTTTGGGTCCCCATTTAACTCCTGGTATTTAAAATACCAGGTAGGTTAATTAACTACATATAACTACAGCTTTCTCTTTCTTGTATAAGGTGTCAGGGAAGATAAATGACTACAAATTATAGTTTATTTACATCTATATTTGGAAGTACTGATTGGAATGGCTTTTGGAATTCAACATGTAATATTCTAGAAGAGAAGCCAATTCTTCACAAACAAGGAAAACAGCCTGAAGTTAGCTGTATGTGGTACCGTGTATTTCTACATTATAAGTTTCTCACTTAAAAAAAAGTCATAGGTATCAGAAGATATCTGATGTCTACGTAGCCATCTGTAATGTCTGTTCTAGAAAAATCAACTTTTTTTTTGCATTCCTGTTAAGACAGCCTGCTTTGAAAACAGGTAGGCTTATCACTTTTACAGCTTTCCCTAAATTTCAGTTAAATAAATTGTTCTCTGCCAGTTCTCACGTGTAGGAGTAGAATGGGGTATGTGGAAGCAAGGTTTGCGCTGCTGTTGTAAGCAACGGAATTCTCTTAAATTCCATTTATGTACCTTGCATCAGCCTAAGAGCTCACAAACTTAAGTGTAAATAATCCACACAAATACATCTGTGTTGAAATAATTAATCCTATTTTATGGTCCCCACCCCTCAGCAGTCACTATCAAAAAGTTTAATATTTAATAGTAACACAATTTACTACGGAATCATAACCAGGGCAAAGACAAGCAATTGGTAACAATCAAAGTTAATGTATCTGAGACAATTGGTGGATAAGGATTGTATTAGTTGTTTAAAAACAGGCCATAAGAGATCTGGAGGTAAGGGCTGTGATGCTGGGAAAGGAGGAGGCCATTTGAACCCTATCAAAGGGTCTCGGGGAGCAGATTCTTTCCTCCTTTTGCTGCATCTGGGAAGAACAGAACTCTCACCAGGGAAGCTGCAGCTGCGTGCACCCTTGGCTTAATCGCTGTGTAAGGCGGAGGGTTAATTAGCTGCCATTCTTAGCTCCACTTGTTGTTCTAATAAAGATCTGCATAAATCTGAGACTGGGAGTAACCGTTCCTTGATTTCATTTGGCAGATGATGGGGGGGAGGGGAGGAGGGTGACGACTGTGGGTGTGCTCAGAGCATCTTCAAGTGACCTGGCCTGGGGCGTTCTGCCTGCTTGAAAAGTGGTGGACGAAGACCTCTCGGCTGTTTATGGACGCGGGACCCTGCTGGCCAGGCTCACCGCAGGCAGCCTGGAGTGTGAAGCAGATTGTCAGGGGATGAAATACACAGAGTGTATTTGCAAAGAACTCAGTATGGATCTCTAAAAGGAGAGGACAGATAAAAAATTCAGCATCACAATTCCGTTTTATTATGCCTAAAAATTTCTGGCAATCATTCCTCAATATCCAATACTCGGTTTTCCAATTTCCGATTATCTCCTAAGTGGCATATGTTTTAGGGGGGGTGGAATTTTTTCATGATACCGTGTCAGAATCACATTTAGAATCAAACCAGTTCACAAGAGCATAAGAATCTCATGATGTCTCCTGACGTAGGAACCATCATGCCTATTTTACAGACCAGAAGGCTGAGGCAGAGAGGAGTTAGTAGCCTGATGGTCACAGTCAGAATGAAGGGGAAAGCTTAGCAGCTCAGTAGAGATTTGCAGCAAAAAAAAAAAAAAAAAAAAAAAAAAAAAGTCCTGGATGGTTCTATTAAGAACACACCACAGAAATAGAGGCTTAGGTACAAATGAACTGAGAGTGTGGAACAAAAAAGTTTATAACCACCAAGTTGTCTCTTCAGAATTTCCCCATATGATGAAATGCCAACATCTTCCATTTCACCACCACCACAACAAAAGAATCAAACAAGTTCATAACACTTTAGAAAGCAACAGTAGTAGAGCAGAAAGAACTGAGATTAATGATGCCAGGTGATACGCAGATTTATGAAAAAAAATTAGTAATATTTCTGGACATTACTCTGTGGATAAAGCATTTGGGACAGGAGAACTGTCGACCTTATTTTATCTCATAACTGCCAGTGTTCTCAGGATAGTTCATTTTGTATGAGGGAAAATACCCATTATTTAGAGGCCTGAAGACCGTCATATAGGCAGATTTTAAATAATAAATCAACAGATTTCATATAAAGAATATGCTAAAACAGCTAAGAGTTTGAAAAGGCAACCACAAAACAGCAAAAACAAACTTTGAAAGATGACATTAAATAGAACAGAGCTTAAATTTTATATACGCTTGAGACTGTTTACAAATAGGAGCTCTTCCATGAAAGATGGAAATGTGTTTACTACTGTACACTTCAGCAATTCATGGATTAAATCATGTTCACCAAGCAGGACCACAGTCAGAGGATCTGGGAGGCTGGTGCTGACCTTTTGAGCTCATCAACCTCCACTCCTCTGGCTGTCCCTTTGCCCCCAGCAGTGTGTCACAGCCATACTCTGGCAGCCAGCTATGCCTGACAAAGCAGAGTGTCACAGCGGGCCCAATAAACACCCCTGTGAAGTGTGAACAGGGAGACCTGCCTAGAACAGACCTGCTGGGAACAGAATAGTTACCCCTGGTGCACCTGTCAACTGGCTGGTAACGGTTGGACATCTGCCACCTGACAGATAATCCTTCCCAAGAGATAATATAGTCTCGGCACTACTAATTCAGGATTAGGCTTTTTTTCAGATTAAAAAATCCAAGAGGGCCCGTGCCGAGGAGGTGGTGTTTGTTAGAGATTATTTGATACTATCTTCTAGGGCTTCCCTGGTGGCGCAGTGGTTGAGATTCTGCCCGCTGACGCAGGGGACACGGGTTCGAGCCCTGGTCTGGGAAGGTCCCACATGCCGCGGAGCAACTAGGCCCGTGAGCCACAATTGCTGAGCCTGCGCGTCCGGAGCCTGTGCTCCGCAACAAGAGAGGCCGCGATAGTGAGAGGCCCGCGCACCGCGATGAAGAGTGGCCCCCGCTTACCGCAACTGGAGAAAGCCCTCGCCCAGAAACGAAGACCCAACGCAGCCATAAATAAATAAATAAATAAATAAATAAATAAATAAATAAATAAGTTGATAATATAATTTTAAAAAAAATACTATCTTCTCTCAGTTAAATGCAGCTGAGTGGGTACTTATCGCATCGAATGGATGCCCATTTGGAGTCCTAAATATTCTGAGAGATAACATCAAGAAAATCCATTATGCTTACAAAGGGCATTCACATACACCATCTCATTTTAAACTCACAGGAATCCCGTGATTTAGGTACAGCTGAGGACAATGTCCGTTTGATATAATGAATGGAGGGTGAGGAAAGTTAAATGGCTGGTACAAGGTCACACAAGTAATAAACGGTGGAGATGGTTTTTAAATGTACATCTGCTGACTATCAATACCATGCAAGAAAGGGTGTGTAGCCCCACCCTGAAACACAAAACATCTGTTTCTGAATGGACCAAAAATTCTTGAAAGAGACAAATGTAAATTATGAGAAAAATATGAAAGAAGATGAAAAAGAAACCCCAGTTCATGTAGGAACAAGAGTGGGAGCCCTTATAAACTTGGTTAAATCTGTGTCTTCATGCAAAGCCTACTTCTGAGCTGACAGCATTTCTGGTGTTAAAATAGGTCTGCAGATTCAGTGTAGGAAAATCTTTATTCATAGTCTATCAAACTTACATTTGTGATTGTTTGAAAATAGGTTAGACTGAAGTTTAACATAAATCTAGGGAGAAAAATCAACAGAGACTAGAAGGCAGTGTACCAGAAAACAGTGTGAAATAAATCCACTGAACAAAACAATGGACATCTTTGACTTGTTTTTGATAACTTTGTTTAAAACCCTAGAAGTGTGAACATACCTGTAAATGATGTGCTGATTAGAAACTTTTTTATGCGTGTTCAAGTGTGAACACTTAGTTTGTTACCATGTATTTTACACATAGTATTCTATTCTTATACCAGATAGGCTATCTCTAGCTGGTGACACTTAAGGAACATTACTAGCTTTAGGTTTTTTTCTTACTATTCATAGCATAATTTTCAAAATCTATTTATCCTATTTATGTGATTTTGCTTTAGCCAGGGGTGATTTTTTATTTTTTTTGCAGAATGTGTCTCTAATTTTCTGAGAGACAGAAAAAACTCTAACTTACGGAACGGAAACCCTTCTTGACTGCTGAGAGAAGGCTCTGGTGGAGAGCAGGGTCACCTCCATAGAGAAGAGAATCAGGTGACGGGTCCATTTCAGCTCACGTGGTTCTCTCTGGGGTAAGGACTGCCTCTCGGCACCAAGTTTTCTCTAAGTGTGAAGTGACACCTTATTCCATGTGTAAGAAGTGAAGACTTCTTATTCATCTTGTGTGAGGCTCAGAAGTGCCTCATAAATAGTAGAGTCTCAAAAGTTTTTTTTGCTTTCTTTCTTTTTTCCCCAGTTTTATGGAGCTATAACTGACATATAACACTGTGAGTTTAAGGTGTACGGCATGATAACTTGACACCCAAAGTTTCCTGAATAAGTGACTTACCTCTCAAAATAAATTTTTTCTCTAAAAAGGAAAAAAAACCCTCCTCTCCAAATTTCAGCAAACCCCAGAAGAAGTACTTTTTGGAGAGTGGGGAGGCAGATGTAGTCCCACGTTGCAACATTTCCAAAAGGAAATATCACACACAAAAAAAACCTTTTTAAGACAAGACCTCCAAATGAGGTTATACAGCATCACAGAGACAAATGGGATTGAAATAGGAATAGTGAGACTGAAAAAACAAAGTATTTGTCATTTAGTTTTAAATTAGTGCATCATGATGGAACTTCACAATCTGGCATGAAGTATGAATTAATTTAAAAAATATTTTATAATGATCTTGCACAACTATACTTTATTTTCTTTTTGGTGTTAAAAGCATTAATTTGTTATATTATAGTCTACATATATCACAATTTAATTAGATTCTGTTTTTAAATACCTTAACTAAAAAAAAGTTTTATTACTGAAAAACAACAAACATACAAAAATGGAAAAGATGATAATTTCTTCACGTTTTATTAACCAGCCAGGGACCTAAGAGAGACCTCGATACCCATTTGCCATTTCTCTCTTGTCTAAAACTTCACTTATCTAGTGAGTTCATTCCTGAACATGGTAGATGGAATCTCAAAAAACATTAAGACTATTAAATAACTACTCAATGAAGAATTTCTCATTGAGAACATCAGTGAAAACCCCAATGAAAAACATTTGGATTTTTGTATTTTCCAAAATACACCCAAATATGTAAAAAAATTGGCAGTTGGTTAGTCTTTTAGTTAAAAGAAGCTGGTCAAAGACACGTAATGACGCATCTAGGAAGACAGGAAGTAAGAATTTTCAGCATGAAGCATACCAGAAAGCCTCAAGGGCTTGGCCATAGGCTCTTTTCAGGTTTCCTGGGAAGCTGTACCTCCTCGTTGACTTTTTGGGTATTTCCTAGTTCAGGAGTTTTTTGGCCCTAATAGCTTGTAAGGATGCACGATTACTGAGATGCGAAAATGGTGACATCTGTGTGGTGCTGCTTGGTGGCTGTCGGATTTTAATAGCCCACGTTTCCCAAATGAACATCTTCTGGTAGGCACCTAATTAAACATCTAGCTATTCAATTTCAATTTCTATTATTATTTGGAAGCAGAATGTAACGCATGCCTCAAATGCACTTCCCCATCGAAAATGATTTTTCATTCATGCTTATCACACTATGCTTTTTCCTTCTTGGCAAATAATAAGTTCTCGAAAGACCAATGACCAGACTGAATTGAAAAAGAAAGCAGTTACAAACTATGAAAATTTGAGATCAATAAGAATAAAAATAATAGTGCTAGTGGTAGTATTGGCGGTGGCAAACAATCTACTAAGGTCTGACGTTCAAGCCTTGAGTAGCTCCAGTTCTACACTGGATCACAAGTCTCTTACCGGGATTGCAGTCTGTAAGAAGAGAGCAGATGGAGAGGAGAACTTTAGAAATGGTGAGGGCCGGGCTCCAGTTGTCTTTCAGGATGTCCAGACAGATCACGCCTTGGCTGTTAATATTACAGTGATAAATTCTGGTTCGGAAGGTAACCTAGAAGAAAATGCAAAGTTGATATAAATAGACATGCTCTTCATTTATTTATTCATAAAATTTTATTATAGTTGATTTACAGTGTTGTGTTAGTTTCAGGTGTACAGCGAAGTGAATCAGTTATACATAAACATATATTCATTCTTTTTCAGAGTCTTTACCCACGTAGGTTATCACAGAATATTGAGTAGAGCTCCCTGTGCTATACAGTAGAGGTCCTTGTTGGTTATCTATTTTAAATATAGTAGTGTGTGTATGTTAATCCCAAGCTTCTGATTTATCCCTCCTTGCCCACGTTTCCCCTTTGGTAACATAGGTTTGTTTTTGAAATCTGTGAGTCTGTTTCTATGTTGTAAATAAGTTCATTTGTATCAATTTTTAAAATTAGATTCCACATATGAGTGATATCATATGATACATGTCTTTCTCTTTCTGACTTACTTCACTTAGTATGATAATCTCTAGGTCCATCCATGTACCTGCAAATGGCATTATTTCATTCTTTTTGGTGGCTGAGTAATATTCCATTGTATATATGTGTGTGTGTGTGTGTATACACACACACACACACACACACACACACACACATATATATATATATATATACCACATCTTCTTTATCCATTCCTGTGTCGATGGACATTTAGATTGCTCCCATGTCTTGGCTATTGCAAACATTGCTGCAATGAACACTGGGGTGCATGTATCTTTTCAAATTATGTTTTTCTCCAGATATATGCCCAGGAATGGGATTGCTGGACCATATGGTAGCTCTATTTTTAATTTTTTAAGGAACCTCCACACTGTTCTCCATAGTGGCTGCACCAATTTACACTCTCACCAACAGTGTAGGAGGGTTCCCTTTTCTCCACACCCTCTCCAGCATTTATCGTTTGTAGACTTTTTGGCGATGGCCATTCTGACTGGTAGACACACCTTTTATTAGACAAAATAATCCAAGGGTCACTGGTTGACCCTATACTTAATTGTTCCTTCGGCACACGAGAAGAATCAATAAACAAAATCATTATTTTAGAACTTCTCATTCTGGGCACAGAGGACTAAACTCCAGCGGCAAAATCATGACATTCTGCTTTTGATGAAGAGTCTAATCACTTAACGAACGTTCTGGGGACTGAATTTGCTCTTGGTGAAACTGCAGGAATGCTCGTAGGGGAAAACTAACTCAAGGCTCGAAAAAAAGTTCAAAGAAAGGCATTTTCAAAAATAAAAATCGCAAAGGAAACTTTTCTTAGATTCCAGTTATTTGAAGGATTTTGCACATTATTAAATTCAAAAAAAAACACATGGCAATACTACAAAAAGGAAATAAATATTCTATGTTACAGTTTAAAAACATGAACTAGGGCATGTATGTAAATAATACACTTAGTTCATGGAAAAGCTGTATTAGTTATAATTTACAAAGCTTTTCCTCCTTAAATTCTGTATTTTGAATGTAATATTAGTGCAGCCTACCTATAATAGCTAGATCGCCACTGTACTTTGCTTAGGCATAATTCTGAAACATGCTTATAAAAATTTTTCAAGAACTTTGATTGAAAAAGTTAAGTCCACATCAGTTTTGTAACTCTGATAAAATTCTGTTTTATCAATACAAAAGTCTTATGTAAGCAACAAGATTTTAATGCTATTTATTAATATCATGTTTATAAATGTTCTCAAATTTATAAGCTGGAATATTCAAAAAATCTTGGTGCTCTCAAGACCAGTCCTTCTGGTACTCTAAGTTCAAAATGACTCTGAACCAAGAAACACACACATGGCAGATCTTTGTAGGTGCTGCCACCTCACCAGAACATCCAGTATCCACTCAAACGTCAGATTTGCTGAACTTGTATGACGTCAAGGTCAGAAAGGGCAGATCCAGCCTTCTATCAATACAACTGTTCAACAACATGGTACCACTCTCAGGCTAGATGAGTACTCACCCTGTTAGCAACACGCCAGACCAGGTAACCTCGAGATCCCCCCACCAACCCCACACATCCCAAACACCCAGGAACGTTGAAGAAAATATAACTAACAGTCTTTAAAATGCATAGCTGAGTGGGCCAGGGGCATCCCCAGAGGCCAGAACTGAAAACCAAAAATCACAGCAAGCACATGAGCTGACAGTGTAGCTGCCAGGGGTGGGGCTTGGGTTTTGATGCCCTCATGGAGAAAGAAGATGAAACCTTAGGTCTGTAGGTGGTGAGGGTTTGGAATTGAGAGCCCTTACATAAATTAGGCAACCCGAGCAGCTAGTCTTTCAGTAAATGACTGAACCTGAAAAGATAATGCCTCATGGGAGAGAGAGTTAAGACACTACCCAGAGAGAACTTGGGCACTGGAATTGGGAGAAGTGTTTCCCCTGAGAATTCTAAATCCTGGGCACATAGACTATGCAAACACTAACTTAGAAAAGAGCTTAAATGACTATATTACTATCAGATCAAATACATGCTTAAGGCAAAACATATAAATATATTTAAGGCAAAAATGAATAAAGAGAATAACTGCATTATGATGAGATTAATAATTCACAAGGAAAACATAACAATTCTGAATGTATTAAACCTAACAACGTAGCCAAAAATATAAAAAGCAAAAGTTGGAGGAATTATAAGGAGAAAATGACACATCTACAGTCAAAGAGGGACACTGTCACTGCAGTAGATTTAGTCAACCAGACCAAAACATAGCAAGGATACTGAAAATATGAAAAGCCAAATTAACAAAATGAAGGTACTGAATGAAGATGAAATTCCATGCTCAACAACTAAAGGATACTTATTCTTTTCCAAGCACATAAGAAACATTTATAAAAACTGATCACATGCTAAGCCACGAAGAAAGCTTAACATATTTCCAAAAATTATTAAGACTATTAAGGTCCCCCTTCATATGTTTGCAAACTGAAAAACACATTTTCAAATAATTCTTGGATCAAAGAAAAAAAATCAGCTATGTTTATAACTGAGTGACAATGAAAATGTTGGGTTGCCAATACCGAAATCTGTGATTTGCCTAAAAT
Organism: Balaenoptera acutorostrata; assembly: GCF_949987535.1. Classification (NCBI taxonomy): domain Eukaryota; kingdom Metazoa; phylum Chordata; class Mammalia; order Artiodactyla; family Balaenopteridae; genus Balaenoptera; species Balaenoptera acutorostrata. The sequence continues at coordinate 4,204,565 of NC_080067.1, forward strand.
GGTTAATGAAAGAGAAATCTACAGTTTAAAATGCATATATTAAAAAGGAAGACATTTCCTGAATTGTGTCCAAAGGAAGAAAAAAGAATAGAGTAAATCCCATGAAAGTAGAGAGGAATGGGCAGAAGTTAATAAAATAGAGAATACCTGTGATATTAAAATTCTGCAGAGAAGTGAGAGTACCTAGCTGTTTAAGTGCTAGATGAAAAGACAAAATACTTTTATGATCCAGTGTACGTGATAAGTGGCTTTTGTCCATAATATCATATTTTAAAAACCTATCTGAGTAGTTTACTGTGCTATACAGTAGATCCTTGCTGGTTACCAATTTTATATATAGTAATGTGTGTATGTTAATCTCAAACTCCTACTGTATAGCACAGGGAACTCTACTCAATACTCTGTAATAACCTATATGGGAAAAGAATCTGAAAAAGAATGGATAAACGTATATATATGTATAACTGAATCACTTTGTTGTACACCTGAAATTAACATAACATTGTAAATCAACTATACTCCAATAAAATGTAAATAAAAGAGAAAAACCTAGCTCAGACTACTCTGAGCCAGTTAATCATCAAATTGACTAAAGGAGGGAAGTATTATTATTGTATTCACTTTAAAAAGAAGCTGTAAGTATGTGAGGTCGGTAGATGCTAACTAAACTTAACTGTGGTACTTATTTCAAAATATATACATATATCAAATGAGTGTGTTGTACGCCTAAAATTAATACGTTATATGTCAATTATATCTCAATAAAACAAAAAATAATTTTTTTAAATAAAGAAACTGAGGAATCTCCATGCTGTTTTCGATTGTTACTGCACCAATTTATATTCCTATGATATGATCCAGCAATTCCACTCCTGGGCATTTATCCAGAGAAGACGAAAACACTAATTTGAAAAGATATATGCACTCCTATGCTCATGGCAGTATTATTTACAATAGAAGATATGGAAGCAACATAAGTGTTCATCGATAAATGAATGAATAAAGATGTAGTGTACACACACACACACACACACACACACACACACACACACAGAGGAATATTACTCAGCCATAAAAAAGAATGAAATCTTGCCATTTGCAACAATATGGATGGACCTAGAGGGTATAATGCTAAGTGAAATAAGTCAGGCAGAGAAAGATAAATACTGTATGATTTCACTTATATGTGGAATCTAAAAAACAAAACAAATGAACAAACTTAACTAAGCAGAAGCAGTCACAGATACAGAGAACAAACAGGTGGTTGCCAGAAGGGAGGTTGGTGGGGAGAGGAGAGAAATTGGCGAAGGAGATTCAAGGTACACGATAAACTTGCAATTACAAGATAAATGAATGAGTCACAGGTATGAAATGTAGAGTGTGGGGAATATAGTCAATGATAATGTAATAGCCTTTGTGTGGTGACATATTGTAACTAGACTGATTGTGGTGATCATTTTGAAATCTACAGAAATACTGAATCACTATACTGTGCATTAGGAACTAAGACAGTGTTGTAGGTCAACTGTACTTCAAAAACAAACTCACAGAAACAGGATCAGATTTGTGGGCAGAGGGGGAACTGGATGAAGGCAGTCAAAAGATACACACTTCCAGGGACTTTCCTGGTGGCGCAGTGGTCGAGAGTCCGCCTGCCAATGCAGGGGACATGGGTTCGAGCCCTAGTCCGGGAAGATCCCACATGCCACAGAGCAACTAAGCCCACGTGCCACAACTACTGAGCCTGTGCTCTAGGGCCCGCGAGCCACAACTACTGAGCCCATGTGCCACAACTACTGAGCCCACGTGCCACAACTACTGAAGCCCAGGCGCCTAGAGCCTGTGCTCCGCAACAAGAGAAGCCACCGCAATGAGAAGCCTGCGCACCGCAACGAAGAGTAGCCCCCACTCGCCACAACTAGAGAAAGCCAGAGCGCAGCAATGAAGACCCAAGGCAGCAAAAAAAAAAAATTAAAAAAAAAAAAAAAAAAAAAAAAAGACACACACTCCCAGTAAGATACATAAGCACTAGGGACATAATGTACAACATGGTAAATATAATTAACACTGCTGTTCGTTATGTATGAAAGTGGTTCAGAGGGCAAATCCTAAGGGCTTATGAAAATAAAAATACATTTTTTTAATAAAATTTTTTCCCCCTATTTCTTTAATTTTGGGTTTATATGAGATGATGAATGTTCACTAAACTTACTGTGTTAAAAAAAAATGAAGAAACTGAGGCACAGAGAGGTTAAGAACTGGCTTATGGTCCCACAGCTGGTTAAGTGATGGAGCTGGAATTTGAACACAACCTTGTTGATCCAGAAGTCCATGCTCTCCCGTTCAGCCTCAATGCCTGTTCTTTTATTTTTCTAAAAAACTTTTAATTCTGAGCTAAGTACAGATTCACATGCGGTTGTAGGAAAGAATACAGACAGATCACCTACATCCTTCCCCCACTTTCCCCCAATAGCACAGGAGAGTGATACCGACACAGTCCACTGACCTTCCCATACACCACCAGTTTTACACGCACTGATGGATACATGTGTTCCTATGCAATTGTATCACGGGTAGATTTGTGTGCCCACCACCGCTGTCAAGACACAGAACAGTCCATCACAAACGTCCTTTGTGAGACCCTTCACTAGCCACAGTCCTCCCCCCACTTCTGAATTCCCAACAACCACAACTCTATTCCTCTCTCTATAATTCTGTCATTTCAAGAACGCTAAATAAATGAAATCATACAGGATGTAACTTCTTGAAATTGGATGCTTTTCACTCTGCATAATACTCTTGTGATCCATCTAAGTTGTTGCATGTATCAAGACTTTGTTGTTTTACTGTTGAGTAGTAATCCACGATATGGATGTACCAGTTTGTTTAACCATTTACCCACTGAAGGAAAATGGATGGTTTCCCATTTTTAGTTATTACAAATAAAGCTGGTATGAACATTTCTCTGTGTTTGTGTGAACATAAGTTTTTATTTCTCTGGGACAAATGTCCAAGAGTGAAATTGTTGGGATGTATGGTAAGCTCATATTTAGCTTTATAAGAAACTGCCAGACTTCTTTCCAGAGCAGATGTACCATTTTACATGCACGCCAGCAGAGTGATCCAGTTTCTCCGCATCCTTGCTGGCATCTAGTGCTATCAACATGCTTTATTTTAGCCATTCCGATAGGGTTTAGTAATACCTCACTGAGGCTTTAATTTGCATTTCCTTAGCTGCTAATGATGTTGAACACTTTTTCATGTGATTATTTGTTATCTGGATACTTTCTTCCATGAGAGAGGATGTGTATATGTTTTTGCCCATTTCTAATTACAGTAAGTCCCTTACATACAAACGGAATGCGTTGGGAGATCCAATAAAGTTAGCTTAGGTACCCAACTAACACAATTGGCTATATAGTACTGTACTGTAATAGGCTGTAATACTTTTCAAACAAATAATACATAAAACACAAACACAAAAAATAAAGAAAACATTTTTAATCTTACAGTGCAGTACCTTGAAAAGAACAGTAGTGCAGTACAGCAGCTGGCATCCAGGGGCTGGCATCGAGGGAACAGGCAGGAAGAGTTACTGACTGGAGGAGGGAGGGGAGGTGGGAGATGGTAGAGCTGAAGAATCGTCAGCAGCAGGAGAGGGAGGGCAAGCTGCAATGTCACTCAGGCCTGACGCTGATGGCGCAGGATCTGGTTCCTGGCTGGATTCAATTCTATCTACTCTCTTGAAAAAACGATCCAGTGATGTCTGGGTAGTAGCTCTTTTTTTCTCGTCATAGATGACATGGTAGCACTGGATTGCATTCTGAGCAGCTGCTGCAACCTTCGTGTACCGTTCTACATTTGGGTCCTGTGCCTCAAGAACTAACAGTGCCTCCTCAGATAAAGAAAATCCCCTGCCATTTCCTGCATCGTGAATCCCTTCGGTTCTTCAGTTACTTCTACTTCCTCTTGTCTCTCTTTATCCTTTCACTGGATGAAGATCCAATTCCATCAGGTCTTCATTAGTAAGCTCCTTGTGTTGCACAGCAACAAGTTCAATGAAGTTGTCCTCTTGCAGATCTAGCTTCAGCTTCTTGCTGAGGGTCACTAAGTTGCTGACGACCCCTTTGGACTCCTCATCCACCTTCTCAAATCCACGAAAATCGTGAACAAACTGCAGGCAAAGGTTCTTTCAAACCCCGTTCATGGTGACAGCCGTAACCTCACGCCAAGCAAAGTCGATGTTTTTTATGGCCTTGTAAATCTTACAGTCCTTCCAAAATTATCACAGGGCTGTTCCTGCCCTTGCATTTACTGCTGTATTTGAAGCTCAGCTCAATACTGATGTTTTACAACGGTAGCCCTCAATTCCTCAAGGAGAGGGAAAATTATACTGAGGATCCCGTTTTCAAAGACAGGAAGACAGCACATTTCAGACATTTTCCATATACTAAGAAAGTTTTAAAACATGATTTGCACATAGTGATACAGAAAACTAATTTATCCAGAACAGCTAATTCCCAGATAATTCTGGATGAGAGGGGTCTTAATTTATGTGTGATACATAAATACCCACACAGGCATATGAGTGTGTGCATGTGTGTATGTGTGTGTGTGTTGGACAGAATAAAGCCCTATCCCACCAAAGATGATCCTGTACTAACCCCTGGAACCTGTGAATATGCTACTTCACAAGGGACTTTGCAGGTGTGATTAAGTTACAGACCTTCGGAAGGGGGGATTATCCTGGATTGTCTGGTGGGCTTGATAGAATCAAAACAGCTTTATAGGAGGGAGGCAGGAGGATCAGTAGGGGATGTGATGACAGAGGGAGGGCGTCGGACTGATGTGAGGGAAGAGGCCTAAGGGATGAGCTAAGGGATGCCGTTGGTCTCTAGGAGCTGGAAAATGCAAGGAAACAGATTCCCCCTGAAACCTCCAGAGGGAATGCAGCCCTGCTGACACCCTAATTTTAGGTTTCTGACTTCCAGAACTGTAAGAAAGAAACTGCAATTGTTTTAAGCCACAAAGTGTGAGTTAATTTGGTACAGCAGCTACAGGAAACAAATACATGTTTGTATATGTAGTTTCCAGTTGCCTCCTCCCTTTATCTAAAAAAGGTACCTTAAAAGCTCTGTTACTTCCATGCTTCACAGAATCACCTCTATAGAGAACAAACTAGTGGTTACCAGTGGGGAGAGGCAACTTAGGGCAGGGGAGTGGGAGCTACAAACTATTTTGGGTATAAGATAGGCTACAAGGATGTACTGTACAACACGGGGAACATAGCCAACATATGTAATAACCTGTAAATGGAGTGTAACCTTTAGAAACTGTATATTAAAAAAAATAGGATCTGAAGTCAAACAAAAAAATAAAGATGAGGAGACTGGGGCTTATTAAAAAAATAATTTTAGAAAGAGTTAATAAGATTCTTTGTGTTGACTACAGCACAAAAGAATGCTACTAAGTGGTGAATGATCTCGGGTAAGTTGCTTGCTACTCTGAGCCTCTATTTCCTGACAGAGTGAGAGACTTAAAGTAGATGATGTCTAAGGTCCATTCTAGTACCAAGATCCAGGAGCTGTACTGTAAAAAGAATATATGGTTTTGGGAGTAGCTGGACTTGGGCTGGAATCCTGACTTTGGACAGATCAACGTAGCATCTCTGGGATTCAGGTTCCTCATGTGCAAAAATGGGGAAACAACAGGTATCCCCATAGAGGTTGTGATGACTGTAGTACAAGGTAACTCCTAACACCAGGCCTGGCCCCCAGCAGGAGCTGAAGCAGTGTGAAGCCCCTCTCCCTCCGTCACCTCTCCTAGTTCTACAAGATCATCGCAGGATGCACGCGTTCATGCAATAATTCCCCGTCACCTGAACTGTAAACATGCTTTCTTTCTCCCGTGCCCCTGCTCTAGAGCAGAGATAACATGCCATCCACAGAGAGAAAGCTGTTCTCAACGGGGAGAGAGAGGTCATGTAGGGTACGAATAGAGATAGAGAAGAAAATATTTTAAGAAAGTATTTCTGTCCAACGGAGTCTACACTTAATTTAGAAAAATGTCGTAAAGCAAATAAACACCTCGGAGCCGGAAAGCTGATAACGACAGTAAAAATAATCAATTCAAATAAGATTTCAGTAATAACCTCTATTTTTAACATAGCTTCCATTTTTCAAAAAAATGTTTTGATCCGGAGATAAATGGCACCGTGATTTTACTGAGGAAGTATGAGATCAGTGAGAAATACATCCCTCTTAAAAAGACTTTTCCATGGAGACCCCGAGAGGAAATATTTGGAGCCCCTGTGCCGTAAATCAGTGACCCATGTAACAAAGGTCCCAAAATAGCAGGATTCCCATCACTCAAGTGGATCTTGGCCACAGACCCACTATGAAACTCTTTACCTGAACAGTCTTTAGTGCACACTTAAAAATGTTAGTCCTACCACCCTCCTAGAGATCTCAAGTGCTCTCTTCTTAAAGCCGACTCAAGAGCACTGTCCCCACAATGAACACATCCTAAGATTATTTTAAAGTATTAGCGGCAAAATAAAAATTGGAAAAATCCATTCTAAGGGAGGGGAAGCACAAATCGTAAAGACACACTAAGAAATACACAGCAGCGAAACAAAACAAAAACCTTCCCTGAACTAAAAAAAAAAAACAAAACTGGAAGTAGATTTCACCTTGAATAACTGGCAGTAAAGGGAATGAAAATGAAGCATCACCTAGAAACCACGATGCGTGAACGTGACCCCCGCCCTCCTGTGACTGAGACCTCAGAGCAGCTCCATTTGGCTGTGGGCCAGAGCTGCGTTGCAAAAGCTTCAAGCGCAATTTAAATGATTAAAAATAAAAACACTTTATACCACAGACATTGAAGTTTAAAAAGGTCTTTCTCAGTTCCTTGGAAGTATAGATGTAGAAAAAGGTGCAACTAGAAACTTTCCCCCATCCTGAGCAGCAAATCTCTTGGGAGTTGGGACATCGTATTCAATTCCCAATTCAATTTCTAACCACACAGCAATGGATTACTCCTACCTCCTGCAAGGCACGATGCTTGCAGTGACTTGATTAGGGACCAATCATTAGACTCCTTCTTATAAAAATTCAATTTGTGTAGAATGTTTCAGGCACACACCTATAGTGAGTAAGGCGCAATTTGGTTTTTCACATTTGTGTGTTCTTTTTTATCAGTGACTTGTTCTTTCACTGTGCTTTCTTTTCCATCTTGTACTCCTTAAACAACTATCTTGTCTCTTTTGACTCGTTCCACTGTCTCACGTTTCAGTAATGGTCTCCAGCAGATTCTCCTTTATGGCAGGATTGTGTCAGAGTGTGGATTGTAACTGTTGAGTGTGAGTTCATCCTCCGTGTACATTATTTATTTTTCTGTAGAAATCCCACGTGCCTTGGATGGTGGAGTGTTTTGCATTTGCTTCTTCATGGGTTTCAAGGACAACACTAGTTTGAGTGCAGATTGTATTATACATGCCAAAATGTAAAGCAATAAAGTCACCGCTTAGGAAGAGTTGACTTACAGTCAAACCTTTATTTAATGTGGATGCAGTTTCAGTTTAGGAAGGTGAAAGATTCGGGAGATGGATGATGGTGAGAGTTGCACAACAATGTGAATGTACTTAGTGCCACTGAACTGGACAGTTAACTATGATTAAAACAGTATGTTTTACATTACGTGACTTTTACTACTATAAAAAAATTTTTTTTTAAGTCTAAAGGAAAAATCTCTTATATTTAGTGTCTCAATTATTTTATTTTGAACAGGATACTTTAGTGTCTCAATTATTTTATTTTGAACAGGATACTATCTCCTAAAGACACAGTAGCCTGAAATCAGCTCAGTCAATTCTTGTTTGGCATGCATATAGAAGTTTCCTCCCTCAAATCAGTTAAAAAAAAAGGAAAATACAGAAATTTAACAATGCTCTAGGAGTAGGACATTCCTAGGAGTACAACTTTACCGTTTGAAGACTCGGATTTTAACAGCCTTTTAAAGGTCACTGGAAAGAGAAATACAGTACTCTCAAACAATTAAGAAATTTCTTAAAAATCTGGCTGTTTGAGTTTTCTACAAATGGGTTTTCATGGCTTGGACAAATTTTCTAGTCATATAGTCATATATGGATTCCAAAACTGCTGAATCCCAAACAGTTGAGGGGGAAATGAAGATGATCTGGTATCTAAACAGAAACGTATGCCCAAAGTATCACTTAAACATTCCCACTGTTTTCATTCACTGAGCACATACACACAGTAGATACTCAACCAATGCCTGAGGGTCCATCAAAAGCAGACCCCAAAGCTCTCTGAGTTGAATACTCCCTTAAGACGCATCACCTCCCACCTTTTTTTTTTCTTGATGTGCTACCGTATGCTTTTTAATGTCGATTAAAGCAAGTGTTGCTGTCCACTGGTAGACCCTAACTCTTTGAGGGGGGAGAACGTGACCAAGCCTAAGGAGATCCTCTTCGGGGAAAAACTGTGTCCCGTTGGGGCGCTGAGTGTACCAGCCACCATGCTGAGGGCTGTGCCGGTGTCTTCTCAAAGACAGTCCCCGCGGGCTTTCCAGCAGCCTGCTGGTGGGAAGTCCTCCTGCTGTCTAGCCTAAATCCCACAGGCTGCTGTTCCTGGGGACACTGAACCTCAAACCATTATGTGGGGCGATGTTGACCTGAACCTACACTTGGAAGACAACACAATTCATTTCTGCTTTAAAACTGCAAAAGTGTCTCTACACAACGACAGTTCATTACGAAGCGTAACAGCTGAGATACTTAACGGGGTCCATGTAAAGTGTATAACAGATGACCAACCATATGACAGTTGCTGTTAAATTAAGGACAGTGACATGAACATAAACATGAGAAGAATGCCCTCTTTTGTATTTTGTTTACATTTTTTACAGGTCTCACATTACCCGAGGCAATTCTATGAGATGTAGCCTATTTACAGATTTGCTAAGGGTAAAATGGAAGTAATATACAGACTTCCTTTATCCTCTGGAAAAGAAGTAATAAATTTCATGTTTGTAGACATATGAAGTGGCAGTTATTTATTTTAAGAGATTAATAATTCAACATACATACAGCACAATACAAAGGATTCATCATTGCTAGCTGGAAGTGGCAATTTGTTTTTTCATGTAGCCCACAACAGTCTAGAAGTAAACTATATTTTAACAGTCTAAAATGAAACAATGACTAATTCTGTTAATGATACAGTAAATTAACAGCAATTATAGAGTTGGCTGAATGCCCACAATCTCAGTGAGTGCTACATGACACACACGAGACGTCCTTTGAAAGTGGCAGAGTGTTCATAAATACCACAGAAGTTTCCAAACTTTGCGTGTGTACTGGGGGGGTAACTGGTTCCCTATGTTTGTACCATGAAATTAAAAAGTATGCCACGTGTATCCTAGAAAATGATAACTACAACTCCTAAGAATAATAAATGAGAAACAGCTAACAATGTGCCAGGTACCGTTCTAACTGATGTGTGTTGATTACATAATCAACCTGTGAGGTAGGTATTACTATTATTCTCATTTTACAGATAAAGAAACTGAGTCACAGCTTCGGAGGAATTCAAATGCTCATAGTTGAGGCAATTCCAAGAGAAAGTAAAGAAGTTACAAGGAGGAAGGAAATAGGAAACAGACGAAAACAAACCAAAACAACCACACACAAGAAAACAACCCACACCCCAAAGAGTTTTTTGAAAATAACAGAAGAAAACAGGAAGAGGATAAAGAAATTTACATGAATTCTAGATCTCAACAGTCTGACTTTAGACGGGAAAAGCTAATGACACACGGTTTCAATAGCTTTTTCGGATCAAGTTCTGGTAAAATGAGAATTCATGTAAAGTGCTTTTAGCAAACAGAAGAAAAGTGATGTTCACTATTATCGCGATGGCTCTTATTCTGCAAACTGACCTGTCATCTCTGTGAGATTACTGAAGGCAAGAAAAACCAAGACAGTCAACAAAAGATAAACAAAAAATGTTTTAATATGACTTGAAAATTGTCACTTAGATTTATCTAATTTTTGAATAATTTAAATCTCACCATTTAGAATATCCTAGTGAGTATTCTTCAAATATCTGTGGGGAACAGATGTAACGCAGGGGCCTGATGCTTGTGATACTGTACCAGGTAACTTACCTGGAAAGTAAAATATGACTGAGGTCTGTTTGGAAGGACGGGGGGGCTGGGTGTTCAGAGATAAAATAAGGAGCTGGTCTCTTCTGTAGTTTTGATCAGAGGAGCGCCATGATGACAGGGGATTGGAGAATTTGTAATAGGGTTGTTACAACAGCATTTCCTCTTAAACTAGCCCCGTGTGGAAAGAATCCTTTACAGTTGATGACACTGACTTATTCCTAAGTTCATAAAATGGCTTTTCTATGATCAACAGTGTGGAAGCTGTTTTTGGTATACTGTCTGAACAGCTGACCAAATCAAGAGAGAAATAGATATAGGTGACAGAAAAGAAGAGGGGGGAAGGGAGGAAAGGTGGGCAGCTTAGGCCACAATCTGAAGCAGGTCCTTAGGAAAGGAGGGACCAGGCACTGCAGGTAAAGAACCACCAGAAATGGCTGAAAAACCATTTCTGATCATGGCTTTCATCACCCCCTGGAGGCCTCCTGCTGAGACAAAGCCAGGAAAAGAAAGATGGTACATACCTCATAGCTCAAGTTTAACCATTCTTTTTTTTTAATTTTTAAAATTTTTTTAAATTGAACTATACTTGATTTACAATGTTGTGTTAATTTCTGTTGTACAGCAAAGTGATTCAGTTATACATACACATACATTCTTTTTTATATTCTTTTCCATGATGGTTTATCACAGGATACTGAATACAGTTCCCTGTGCTACACGGTAGGACCCTGTTGTTTATCCGTTCTATATATAATAGTTTGCACCTGCTAACCCCAACTTCCTGCGCCAACAGTTCTTACTCTGAGTGACCCCTGGGTTGAGGCACCCTCAGAAGGATGGATATTTGTTCCCCTCCTCACCCCCTCCCCCCTCAAAAAAAAAAAAAAGAATATCAAGAACTGCAGGGCTACCAGCAACATAGGTCTTCTGGCCTTCCTGGCAAGCATTCAAGAACTACTTGTAAGTTTTACTGAAGGAATATTTTGTATTATGAGGGATTCCTCACGTTTTATTTTTATCTAATGAAAACTACACGGGTTTGTTTCCTTTTAAAGCTTTCATGCCTGTTTTTCTTTGATGCAGGCAATCTCTCCCCTTCTCCTCTGTCCTGCTCCTGTTCTTCCCCGTCTACAGTCTAGTCTTTGCTACGATCTGTGATGCCTGACACTGTTCCCTTCACTCTGTAGTTCTACCTCCTGGGTTATCTTCTAGCTTCACACCTCAGGGCTTCTGAAGCCTGTTGCTCTGGGTTTGTCTTTTGCCCTCTGGTATTCTCTGTAAGATGACTTCCCTAAAAAAGCCAACACGTTTCATAGATAGGTTCATCTGTGTCACATTTTAGATTCCACATGTAAGCGATATCATATGGTATTTGACTTTCTCTGATTTATTTCATTCAGCATGATCATCTCTAGGTCCATCCATGTTGCTGCAAATGGCATTATTTCATTCTTTTTTTTTTATAGCTGAGTAATATTCCATTGTATATATGTACCACATCTTCTTTATCCATTCATCTGTTGAGGGACACTTAGGTTGTTTCCATGTTTTGGCTACTGTGAACAGTGCTGCTATGAACATTGGGGTGCATGTATCTTTTTGAATTATAGTTTTGTCTGGATATATGCCCAGGAGTGGGATTGCTGGATCATATGGTAATTCTATTTTTAGTTTTCACAGGCATAGAGAACAGACTGGTGGTTGCCAAGGGGGAGGGAATTGGGGGAGGGGTGAAGTGGGAGTTTGGGATTAGCAGATGCAAACTATTATATATAGAATGGATAAACAACAAGCTCCTACTGTATAGCACAGGGAACTATATTCAAAATCCTATGATAAACCATAATGGAAAAGAACACAAAAAAAGAATATATATATATATATATATATATATACATATGTATAACTGAATCACTTTGCTGCACAGCAGTAATTAACACAACATTGTAAATCAACTATACTTCAATAAAAAAATAAATTGTATCTTAATCTAAAAACACCCAACAGGTTAATTTTCCCTAAGGCCGTGTGGAAATCTATCTGCTAGAAGAGATAACAGCAACAAAAAGGAAGTCAAATAGCAATGATTCAGAATTGTGTGGGAAAAACACCCTCCCATTTTCTAATGTTCTATTCCAGCTCCCTGAATCTCCTATCCTTGGAAAAAATTCTGAAGTAGTATCTTAAATAAAAACTCGAGGGACTTCCCTGGTGGTCCAGCGGTTAAGACTCTGCGCTCCCAATGCAGGGGGCCAGGGTTCGATCCCTGGTCGGGGAACTAGATCCCGCAGGCATGCCGCAACTGAGAAGTCTGCATGGTGCAACTAAGACCTGGCGCAGCAAAATAAATATTTAAATAAATAAATATTTTTAAAACCCCAAAAACCCCTCGAGGCCCTTTCCCTATAATTTGCAACCTTCAACTCTGTACTGTAGAAAATTGGCTTCTGTGACACAACAAATATTACCTTTTAAAAGCAAACAACAGCACCGCATATACGTGGCTTTCTTATAAACAGTGCCAACTTCATTTAACAAAACTGATAGCTGTACGCATAGTTAAATAAAGCTTTTAGAAATGAATTTTGGTAGATGGGCTAAGAACGAATGTTTATCTACAAAGGGAACAAATTTATATAAGGTCCTTAAGGACAAGGATTTTATCTGATACTGATTTTTATCCTATATAGGGGCGTGTAGGATGTCAACATGTATTTATTCAGTAAGCAAATGAATTGAAAATATAGAATATTTACATTTGAAAAGGCCATACATACCATAATTAAAAATGACAACTGAGTGAGAACTTCTGATATGCCAACAGTTAGGTTTACAGAGCCTTGTATTAGGGGCGGGTATCACCTGACAGACGTGTAAAGTTGATAAAGGGAAATGTGTTGTTATTCAAATTTTGACTTAGGGCAAATTTCAAAGTCTTGTGATTAATATTTTCATCAGTAGAGACTGTAACAGTCTAAATATTAATTGTAGAGTTAGGATTCAGAATAAATCCTTCAAATTAGAAAACAGAACTGAAAGACAGTCCAGAAGTCTGACACATATTATTACATTGTGTCTACTTCAAATAAACAGTACGAAGAATTAAAAAATAGGAGATGTCTAGGTAAAAATGACTAACAAACTGCCTTTTTTTCCCCTTCATAACAAGATTCATATATTTTTGTCCTGACAATATTAGAATTTACTTTTCTTTAAAAGCCTATTTGAGTCAGGTTTTCATTATTTTTCTCCCTTTTTTAGTGATGTGTAGGTTAAAAGGCCAAAGCAACCGGCCTCCTGTTAGTAGTAAGCGCCAACATCTCATCACAGTAAGGTGGTTACATCGGCCTCGCTGACAAATTCTGAGGTTTCCAAAGACACATGTCATCAGAGGTCCCATGACTCCAACTGATGGATGGATTTACCTTCTAAGATGTGGTAAAACATTAAATTAAGACAATTTATTTCTCAGATAGGTACTTAAAATCTGTATTATACTTTATAGTCACATGGTGGGATATTTTTGGCCTGGTTAGGAGTAATTCTATTCCTCATTGAACATAAGAATCAATTCATGAAAGAGGTTAAAAAGAGAGGATACAAGAATACATTTAACATTTTATCCAAATTTCTAATTATTATCACATTTTCACTATCAAAATTTTTAAGTGAACTCTTCAGTTCTTTGCTATAATGCAGGAGGAGTATTTTCTCAAGCACTGTTGACTGTTATAATACACATTTACTTATTTTATACCTAGCTTAGTGGAGGAACAAGGTATTTTTGGTTAGAGATACTATGGTGTAAGATTCTACTGCTATAGTTATTTAGCTTTTCTTCCTCTAGAAACTGAGGAAGGTAAAAACGTATCTCCCCTTCAACAATTTGTCTTACAGATTTGGTCCATGGTGATAATGCAATTTCACGGAAGTAATCTCACAAACTGAAGTTTTATGTACTGCTTTAAGAAGATGCTTTCGAACATTTCTGTGAGCAAACTTAATGCAATTGCCCTGATTTTTATACAGGTACACCTTGGAAATACTGTGTGTTCAGTTCCAGACACCATAATAAAGCAAACATCACAACAGAGTGAGTCACATGAATTTTTTGGTTTCCCAGTGCACATAAAAGTTATGTTTACACTATACTGTAGTCTATTCAGTGTGCAATAGCATTATGTCTACAAAAACAAGGAACATACCTTAATTATAAATAATTTATTGCTAAAAAATGCTACCTATCATCTGAACTCCCAAAAGCATAGGTTCCTATAAGGTTTCTTTTTAATAAGAAAAAGGCCAACCTTCAGGCACACGGAAAGGTATTATTCTTATTCATAATAAGAGCAATGCAATTATAATTAAACATTCTTCCTTATCTATCAGATTGGTCAAGGTCAAATATTTGGTGGTACCACATTGCCTGGGTAAGGATGTAGGGAAAAGGCAGATGCACCTAAGTTGGGAGGAGAACCTTGGTACAACTTCTTTGGAGAGCAAGCTGGATAATACCTATTACAATTGAACATGCACACATCCTTTGTTCTAGCAATCTAGAAATTCTAGGAATTTGTCCTACAGCTATATTTACACAAGAAAGACAGCAAGTACAAAGATAGTCCGTGAAGCATTATTTGTGATGGCAAAATAGTGGAAATAACCTATATGTCCATTGTAGGGAACCTGTTATGTAGACTATGAACATTCCTTCAATGAAATAACGTATCATTATAATGGAGCTGATCTACATATATGAATAGGGGAGAATCTTGAAGATGATAAATGAAAAAAAGCAAATGCAGAAAAAAATGATGTCTTTGGGAGGGGAATGAATGCCAGGCAATGGGGAGGAAGACAGTTTTACTGCACACTTTTTGTGCTGTTTGAACTTTTTACGGTGTATGTGCATATCACCTATTTAACACTGTTTTTAAAAAATGAAATAGTCTGGTTAAAGACAAACCACTAAAGAAGAGGTGATGTTTTAAATTGAGAAAGAAGGAAGATAAGAAAAAGTGTGGAAATGAAGAAAATAACTGGAAATAATCCGAAATAAACACATTTCTTTATGTATTATTACCTTGTTGTAGAAACTATTGTTTTATATAATCTATAGAGACAGAGTTTAAAATAAGTTGGTAGCCAAGTAGACAGGAAACATAAATATACAGTACGTGTACAGGTTTATAACTTGGCAAATGCCAAAACAAAACCCCATATTTAACCTAATTCTCCACAGAAAGAAAGGCAAAAAGGATGTTCTCCATTAACTACATAAAAGAATGCAATGGGGTGATGGAAAGTATGGCTGTTGTCAATAAACTGAATAACTCTGTGTTTAGCAAGATCACAGCTCAGCACAGCTCAGCTACTTTAGGTGTGAAAAGTGTAGGACTGGAAATCAGGAAGCCAGGAGTTTGAATCCCGGCCCTGGCACTTATTAGCTATGTGATCCTAATCACATTATTTAATCTAAATTTTAGCTTCCCGTGATAATGAAACCTGCCTCTCAAAGTGAGAGGACCAAGTGGGATAATGAATGCAAAAGTACAGTATAACATTAGTATAAAATACAGTATGATGTCTAGTACCCCATGCTCCACGACCATCATAACGTCAACAGAATTGGAAACAAAGCCCCTAACTTGTCTCCGGAGACCTTCCTTGTCTCCATGCTTCCTGGGGTGCCTCTTACTCATGTCTATATATGGAGGGCCTGGAAAGTAGTAAGGGCTCAATGAATCTCTGCTTTATAAATTAGGCTTAAAGTAGACGTTTTAAAAAGCAACCAACTTCTAAGAATTTTTGGCAAGTTTCTCCTGATATACTGATACCATCAGAAGAATGTATCTGATTGCTTAGAATAGCTACACCCGTCTGAATAAATCAGTGTCACTGTCTGATTCTCAATCTATTTCACTCACAAGCTTCAACTTCTGACTTTGTTTCTTCTTATGCTCTGCAGGGTGAGACCTGCATAACACCTCCAAGGGCCAGCTGACCATAGCTTTCCCCTAACTCAGTGACAAGTCATAATTACATACTGACTTTTTGATCTTGACCAACTGGGAACTGAGAACATTCTTTTCTCCCTAATTTTCCTTGGACCTGCTTGAGCAAATCTCTGAGTGGCTGCTATCTCATCAAGAGATCTGGTTTCAACTCTAAGGAAAAAAAAAAATCAAGGAAATGTGATCATTTGCTATAATGGGGTGATATTTGGCTGGACGTCCTAAAGATTAACTCAGACCTCCCCACTCTACCCAAACTTGAACAAAATAACATTATCTATCTAACATTATCTATAGCGATCCAAACAAAAGTAACACGTTTACTTTTGTAAACTTTTAAAGTAGAGAATATTACAGTTTTTTTCTTACACATAGAATACCATTTCCCCATCCCATTTCTCAAGTGGATGTGATTTGTTTAAAAACTGACAGACATTTAATCAACCCGGGGTGTCTATTCCACGTCTTGATCTGGTCCCATCAGGGGCTCTTTCCTACAAGGTTGGAAAAATGTCAGATTCGAAGTTGCTTCTGGTGCAGAACGCAGAAGGCAACCCTCTTCACCACACCATTCCTTCAACATCGTCCTTCTGTCCTTGAACTTTCCATGGGCCATGGTGTTTCCGAGTTCCCAGTGCTGTTTTCTGGGACTACTGGGTCCCTATCTTTTGATGTTTGGGATCCTGAAAACTTCACCTTGAAGCGGCTCCCCCCTTTTCTTTTCAGAAAACCCATGAGGAGAGGGTGTCACTTGTCTAGATCTGTAACTTTTTCTTTGGAAAAATCTCTCCGATAAACGAGTCGCCATCTTTCCCTGGCCGTGACGGCAAGAGAACTCCTTGTTTTCCAAACATCCGAATGTCTCACTCCAGTTTCCTTTGTTCATTTAACCTCCCGGTAGAAGAACCACCTTTGTGAAGAGATGTAGACCTGCCCACTTCTCCCAGATATGCTGACAGTAATATCCACAAACACCGACTCCCATCTGGAAGGAGGGCACACTCCACAGAGAAGGAATTCCAGAGCGTGCAGGGACATAGCAAAACCCTTGTTCGAAGCCCCCATATCTACGGTCAGGCTCTGATGGGGGAGGATGGTAGATATCAGAGGGGCAGATCACACACCAGCTCCATCAGAGCTGGGCAAAGGTGTCGGTGGTTAAGTTGATCCAATCTGAAGAGATTACGTTGGCTTGGGTAATAAGCATTTCAGAGGAGACAGTGGAAAACCAAAAGTCGTTCTCCAAAGTTTGTAACTGCATCAGATTCTGGAAAGCTAGGGAGAAAGGAATCCACCCAAAATGTGACTAAACTGAACTTCCTGTCAGCCTAATGGCTGATTTCCTATTAGCTTATGGGCATATTTGGTTTAGAACAAATAAAGTTGGTATTCCTTGCCCTCAAAACAAACAAAATCCAATCCTACTTTCAGTAACTCTTATACTGGTGGTAGCTGGGGCAGTTGCTGCAGCACACAGATGGATACAATGTACCTTGTTTTAAAAGCAGGAAGACAATGACCACTGTTTTGCTCTATTTTTATTCACCACATTGATTCTGAAACTTCTCACAACATTATAGTATAGCATTTTAAAAAGGTTTATGAAAAAGGAGAACGAACTAAAAAGACAAATTACTGACTCATGAAATGTAAGCAATATCCCAGTCATGATACTGAGGATATAAGGCTGTTTCGGCACTAAGTATGAAATTGACCTGTGAAATGCGAAATGATTTCTTTTACTTTTTAAATTCAAAGACTATTCTAATATGTCAATTATCCCCCCATTAATTAATAGATTCAACAAAATCCCATCAGGATTTTTTGTGGCAATTGAGAAGTTTATTCCAAAATTTCTAGGCAAATGCAAAAGACTTGGGTAGCTAAAATAATCCTGAAAAATAAAAACAAAGTTAAGAGGACATATACTACCTGATTTGAAGACTTAGCGCAAAGCGACAGTCATCAGAACAGTGGGTGTTGGTTTAAGAATAGACTAGAGATCAGCCAACTTGCTTTATAAAGGGCTAGATAATAAATATTTTAGTCTTTGAGGCCATATAGTCTCGTTCACAACTCCTCAACCCTGGTGCTGGAGCGTGAAAACAGCCCCAGACCACATGTAAACGAACAGGCATGGCTATGTTCCAGTGAAGCTTTATTTACAAAAGCAGGCAGTGAGCTGGCTTTGGCCCATAGGCTATAGTTTGCTGACTCCTGGAATAGACTAAGACAACAGATCAGAACATCCAGAAACAGTCCCATACTTCAAAGGCTAGTTTTTGACAGAGGGGCTAAATAATTCAATGGGGGTGATGGGGGTAAAGAATGTTTTTTTGACAAGCAGTGCTGGAACAACTAGATAACTGTATGGGACAAAAGGAAACCTTGACCCCCTACCTCAAATTTTGCACACAAATTTATTTGAAATGGCTCATACATTTAAATGTAAAAGCAAAAATTATGATACTGTAAAAAAAATTGGAAAATAGATGAGTGGGAGGGGGATCTACTATCTACAATGTACAAGGACCGTAATTTCTTGAAAAAAAGGACACTTTAACAATAAAATGGCAAAAAGCTGTAATGTCAGAATAAAAGGCAGGCCTTTAAATTGAAAAAAAAAAAAGAAAAAAAAGAAAAAATATTGGAGAATACCTTTGCTTCCTTGGGAGTAGTCAAAGGTTTCTCAGAATGCATAAAGCACTAACCATAAAATAAAAAATTTGATAGAGTACATAAAAAACAAAAACCTCTGCCCACCAAAAGATATTTCAAAAATGAAGAGGCAAGTCCCACACTGGGAAAAAATATTTGTACTACATAAATCTGACAAAGAATTTTTATTTAAAATATATAAAGAGTGCCAACAAATCAATGTAAAGAGACAAACAACAATAAAAATGGATAGCGAGCTTGAACAGACATTTCAAATAAGATATATAAATGGTGTATAGCACATGAAAAGATGTATCCTCTTTTAGGAAAAAGAATGCTATGTTTCAGGTGTACGCGGTGTAGGTGTCAGGGTTAGGGAGAAGCTTGACTTTGCTTTATTATCTTGTTTGGACTTAAGTGGGGTTTAATGAGGTGTTTACGGGTGCCGAGTTGACAATGGTAAGCGGTGATGGGTCTGAAAAGTGCCAGCCTGGTTAGGCTGAACTGTGTTGTGCAGAATTCCCTTCCATACATGTGTCTGGTTAGGTGGGCACCAAGAGGCATTGTGCGCAAGAGTTGGTGGTTGGAAAGAAGGGAGCAGAGAGATGGTTTCCATGTGTGGAAGGCTGGTGGCAGGGCATCAGGGTGCTCATAGGTGTTGCTGTTTCTCTGTAGGCTCATCTCACTGGCGCAGGGCTCCACCCTCCCCGGGAAACTCCTTCAGCTCCTCTGACCCCTGGCCCGGCGGCGTGTTTATTTACCTCGATGGCGCCGGGAGCCACCTTCTTCAGAAGAACTCCTGTATCATCACAACCGCAGGTGCTGAGAGACTGACATGAGTTCCCGACAGCTCTCGTGGGTTTTAGCTCATGTTCCCGGGTTCTAGCTTGCCCTGCAGACTTCAAGCTCTAGCATCAGACAACAGCCTCCCAGAGGCAATTTAACCAGAACCTACTGTTGTGTGGGGTCCTACAGCTACATATATATCTCCTTACACAATTGCATGTAGACTCTCCTATGAGTACAGTCTTCCCTCGGTAGCCACAGGGCATGGGTTCCAGTAACTCCCGGAGGACATGGCAATCCGAGGATGTTCAAGCCCCTCCTAGCTGGTCCTCCCTATCCCTGGGTTCTGCATCTGTGGGTTCAACTGACTGCAGATCCTGGAGTATTTCCGTGGATGTGGAGGACCAGCTGTACCACTGCTCTGACTGAACCCTGCTTGATACAGAATCACTGCACGAACCTGCTTCCTGAAATCGCCACAGTTTCCTGAGGAAGGCTTCCTCCACTGTTCCTCACCCCAGTTATGTCCTCCAAAGTCCCCTGGAGAACCAACCCGAGAGTCTCTGATGCCTCGGGTGCCTAAAGGAGCCAAAGAAAAAGTCAATGATGGGCTTGGTGCTGCTGTTAAGAGACAGGATCATCTGGTCCTTCTGAGATAATATAAGAGCAGATTGGAATCATTCGGAATCCAGCACAGCCAAAGGGCAGGCCGAAGAGAAGAAAGATCAGCCTTGTGAGTGGAATGACCACGTGGCGCCCGGTCACCACATCTGCTGGGGGCTACACAGGACCCCGACCAGCAGGGCCAAGCTGGACCTGGAGAGAGCCACCAGTACAACCATCAGCCATGCGGCAGTGACGAAATCAAACACCGGACACCAAACCTGGTCAGAACCCCGAAACAGGAAGCCCCAGCAGTTCCCCCCAGAACACTCAGCAGGGACGGGGCCCAGAGCAGGGCACACACGACAGCTGGCATGTCTCTCGGGCAGTGGCAGTGGTACCAGACGGGCCACGAGACCGACAGGCAGTGCTCAGCGCTAATGGTCCTGAGGATGCTCAGGCCTGTGGCGACACCGTGGTGAAAAGGCTGAGGACAGAGATGAGGGAGAAGGGAAGGAGTAAGGAGTCCCTCCAGGGAACGGATAATTTGGCAGCAGAGGAAGAGGAAGTTGGTCCCTGGCAGGTTGAGGATGGAGATGGAGGAGTTCCAGAGCCAGAGCAGAGCCCAGCTTCCTGCCAGCTCAACTGGGCAACGCTGAAGACCAGCCAGCCCAGGGTCAGGGTCTCCACGTAGAAAAGTAGTTAGTCAGTTCATGCATCTATCTATCCATCCATCATCTATCTATCTATGCATCTATCCATCCATCCATCCATTTATGTATGTATCTATCCATCTATCCATCTCTCTCTCTCTAGATCTCCCTACCTATTTGAATAAATTTGACACGCAACGTTGTATAAGTTTAAGGTGTAAAATGTGTTACTTTGATAAATTTGTATACTGTAACATGATTGCCGATGTAGTGATATTTATCAATTGTATAATTATAATACAATATTTGGTCTATATTCATTATACTGTGCATCTCTATGGCTTATTTACTACTCGTTACAAGTTTGTACCTTTAAACACCATTACTCTTACCCTGCCGCCCAGCCCCATCCTCTCTGGTAACCACCGTTTTACTGTTTTTTACACATTTAATTTTTTTAGATTCCACATATAAGTGCTATCATTCAGTACTTGTCTTTCTCTATCTCACTTAGCATAATGTTCTCAAGGTCCACCCATGTTGTCACAAATGGGAGGATATTTTCTTTTCTCACAGCTGAATAATATTCTGTTGTGTATATGTATCACATCTTTTCTATCCATTCATCCATTGATGGGCATTTGGGTTGTTTCTGTATCCTGGCTATTGTCAATAATGCTGTGATAAAAATGAGGGTGCATATATCGCGTTGAATTCCTGTTTTGATTTCTTTTGGGTGTATACTTAGAAGTGGAATTGCTGGATTATATGGTAAATAAATCCATTTTTAATCTTTTTGAGGAACCTCCATAGTGGGTGGACCTATCTGCATTCCCAACAGATAGGGACCCCTTTTCACCACATCCTCACCAGGACCTGTTGTCTCTTATCTTTTTTGATTACATCCTTTCTAACAGGTGTGAGGTGATAGTTCATTGTGGTTTTGACTTGCATCTCCCTGACGATGGGTGATGTTGAGCATCTTTTCACGTGCCTGTTGGCCATCTGTGTATCTTCTTTGGAGAAATGTCTATTTAGTTCTTCTGCCCATTTGTCAATCGGTTTTTTGTTGTTGTTGCTGTTGTTATTGAATTGACTGACTTCTTTATATATTTTGGACATTAACCTCTTACCAATATGTGCTTTGCAGAAATATTCTTTCATTTGGTAGGCTGTCTTTTCATTTTGTTACTTGTCTGTTTTGCTGTGCTGAAGCTTGTGGGTTTGGTGTGGCCCTATTTGTTGATTTTTGTTGTTGTTTGTGCTTTTGGTGTTGTGCCTCCCAAATTACTGCCAAGACCAGTAAGGATGAGCTTCTTCCCTATGTTTTCTTCTACAAGTTTTAGGGTATCAGGTCTTATGTTTAAGTCTTTGATCCATTTTGAGTTGATTTTTCTGAGTGGTGTGAGACAGGGGTCTAATTTCATTGTTCTGTGTGTGTTTCTAGTTTTCCCAGCACCATTAGTTGAAGAGGCTATCCTTTCCCCATTGAGCATTCTTGGATCCCTTGTTGAAATATTAGTTGACCATACAGTTCTGGGATGTCTATTCTGTCCCACTGGTAGATGTGCTTATTTTTGTACCAGTACCTGTTTTTATTACTATGGCTTTGTAGTATAGTTTGAAATCCAGGAGCAGATATCTCCAGATTTTGTTCTTTTTTGGCTATTCAGGATCTTTCATGGTTCTGCCCCAATTTTAGGATTGTTTCTTCTATTTCTGTGAAGAATGCCTTTGACATTTTGATGGGGGCTGCACTGAATCTCTAGATGGCTTTGGGTAGTATGGCCATTTTATCAATATTAATTCTTCTGATCCACGAACATGAGATGTCTTTCCGTTTGTGTCTTCACTTTCTTTCAGCAAAATTTTATAGTTTTCATTGTACTGATCTTTCACTTCCTTGGATAAATTCATTCCTAAGTATTTCATTGTTTTTGATGCTATTGTGAATGGGATGGTTTTCTTTATTTCTTTTTCAGATGCTTCATCATTAGTGTAAAGGAATGCAATTGATATCTGTATGTTGATTTTGTATCCTGCCACTTTACTGAAATCATTGATTAATTGCAACAATTTTTTGACGAATTCTCTGGGATTTTCTCTATACAGGATCATATCATCAGCAAATAATAACAATTTTACCTCTTCCATTCTGATCTGGATGCCTTTTATTCCTTTGTGTTGCTAACTGCTCTGGCTACGACTTCTCGGACTATATCGAATAGGAGCGGTGAGAGTGGGCATCCTTGCCTTGCTCATGAGTTTAGAGGAAACGCTTTCAATTTCTCTCCAATGGGTATCATGTTAGCTGTGGGTCTGTCGTATATGGCCTTTATTATGTTGAGGTATGTTCCCCTTTTATACCCAGGAAATGACTACTCCTTTAGCTTAGGGCTAGCAAAATCCAGAAATCAGTATTTACTGTTCCACACAGACTTAATACTGCAGAGTCTGCTAATTAGGAACTCATTGGTGAAGAGCCCCAGGTGCCTTTGGCAAAACTGCAAGGGACTCAGAATCTCTTCGTAGCGTTCTTCCCTCCCTGGATCACCTCTTTCATCTCCCTCCCAAAAACCTGTTTTAGAGAATGATCTAATATAGTGAATTTATACCAGAGTGTAAAATCCAAGAACAAGTGTGCCTTCTTCCAGGATTTAAGTAATTTAAATTTTCACTGTACCTGGGGAATGAAAGGTTCGGTTGAGAACTGGGTCTGAACTCCAGTTCCGCTACCTACTTCTTATGTGACCTGTGTGCCACGTGACCTCCACGGGCCTCAGTTTTCTGACCTATGAAGTGTGTGTGGGAGGGTAAATGCTGTCTCTACGGCAAAGTTGTATGGATTAAATTAATTCAACACATTTTTATGGTAGGCCTACTGGATCGCCAGGCATTGTTCTAGGCGCTGGGAATTCAGAAGTGACATAAACATAGACAAGTGCCTGGGCTTGTGGAGCTTACATGCTAACTAGAGAAAGGGAAGTATCACCAACTCATAAACAGAGAAACACAGGATGCCACGAGGGAGAAGTGCTATGGAGAAAAGCCACGTTTGCAGGTGGGGTAGGGGGAGTTCAGGAGCATAAGGTGGTCGGGGGTAGTCACATGAGACCTTCCCTGGAAGGTGACACTGAGCAGATTCCTGCAGGGAGGAAGGGAGTGTGTCATGTGAACTTCTGGGGGAAGACAATGCAGGCAGAAGGAAGAGCACATGTCAAGGCTCCAGGGAAGGAGCCTGCTTACAGTATCTGAACCAAGAGTGACAGCTGGCGATTTCAGCGTGATTCTGTAAGGCCTTGCGTGCTTTTACTTAGTGAGGTGAGAATCATGGAGAGTTTTTAGGCCAAGAATGGACATACTCTGATTCACACTATGAATGGATCATTTGATGCAGGGGTATACACTGCAGGAGGGATAAGGCAGAAGCAGGGAGATCAGATAGGAGACTCCACGATAATCCAGGGGAGGGAAGCAGCTGGTGGAGGCTGGGGCCAGAGTGTTACTACTAGAAAGAGTATTACTAAATGGTTAGATCTGGGTTTATTCTGAATATTTATTATGAGCTGGTGAGATGGGATCTGGCTAGGCTGTGTGAGAGTCAAGAGTTTAAGCTTTAGCAACTAGAGAAATGGAGTTCCCATACATTGAGGTGGGGAGCGCTGAGGGACCTGGATTGGCAGGAGTCGGGTGGGTTGTGTCATCAACAGTTTGGTTTGGGACCTGACCGCTGGGTGTTCAACTGGACGTGTCAAATAGGCAAGCCAATCCGTGTGAAAGCTCCTGATCCATGGCCAGGCTTTATATGAACGCATGAACGCAGGTTAAAGACAAGTAAATTCATGTCACTCCATGACAACTGTGTGCTCTCTCTCCAAGACCAGAGTGAATGAGCAGGCAGTTGGGTTACACGTGTAAACCACTGTTCTCTCTGAAAATGCTGGGGGACACTGTCAGCTTTCTTCTTTGAGAAGCGGCAGAAGCAGCAACAACAACAAAAGCAAGTGAATAATAATAACCTAGTTAGAATAAAATTATGGAAATCCCTGATGAACTTGAGTTTCAGATCTCTCTCTGGCTTTCAAATGCTGGGTGTCGTTGCTTCTTGTATAACTAGTTAGCTACTTTATTCACAATTAGCCTCGACCTATCAATTTAAGAAAATGAAAATTTTTAAAATCTAATGGACCTAAATTATCTATTTCATTGTGTGAAAGCAATGAATACCTTTCCTATTAACTGACTTTTCATTAGTAAGCAAACCACAGTTAATTTCATAAAAAACAAAACCAAACCATAAAACATACAATACACTCTGAAGTGATCTCTAAGTTAAGATTTATTTTAAAATGTATTTGATGCAATTTGTAATGGAAGAACACGCTACATTAAAAAGCTTTTAGAGACTACTAATACTAACGAGCTTTTTTCCTCAAACAAATATGTATGCCTGTAGTTTTTCTGTTTACTTTTTTAAAACATCCTAGGCACAAATTTTATCATTCCTTTTTGGAAAATACCTACTGGCAGATACTGTCCTGCCATCACCACGAAAACAATGCTCTCCAGTAACAGATATGAGCATCAATATAGTGCATCTCACTGGGGCGTAGGTGGGCCGAGATACTAAAAGTAAATAAACAACAAGCACGTTTGATCCTTCTACCGACCCACTCTTAGGTCTACGTAGAAGGTCCACTTATTTATTTATTTTATAAAATATCCAGATCCACAGGGAGACAGAAAAAGCCAATTAGGAATAGCCTATGTCTATGTATTTCCAGCACAAAAACACAGCTCTGACCTCTTACCTAACAAGACCCCTTATCCTTAGGATGTATGTCATCAGAATCTCTAAGATACGAAACACCAGACACATGTGTCACAATCTTTTCAAAGGGTTTTTAGCAGAAAAAAAATACTATAGGAATAAAACATATTCCATTATTTTGCTTCTGAATTTTTCAAGTACACATGAAAATATTTACACATTAGACTATTTAAAAAGTGCTGGTTTTGAGCACAGGAGTAATTATCTATGATATGAGTGTGCAAATGTAATCCCCAATAAGATATAAAACAACTCCTACTTTACAAGTAAATAGACATCTGAATTATAACATTAAAATGTACGTCTACACTGAAAAAGAAATACAGTATTAAAAGACTTTGGGACATACCAGTGATTTATGATGCTTTTCTTTTTTTTTTTTGATCAAAAATATTTTAAATATTTGAGTATGGTTAAAGGCTCCACAGACAAGGTTATGGGAGTATTATGCTTTTCTTTCTGGCCATATATATACTATTCCTGGATAAAGTTTCACTAAACAGACATTTTCTCAGAGAAATGACATCATTGGTGGTTAAGTTTTCAACTAAAGACTTGGCATCAGAGACAACTACCAGTATCATACAGACAGACATACCATGCATTTGGTAAAAGAGGCATAAACATATTGATTAGATAAAAAAATCAGTGGACTAAAAATTGTACTGAGATACAGCATTTGACAGTACAACTGGTGCTTGACTGATTTAAAACTAGTATACTAAGTGTAATGAACATTTACATACTGCATGAAAAATGTGTTTTGCTTGCCTTGTTAGAAGTTAGGTGACCTCTGGAAGGAATTATTGGAATGGTTCCTCTGAAAGTGTGAGAAGTTAGGTGCTGGAGTGTGGGATACTCAAAGAGTCCCTGTGGCAAGAAGACACATCCAAGCCACTCCACCGCCCTTTAAGTGACAGATTTGAGCACGACAGTAGTTAAAAGTTCTCAGTAAGGATTCCCAGTCTGAGAGTTTGGGAGAAGGGATCTCATGGATTCACTGGCAAAACAGACTCATTTTATGGTAGATATCTGATAACGATCAGATGGCGAATCAGGTTGATTTGTGAACCTCTGCTCTCATCAACGATTCTCTCTGACACCTACAGCTACCCTGGTTCATTCTTCAGAGCACTGGAAAATGCTGCATGAATCGAAGTGTGTGCCTAAGATTACTGGAAAAAGAGCAAAGGATGAAGGCAATAGAGAAATAAACAAGACTTAATCACAGATATGGACTATTTAGAGTAACAGGAGACTAGAAAGGATGGGCATGGTACTTCCAAATTATTAGTAAGTCTTTGTTTTAGTGAACAGCTTTCAAGACACTGGCAAACTTTTCCCTTTAGAGTAACACCTCTGTTTACAAAATCCGATTTCCCAAACTGACAAATTATGTGGTGGTAATTTGCTTTGAAAACGTCCCACGGGTTTCTAATAAATGTGCATTTAAATGATAATTTGATTACCAAAGTTTGATTTTTCTCTGTCCTAATAGATTGTCTAATCAAATTTATCCACTGGAGGGACTTAGTTTTTAGTTTTTTTCTGGCAGTATTCTTGACAGGTTCTAATTCAGCTTTTTTCTTTGAACACTCCCAGGAAAGGGAAGCCTGGTCTCAGAGGCAAAGCTATTCAAACGCAGACTGTCCGGGGATGGGTCAGATTTTCCTCACGTGGAATCGAAATCTGCTTCCCTGTAACTGACACCCTTCTGCTTCTATTTTTGTCCCATCCAGCCATCGAGGAGCAAGTTTAACCCCCACACAGTTTCTGAAACATCAGAGAACAGCTATCACATTCCTCCTGGGTCCTATTTTTCCTAGTAAACATCTCCAGGGTAACTATGTATAATTCAGTGGAAAGCACATGGTCCCTGGAGGCCAAGTTCAGTAGACTCCTGGCTGTATATTATTAGAAAACCTCTCCAAACCTCATCTAAGTCCCCTCCTCTGTGAAAGGGAACATCCCAGCCTTACTAGGGTGTTTCGGAGGAGAGATGGGTTCACATAGCGGACGCCCACTCCAGTGAAGAAACTCAAGAATGCTAATAGCTCTTTCCCTCTCCAGCTTATTCCTGTTTGTCCTTCTGAAAATGAAGAGCTCAGAAGGGCATGAGGCACCTCTGATACCATCCGATGGGTTCAGAGTTCCAGAGATTGTTCTCCTAAAAATATCTCCTTAAGGCTTCAAGAATTTCAAGTTCCCACAGAATTGTACTCAGTCAGAAGGCCACACATTTTATTTATATGACAATAAAATAAGTCTCTCTTTCCTATCTTGTATCATGATTTCTTTCTGAACTTTCAATGAAATAAATACTATACCTTGAGCCGTTTACATTCCATCTTGATAGTTTTGGCCGATCCTTCGAGACCATCAAGGAGGCCTTTTCAGAAACGGAATTATTTTATCTAACCTATTAATCCGTTTTCCCTCCTGGGTGTGTTTCATCTCCACATTTCTGTCATGCAGAAGCTGGATAAGCCCACGCATTCTGTGATATGTATGTTTCATAGAACAGACCACACCAGGCTTGTAAGCAGCACAACTGCCTGATCTGAGTTTTCCCTCCTCCTCACCACCTGTGCTTCCGTTACTGATGGGGCTGCAGAGGAAGGTCCTCACGTCACCGGCAGTGCGACAGGTAAAACCGGATGACTTATTGGCTGGTCCAAAGTAGAAGGGGAGACATAAGGTACCCACCCAGCAGAAGGAGAAAATAAAGATCAGTTATACTGGGGCTTCATCACTAAAAACCGACCAAATGCAGCCCTGGGTGTTCCCAGTGCCACCAGCTCTGTCATCTTGGATAAAATGTACTGTGTAATGTAGTGAGGGACACGGGCTTTGGGGCCAGACTTCCTGGATTCAATCCTGATATCATTCGGATTATGCTGGGGAGTTACTTAGCTTCTCTGTGCATGGGTTTCCTCTTTGGTAAAATGATAGTTATTACTTTTTGCTTTGATACCAAAACAAGATCCAAACTGCAATGGAAAGGAAGGAAGAAAGGAAAAGAGAGGAAAATAAAAGAGGAGAGGTAGAAGCCAGGGAGGGGGATCACAGGAAGGTGAAGGTCTAGTCTGAGGCTTGCTTTTTAAATTGTTCACTCCAACCGACAACTCAAATAGGTTTTAGTTCTCTCTACATTGAGAAGTTAAGCCAGGTGAAGTAAGAATTCTGCTTGGTGCCCAGCAGACAGAGTCAATGTCCTCTGGGTCTTTTCCTTTCCAAAGGGGAGAATGACTGCTATATTTAGAACAGATAACCAACAAGGCCCTACTTTATAGCACACGGAACTCTGCTCAATATTCTCTAATAACCTAAATGGGAAAAGAATTTGAAGAAGAATAGATACATGCATATGTATAACTGAATCACTTTGCTGTACATCTGAAACTAACACAACATTGTTAATCAAAAATGCTCCAATATAAATTAAAAAGTAAAAAAAAAGAATGAATTTAAAGTCGTCAAATGACCGACTTGCAGGCAGTAGAAAGTTATGTGAAGAATTCTTAAAGGATATAATCTTGTCTTAAGTAAGTGAAAGTTCGCCCATGTTCTGATGACGCTGCTCTTATACTTCCTTCATTTATGTATGGCTTTTCATTAATCCATCATTTTTATTAATGGACTATTATAAATTCTTCTTTATTGCATTTCCCTGACATGATTGCTCAGTCTCTGTGGGTCACACTCTCCACTCTAGCGCATGTGGAATTCACATGGGCAGCTGAGCCCTGGAGGCGTCGAACTCGAAGCTGGCAGCTGGCTCCTGAAGCCTGGCCATGGTGGGCTCCGTCACCCCAGGTCAGGTCTGGTTCCCCTGGCTCTACGGCTGCCACCAGCCCACCCTCTGCCCCTGCTTCCACCCGTAACATGCTGTCTTATGTTACACTCAAGCATGTACCACAGAAAGGCGACATGAGGAAGGATGAAAAAAGCAACGAAGTATGCGTAAAGGGCTGGGGTGAGGGAATAAACAATTTTTCACATTCTGTTTCCATTTACATACAATCAGCCCTGGGAAGTTGCCTATGCTAAGAGAACAGACATGCATTCCTAGGTATATACACTGAAGAAGACGTTTATATATACACACACACACACACACACACACACACACACACACACACACATATATATGCAACAATACATATTGCTAAAAATGGATAAATACTTCATACTGACCTTGGGGGGTTTAAATGGATAGTCTGGTGAAAAGGTAATGTCAAGAAAGAACACCCCTCCTTCATAGACAGATCCTGGGGGTCCCAATATAGTTGACCTCCATTCGTAAATGTTGTCTCCTTTGGGTCCAGCACTGAAATAAGACATACAAATGAAATGTGCTTAGAGATTATAATAAAGCTTGGAATTTAAAAAATATCTATTTATGGTAACAATAAATTGAGCCATTCCATAAAAACACACCGAAGTTAATAGATTAATTCTACATAGTCACTTGTCAATATCATCAGTATTCTATAAATGAAATATGTTGGAATTACTAAGTAAAATATGTTGGTATTACTAAATAAAACAGAACCAAGCAGATTCTGTTTTGCCATTCATAACCCTAAACTTATGAAACTAAAGATTCCAAGGACCGTAGACCAGAGGTAGAAGCACAAATGTTTAATAAAGCATAAAATTATTTCTGAGATCCTGAAAAGGGTGATATAGCGTCAAAAAGATAAATTTTCAAAGCTACAAGGGACACTAGAGAAAAAAAATACTCTAATCCTTTGTTAACTAAGAACACAAAAGAGGTTCATGGAGATCACAGTAAATGTTCATCATTCATAAGACTCAGCTCAAGTATCATTCCCATCTGAATCTTCTTTTGTCTCTCCACCCAAAGATTCCTGGCCAACGCCCACACCCTCCAACTAGTGTGGTCTGTAAAAGGTAAGATGCCTCCTTTTGTTTTGTACCTGTGTTGTGTAACTGTCTGCTTTTTCCATCCCTCCCTGGAAGTTCTTTGAGGAACAGACTTTGCCTTGTCCTCAGTGCCTAGTAAGTAAATGTTTATTGGATGATGATGATGTTGGGTTAACAGTGAAGCGAGGGAAGCCATGTGGCTACTAGCAGCAAACATACATCCCCCAGCTGCAGAGAGACGCACCGAGGAAAATAAGGCCCACACAAGTCAACTAAACTGTGTTAATCCTCCCAGGGTAACAG
The DNA here is from genome assembly GCF_949987535.1 of Balaenoptera acutorostrata. Lineage (NCBI taxonomy): Eukaryota > Metazoa > Chordata > Mammalia > Artiodactyla > Balaenopteridae > Balaenoptera > Balaenoptera acutorostrata. The sequence continues at coordinate 4,235,494 of NC_080067.1, forward strand.
AAGGCAAAGCGAGATTACAGTTTAGCTCCAGCGTTCCTCTTGCCCCGTCAAGCTAATATGTACATCTAACAGCCAGAAATTCCCCTCGCACCCTGTAGCAAAGTGGGAAACCCTGTTAAAGTGCTTGGGAAGATTTTATTGCCAACAAAGATTTGTCTTCTTTCTTATTTTGAAATTAGTTCATATCTACAAAATATTCATTGTTGAGCAGTATATCAAAAAAGCATGCATCTTGTCTATGACAAAGGAGGAAAAATATATAATAGGGAAAAGACAGCCTCTTCAATAAATGGTGCTGGGAAAACTGGACAGCTACATGTAAAAGAATCAAACTGGACTACTTTCTCACACCATATACATGATTAAACTCACAATGGATTAAAGACTTAAATGTAAGATCTAAAACCATAAAAATCCTAGAAGAACACAAAGGCAGTACACTCTTTGACATCTAAGATTGACATCTTAGCAATATTTTTTTGTATATGTCTCCTCAGGCTAGGGAAACAAAAGCAAAAATTAACAAATGGGACTACATCAAACTAAAAAGCCTTTGCACAGTGAAGGAAACTATCATCAAAATGAAAAGGCAGCCTACTGAATTGGAGAAGATATTTGTAAATGATACATTCGATAAGGGGTTAATATCCAAGGTATACAAAGAACCCATACAACTCAACATCAAAAAACATACAATCTATTAAAAAGTGGGCAGAGGACCTGAATAGATATTTCTCCAAAGAAGACATACAGATGGCCAACAAGCACATGAAAAGATGTTCAACATCACTAATCATGAAATGCAAATCAAAACCACAATGATGGGGCTTCCCTGGTGGCGCAGTGGTTGAGAATCTGCCTGCCAATGCAGGGGACACGGGTTCGAGCCCTGGTCTGGGAAGATCTCACATGCCGCGGAGCGGCTGGGCCCGTGAGCCACAACTACTGAGCCTGCGCGTCTGGAGCCTGTGCTCCGCAACAAGAGAGGCTGCGATAGTGAGAGGCCTGCGCACCGCGATGAAGAGTGGCCCCCACTTGCTGCAACTAGAGAAAGCCCTCGCACAGAAATGAAGACCCAACACAGCCAAAAATAAATAAATAAATAAATAAATAAATAAATAAATAAATAAATAAAAAAAAAAACCACAATGAGATATCACCTCACACCTGTCAGAATGGCTATCATCGAAAAGACAACAATTAACAAGTGTTGACGAGGATGTGAACAAAAGGGGAACCCTTGTGTACTGTTGGTGGGAATGTAAATTGGTATAGCCACTATGGAAAACAGCATGCAGATTCCTCAAAAAAGTAAAAATAGAACTACCATACAATCCAGTAATTCCGCTTCTGGGTATTTATCTGAAGAAATTAAAACAGTAATTTGAAAAGTTAACTGAAAAGATATATGCATCCCAGAGTTCACTGCGGCATTAGTTACACTAGCCAAGATACAAAAAGCAACCTAAGTACCATCGATAGATGAATGGATGACAAAGATGTGGTACATATATATACACACAATGGAATATTACTGAGCCATAAAAAGTATGAAATCTTGCCATTTGGGACAACATGGATGGACCTTGAGGGTATTATGCTAAGTGAAATAAGTCAGACAGAGAAAGACAAATACCACATCATTTCACTTACATGTGGAATCTAAACAACAAAACAAAAGAATACATGTAAGAAAACAGAACAGACTCACAGATACAGAGAACAAACAGGTGGTTGCCAGAGGGGAGGAGGGGGTTGGTGGATGAGAGAAACAGGTGATGGAGATTAAGAGGTACAAACTTGCAGTTACAAAATAAATGAGTCACAGGTATGAAGTATACAGTCAATAATTATGGAACATTTTTGTATGGTGACACCAAAAAAAAACCCCCAAAAAACCCAAAATCCAAAAAAGCATGCATCTTAACCAAGTTCAGATTATTCTGGGAATGCAAGGATAGTTTAATAATAGAAAATTATTATTGTAATTCACCTTATAACACATTAAAGTGGAAGAAATTGATAATCTCTATAGGTGCAGAAAAAGCACTCCATAGGTGCTTTTTTATTAAAAATGATAGCTATTTAAGATAAAAACTCCTAGCAAAATTAGAATAGTAAGAAACATCTTTAACCTGATAAAAAGCATATACCAAAAACCTCATAGCAACTATATATTCAATGGTAAAATATTAAAGCACACCCTTTAAAAACTTAGGAACATGACAAGGGTGCCCACTATATCCATTTCTAGTCATTACTGTACTAGAGCTCATGTTCATCAAGGTATGAAAGACACAGGAAAAAAACCCAAAAGATTTATGGATTGGGATGGAAGAAATAAAGCTGTTGGCATTTGCAGTATTTATGTACACAGAAAAAACCTCCCCAGATCGATACACAATTTATTAAATTTAATAAAAGTTTAGCAAAGTAGCTGGATGTAAGATCAATAGGCAAAATCAACTGCATTCAACACACCAGCAAAATTAGAAAATGTATTTTAAGATACCTTTTATAATAGTATTAAAAATATAAGAAACTTATGAATAAGTTTCATAAAAAATATGTAAGATTTTTATGGAGAAAATTATAAAACATACTGAAATACACTCAAGAAAATTAAATATCAATAGATGAAGACACCAAGTTTATAGGTAGGAAGACCCAGGATCCTGGGTATGTCAATTTCTCCCTGATCCAATGCAATTCTAATCCACAGTCCAACAGTTTTTTAAAAAAACTGAACTTGACACGTTGACTCTAGAATGAGTTTGGGAGCTCCAAGAAGCTCCTGAAACTTTTCTACACACATATGAAAATCTGATATATGTCAGAACTGATGGGGCTAAGAAAACAGTTTTGTCTTTGGACAACAGAGAAATTTGATTTCTACCTCAATAAATATGTAAAACTCTGTTGCAGATGGATTAAACACTTAAGTGCCAAAGTCAAAAGTTTTGGAGTTTGACTAAAGAGAGTGACAAGTCAAGCCATCAACTGAGAAAAGATATTTGGATCATATAAAACTGACAAAATTCTAGTGTCCATAATATACAAATTCCTATCAATCAATAAGGAAAAGACTAATGATCCATTAGAAAGGAAAAAAGAGGAACCACGAATGTCCATCATCATATGAAAAATGCTCAATCTCATTAAAATAAGAGAAAGGAAACTTAAAATTACAATTTAATATTATTTCACAAAATATATAGGCAAAAATAAATGCCTGACAAAACCTAGTGTTGATGAAGATGTGGAAAAACAAGAACTATATCCATTGTTGATGAGGGTGTCAATCACTCTGAATGAGAACGTGGCTTCCCTAGTTCAGTTGAATATAGACGGTTCTATAATACAACACAGGAATTGCATTCCTAGGTACATACCCCAGAAGAACTTTTACACATGCACCAGAAGACATGTACAGGAATGTTCATGGATGCACTATTTGTAACAGCAAAATTAGAAACAACACAGATGTTCACTGACAGAAAAAAGGATACATTCACCCAAAGGAATACTACCCAGCAGTGAAAATATATAGACTAACATTGATAAATCTTAGAAATAGCATATTGGATAAAAAAGCAAGTCTAAAAGGAATAATATACGGTATGACACTATTTCTACAAAGTTTAAAAGTAAACAGGAAAATAAATTATGGAGGGACATACACAAAAAGTTCCAGAGAGGAGTTTCCTGGGTAGAATCAGAGGGTGGAGAAGTAGCACACAGGAGCTTCAATGGTTCTGGGGATGTTCTACTTCTCAGGATGTGTGGCGGATTCAGGAGTTATCTGTTTTATTACTATGTTTCATAACTTACTTAGGAGTTAGATATCTTCTTAGATCTGTATCACATTTTCATATTAAGATAAACAATGCCAACAGCAAGTTGTAGCACAGGTACAGTGTGATCCTACTATAGAAACTAGAAACACATTAATAAAACAAATTTTATATCATTTATGGATACATATCTATGTCAATGTCTTTCAGGAAATGAACTGGAAAAATACACCTAAATTCAAGATGGTAGCTGTGCAAGGAACAGGGGAGAATTGGAGGGGGTGAGGGGAGGAAATCTGAACATAGAGAATGAAGGAGAGTTCAATTTTATTTCTACAGTTTGATTTCTCTTATTTAAAATAAGATGTAATAAAATAAAATAAAATAAAATCACAGTTAGCCAAGTTTATGGCCAAGTACTGAAACGTGGTACAAGGGACCGGGGTCCAGCCTCCCTGCCCCATCTGACCACTGACCTCCCTCTCCTGAAGCAGACAGTGAGGCAGACGGGAATATTCAGGCCAGATGACAGCAAAACCTTGCCAACAACAGCCCTTGTTGCCAGACAAGCTCACTCATTTAGATGAATAATACACATGGTTACGCCCGGAGCTATAATTAGACGCAATACACATAGATAAGTTTATTAGAAGGAAGGGCTTAAAAGTAAATTATAGGTTTGTACTTACAACATTACTTCAAGGTAGATGAAATTTAGTTTAAAAAATACACACAGGAGAGCACACAGCTATGAAACAGTGTGCAGAGACACATTTCCCAAATCTGAAGATATAATTTGTGAGTCACTTTGAGGAATTTTAAGATGATTTTCCAAGAATGGTCACCACAGTTATATAATGTCGGCTAATTAAGGAGTCACCAAGAGTGCCACCAAAGAAGGACCTCGAAAGCACAGGGCAGGAGATACTTCACAAACTGGGCCGTGTCTGCAGATAACGTATATTCCATTTGTGCCCATTCCAAGTTTTATCTGGCTCTCAGTCAGAACTCCAAATTTTATTGCTTCTTTTAAGTCAGTAAGCTGTCTATGTACTTATTAACAGTGGATTAAATAACTCAGTTAACAGTATCACTCTGAGTTGGTTCATGCTGCCAAAATGTGTCTTTTCGAGAAATTACTAGTAGTGACAACCTATCTGAAAAACAGATGGGTGCTTTATTTTTACTTTTTAATTAAAAAAAATTTTACTGGAGTATAGTTGATTTACAATGTTGTGTTAGTTTCAGGTGTACAGCAAAGTACAGCAAAGTGATTCAGTTATACATATATACACATTCACTCTTTTTCAGATTCTTTTCCCACATAGATTATCACAGAACATTGAGTAGAGTTCCCTGTGCTATATACTAAGTCCGTGTTGGTTATCTATCTTATATATAGTAGTGTGTGTATGTTAATCCCAAGAGGAAACGTGGCAGGGAGGGATGACTCAGGAACTTGACATTGGTGTTTTAAAATGCATTTAAAACTAATATTTATGTCCTTAATACACAGATTGAGTCTTAGCAATCTGGCCACCTCCATCATCTTAGGAATGGCCCATCTGCACCACTTACAAGCCCAAAGCTTACAGCAGTGGTCCCTGAACTACACACCGCTCTGTCCCACAATCACTTTAATATATCCCAGTTGAGAAACTCTGGTGTAAAAGTTCAGAACTGTGTTGGTCAATATGGTGGCCATATAGCCATCAAGCACTTGAAATGTAGCTAGTTCAAAGTAAGACGTGCTGTCATGAAAAGATGCTCAACATTGCTAATTATCAGGGAAATGCAAATGAAAGCCACAGTGAGATATCACCTCGTACCTGTCAGAATGGCTATCGTCAAAGAGAACACAGCAAATGTTGGTGAGGTTCTGGAGAAAAGGGGACCCTTGTGCACTGTTGTAAACTGTAGGGAATGTAAGTTGGTGCAGCCACTGTGGAGAACAGTATGGAGGTTTCTCAAAAAACTAAAAATAGAACTACCATATGATCCAGCAATTCCACTCCTGGGTATATATCCAAAGAAAACAAAAACACTAATTTGAAAAGATACATGTACCCCAATATTCACAGTATCATTATTTACAATGGCCAAGATATGGGAGCAACCTAACTGTCCATCAACAGATGAACGGATAAAGAAGATGTGGTACATATATACAATGGAATATTACTCAGCCATAAAAAAGAATGAATTTTTGCCATTTGTAGCCACATGGATGGACTTGGAGGGTATTATGCTAAGTGAAATAAGTCAGACAGAAAAAGACAAATACTGTTATGATACCACTAATGCGTGGAATCTAAAAAATACCACAAACTTGTGAATATAACAAAACAGAAGCAGACTCACAGATATAGAGAACAAACTAGTGGTTACCAGGGCTGGGGGGTGAAGAATAGGGGTAAGGGAGGGGGAGGTACAAACTATTGGGTATAAGATAGGCTCAAGGATGTACTGTACAACACAGGGAACATAGCCAATGTTTTGTAATATCGTAATAACTGTAAATGGAAAGTAACCTTTAAAAACTGTATTTCAAATTCAAAAAATTAAAAAAGAATATATTGTACAACACAGGGAATACAGCCAATCTTTTATAATAACTATAAATGGAGTATGACTTTTAAAAATTGTGCATCACTATGTTGCACACCTGAAACATATATAATATTATATAATATGGTAAATCAACTATAACTCCATAAAAATAGAGGAAAAAAAATTTGCAGTGCAAAAAAAAAATTATATAATACCAGAAAAGAAAAAAACAAATTAAGATGCGCTGTGAACGTAAAATATATACCAAATTTTGATGACAATGCAAAAGAAAGCAAAATGCATCGTTATTTTTTGTTAATTACATGCTGAAATAATATTTGGCATATATTGGGCCAAAATATATTAAAATTAGCTTCACCTACTTTTTAGTTTTTAAAATGTGGCTACTAGAAAATTTTACATTACATATGTGCTTCACATTATGTATCTATTCAACAGAACTGTTTTGAAGCAGCGCTGTCCAATCAACCTTTCTGTGATGATGGGAATGTTCTAGTTGTCATCCTGATCTGATATCATAACCAAGAGCACATGTGGCCATTTGGCACTTGAAATGAGGGCAATGAGAATGAGGACGTGGATATTCAATCTCATTTAATTTTAATGAATTTAAATCCAAATAGCTCCATGTAGCTGATGGTCACATATATTGGACAGTGTAGATTCATATTGACGGGAATTTTTTTTTTTTTTTTTTTTTATTTTATTTTATTTTTTTTTTAAGGGAATTTTTTTTTTAACCTCTTTATTGGAGTATAATTGCTTTACAATGGTGTGTTAGTTTCTGCTGTATAACAAAGTGAATCAGCTATACGTATACATATATCCCCATATCCCCTCCCTCTTGCGTCTCTCCCCCACCCTCCCTACCCCACCCCTCGTGGTAGACACAAGGCACCGAGCGAGCTGATCTCCCTGTGCTATGTGCATGCTTCCCACTAGCTATCTATTTTACATATTGTAGTGTATATATGTCCATGCCACTCTCTCACTTCGTCCAGGCTTACCCTACCCCCTCCCCATGTCGTCAAGTCCATTCTCTACATCTGCGTCTTTATTCCTGTCCTGCCCCGAGGTTCTCCAGAACCACTTTTTTTTTTTTTAAGATTCCATATATATGTGTTAGCATATGGTATTGTTTTTCTGTTTCTGACTTACTTCACTCTGTATGACATACTCTAGGTCCATCCACCTCACTAAAATAACTCAATTTTGTTTGTTTTTATGGCTGAGTAATATTCCATTGTATATATGTACCACATATTCTTTATCCATTCATCTGTTGATGGACACTTAGGTTGCTTCCATGTCCTGGCTATTGTAAACAGAGCTGCAATGAACATTGTGGTACATGACTCTTTTTGAATTACGGCTTTCTCAGGGTATATGCCCAGCAGTGGGATTGCTGGGTCATATGATAGTTTTTTAAGGAAACTCCATACTGTTCTCCATAGTGGCTGTATCAATTTACATTCCCACCAACAGTGCAACAGGGTTCCCTTTTCTCCACACCCTCTCAAGCATTCCTTGCTTGTAGATTTTTTGATGATGACCATTCTGATCGGTGTGAGGTGATACCTCATTGTAGTTTTGATTTGCATTCCTCTAATGATTAGTGATGTCAAACATCCTTTCATGTGTTTGTTGGCAATCTGTATACCTTCTTTGGAGAAATGTCTATTTAGGTCTTCTGCCCATTTTTGGATTAGGTTGTTTGTTTTTTTGATATTGAGCTGCATGAGCTGCTTGTATATTTTGGAGATTAATCCTTCGTCAGTTGCGTCGTTTGCAAATATTTTCTCCCTTTCTGAAGGTTGTCTTTTCGTCTTGTTTATGGTTTCCTTTGCTGTGCAAAAGCTTTTAAGTTTCATTAGGTCCCATTTGTTTATTTTTGTTTTTATTTCCATTTCTCTAGGAGGTGGATCAAAAAGGATCTTGCTGTGATTTATGTCATAGAGTGTTCTGCCTATGTTTTCCCCTAAGAGTTTTATAGTGTCCGGCATTACATTCAGGTCTTTAATCCATTTTGAGTTTATTTTTGTGTATGATGCTAGGGAGGGTTCTAATTTCATTCTTTTACATGTAGCTGTCCAGTTTTCCCAGCACCACTTATTGAAGAGGTTGTCTTTTCGCCATTGTATATTCTTGCCTCCTTATCAAAAATAAGGTGACCATATGTGCGTGGGTTTATCTCTGGGCTTTCTATCCTGTTCCATTGATCTACATTTCTGTTTTTGTGCCAGTACCATACTGTCTTGATTACTGTAGCTTTGTAGTATAGTCTGAAGTCCGGGAGACTGATTCCTCCAGCTCCGTTTTTCTTTCTCAACATTGCTTTGGCTATTCGGGGTCTGTTGTGTTTCCACACAAACTGTGAAATTGTTTCTTCTAGTTCTGTGAAAAATGCCATTGGTAGTTTGATAGGGATTGCACTGAATCATTGTAGATCGCTTTGGGTAGTATAGTCCTTTTTATAATGTTGATTTTTCCAATCCAAGAACATGGTATATCTCTCCATCTGTTTGTATCATCTTTAATTTCTTTCATCAGTGTATTATAGTTTTCTGCATACAGGTCTTTTGCCTCCTTAGGTAGGTTTATTCCTAGGTACTTTATTCTTTTTGTTGCAATGGTAAGTGGGAGTGTTTCCTTAATTTCTCTTTCAGATTTTTCATCATTAGTGTATAGGAATGCAAGAGATTTCTGTGCATTAATTTTGTATCCTGCTACTTTACCAAATTCATTGATTAGCTCTAGGAGTTTTCTGGTAGCATCTTTAGGATTCTCTATGTATAGTATCATGTCATCTGCAAATAGTGACAGCTTTACTTCTTCTTTTCCGATTTGCATTCCTTTTATTTCTTTGTCTTCTCTGATTGCTGTGGCTAACACTTCCAAGACTATGTTGAATAATAGTGGTGAGAGTGGGCAACCTTGTCTTGTTCCTGATCTTAGGGGAAATGGTTTCAGTTTTTCACCATTGAGGACAATGTTGGCTGTGGGTTTGTCATATATGGCCTTTATTATGTTGAGGAAAGTTCCCTCTATGCTTACTTTCTGGAGGGTTTTTATCATAAATGGGTGTTGAATTTTGTCGAAAGCTTTTTCTGCATCTATTGAGATGATCATATGGTTTTTATTCTTCAATTTGTAATATGGTGTATCACATTGATTGATTTGTGTATATTGAAGAATCCTTGTACTCCTGGGATAAACCCCACTTGATCATCGTGTATGATCATTTTAATCTGCTGTTGGATTCTGTTTGCTAGTATTTTGTTGAGGATTTCTGTATCTACGTTCATCAGTGATATTGGCCTGTAGTTATCTGTTTTTGTGACATCTTTGTCTGGTTTTGGTATCAGGGTCTCGTAGAATGAGTTTGGGAGTGTTCCTCCCTCTGCTATATTTTGGAAGAGTTTGAGATGGATAGGTGCTAGCTCTTCTCTAAATGCTTGATAGAATTCACCTGTGAAGCCATCTGGTCTTGGGCTTTTGTTTGTTGGAAGATGTTTAATAACAGTTTCAATTTCAGTGCTTGTGATTGGTCTGTTTATATTTTCTATTTCTTCCTGGTTCAGTCTCAGAAGGTTGTGCTTTTCTAAGAATTTGTCCATTTCTTCCAGGTTGTCCATTTTATTGGCATAGAGTTGCTTTTAGTAATCTCTCACAATCCTCTGTATTTCTGCAGTGTCAGTTGTTACTTCTCCTTTTTCATTTCTAATTCTATTGATTTGAGTCTTCTCTCTTTTTTTCTTGATGACTCTGGCTATGGTTTATCAATTTTGTTTATCTTCTCAAAGAACCAGCTTTTAGTTTTATTGATCTTTGCTATCGTTTCCTTCTTTTTCACTTATTTCTGATCTGATCTTTATGATTTCTTACCTTTGGCTAACTTTGGGGTTTTTTTTTGTTCTTCTTTCTCTAATTGCTTTAGGTGTAAGGTTAGGTTGTTTATTTGAGATTTTTCTTGTTTCTTGAGGTAGCATTGTATTGCTATAAACATCCCTCTTAGAACTGCTTTTGCTTCATCCCATAGGTTTTGGGTCATCGTGTTTTCATTGTCATTTGTTTCTAGGTATTTTTTGATTTATTCTTTGATTTCTTCAGTGATCTCTTGGTTATTTAGTAGTGTATTGTTTAGCCTCCATGTGTTTGTAGTTTTTACGGATTTTTTTCCTGCAATTGATATCTAGTCTCATAGCGTTGTGGTCAGAAAAGATACTTGATACAATTTCAATTTTGTTAAATTTACCAAGGCTTGATTTGTGACCCAAGATATGATCTATCCTGGAGAATGTTCCATGAGCACTTGAGAAGAAAGTGTATTCTGTTGTTTTTGGATGGAATGTCCTATAAATATCAATTAAGTCCATCTTGTTTAATGTATAATTTAAAGCTGTGTTTCCTTATTTATTTTCATTTTGGATGATCTGTCCATTGCTGAAGGTGGGGTGTTAAAGTCCCCTAGTATTATTGTGTTACTGTCGATTTCCCCTTTTATGGCTGTTAGCATTTGCCTTATGTACTGAGGTGTTCCTATGCTGGGTGCATAAATATTTACAATTGTTATATCTTTTTCCTGGATTGATCCCTTGATCATTATGTAGTGTCCTCTTTGTCTCGTGCAATAATCTTTATTTTAAAGTCTGTTTTGTCTGATATGAGAATTGTTACTCTAGCTTTCTTTTGATTTCCATTAGCATGGAATATCTTTTTCCATCCCCTCACTTTCAGTCTGTATGTGTCCCTAAGTCTGAAGTGGGTCTCTTGTAGACAGCATATATACAGGTCTTGTTTTTGTATCCATTCAGCCAGTCTGTGTCTTTTGGTTGGAGCATTTCAACCATTTACATTGAAGGTAATCATCGACATGTTTGTTCCCATTACCATTTTCTTAATTGTTTTGGGTTTGTTTTTGTAGGTCTTTTTCTTCTCTTGTGTTTCCTGCCTAGAGAAGTTCCTTTAGTATTTGTTGTAAAGCTGGTTTGGTGGTGCTGAATTCTCTTCACTTTTGCTTGTCTGTAAAGGTTTTAATTTCTCCGTCGAATCTGAATGAGATCCTTGCTGGGTAGAGTAATCTTGGTTGTAGGTTTTTCCCCTTCATCCCCTTAAATATGTCCTGCCACTCCCTTCTGGCTTGCAGAGTTTCTGCTGAAAGATCAGCTGTTAACCTTATGGGGATTCCCTTGTATGTTATTTGTTGCTTTTCCCTTGCTGCTTTTAATACATTTTCTTTGTATTTAATTTTTGATAGTTTAATTAACATTTGTCTTGGCATATTTCTCTTTGGATCTATCCTGTATGGGACTTTCTGTGCTTCCTGAAAGTGACTATTTCCTTCCCCATATTAGGGAAGTTTTCAACTATAATCCTTCAAATATTTTCTCAGTCCCTTTCTTTTTCTCTTCTTCTTCTGGGACCCCTATAATTCGAATGTTGGTGCATTTAATGTTGTCCCAGAGGTCTCTGAGACTGTCCTCAATTCATTCTTTTTTCTTTATTCTTCTCTGTGGTAGTTATTTCCACTATTTTATCTTCCAGGTCAGTTATCCGTTCTTCTGCTTCAGTTATTCTGCTATTGATTCCTTCTAGAGAATTTTAAATTTCATTTGTTGTGTTGTTCATCATTGTTTGTTTGCTCTTTAGTTTTTCTAGGTCCTTGTTAAACATTTCTTGTATTTTCTCCATTCTGTTTCCAAGATTTTGGATCATCTTTACTATCATTACTCTGAATTCTTTTTCCGGTAGACTGCCTATTTCCTCTTCATTTCTTTGGTCTGGTGGGTTTTTACCTTGCTCCTTCATCTGCTGTGTGTTTCTCTGTCTTCTCATTTTGCTTAACTTACTGTGTTTGGGGTCTCCTTTTCGCAGGCTGCAGGTTCGTAGTTCCCATTGTTTTTGGTGTCTGCTCCCAGTGGCTCAGGTTGGTTCAGTGGGTTGTGTAGGCTTCCTGGTGGAGCGGACTGGTGCCTGTGTTCTGGTGGATGAGGCTGGATCTTGTCTTTCTGGTGGGCAGGGCCGTGTCCGGTGGTGTGTTTTGGGGTGTCTGTGAACTATTATGATTTTAGGCAGCCTCTCTGCTAATGGGTGGGGTTGCGTTCCTGTCTTGCTGGTTGATTGGAATGGGGTGTCCAGCCCTGGAGCTTGCTGGTCATTGAGTGGACCTGGGTCTTAGCATTGAGATAGAGATCTCTGGGAGAGTTCTCGCTGAGTGATATCATGTGAGGCAGGGAGGTCTCTGGGGGAGCAATGTCCTGAACGCGGCTCTCCCACCTCAGAGGCTCAGGCCTGACACCCGGCTGGAACATCAAGACCCTGTCAGTCACACGGCTCAGAAAAAAAGGGAGGGAAAAAAAAAGAAAGAAAGAAAAAAAATATATAGTTATTAAAATAAAAAATATCATTAAAGTAAACGAATAAAAAAGTAACAAAAAGAAAGAAGAGAGCAACCAAACCAATAAACAAATCCACCAATGATAACAAGCGTTAAAAACTATCCTAAAAAAAAAAAAAAAAGGATAGACAGAACCCTAGGACAAATGGTAAAAGCAAACCTATACAGATAAAATCACACAAAGAAGCATACACATACACACTCAACAAAAAGAGAAAAAGGAAAAAAAATATATATTTAAAAAAAAAAAGGAAGAGAGCAACCAAATCAATAAACAATCTACCAATGACAATAAGCTCTAAATTAAAATAAACTTAAGACCACAAACAAATTACATGCAGAAAGCAAACCCCAAGTCTACAGTTGCTCCCAAAGTCCACCTCTTGAATTTGGGATGATTCGTTGTCTATTCAGGTATTCCACAGATGCAGGTACATCAAGTTGTTTGTGGAGTTTTAATCCTCTGCTTCTGAGGCTGCTGGGAGAGATTTCCCTTTCTCTTCTTTGTTCATACAGCTCCCAGGGTTCAGCTTTGGATTTGGACCCGCCTCTGCGTGTAGGTCGCCTGAGGGCATCTGTTCCCCGCCCAGACAGGACAGGGTTAAAGGAGCCGCTGCTTCGGGGGCTCTGGCTCACTCAGGCCGGGGGGGAGGGAGCGGTACGGAGGAGGCGGGGCGAGCCCGCGGCGTCAGAGGCGTCGTGACGTTGCACCAGCGTGAGGCGCGCCGTGCGTTCTCCCGGGGAAGTTGTCCCCGGATCACGGGAGCCTGGCCGTGGCGGGCTGCACAGGCTCCCAGGAGGGGAGGTGTGGATAGTGACCTGTGCTCGCACACAGGCTTCTTGGTGGCGGCAGCAGCAGCCTTAGTGTCTCATGCCTGTCTCTGGGGTCCTCGCTGATGGCCGCGGCTCGTGCCCTTCTCTGGAGTTCGTTTAGGCGGCGCTCTGAATCCCCTCTCCTTGCGCACCCTGAAACAATGGTCTCTTGCCTCTTCGGCAGCTCCAGACTTTTTCCCGGACTCCCTCCCGGCTAGCCGTGGCGCACTAGCCCCCTTCAGGCTGTGTTCACGCAGCCAACCCCAGTCCTCTCCCTGGGATCTGCCCTCTGAAGCCCAAGCCTCAGCTCCCAGCCCCCACCCATCCTGGCGGGTGAGCAGACAAGCCTCTCGGGCTGGTGAGTGCTGGTCGGCACTGATCCTCTGTGCGGGAATCTCTCCGCTTTGCCCTCCGCACCCCTGTGGCTGTGCTCTCCTCCATGGCTCCAAAGTTTCTCCCCTGCCCACCCCCCGTCTCTGTCAGTGAAGGGGCTTCCTGGTGTGTGGAAACTTTTCCTCCTTCACAGCTCCCTCCCAGAGGGGCAGGTCCCATCCCTATTCTTTTGTCTGTGTTTTTTCTTTTTTCTTTTCCCCTACCGAGGTACGTGGGGAGTTTCTTGCCTTTTTGGGAAGTCTGAGGTCTTCTGCCAGCATTCATTAGGTGTTCTGTAGGAGTTATTCTACGTGTAGATGCATTTTTGATGTATTTGTGGGGAAGAAGGTGATCTCCATGTCTTACTCCTCTGCCATCTTGAAGGTCCCCCCAGAATATTTTTTTAATATGTCAGAATTATTTGGGTCTAGGGACTTGCCTGGTGGCGCAGTGGTCAAGAGTCCGCCTGCCAACACAGGGGACGCGGGTTCGATCCCTGGTCCGGGAAGATCCCACATGCCGCGGAGCAACTAAGCCCGTGCGCCACAACTACTGAGCCTGCGTTCTAGAACCCGCGAGCCACAACTACTGAGCCCGTGTGCCACAACTACTGAAGCCTGCGCACCTAGAGCCCATGCTCCGCTACAAGAGAAGCTACCGCAATGAGAAGCCTGCGCACCACAACGAAGAGTAGCCCACGCTCGCTTCAACTACAGAAAGCCTGCGTGCAGCAACGAAGACCTGATGCAGCCAAAAATAAATAATAAATAAATAAATTTATAAAAAAAAAGAATTATTTAGATCTATACGAAATGGAAGAATGAGCTTTTATACACTCTGACTGGACCAAAAAAGTGAGAAGCAGATGCTGCAGACTGTTTCATCCTTTTAACTATCCCTTCTTCCTTAAACTGGTCAAACAGAGGTTGGTGCCAGAGGACACTTGCAGTACAGTGGGGAAGCCCGTGGACAGGCTCCGAGCCGGATTTGCTTGTCTGCATCCCAGCCCCCCCGCTGAGCACCTGTATGACCCTGGGTAAATAAGTCATCTCTGTATGTTTTAGTTTTCTCATCTGCAAAATGAGGCCATTACAGCACCAACCCGGTGGACCAACTGTGAAATTTTAGCGGAATTGCACTCACAGAGCTTGGAAAATGCGTCTATAACAGTCCAAATAGTAAGCCTCCAAATGTTAGCTGCTACTGTGGTCACAGTTATGCCTGTGGGTGGCACAGAAGTTCACCAACACACTCAAGAGGTTATTGCCTGGTGGTTTTCTAACAAAGGTTTCAAGATACCAGGACTAGAAAACAGGCTACCAAGACCTGTGCACAAATAATGGCAATCATGTTCCTCTTCGTCATCACCCTGCCATCTAATCCTATGATGCGTATTTAGGGCGAAACTTTGGAAACCATAGCTGCCGCTCCCAGGAAACCAAATTTTTCATTAAATGGAATGTTTATTTACAACCAGGATTTTTAGGTATGAAGTTATTATATTTAGCAACGTTTTCCCACTTGTGGTATTCTTAATGTTCAATACCCTTAATTTTCTTTAATTTTCAGATTTTATTTATTTTTAAAAATTTATTATTGAAGTATAGTTGATATACAATGTTGTATTATTTTCTGCTGTACAGCAAAGTGATTGAGTTATACATATATATACATTCTGTTTCGTATTCTTTTCCATTATGGTTTATCACAGGATACTGAATGTAGTTCCCTGTGCTATACAGTAGGACCTTGTTTATCGATTCTCTATATAACAGTTTGCATCTGCTAATCCCAAACTCCCAGCCCTTCCCAACCATCCCCCCAGCTCCGGCAACCACAAGTCTCTTCTCTACGTCTGTGAGTCTGTTTCTGTTTTGTAGATAAGTTCATTTGAATCATATTTTAGATTCCACATGTAAGTGATATCATATGGTGTTTGTTTTTCTCTTTCTGACTTACTTTGCTTAGTATGAGAATCTCTAGGTCCATCCATGTTGCTACCAATGGCATTGCTTCACTCTTTTTTATGGCTGAGTAGTATTCCATTGTATATATGTACCACATCTTCTTTATCCATTCATCTGTTGATGGACATTTAGGTTGCTTCCATGTCTTGGCTATTGTAAATAGTGCTGCTGTGAACATAGGGGTGCATGTAACTTTTTAAATTAGAGTTTTGTCCGGGTATATGCCCAGGAGTGGGATTGCTGGATCATATGGCAACTCTATTTTCAGTTCTTTGAGGAACCTCCACACAGTTTTCCACAGTGGCTGCACCAATCAGATTTTTGGGGGGGGGGGGGCACGGCACCGCTCGGCTTGCGGGATCTTGGTTCCCTGACCAGGGATTGAACCCAGGCCACTGTAATGAAAGCACCGAATCCTAACCACTAGATCACCAGGGAACTCCCAGACTTTATTTTTTAAAGAAGTAAACTAAACACAGTTAACAGAGTTAAATTGCAAATAAAAGACAAATCTATTAAAATGCAAATATCAGTTCACAGATTACTAATTGGTTGAAGGGCCAAAGTTGCTGCTTGGAGAAATCCTTTAGAGAATCAGTGTTATAAACTGTTTGGCTTTAAATGCCATTCTCTACAGTGGAAGAGCCCTTATGTATATATGAAATGTTACACATTTACAATAAAACTGATGAAAAGGACTAAGTGCTCACGGTATTTAAGATCATAGGATGCTTTAAATATATCTGAATACTCTGAATGTGCTGTCCCACAGTTGTGACTCTAAGACCGAGAGTTTTTGGCTGTGCTTGCTGCCTTTTCTTCAAGGCTGACTCCAAGCCAGGTAAAGAGGAAGGATGCCTGGGCTCCCCAGGACAAGGAACCTGCCTTTGGACAGATTCTCTGATGTGTCAACACTCACCTGAAATCGACGGGGACAGCGTAGCAAGGAGAAGACGGTACAAGGGGACCTCTCAGGAGCTCTGGCAATCTCTGCTCATCCATCAGACTCCACGGAGCTGAATTCACCCCTTCCCACTGGGAGGTACATCATTCACACACAAATGATATACTGCACCCGCATCCAAAGTCCCCTTGCGAGTAAACAGCTGCAGGCATTTTGAGCTTCTGGGGTTACAACATAATAAATAACGTGTGTTTCTCTAGCGTCAGACTGGAAGGAAAGGGTAGTTTCTAGTTCCCACGTGTTGAAAGAACATATAAAGGCAAGGCGCAGATCAGTTGCAGATAAGGATAGTAGGAAAGGCAGCTGAAGAGGGGAAAAGCCACACAACTGTCTGAGTAAAATGAGGAAAAACATGTGGGCGTGGGGAGGTTTAAAGGGGAAAATGTTTTCTGCATTCTCAAGGTCATAGGCGGACCTATTTGTTGCTTGCTTTTTGTCTTCATTTTACTAAAATTCTCTGTAGCTCTGCCCCCCGCCCCGATTCCTGAAAAGCTCTCCTCCCCTGGTACCTAAGAGCCTCCTCTGATAGGGCACCACTCCGACGCCTCTGTCCTCTTCAGTGACACCTCTTCAGCGTCTGCCTCCCTGGGGGCTCTACCCTCGGCCACCTTGTTTTCTCACCTTCCATCTCGGGATCTCATCATCCACCTTCGACGATCAACCTACCAAACACTGATGGAATCTCTAACCTGGTGGGAAACCTGACAGTCGACGGGGACCATGCTTCCTCCTTCTCCTCTAAGTTCCCCAAAACCTGTTGAATCCTACTCCATGGTATCTTCCTAATCCGTCTACTGGCTGCATCCTCTGCCACTTTCATGACAGCACCAGCACCCTCTGTGGTCTCCCTGCTTCCAGTTCTGCTTTCCTCCAACCCTTCCACTGAAGTGCACATAGGGCAATCTCCAGGAAATCTTTTAAATGGGATCTTGTTTCCCTGTTTCCTCTGACTTCTTAATACCTTCAAGATCAAGCCCCGATTTCTCTGGAGCACACAAAGTCTTCCAGAAAGATCTGGCTCCAGCTTGCATCTCTGGCCTCATCCTTTGCAGCCCCCTCTCCTCCAACTCCATCCTCCAATCATACTGGAATCACCTGTAGAACTTCCACAGGGATTGGGCTCTTTCTGGGCTTTTGGATAAGATGCTCTGCAGGTCTGACCATTCTACTTGTCCTTGAGGTCTTAACTTAGCTGCATTCTCCTCCAGGACATCTTCCTTACCCCCAAAGGCAGGGGGGTAACATTCTATGCAAACATGACATTATAAAAACAGCTACGAATGGGGCCTTTAATACTGGGGAAAGGAGAAATATTAAGGAACAACATGGTCTGGATCACAGGAAAGAAGAACTCACTCTGATGGTGAAAGGGCATCCCTGACCACCAAGAGGGTGTTGAGAAAACAAGCCAGGTCTGCAGCTCTCGAGAGGACAAATAGAGAATGGTACCTCACAAACTCCTGGGGGTCCCTATGTTTGTATTCAGTGATTTTTTCTAAAGAACCAAGACCACTGAAGTCCACCATAACATCTTAGGAAGTTAGGATATAACAGTGCTGAGTATGGAGTAACTGAATCACTTTGCTGTACACCTGAAACTAACACAACATTGTGAATCAACTATATACTCCAATATAAAAGAAAAAATTTTAAAAAAGAATCAGGCAAAAGGGTGAAATCCTAAAAGAAAGGACAATTAAAAAAAAAAAAGACAAGATCCCTTGTGTACACTAAGCTCCAAGCAGAATTGGACTGTTACTATTTCCTCCAAGTACCGTTTCATACAGCTTCTTTCCAGCTCACAAGGATCTGGTGCTTATCTCGAGGTAGTCCAAGAAAAATAATTATTTTATGCTTTTTGTGAATGAGTGCTTTAGTAAATGGGAAGGACCTTTGTCCTCAATCACCCTTTTCAGATTTGAGATGCAAAGATGAAAAAAAAAATTCATTTGACTACAGTTATCTTTTACCAAATCTTAAAAGTCGCTACTGTCATCTACTCCGGATGCTTTGTTAACAGTGTCCGTGACTGGGCTGAGAGGAAGAAACAGGAGGAAAACAGAATTTTAAACACAGAATAAGTACTGCTTAAGAATCATAGCACTTCCTTTTCCCAGGGCAGGCAGTAGCTGACAAGATAGTATGCTAAGTCATAAACTAACCTTCTAGAGTTACTGAAAAAGGCAGTCTCTTTCCGTTATATTCATGACAGCTTAGACATCCTTGCTTCTTTCTACGTTACGTAATACAGGAGTGTGTGTGTGTATGTGTTTAATTTTCCCAATAGGTGATATGTTGCACGGAGTGAACAACTTTGCAACAGACATAATTTTAAGAGACATAACTATGAAATGGCGAGGAGGGAAAAGCAGAGAAACTGGGAAGCAGGAAGACCTCAGGGAAAAAATGGTATCTTCTCCCTTTCCCTTCTAGGCTACATTTCCGTAAGACGCATTCACTCGTAAGCACAAAGATAAGTCACAGGGTCAAAAGGAACTGCATCCTATTTTATATATGTGGGTTGTCAGAAATCAGGTCATAATCATAAAGGCTTTGGAAACCATCTAGTTCAACTTTTTCATCACACGGAAGCAAGCATTAGAACGGGACTGGAATTCCACTGAGCTAGACCATTAGGCATAACGTCAATCAGCGTTACTTAAAATACTTAATTATAGAATTTTTAATCCTTTAGTGAGCTGAAAGGCCTCCAGCAATAAGGTGATGGAGTTATTCTCAGTCTTTCAAAAAATCTTTTTCAATGCACCTTCGCCTTGCGGAAAAAACAACCCACTTCAGCAGTGACGCTCAGCATGTGTATGGGGGTGGGGCAGGGGAGGGAATCATTTGAAAAAATGCAAAAGCTCTTTTCCCACCGGGAATCCCTTCTATTTCAAAGCCTTCATTTCAAAGGCGATAAAATTAAGGCTCAGAAAAGTGAAGTGCTTTGCCCGAGACCACACCTGGAAACACCTGAGCCCTCTGACCCCAAGAAGAGCTCTTCCTGCGTCACCACTGCTGCTAATCAGACAGCAGGACTCAACTGGAAAAGCCGTGTGGTTACCACGACCATAAACTGCTCTGCTCAAGACAGGAGACCAGAGAGCAAGGCCAACATCTGGACTGTCTTCTGCCTTAACATCCTGGGCACGTTTCAGGGTAGATTCAGAGGTTTGGTGAACAGCCATTTTTATTTCAGCTACCAAATTCTTTTTTTTTTTTTTTTAACTTTTCAAAGTAGAAATAGCAACTCTCTTCATTTCTGCAGGAAATCTACCATTTCTTGCCCCCCCCTGCTTTTGTTGCTCACCTCCCACCTCAATTCCTGTGCATTTTCTCTAGTTTGTGTGAGAAATGGAAGCTCTCAAGGTCCCCAGGCCTGCAGAATTAGCCCTCTCTTATCTGCACTGCAAGAACAATTTTGGAGCTAGCCCATGTGGTGCGTCATGTGTCTTTATTATTTAAAATCCCCCCTCCACCCCCAAGTGTTAGACAGGAAGGTTGTAGAGCTGTCATGTGTCTCCTGATCTTATCTGCAGGTTAAACAAGCCTTTTTTTTTTTAACATCTTTATTGGAGTATAATTGCTTTACAATGGTGTGTTAGTTTTTGCTTTATAACAAAGTGAATCAGTTATACATATACATATGTTCCCATATCTCCTCCTTCTTGTGTTTCCCTCCCTCTCACCCTCCCTATCCCACCTCTCTAGGTGGTCACAAAGCACAGAGCTGATCTCCCTGTGCTATGCGGTTCCTTCTCACTAGCTATCTATTTTACATTTGGTAGTGTATATATGTCCATGCCACTCTCTCACTTTGTCACATCTTACCCTTCCCCCTCCCCATATCCTCAAGTCCATTCTCTAGTAGGTCTGTGTCTTTATTCCCATCTTGCCACTAGGTTCTTCATGACCTAATTTTTTTTTCCCTTAGATTCCATATATATGTGCTAGTATACTGTATTTGTTTTTCTCTTTCTGACTTACTTCACTCTGTATGACAGACTCTAACTCCATCCACCTCATTACAAATACCTCCATTTCATTTCTTTTTATGGCTGAGTAATATTCCATTGTATATATGTGCCACATCTTCTTTATCTATTCATCTGGTGATGGACACTTAGGTTGCTTCCATGTCCTGGCTATTGTAAACAGAGCTGCAATGAACAGTTTGGTACATGACTCTTTTTGAATTATGGTTTTCTCAGGGTATATGCCCAGTAGTGGGATTGCTGGGTCATATGGTAATTCTATTTTTAGTTTTTTAAGGAACCTCCATACTGTTCTCCATAGTGGCTGTATCAATTTACATTCCCACCAACAGTGCAAGAGGGTTCCCTTTTCTCCACACCCTCTCCAGCATTTATTGTTTCTAGATTTTTTGATGATGGCCATTCTGACCGATGTGAGACTATCAAACTCTAGAGGAAAACATAGGCAGAACACTCTATGACATAAATCACAGCAAGATCCTTTTTGACCCAGCTCCTAAAGAAATGGAAATAAAAACAAAAATAAACAAATGGGACCTAATGAAACTTAAAAGCTTTTGCACAGCAAAGGAAACCATAAACAAGACCAAAAGACAACCCTCAGAATGGGAGAAAATATTTGCAAACGAAGCAACTGACAAAGGATTAATCTCCAAAATTTAGAAGCAGCTCATGCAGCTCAATAACAAAAAAACAAACAACCCAATCTAAAAACGGGCAGAAGACCTAAATAGACATTTCTCCAAAGAAGATATACAGATTGCCAACAAACACATGAAAGATGCTCAACATCATTAATCATTAGAGAAATGCAAATCAAAACTACAATGAGATATCATCTTAAACAAGCCTTTGACAAGCAGACAAGCCACTGCTGACCCTGCTCAGTTTTCAGGAAGCCAAATCCTTCTCGAAACGTTTCAATTCTCCAAAATGTTACCACGCACTGGGGACAGAATGTAAGATCCCCTGGTACCATTTCAACAGCAGCTTTCTGACTTTCTGACATTTATACTATACCAAAGTAAAAATTCTATTCGAATGTTAAGGCGGGGTGGAGCTTGAGGACAGCTAGCTATTCTTAGGAGAGATAAGATTTATTTGTTTGTTTGTATACAGAGTTGCTATCAAGGCAATTTTCTCAAGTAGGTTAGATACCGCCAATATACTCGATACACTTCTCACTGGCTGAGAATCTTTGTTTCTTCCATAGGAAAGTGGTAAGCAACAATTTCCTCACAGAGCTGCCTAATTTATTCCAAAAAAGGTCAGCTGTGATATCCTGCAATCTGCGTGGTTTTCTTTGTATCCCTGACGCTGCTCTCTGGCCCCAAGATTCACCAACACCGTTTTCTTCCACCTGGTTGCCTGGAGACCAAGGTTAGCCCAGAGGAGAGAGAGGAAACAAGTCAACCAAAAGACTAATGGCAAAAGTAAACTGCATGCTTGATACTTAATAAATGCTTGTTGAAAATAACAAACATCTGGAGCAGAAGACTAGTCTATTAGTACAGCATAGTGGTAAAGGAAGTGGGCTTCACATGGAGAGGCTCAGGGTCTGAATCCCGGCTCTGCCACTTACTGTCTGAAAGATAAAGTCGATTCCAACAGGTATGGGAAGCTGGGGCCTAACAGGTGAAATGCACTGCATGGAAAAAAACAGCAGGGAGGGGGAAGTGGGTTCCCTGCTGGGAGCACAGCAAATATGCAGGTGACTGAGGTGAGGCAGTGTAGGGCCTTAAATGATATGATAGGAATTGGATTCACAACATTGTAAATCAACCTTATTCCAATGAAAATTAATTTAAAAAAATAAATAAAAAAAGAGCTGCAGATGACCAGTATGGACACTAAAGGTTGACACTGATGGAACTTTCTAAGTAGGGATCACACAATGAAATCCTCGTGATAAATAAGAGTTCCATTTCCTGAGCGTCAGACACCGTGGCAAGGCCTTTTCCACGCTGCTCTGTAAAAGGGAACGCTGTTTACCTTGTGAGGGCTGTCAGAGGAACTAAATACATGTAGTGTCAAGTATAGCTCCTGGCAAAGAGTGGGTGCTTTAAAAACGGTAGCTATTACCCTTAACATATATTCCTTCAAATTACTGCCACTTTGCAAACTTATTGTTTTCTGAAATGCAGGCTCAAAGAAGGTCAGTGGCTTGACAAAGGTTACACAGTGAATGGTGGAAATGAGTTTCAAACCCTGGATTGTCTCATTCAAAAGCTCTTCTCCTTTCCACCCAGTGCTCTGACAGCAGGGCTCAGCGTGGAACGAGAGCAGGAGAAATGGAAGACGCGGCAGCCCTGATAATAAACTAAACGGTGTCAGCACAGCTCCCTACGTTTCTGTCGAAGAGACGAGAATCGGCTAAAATGACAAACAAGTACCAATAAAAAGCAGAGTAGAGTCATTACGGTCTGAAGAAAACATGTAAAGTGCTAACATCCTGTAAATATTTAGCAACTTAGTTAACAATCTTTCTAGTAATATTTACTTAGGATTTAACAATCTTTCATCATTGGACAGGTTTAGAGCGTGCACAAAGCACTTTCGCATGCATCATCTTTTTTAACCTTCACCACAACTATGTGAGATGGGATTATTATTCTCAAATGAGATGACTCCAGTTACTTTTTTCCTCCTTAAATCCCCATTGAATCTCACAAACCAAGATTCCCTAATACCCTACAGTGGCTTTCATGAAAGAATTGGGCTTTGTGTTTAAAAAAACTCCAGATTTTCAGTGACATGCACAGATTTCATCGTCAGTCATTCTTTCTTCCCTTCAGCCCATCAGCAAAGATGAGAAGACAGATGAGGTGTTGGTCCCAGGGAGTAAGAACAAGGAGGTAGTGTGGGTCCATCTGTCTTATCTGCTCCGTAGAGAGGGGCTGCAAGGGACGTGACTGAACTCTGGGGGCTCTTGGCACAAGTGCTGCCCCAGCTGGAGGTGACTTTTTTTAATTTAATTTTTATTGGAGTATTGTTGACTTACAATGTTGTGTTAGTTTCAGGTGTCCAGCAAAGTGAATCAGACATCTGTCTACCTATCTGTCTATCTATCTATCGATTCTTTTGCAGATTCCTTTCCCATATAGGTTATTACAGAATATTGAGTAGGGTTCCCTGTGCTATACTGTAGGTCCTTATTAGTTACCTATTTTATATATAGTAGTGTGTATATGTTCATCCCAATCTCCTAATTTATCCCTCCCCTCACTTCCCCCCCACTTTGGTAACCATAAATTTGTTTTGCAAGTCTGTGAGTCTGTTTCTGCTTTGTAAAAAAGTTCATTTGTATCATTTAAAAAAAATTAGATTCCACATATAAGTGATATCGCACGATATTTGTCTTTCTCTGTCTGACTTACTTCACTTAGTATGATCATCTCTAGTGAATTTTTAAGAGACCAGCCACACAGGATACCCTGATGGAGAAGAGAGAATGGGGAACCAAACAGAAGACTGAGAAGTTACTTTTCGACGTTTGGTGTGTTCACAAAATCTGTGGAGTTATGTCCTTTACCCTCCACATCATTTGCGGCATTATGTCTATCAGGCATCCTTAAGAGTCTACAAAATTCCTGATTCCACAGCTGTAAAGAACACACGTTCTTTTTTTTAAATTTTATTGGCGCACAGCTGACTTACAATGTTGTTAGTTGCAGGTGTCCAGCAAAGCGAATCAGCCCCCCGCCCCATATATATCTATCCATTCCGTCCCAGACTCCGCCTCCCCACAGGTCACTACAGAATACTAAGAGGAGAAGAACACCCGTTCTTACAAGGCAAGCCCACGAAAGGCTCTGGAAACGCTTTGCTCCCCACTTGGCTCCCGGGGGCGGGTTAGGACTGCACTTCTATACTGCTCAGTTGTCTACGGACATCCATCATGCCGTCACTTTCATGTGAGATTCTGCAGTCTGCCCTTGTAAAACATTTATGGAAGGGACTTCTAACACTCAACTTGGTGATTTAACCTTATACGAAGTTCACTAGTCGTGGCATCTACATCCATTTACTACAGAAGCTATGATTACCTTTCCGAGTTCAGCCACTGCCTTCTCTCTTTGTAAGTGAAACACAGATTTTACTGAAGATCTGCTACTTAAGAACCACCAATTTATAGTATCCCTTAATAGTGCCTGTCGACGTAGGCTATCTTTGAGGGATTTCGTGGTTTTTGCTTTTGGCAGTGCCGCAACGGTGGAAATAACTTACGCTGTCCACCCCCATCTTTCAGCGTCTGCTAATACGAAGGGTTGCCGACTGCCAAGCAGATTTAATTTACCTACTTCTCAGTTTGCATTAACCTTTGAATAATAAAGCACAGCTGAGGCTGCTGTAAGAAACAAACCGAGGAATGAATAATTTAAAACACCTTCTCAGCCTTGGAAAGACCAATCCCTAACCATTAGGAGAGTTTTAATTGTGACTGAACTAAGCATTAAAAAGGCTAATTGTATTCTTTATAAACGGAAACAAACGCTAAGGACATAGTGTGCTTACAATATATATAGTATATGAAAAGCAACGCTCTGAAAGCGCCTGGTAATTAGTTCCAATGAAAAAAAAGCAATAGGAGTCTGAGTCTAAAGAAAAAAAAATACTTCTAAAGATGGGTGCTCTCATTATCCAGGAACAGAAAAAAAATTGCTACTTCTTACAGAAAGCCATTATTCATTTGATGCAGGTGGGTTGGCTGGAATAGCACTTAAAAAAATAGAAATGTTAAAGCTGAAACAAAGGTTGAGAATCGAATATATTACAGGAAAACCCTATCTTCTCTGAATCTGTCAAGTGCTTCTGCCAGCTGGGATTCTTCTTTGCTTTTGACGGATTTAATTTTCCTTTGGGAACCCAAATCCAAATGTACTGTCATATTTATGTGTTAGGATCACAAAGCAGTCACTGATATTTTATAGTCTTGCTAAAATGTTGTTAGTATCTAATATCGTATTCAAACCAAAAAGTACCCTATTTATCTGAATAGTTGGAAACAATTTTCCGTTTCTAGACCTCCAACAAAGGGCAGGACATCCCCCTAAATCAAAGAGGGCAGTTTCCTTCTATTACTGACTTTAAAGTAGTTATGTTTAATTTTTCTTAAACTAGGAAATTTCTTGCTTATGCTTAATTTTATTTTATTTTGCTAAATTTAAGGCTTTTTCCTCTACTTCTGTTCAAAAGACCGTATCAGTGCCCTTCTGATAATAACCTTTCCATTACTGGAAAGTTAGGAAGATAGAATTCTTTTTTTCCGTACTAAGCAATTTTATGGCTTTTAAAATGGCCTGTAGTTTCCATTTTTATGCTTCTTTCGCTTCTCTGAATCTTCTCTAATTTTTTGTATATCTAACTTAAAGACGATTCTCTGCACGTAATAGATAAAAGGATGATCAAATGAGATTAGAATTGGATTTGCTATTTTAGTGAAGATCAGTTTCTCATCCAGGAGGACAGAAATACTATGTTTTGGTTCTTGCGAGTTATATTCTTTTTTCCCTTGTTTTTAATTTTTTAAACAATTTTAAACGTTATAGTCCATTTACAGTTATTACAAAACATTGGCTATGTTCCCCGTGTGGTACAATACATCCTTATAGCCTATCTTACACCCAACAGTTTGTACCTCCCCATCCCCTGTATTGTCCCTCCCCTCCTCCCCACTGGTAACCACTAGTTTGTTCTCTATATCTGTGAGTCTCCTTCTTTTTTGTTATATTCACTAGTTTGTGGAATTTTTTTAGATTCCACACATTAGTGATATCATACAGTATTTGTCTTTCTCTGTCTGACTTATTTCACTTAGCATAATACCCTCCAAGTCCATCCATGTTGCTGCAAATGGCATTATTTCATTCCTTTTTATGGCTGAGTACTATTCCATTGTATATATGTACCACGTTTTCTTTATCCATTCATTGGTTGATGGACATTTAGCCTGCTTCCATATTTTGGCTATCGTAAACAATACTGCTATGAATATTGGGGTGCACGGATCTTTTCAAATTAGTGTTTTTCTGTTTTTCTCAGGTATATACCCAGGAGTGGAATTGCTGGGTCATATGGTAGGTCTACTTTTAGTTTTTTAAGGAACCTCCATACTGTTCTCCACAGTGGCTGCACCAATTTGCAGTCCCACCGACAGTGTACGAGGGTCCCCTTTTCTTCACATCCTCGCCAGCATTTGTTATTTGTGTTTTTGATGATGGCCATTCTGACAGGTGTGAGGTGATATCTCACTGTGGTTTTGATTTGCATTTCCTGGACGATTAGCAATGTTGAGCATCTTTTCATGTGAATTTCTTCTTTGAAAAAATTTCTATTCAGTTCTTCTGCCTATTTTTTAATCAGGTTGTTTTTTGATGTTGAGTTGTATGAGCTGTTTATATATGTTGGATATTAACCCCTTATCAGTCATATCATTTGCAAGTATTTTCTCCCATTCAGTAGGTTGTCTTTTCATTTTGTTGATGGTTTCCTTTGCTGTGCAAAAGCTTTTAAGTTTAATTAGGTCTCATTTGTTTATTTTTGCTTGTATTTCCTTTACTTTAAGAGACAGATCAAAATAAATACTGCTGCGATTTATGTCAAAGAGTGTTTCGCCTATGCTGCAGGTTATATTATTAGTATTTTCCTTTCTCACGTCAGTTTTTTGATGTAAGAAAACTGCTGGCTTGTATTGAACTTCTTTCCACTGGGACTAGAAATCTTGTAGTTTGTAGTCCTACTTGTAATGAGTCACCACTGGATACAGTTGTTCTTATGACTCTTGTTTCCAATGAACACCACTATACCTTTGCTATCACCTTCTAATTGTTAGATACTTGTTTAAATTTCCTTTGGTTTCCAGTCCACTGCTTTTGTCCCAGAGTTAGCCATTTTGTAACACTTGGTTTCACTCCAACCCCAGTGAAATAAGTGACTCCAGCCCCTGGTTTCCCAAGCCCACAACCTCTGTCTCCACTATAGCCTTAATCCCACGTTACACTGTCTCCTGCCTTGAGTAGATCAGAGTCCCTTGGGGGCAGGCACTGTGTCCTATTCATCTTCGCATCCTATGTAGCTGCAACAGTGTCAGGAACACAACAGATACTCACAGAATGTTTTTTGATTCACTGTGTGAATTCACAAAGAACTGACACTTGTAACACCGATCAAAAGTGCTGAGGGCAGAGTAGTTACTGAATGAATATATGATTAACTTTTTCTGGGGGGGGATGATACTTTTAAAAATAAACTTTTTATTTTAAAAGTTTTAGATTTATAGAAACATTGCAAAGATAGTTCAGAGTTCTCATATACCCTATGGCCAGTTTAGCCCATTATTAACTTCTTACATTGGTATAGTACATTTGTCACAATTAATAAGCCACTGCTGACATATTATTATTGTTATTAACTAAAGTCCACACTGTACTGAGATTTCCTTAGTTTTAACCTAATGTCCTTTTTCTGTTCCAGGATTCCATCCAGAACACCATATTATTTAGTAGTCATGTCTACTTAGGCTCCATTCGTTTTAAAAAATAATACAATAAAAACTTAAGTTGAGAAACTCGGTGGAGTGTATATTGAACTACTCTGTACTATCTTTGCAACTTTCCTGTAAATCTAGAGTTATTCCAAAATAAAAAGTTAATTTAAAAAGTTGTTATGACAAAGACAATATCTTTCTTGGGTTTCTTTTAAAGATAATTCCTCTGTGTACAAATGTTCAGCTTGTACAATGACAGTGTATGATTACTCATCTCTCTACATGGAGGTTTTCCCCAAATACTGTCAAATGCGTTACATTAGCTACATCCTAGTTTTATTAATGATACTGGTAATATGACCGTGCTCACCAGTATTATTTGTAAAATATCAAAATTTAAAATTACTTGATTTGGAGGGAGGGGAGGTGTGGGGAGGTGTGGGGAGCCGTGAGGGTGGGGATATTTCAACTGGATCTGTCCTGATACACACTCAAGTTAAAGTGTCCAAATTCAGTTCGCTTGATCCTTTGCTCCCCAGACCCTCAACTCCTCTGTGCTATATCATTTATAATTTTACTAAGCTTAGTGAAAACGAATATATAGTAAAAGAAAAGTTAGCTGGCATGGCAATGGCTACTTTCCAGTGTTTTAGATCATGATATTTTAGGAACACAAAATACCTTCCCAAACCCATCTCCCCCTTTATCCGAAGACTATTATTCAAGAATTTGTTTAAAACAAATTGTCAATTGAATACTCAAGAGAAATGATATGAAAATCCTAGAACTAGTTAAGATTTGGTCAATGGTCACTTAACAATTCCATAGGGCATGTCACACTCCAAACTGTCCAGATGTCCATTCCTGTAACTTTCTGTAAGAAGCAGGGGAGAATGAATGGCTCCAATGGAACTACGGATGGTTATTAAAAGCACTTTTTAGTTTTGCAGTCCCCAAGTATCTTTTTTCCTTGGTACACTTGCCTGTCAGATGTCTGTCCGTGAAGATATGAAGGAAATCCGTACAGAAAGGAAACTGGTAAGAATGATAAAGTTGGGGAGAGACCTGAGAAAGAACGGAGCTGGCTGGGCACTGGCCCCCGCAGCACACCGGCGCCTCCAACCTCTCAGCCCACACGTGCTCTCGGGCTTGTGCACGCGAGAAAGGAGAAGAGAAAGCAAGGGAGAGAGAAGGCAGTGGGAGATCAAAGAAAGGTAAGAGAAGATACAAGGAAAAAAAGCAGGAGTGAACGACAGCTGCTTGGGACCAGTAAAATGTGACTGGATAGATTTACAATCTACTATGATATTTTAAAAGCTGGCAGAATTGAACTTTCTCGTCCTACCCCAGTTCCAGCCCCGATGCATATAAAATCTAATTTTGTCGAGATAAAACGTATTGTATAATATATGTAAAAGGAGAGCAGCTGTTCAACGACCATCTCAAAGAGTTGGGTAGGATTGCAGGGTAGAGGCAAAAAATGATTGAAAATTACTCACTTGTGGGATTCTTATTTTACTGAATCGACTAAGAGAACATCAGCTTCAGAGGTTTCTCAAAGTTAATACATGCAACTGGCAAACTGCTGGCTAAATAACAAGAGGACCCTTCCTCTGCTGTTTTACAGGGGCGCCTGACTTCCTTCACCTGCTCTCACTCACCCTTGCTTCTGAGTCCAGGCCCTGCCGGGGGCAAACCCTGTTCCGCAGGGCGTCGTGATACTGTATCACGTCCAACCGCATCACCCATGGGTACCCATGACCCCGACAGTTTTCTTCTTTACATGGGATGATGAATATTTTTCAGTTTCAAGAGGGTTGTTCTTTTAACTGAGCACTTGTATATTCATGAATTTATTTTTTTTGTTTTAATTAAAAATTTTTTAAAATTTATTTTTATTTTATATGAGTAGAGTTGATTTACAATGTTGTGTGAGTTTCAGGTATACAGCAGAGTGATTCAGTTATACATATACATATATCCGTTCTTTTTCAGATTCTTTTTTTCAGATTCTCTTCCCATGTAGGTTGTTACAGATTACTGAGTAGAGTTCACTGTGCTATACAGTAGGTCCTTGTTGATTACCTATTTTATATATAGTAGTGTGTGTATATTAAATCCAAACTCCTATTTTAACTCTCCCCCTACCTTTCCCCTTTGGTAACCGTAAGTTTCCTTTTGAAGTCTGTGAGTCTGTTTCTGTTTTGTAAATTAGTTCATTTGTATCATTTTTTTTAGATAGTGATATCATATATTTGTCTGACTTATTTCACTTGGTATGACAATCTCTAGGTCCATCCATGTTGCTGCAAATGGCATTATTTCATTCTTTAAGAATAAAGTATACTGTAAAGCTTCTGCCTTTTTATTTTTTTCCAAAAAGGGTGTGGTGGATCAGAATATAGACTCTGCAAACTGTTGTTGACAATCACAGTTTAACCAACATGGAGTTACTAAAACATCTCCAACAGATTTGATTTATATTTAATTGCTTTAATGGCCTATGATTTCTTTTTTAAAAAGATATTTTACTCTTTAATAACAAAGAAATGCTCAAAATATGTTAAATAAAAAGAAAAAAGATGTAAAACAAAATTAATTTATTTGTTCATTTATTCAATAAATATATTCTAAACTCCTTCTTTGTGTCTGGTACTATTCTAGATAATACATTTAGCAGTGAACAAATCCAAAGTCCTCAATTTCATGAAATCTATATCGTAGTGAGGGGAAGATAAGAGTAAGCAAATAAGTAAATATATCATTTGTCTGATAGTGAGAAATAATGGTGAACAAAACAGAGTTGGTGAAGGCAGTGATTCCCGATTATTAAAAACAAAACAAAACCTAAAATACATATGTGGAACATTTAGGTATTACTTGTGAAATTTATCTACCTCTATAAATTGCATTTTTCCTATTCCAAAAACAATCATTAAAAAGCTCCTAAAATATTTATTAGCACATAATAAATTGCTTTCTCTGTGAAAGGTAATGAGATGTAGTTCCATGTTCACAGCTGGCTAAGGATTTGCAAAATATCGAGAGAAACTCTGTCCTAATTCGTGTAAGAATTCTTTCTATTTTAGGCTAACAATTTATTCACCGCAAACACGATTTATGACCAGGGCATGCTAAATATTCACAGTGTAATTTTTAAAACTGTAATTGTAAAAAATGATTATATCTCTTTAGTTCAGCAGAATAATGTTAAAATAAAGACAGAGAATGTTTTTAGTAAAAGAAACAACAGGAAATTTAATTCAAACTTCCAGAGCTAAATCAATGCTCCAATTGGAAATACTAAACCCTGGGACTCAGCAGCTATTGTCATAACATTCCAATTTGATTACTCCTGTAACTTTAAGTATGATGTGGGCAGCAATTCATATAACAGTTCTGTAATACACAGGATGGAAGCAACAAAGAATAGTGTATTAACCATTGGACACATTAGAATGGAAAAGAAAACCATTTAGAGTCATTACATTTAAACTGTCGGTCAATACTTTTTCATGGTGTTCTACTGCCAATTTCATAAATCGTAAGGTACCTAGCATAATAATTATATTTAATGTCTATACCCACTATCAGAGTTAAGAAAATATCATACTAAGTGAAAAGTCAGACAGAGAAAAACAAATATCATGTGATATCACTTATATGTGGAATCTAAAAATTAATACAAATGAACTTATTTACAAAGCAGAAGCAGACTCACAGAGATAGAAAACAAACTTATGGTTACCAAAGGGGAAAGAGGGAGGGGGAGGGGGAGGGGGAGGGATAAGATAGGAGTTTGGATTAACATATACACACTATTATATATAAAATAGATAATCAACAAGGACTTACTGTATAGCACAGGAAAGTCTACTCAATTTTTTGTAATAACCTATATGGGAAAAGAATCTGAAAAAGAATGGATATATGTGTATGTATAACTGAATTACTTTGCTGTACACCTGAAACTAACACAACATTGTAAATCAACTATAATATAAAATAAAAATTAAATTTAAAAATACCTAAGCTATCAAAACACCAATACTATTTTCTAAATTTCAAAAACAACAGCAACAAGAAGAACCACAGAGAAAGGCAAACCAATATTGAGAGAAGTATGATGGATAAAGGAAGAGAAGTCTACTTAACAAAGCATATTTGTTTGCTGGGTCATTTAGGCAATGCAGAAAACAATGTGGAAGGGGAAGGTGAGCTCCGCACACGATAGAGTAGATTGCAACTCACAGTGAATGGGAATCCTTGGGAGTCCCATGCTTTCGCTTGGGTTGGTAGTAGTCTATTTCCAAAGCCCAATAAGTCACCACAGACTAAGTGACTCC
This sequence comes from Balaenoptera acutorostrata, assembly GCF_949987535.1. Taxonomy (NCBI): domain Eukaryota; kingdom Metazoa; phylum Chordata; class Mammalia; order Artiodactyla; family Balaenopteridae; genus Balaenoptera; species Balaenoptera acutorostrata. Next base: position 4,268,199 of record NC_080067.1, read on the forward strand.
TCTGTTTTAAAAATTTAGAGCCTTATTCAGATGGCGGATGACAGATCAATTCATGCTTTTAACTCTTCTGTTTAAAAATGCTCAACTTGTAGACACATTATGAGTGTTCACAGGTTCCCCTGTAATGCTCGGCTTGTCAACTCAGTGGCCTCGTATGGTGGTTAAGCTAATTTCAGTGCAGGCGAAGGGTCTATGTTTGGATAGTTATGATATCATCACACATTAGTGTATTCCTCTTAGAGTAAACAGATATAAATATATTCTTCCTTTTACTGGAACAGTCCAATGCCAGGAAAAAGTTAAAGACCTGCTAATATGTGGATTTCAAAGACAGCTGCGTGTCTCACTGAGAAATCCAACCCAAACAATCGAGACCTGCTTCCCTTTCACCGTTAATCGTGCTTAAAAAATAAGCCCTTAGAAAAGCTCAAGCTCATCTCTTGGCAGCTTCCTGCTTCTCCATAACCCCTAACTAATTTACACTTTGATTCATTGATTAGAATTTTAAGAAGTGCATTTTATTCAATTTAACTGTGCTGCAGATCCATAATAAAGTTACACATACAGACCAAGGGAAAGACATTAAGGAAGAAGTGAAAAGAGAACGGAAGCCTCTTCCTAAGGGTGTTGCTAAGAACTCCAATCAGAAGAATGGTTTCAGAGACAAAAACTCTGAGATACGCTTTCTCCCAGAGAGTAGGAATGGCGAGGCTAGAAAGAAGCACCCCAAGTGCAGAAAAACCTATTTGAGATTCTGTTAGGTCTGAATCACCTTTCTGACTCTGTCACGGAAAGATCAGGGGGGCTTGCAAAGCATCAGTTCTCTGAGCAAAGCAGTGACGAGTAGGCTAAACGCACACCCACCCCAATGATACAGCAAAGGCAGGGAAACAGAGATAATTCTCGTGGGGTTATTCCTAAGAAGGAACCTCATGGGAAGGAAAGACCAGATGCTGACATGGACCAGAAATGGGCCAAACAGAGGAAAGGACACTGCGCAGGGCACCCAGGTTCACTCTACAAAGTGGCTGGTCACCAAGAAGCTGCAAGAGACTGTCCAAAGAATACACGCCCTGGGGCGTCAGAGAGGTTTTAAGTGTATTACTTCCCTTCTCTCAAATTGTTGTCAGCATTCGTGAACATTAAAATTCTGTGTTTCCTACACACTGCTGTATATAAAATAGATAATCAACAAAGACCTACTGTACAGCACAGAGAACTCTACTCAACATTCTGTAATAACCTAAAAGGGAAAAGATTCTAAAAAGAATAGATACGTGTATATGTATAATTGAATCACTTAGCTGTACACCTGAAACTAACACATTGTAAATCAACTATACCCCTATATAAAATAAAAATTAAATTAAAAAAAGAAGAAAAAATATTCTATGTTTCTCCACATCTAAGTAACAAAGGTAGATCTGAAAGCTATCTGGATCAGTGGTAGGATAGTTAACAATGATGGTAATTGGAATTTTAGGCATTACATCTAGAAACAAACAAAAAAAAATGGTAAGAGAATGTTTTGTATTCACAAGTTGCCCACCAGATAAATTTGTGGGTCTTCTGAGGTTTAACCACCTGTTCTTAGGCAACATTTAAGTACAAATGTATTTGTATAATAAAGATCATTTGCTTTTTTATCTCTCATTTATTCATTTTAATTAAGTCAAAGTCACTGTAACCAAATGTATGAGGGTAAAGAAAAGAAATACATAAACAGCCTTAAGAAAGGAGAGAAAAGAAAACCTTTTCCTGAGCTCTAAAAGCAAAAAAGCTAGAGAACTGGGAAAATTTTCCCAGGAATCCGTGCAGAATGACTGGGGGCAATTCTACTGTGACGTGAGGGAAGGAGGAAAGCTGGTGGGGGGGGCGACGGTGGCAGGTAGAGCGCCACGTGAATGTCACATGTGTAGACAGCACAGCTGGGGCCTAGGCGGCCGCCTTGGCTGTGACCACAGTAAAGCTAACCACACCTGTCTGGCCCTCAGGTCACACTTACAAAGGTGAGGATGGTGGACGAAGTCCCCTTCAGCAATCACGTCTGGCCTAATCTCATGAGGATTTCTTGTGATAGAAGATGACCAAAAGTATACTAAAATGTCCTTACTTGTGTCTGATATCCGCACAGGCCCCCTGGAGAAGCGCACTTTGAATCAAATTTGCTCTTTTTTTTAAAAATTGAAGTAGAGTTGATTTACAATGTTGTGTTAGTTTCTGGTGTTCAGCACAGTGATTCAGTTATAGACACACACACACAGACATATATGTTCTTTTTCGGATTCATTATAGTTTACTACAAGATATTGAATACAGTTCCCTGTGCTCTACAGTAGGACCTTGTTGTTTATCTGTTTATACATAATAGTTTATCTGTTTTATATACAATAGTTGCTAATCCCAAACTCCTGATTTGTATTTTAAAGTAAGCACTAGAATCGCTGTGTGTTTCAGTCAGGTAACAGAATGTTCCGTCTGGCCTAGTCAGTCCAGCCACAAAAACTGAAGAAATGCTGGTGCTTCTTTTGACCCCTGTGGATAACCAGTAAAGACCATGTAAACTGATTTTGAATAGCAGAAAGCTACTAAAACACTCAGAAAAACTAATGTTCTTTCTGTAAAAGCATTTGAATAAAATCATGTAAGGACTTTCTCCCATACTAAGTTTTTTTTTTTCCTTTTTATCATTTTCATTTAAACACAACAGAAGTTTATTTCTTGCTCAAGTCATTTTCAGTGTGTGCTGACAGAGTGGAGGGAAGGCTCCTATTAATTTAGAGACTCGTCTCCTTCCATTTAATTCAGGAGTTCTGAACCTCTCTTTTGCTCTATGACTCATGCGGCAGTTTGGTGAAGCATACGGACCTCTTCTCAGAATAATGTTTTTAAATGCGTTACATAAAGTGCAGGGTATTATCAAGGAAATGGATTATACTGAAATATAGTTATCAAAGTTATTAAAAAATTTGGTGTTGCAGGTGTGCTTCCTTATTAGATTAAATGACAACATTTAATCTCATCTGGTAAATCTCATAATTATTGTAATCTTGAAGTAGTGAAGCACAGACCCTACTTTGAGCTATCTGGAATAACAGTAATGTGATTTCTACTGGTGTCAAAGAATATTTTGCTGGACCCTGTGCACCCGGCTGGCCAATCAGTGAAGCGCATGTGGAGGATGGGGCCTGGAGGTACCCTGGAGGCATTTCTGTCTCTCCATGTCAGGGCCAGAACTCAGTCACATGGCTACTACCTAAGCGCTGGGAAACAACTTCACTGCTTCCTTTCCTGTGATGTCTCCTGGGTGTTTTGTTTTGGAGGGGGATTGTCTGAAGCTCATTCTATAGCAGATTCCTCAGCAAGGGCTCATGACAGCAGTAGTTCAGTTCTTAAACTATTCATAACTCTTCATCTGTGGTTGTTATACCTGCAGCTAAGTTTGGGTAGAAAATTTGTGGCTTATGTTTTCCATCCTTGAGTTCCTTAAATATGCTACTCCATGGATTTTCTTCAATCACCTAATTTCTGATCTAATTCTGATTTATGTTTTCTTTCCTATCCTCTATCATTTAAACCATTTTTTTTTTACCTTGTTTTGAAATAATGGTTTAGAGTTTTCATCTATTTTTGTAGGCTTTGGGGGGCATGTTTTCATCGCAGGGACATTATTCTGTTCCTTGTTTTTCCCTTAGAAAAACATTGTTGAATTTTATTTTGCTTGGTTTCTTGTTTTGTTTTTTTGTTTTTGTTTTTAATGCAATAAGTTCTCCTATACTTTGAAAGGGAGAGCCCAGGATAGTTTTTCCAACTTTATGATTCTTGAACTCTCCCTTCTGTTGTTTTCACAACGTGATTTTTAAAAACTAGCCTTCCAGTCCGTAAGACTGCCTAAGTTGTCATCAGTCACTTTTTACCTGGACACTTTCTTTCTTCTCCCCTATTGTCCCGTCCTGTTCAATTTGGATCCTGCTTCCAGCAGCTTTCCTCAGGGTGAAGATCTGTTTTGGAACAGAGATTTGGTTTGCTCGCTTCAAGAGTTTAGAAGGCCCAGACTGCTTTAGCATCATCCTACGGAATCGTTTCCAGTCCCCTTATATTCGCCTACGAACCAGATCCTGCAAAGAACACCCACCCAAATCTCACGGCTACCCTGACCGGCTTGGTGGACTTTCCAGCAAGTTGAGGGATTTCCTCTTCTCAAGCCATCAGCTGTGCTGTTTCCTTTCCTCTGCTTCCTCACACATAGTTACTAACCCTACAAGAATCTCATAGTTGTTGGTAGTCTGTCCTTACCTGCTAGTATAGGGGGGTTTGTGGAGGAACCTGGCTTGTTGTAGTTGCTCTCTGTGGGTTGCGATTTTGATATCCCAGTTGCTCTGCTTTTATGGAGAGATGAATGAACAATGTGACTGCTGCCACCATCTTTTAGGAATCTCTTTCCTGAAGTCTGTATTTTTTAATTTAAACTAATTATTGCTCAAGGTCTACTTCAGAATATGATGAACTGGGGCTATTAGTCATTCTAACAAAAAGGTAGTAAAATACCAGTGATCTTTACACTGTAGTTCTGGGAAGCATGGGCAGTGTATGTGTGTATGCATGTCTGTGTGAGTACAGGCACCTCTGTTTTCCTTTCCTCACCCCACTTTAAACAGAGGGGATCCAGTATAGATCCAGTATAGATGAAATATTTTGTCTGAAGAAAAGATTATGTGGTTAGAACTGTCTGAACATCACTGTTCAGGAATCATCTTTTAAAATCAGTATTTAAAACATAAGTGAAGTCAACTGACTCCTAAAACAGATTTAGTATTTGCAGAGATAAATTGAACTAAGAACCACAATCAATATTGAAGCAAAAAACATACCTTTTAATAATCTCTCCTGTTTTTCAAAGGCTTGAGGAGAAGACATACATTTATTACATTCCTTTACGTTTCTGTCAATAGTTTTTATTGGTCTTACGTTTCTCCAATTGACTATCTGTTGCCTGCATATCAACTATGGTATAGAATGTGGTTCTTAAGTTGTCCAACTACTTACTTAGAACAAATGTGAAAATTTAAAGCGACACATGCTTAAAGTAATCTCAGAAATCATCAACCAAATTTGATTTTTTTTCTACTTTGTATTATCTATTTAAAATTGTAATTTCCCTCATAGATGTTACGAACGAAATGTTGAAAAGACCAACTTTAGAAAAAATAAAAACCAAACCCTAACTGTCAGTGTTTGTGCAGGAAGACGGGACTCCTCCTGGGTAAGCCAGAGATCCCGGTGTGCAGTCTAGGGTACCACACGCCCATGGAATTGGACCCCATGGACCTGCCTCTCACTCACCCCCTGGATCAAAGAGACGGGGATTTGTAACACTTTTGTAAGCAGAGAGATTTTCATGTCCCTAGATGGTAAGACTCCCAGGAAGCAAGGAGGGCAGTTATCATAGTGCCACACTGCAGTTCTGGCAAACCAGGAAAGAAAAGGGGAGGCTGCAGGGCAATAATTCTTCCAGAGACCTACAAGGCCCAACGTCAAGATCTGTTGGTGGATTCCAATCCATTAGCTGGAATCTCCATATTTGACCACTGGTAAACATGACCTTCCCAGGAAGCCTCTAATTACTGTAATGTTCTTAAGTTTTCCAACCTGCCTGGTACATACCAGCTTCTTTAACCTGAAGACTCAGATTAGCACTACTTGGGCCTTGTAACATCTGTCTGCAGAGCAACATGCCAGCTCTGTAACCCCAGGCATTGTAAACCCTTATCCAGAAACTTGCCAGGAAGGGACAATATTGAAGCACTGTGTGCATAGAAAAGTTGTGAAAATAAAGAAAGAGAAAACTGTGATTTTGTGTTTATTTTAGAAATCAGAGGACTTGAAGGAAAAACATACAAATTGGCAGTCGATTACATCTGTCTCTTCAATAGGCAGAATCCTTCACTGAAAAATGGAGTGAATCAATGTTACGTTCTCTCGGAACTTGTTTAATCATGTATAATACTAAGGAGCAGTCAAACTTGACGTGTGTATTATAAAATATAGCTCTTCTTCTGCCAGTGAATTACCTGCTCGCCAACTTGACAGGCTCAACTCGGTTTTAAGTTATTACTGAGGTACTTGACCATCCTACGGGTGCAAATACAGAAGTTCTCAGTGGGCAGAATGGAACTGCAAAACTCAAGGGGACGATGCCACAGAGGTCCACCAGTATGACGACAAAGGTGAAGCCATACTGTCAGTGAGAAAAATATTTTACTGATGACTAATGCAATTTAGATGTATCCACTTTTTGCTGCGACAGTTTCTTTTAGGTAAATTAAAGATCCCTAATGAGCTTAAAAAAACAGTATTAGGAATTCCCTGGTGGTCCAGTGGTTAGGGCTCCGTTCTTCCACTGCAGGGGACACGGGTTCCATTCCTGGTTGGGGAACTAAGATCCCACATGCTGCGTGGCACGGCCAAAATAGTAATAATAAAATAAATAAATAAATAAATAAATAAATAAATAAAACAATATCCTTTACCTCCTATCCTCTCTCTGAGGTAACTGACATAGAAGGTTAGAGCTCAAAGGGATTTTGGTGATTCTCTAACTGAAGTCCGTCACTTTACAACTGAAGCAACGTTGGTCCACAGAGGTTTATTGAAAAATAAACACAACGTTTATGCATCACTGAATCTCTGTGCTGTCCACCTGGAACTAACACAACATTGTTAATCAACTATGCTCCGATATAAAATAAAAAGTTAAAAAAAATTAAATAAACACACCACTTAGCGGGTGCCCACAACACCAGGCACCAACGCACACGTCCTGAAGTAACCCTAGCAGCTCTGAAGGATTTCGTCACGCTAAATTTAGAGACGGAGAGTTCAGGAGACGGACGACTCTACGGAGAACACACATGCAGCGAGCCAGTTCCAGACCCGAGATTTAAATCTGTAATGTTTCAGCAGTTGTGTGGTTTGGTTCCCCACTCCCCTGGATCCCCTCAATTTCACACCTAATGTTAAGTGACCCTCCCAAGGTCATGCAACTGGAGTCATATTTGAATCCAGGTCTCCTGACGCCAGGGATTTAGTGTATTTTCCCTTCTCCATTTCATTTTCATTATTGGGTAGTTAGGAACCTCCCTCAATGAAGTAGACTTTGATACTATTTCTTAGTGACTCCTATGAGTAAAGTACTACGGTAGATGTTCAGTGTAGCATAACCATCCCCAAAGCGAATGGATCAGAATGTGCTATGCCCTTATTTCACTTTATGACCACCACTCTTCCATTTTCTCAGTGGGTCTTATTTAATGTCCTCTTTCATCATCATCATTATTATCATTATTATTACGATTCTGGCATTAAGCCAGATAATTGTGGGTACTATGGAAAAAGTATAGGATACAGAGTTCTTTGCCCTCGAGTACTTAAAATTTGGTTGGAGACACTAAGATCTGAATAAAGGAGTTAGAGGGACCGCCCTGGTGGCGCAGTGGATTTCGTGCTCCCCGGCCCAGGTTCGATCCCTGGTCAGGGATCTAGATCCCACATGCACGCTGCAACTAAGGAGCCGGCGAGCCACGATTAAGGAGCACACCGGCGCAACCAAATAAATAGAATAAATACATAAAATAAAAAATGAATAGGGGAATTAGAAGAAAAAACCGTTAAACTGTGTCAACTAGAAGTCCAGATAAAACAGAGTAAAGACTGACATACAAAGGGTAGATGGCATGCGGGACCGACAAGGAGGCCTGGGATGGGGGAAGGCAGGAGACAGGGCTCGAGAAGGGACAGCGGGTGAGCGGCGCAGTTCAGAATGGCCTGTGCGGAGCCCGGCCTTGAAGGACACTCTGCAGGAGTTCATGGAAAGAAGGCTGCCTGGAAGTGCAGTGAGGCCTTGGAACAGCAGGGTTCCACAAACGTACTTTACGGAGTCATTGTCGACGACGGAAAACAAAACTAATAGCTACCATCTATTACTCCCTTTACAGTCCTCCACATGAACCTTGATTGCAACTCCATTAAATAAGGAGTGTCAGGCCCATTTTCAGTTGGTGGAACTGAGGCTCGCTCACGGCGTCTTGCCCAAAGCCACAGGAAAAAGTAAGTGGAGGCTCAGTCTTCCAAACCATGTCTGCTGGATGCCAAACCCCACACTATTTCTGGCAGTTATTTCTCCACGAAAACCACCAAAAACTTCACCAAAGCACAAATCTTAGGCTTTCAACTTAAATTATTTTCAACCATAACACCACAAAGGAAAAAACACACTTAAAAGATCAAAAGCCAAGGAAAGAAAACCTTACAGCCTGAGGTTTCTCTTGCAGCCAGATTCAAAAACTATAAGCACATGTAATGAAGTATATTATACGACCAATAGTTTCTGTGAAATCCCAACAGAGCATACATTTCACGTTTAACAGAGCACTTAACATTCCTTGTGGCCACCTTAACTGACTAATTTTTTCAGGGAAAAAGTGCTTTGAAGTTTTATCTCAGACTTTTCCATAGTAACATCTCATTTAAACTACCAAGAAGAAGAATTGCTGTTTTGAATTCATTTTGCAAACACATCACAGTGAACTCTATGGAGCTTCTGCAATTTTGAAAGAGCTGGCAAATAATCAACATATTATTGTAAGAGAAATAAGGAAAGAAGACTCAGAGGTTAACTGTTATTTTGAAACAAGACCAAAAATCCTGTCAAGAGTTTACTATAATGCAAAGAAGAAACAATCCAAAGCTTTCATGAGAGACTGTCACAAAAGCAAGAATCACCAAGACTTCGTTACACGGGACACAACACTGTAGAAAACTAGCTGTGAGCTAATTGTGTATATCATGGGCCAATGCTTTCCACACAGCATTTATATGTGTACCTGTCTACTCAGGTACTAACTCTAGTATACTGCATTTAAAATTTTGTTTAATTTTTTTTTTTTTAAAAGAGCAAAATACCTATGTAAGCCCTTTTAAAAAATGAAATATCTAGTTTTGCCTCAATTTAAAAATCATAAAATCATGGCTTTGATATACTAGTTATATACTTTTCCCAATATACATTAAAATTAATATACGTAATTATACATTCTTTTTTTTTTAACTTTGGGTTTATTTATTTATTTATTTATTTATTTTGGGCTGTGTTGGGTCTTCGTTTCTGTGCGAGGGCTTTCTCTAGTTGTGGCAAGTGGGGACCACTCTTCATCGCGGTGCACGGGCCTCTCAGTATCGCAGCCTCTCTTGTTGCAGAGCACAGGCTCCAGACGCCCAGGCTCAGTAGTTGTGGCTCACGGGGCCTAGTTGCTCCGCGGCATGTGGGATCTTCCCAGACCAGGGCTCGAACCTGTGTCCCCTGCATTGACAGCTAGATTCCCAACCACTGCGCCACCAGGGAAGCCCCACGTAATTATACATTCTTAATGTTTATTCCGTACTACCAGTAATCATTGTGCACACCTCTGGTAGTAAAGCACCATACTTTAAGAGATACCTTTATAGGTGTTTTCCTAATAAGGGGACAGTTAAAAAAAGTATTCCTCTATCACTGTGTAAGTTGTTACACAACTCTAGAGAGTGTGAGCTCATACTCATAAATGCACACTAGTGCTTTGAGACGAGAAACTTGGTCAAACTAGAAATTTTTGTAAAATTTGAGGCATGCTACATAACTCTCAGGTACGGTTAAACAAATACATTTTTCCATTGATAGCTATTGTTCAAGAGAGCTTTTGTAGGTGGTTCAATTAAAACGGTTTAAGGAGAAATAACTAACTAAAAAAAAAATAAAACAGTTTAAGGAACTCTTTAAATATGCCACGATACTTGTCATTAGTTAAGGAAGAAAGCCAGCTGTACTAGAGCCAGGAAGCTGAAGGGTGAGTCAGATCTGGGGATGTAAAGGACAGGAAGAATTCCACAGGCCGGGCCTGGGGGGCAGCAGAAGTGAAGCCCACTCCTCTTGTTCACCAAAGGATTTCCAAGTCAGCCACGGCGTCACCACCAGTGGTCTCTGAAGTGCCAGGGTCATACACTTTCATCTCACAGTCCGGTAATGAATTTGTCAGGCACCCTTAACCAGCAAAATCTAATGGGTCCTTTTGTGGGGAAAAGTTATGGTATCACCAGTTCTAAAGTTTCAGACATTTCTGACTTTTGGGGGAAGGGGTTTAATATGAGATGAACTATACTATATCTGGTGTGATTTAAATTCCCTGTTGCAGGGGGTAGCTGAGCTGCCTGGGTTCTGGAATCACACAGATCTGAGTTCCATCTTAGTTCTGCCACTCATTAGCTGTGTGACCTTGGGAAATTCTTTAAGAAATTCTGTTTCAGTTCTTTCAATGGGGATAAGAACAGTACCTACATCGTAGGACTGCTGTGGGGATTCAATCATAGGACATGTAGAAATAGTGCTCAAAGAATAAAAATAATCTGTGGATAATAATAAGAAGTCAATATGTGTTAGCTGGCATTACAAGAAGCAGCATCCCTTTGTGTGAGACAAAAATTAAGATGACAATTCGAGTATCAGTAAAAGCTCGGGTTACAACACACTTGCCTTTCAGAAGATGTTAGGTAAATAATCTTCTAAGATAAAGATGTGTAGCTGTAGTCTTTGAGTCTATATTGCTAATTGGATAATTTGTATTGGGGATTTCACATATATATGTTCAAAAAACATCTAGTGATTAATGGAGCATTTTCTCATATATTAATCTCATTGGATTCCCACCACAAACCCTAAGTAAGCAGCACAAGTATTATTCACATTCTGTAGATGAGGAAACTGCAGTTCAGAAAGGTGCTTTAATCGTCCCACAATTACAGTAACTGGAGAAGCACTTCTCACTACATCACCTTTGCCTTTAATAGCTGCTACTTGTTCACACTTACTAAAGAAATGAGTGTTACATAATTAAATGTTGATTTAAGATGATTGTTAATTTGTTTTGCTTTGGATGTAAGTAGAATTTACAAAGTATTTTTCAGCACAATAAAATTTCTAAATTAATTCTAATGGATGTATATATAGTTCTCTCTCTATCCTTATTAGGTTCTAGAATAGTATCCTGTTTGGAAGGCCCTAGAAAGAAATGCAAACATTTATATCAATAGTTGATGATGTTATTCAGATGCTAAATAGACATCCTTCTTAGATTGGCTTACTGCTTGCTCCAGAGCCAAGTTATTCTAGAACACTGCAATCACACGGTAGTGTAACTAAGCTGTTTTTCATGAAAGGTAGGGTACTGGCTTTATTTTGTCTCCTTGGAAAAAAGTAGCAAGCACATTTAAATAGTGGATTAAACAGTCAATCTACCATCCACACAAAATACGTTGACAATATTGTTGACTGCACAGGTCAGGTTCTGGCTTACCCTTCAAAGCCCACCCTTGTTACTGTTACAGAGGATTGCTCTCTTGTGCTATGGCCAGGCTAAGCTCCTCTGCCAGAGTTGTCGATTTTCTGCTAAATGTAAGCCAGGGCTTTACGACCCTTCAAGGTATCACACGGCCACAACAGTGATGTGTGATATGCAAACATGCAATCTTTCCATGAAGGTCAATGTTCATATGTTCTGTACATTTTAATTTATCAAGAATATTATGATCTTTAACATGTTTATTAAAATTGGTTTAATGAAAATGGCTAGCATTAATCCCTCTGATTCTTTTGAGTTGAAAACAGAGGACCAGGTGATGTTACAATAAATGACAGTCACTCAGCGTGAAGGAGTTTATAACTGTACTGGAATAAACTTAAAATGGGTTTAGTCTGAAACGTAATGAGGTGGCCAATGGTTACTATATTATGCTGGGTAGTAATTAAGGAGAAATAATAAGCAACTCAGGTACCGGTTTTTAAATTCCAGGCAAAAATTAAAAAAAAATAGTGGGGAGGAAAGAGAGGAGCCCATCAGACGCAGAAGCTACTCTGTGCAGGCGTCTGGCATCCTGGGACCCAGGAGCTCAGGCCAGCTCAAGTCACTGGCAAGAGGGTCTCATGGCCCAAATCCTCCATGAGACTTGGACTGAGGGTCATGGCTACTGCTGGTTACTAGGAGTCCCTGTACGGCAGACACCAAGTCTTGGGTCTCTCCCTGGCTTACAGCTATGCCATATCTTCTCTGATGTGAGAAGTTAAACTGACTTGGACATCTAGGTTACAGGCTCAGATTCTCTTTCCTAATTCCAGGTTGACTAGAATTCTCCCAATTAATATGATTTAAATAGGAAAGGTTGCTATAGGGTGTGGCCACTAGTCAACCTGCCTTAAAAGTGGTTTAGTTTAGTGGATTATCAACTTTTCTCTCTCAGCACCCTTATGCGAGTGTTTTGGTGGGGCGGGGGGAAGACTGAGCGGTAATTCTGAGTAAGAGGCACTTATAAGAAAAGGCAGGTCTTTTAAGGAACCTCCACAGTGGCTGCACCAATTTACATTCCCACCAACAGTGCAGGAGGGTTCCCTTTCCTCTACACCCTCTCCAGCATTTATCCTTTGTAGACTTTTTGATGATGGCCATTCTGACCGGTGTGAGGTGGTACCTCATTGTAGTTTTGATCTGCATTTCTCTAAAAATTCACGATGTTCATATGATCCAGCAATTCCACTCCTGGGCATATATCGGGAAAATACGAAAACTCTAATTCGAAAATGACACATGTACCCCAGTGTTCATAGCAGCCCTATTCACAATAGCCAAGACATGGAAACAACCTAAATGTCCATCAAGAGATGAATGGATGAAGATGTGGTGTGTGTGTGTGTGTGTGTGTGTGTGTGTGTGTACACACACACACACACACACACAATGGAATACTACTCAGCCATAAAAAAGAATGAAAATTTGCCATTTGCAGCAACATGGATGGACCTAGAGATTATCATACCAAGGGAAGTAAGTCAGACAGAGAAAGACAAATACCATGTGATATCACTTACATGTAGAATCTAAAAAGATGATTCAAATGAATTTATTTACAAAACAGAAACAGACTCACAGACATAGAAAACAAACTTATGGTTACCAAAGGGGGAAGGGGGGAGGGATAAATTAGAAATTCGGGATTAACAGATACACACTATTATATATAAAACAGATAAACAACAAGGACCTACTGTACAGCACAGGGAACTATATTCAATATCTTGTAATGACCTATAATAGAAAAGACTCTGAAAAAGAATATACATATACATACATATATATGTGTGTGTATATACATATATAAAACAATCACTTTGCTGCACACCTGTAACATTGTAAATGAACTATACTTCAATAAAAAAAGAAAGAAAAGGCAAGTCCTTCAGGAACGGAACATTTAATAATTGCAACATTTGCTGACCCCCTTCTAGGTGTGTATACGGCATCTCCCCTGTAGACAGCCTTAACCATCTAATTTGCAATAAGAGTAATTTATTATACTGTCTTCTATATGCCGGGCACTGTTATATGCACTTGACGTCCCAATCAGGATGGGGTGCTACTATACATCATCCCGGTTTTACAGACAAGGAAACTGAGGTCCACAGAGGTTCAGTAACTTGCTCAAGGTCACACTGACGCTAAGTGGTTCCAGAGTCCTTGACCGATAAGTTACCTGATCGCTGTCAAAGAACTCTTCTATCAGATATGCAGACAGAAGGGTTTAAGAGACAGTGAGGGATGCAAAAGATGAGGTGGGTGGGCATCAAAAGCAATTTTCTTCCATGTTGATATTTGGTCGAGAATTGGTCTCGTTCTTTCCATGCCCTAGAAGCGCCCAGGTATCACTGAACTCTTGTCTTGTCTCTAACTTCACACATTCCCCTCCCGTCTGCTGAGACTGGTGTGGACCTAGCACCCAGGAGTGGGGCAAGACGGTTCGTTTCCTGAGCTGGGGTGCAGAAACCGGAGGACACAGCCTGGGTCATGCGGAGCTAACAGGAGCGTGAGACGCTGTAGTTTTTCATCACACATTATCACACGCCTGTGTAGACAGTTAAAAACTATCAATGGAGACCAAGGGGGAGTTTCATTGGTCTTTCAAAGTAAACTTAATAATCTCTGGCATTTGTTACCACATAAAGAGAATCAGCATTTTAAGCCTGTGTCCTACTTTAGATGGGCAGCTTGAAAGTCCTACTCCTCCTCCAAAATTCTAACAGACGTTCTTGATACGCATTTGGTAACAAAGGCATACAGTCACACACAACTCTTAGCAATATGAAGAATAAGCAGCATATAAAGTAGAGAAAACATTAGACAATGAAGACATCCAGCTGGAATCAATACCATACAGTGACAGCAACAGGGAGACATTTTTGAATTATGCTGTGTATCAATATATTTCATACTGAATTATGCTAATCTTGTATTAGTAGAAATGAAAAATATGTTACACTGTATTCCAAGTAAATCCCAGAGTAGGGTATTTATGACAAATCAGTTCACTCCCAAGTTTACATTGCAACCAGAACTGGATGGAATTACAGTTTGTTATAATTTCAGAAAACCCTATATAGTAGATGAAAATCACATTTAATATAAATGTCACATCATATAGTCGTTTTATTCTTGAAGTAACAGTTTTATTGGAGTATTGTGAGCTTTCAGAATATGCAATGTAATCAAGACATTTCAAGTAGAAATATATTCACTTCGCATTTAAAATGTAACAAATATGCAATAGCATAATCATGGGAATATGATGAATTCTTCTAATGCTAGAAATATCTGTCTTGCAGATTAGATGGAAGGAACACAAGTTGTGGCTTATTATATCAACTAAAATAAATAAGAAATGCAAGTCATGATATTTTATCCATATGAAAAATCCTTTTAAAGGGAAATGATACTAATGGTAACTAGAAAATTGTTCAGAATACTATGGTCTATGAATAGATGCCTACTTTACTTGACTAGTATGAATTTATAATTTCCTAACATGAATATATAAAAATTCTTATTTCTTATTTTTACAAATATCTTTGAGTCAAGAATCAAGAACACACCGCAGCACAGCTTAAGACCTGATATTCATTTACCGGTTAGTTTCAATTTGATAAACTAAAGACAACAACATCTGCATCAAAACTACCTAGCGAACTTCAGCTAATTATGGCAAAATGGAGCAAAGATCACACACAGTGTTAATCAGCACACTTGCTTTGTGGTTGCCTTCTAGGTCTGTCACCAGCAACTTGTGGGTTTGGAGTACCATTCACAGTGGTGGTGCTGGATTTACAGGGGGTCATCTAAATTGTTTCTCCAGCCCTCCTGAATACGGCACACATTTTAAGAAAGCAACCTTGGGCCAACTCTATGGTTGATGGCCTTGAAACTGTTTCAACTTAGACTAACAGAGGCAGTGTACGGCTGTGGACAGACATGAAATTTAGTGCTTGTACAACTGGTTTTCCCCTTCTACCAATCACTGCTGTGAGAGCCTCAGTTTCCTTATCTAGAAAATGAAAATAGTAAAACCCATCAGTAGTTTTCTGTGGAAATTAAAGTATTTTGTGAATTACACAATATTGTAAGGATTTCCAGCACCTAAAACAATAGGCTATGTTCACGTAGACACAGTACATGGTCAAAAGACGGACGAATGTAATGATTCCTTGAAATTAATATAGTAACTTAGTAATTAAGCATATTGTTTTGTTCAGGTATTTGCTTCTCCTTGGAATGTCCTTCACCACTTTCACTTCCTTCAGCCTAAGCATGTCCAAATTTTTACGATCCTTTAAGGCCAAGCTCAAAAACCACCTCTCCCCCAAATCACTCCAATGATAACCCTGATGGAAAAAAATCTCTCCTTCCTGTAATTACCAAAGAGCTTTGTATTATCCTCATCCTCCTTATATTATTTTTCTATATGTTTAATCTCCTCTGATTATATATCAATAAAGATTATAGCATGCTGTCAAACATCTCATTAATCCTAATAATAGTAATAGTAATAATAATAAGAAGCTCTAGAGAGCTTATTATACACCAAAAATCATATACAGTAAGTCCCCTACATATGAACAAGTTCCGTTCCAACAGCACGCTCATAAGGCCAATTTGTTCTTAAGTCCAACAAAATTAGCCTAGGTACCCAACTAACACAATCAGCTATATAGCACTGTACTGTAATAGTTTTATAATACTTTTCACACAACTAATACGTAAAAAGCAAACAAACAAAAAATAAAGAAAACATTTTTAATCTTACAGCACACTACCTTGAAAAGAACAGTAGTGCAGTACAGCAGCTGGCATCCAGGGGCTGGTATCGAGTGAACAGGCAAGAAGCATTACCGACTGGAGGAGGGAGAGGAGGTGGGAGGTGGTAGAGCTGAAAGATCGTCAGCAATAGGAGATGGAGGGCAAGCTGCAATCTCACCCACGCCTGACGTTGATGGCACAGGATCTGGTTCCTTGCTGGATTCAATTCTATCCACCCTCTTGAAAAAACGATCCAATGATGCCTGGGTAGTAGCTCTTTTTTTCTCGTCATAGATGACATGGTAGCACTGGGTTGCATTCTGAGCAGCTGCTGCAACCTTCGTGGACCGTTCTACGTTCGCATCCTGTGCCTCAAGAACTAACAGTGCCTCCTCAGATAAAGAAAATCCCCTGCCATTTCCTGCGTTGGGCATCTGTTCCTTTCTTCAGTTACTTCTTCTTCCTCTTGCCTCTCTTCGTCCTTTCTCTGGGCCTCCAATTCCATCAGATCTTCATTAGTAAGCCCCACACTTGCATCTTTGAAAGCTCGCACCTTGAAGGTTTGTATGTAGGGGGCTTACTGTAGATCTTGAGAGCGTTTTATATAACCTACGAGGTAGGTACCACTACCACTTTATAGATGAGGAAACAGGAAACAGAGATGGTAGAGCCGGGGTTCGAGCCTGAACACTAAGCTAAACCACCCCTGCCACAAGCATCCTGCACGGCAGGCCAAGAAGGACTTCTGAGAGGCAGCTCAACAGCTCAAAGTGCCCACCAACCACAACGAGTCCAAATCATAAAATAACTCGGGAAGTGTCACCCACGGGGTTGCTGCTGCCCAGCACTGCCATGAAGGTGACAGCCAGCTTCGTCACTAACCTCCCTGCCAGGAAGATGGAGATACACACCTGACCCCCACCCAAACTCACAGGATTTGAAACCAAGGGGGGAAAACAACCTTTCAGCCAGCGGTCCCCAGTCTTTTTGGCACCACGGACTATGGAAGACACCATGGAAGACAGTTTTTCCACGGACCGGGGGGTGGGGAGGAGATGGTCTGGGGATGATTCAAGCGCATTACGTTTATTGTGCACTTTATTTCTGTTATTATTACATTGTAATATATAATGAAATAATTATAGAACTCACCATAATGCAGACAGGAGGCGGAGCTCAGGCAGTAATGGGAGCGATGGGGAGCGGCTGTAAATACAGATGGAGCTTCGCTCGCTCGCCCGCCGCTCACCTCCTGCTGTGTGGCCTGGTTCCTAACAGGCCACGGACCGATACCGGTCCATGGCCCGGGGGTTGGGGACCCCTGCTTTTAGCTATTCAGAATAAAATTATTTAGCACAAAGTAAACTTTATATTTTCTTCTTTTCCTTGTGATCATTTAAAACTAACAAAATTACTTGATTCGTTATATAGAAAAGATGCTGAGAGAAGGGGGCTTCATTCTGGTCTGTGGTTTTCCCAGATCACAGAAGTTCTGAGGAATACAGAATTAAGATAGGCAACGTAGCTCTTTGCTAGCAGACCTTCTTCAGAAACTTCCCTTACAACCTACAATGGCCGAGGCACGGATAATTGGCTCACGCGCTGAGTTTGTGCGGCAGCCCTCAGAGCAATAGAAGCGTTCGTGCAGAGGCCCTGGGGGTGTTTATATAGCTCCCCTACTGTAAAATAGCATTCGCTTTTCTTTTTTCCTCCTCATATTTCGGTTCATGTATATGTTGCTTCATAATCGTGCGTGCATTTGTAAACATGTTATGGTTCTTTTAGCACTCACTTATTTTCTCATGCTCGGAAGCCGGGGCAGAACTAAAATGTATCAGTTAAGCAACCTTTAATGACAGCTGAACTAATTTTGAGTGTAATTCAGCTATATGCATTGGTTACAAGTTTTGCTCTTAGTGTCTCTCATCTTTCTTAGCCACCTCTGAGCAGAGTGCTTATGAAAGAAAAAAATTCATTTTGTTCTAGATAACTGAAGGATGAAAAATAAATTTCAAGAACAAGAGTCCCAGGAGCCCAGGCTGGCCTTTATGGAACTTCCCATGGTTAGATTTGTTTATTAAAAAAACAAAAAACCGCTGGCAGGCTTTGAAAACATAACAGGGGTCAATAACTTGTGAGCACACACACGATCTGTGCTTAGTTTCAATGTGTGTGACACCATGAAATTAAGGCAGGAGAGATCTAGTTCACACCACCACTTGCAAAAGATGAGGTGGAACCTGAGTTATTAAATCAGCCTGTACGTAAAACATAGGCGACTCATGATTACCTTGCTTTTTGATTTACTCGTATTTACTTGACTTGTTTGGCAGACACAAAAGGCACTTGCGGGACTTCCCTGGTGGTCCAGTGTTTAAGACTCTGCGCTCCCAAGGCAGGGGGCCCGGGTTCGATCCCTGGTCAGGGAACTAGATCCCACATGCATGCTGCAACTAGGAGTTCATGTGCCACAACTAAGGAGCACGCCAGCCACAACTGAGACCCGGCGTAACCAAAAAAAAAAAAAAAAAAAGCACTTCCTATTGGCGTTTAAGTTGGCACTGACAGTTCAGCTAGGTAGTTGAATTGCTTAATTTCAGCTCTGTTGACAGTTCTGTCCCTCGACTTACTCTTCATGCCGGGAAGCCTTTTGGAAGGCCAATGTTTCAGGTCTCCCAGAAAGAGGAGAGAGCAAAACCTGTAGTCAGCTGTTCTTGGCAGGGATAGGCTTGACTATGGCAGAAAGCTAGGACGAGCCTAGTGAGCTCTTAGACTTCTTTGGAATCAAGTGCCCACCCTTGGCCTCAGTGACGTGAGAGAATCTCTGACACATCCATCAAGGAGCAAAGCACACTGCCACGTGGAACCCAAGCAGACCAAAAATGTTCCTAACATCTCCCGTGCAATGTGAAGAATCTGAGATCAACTGCAGCTAGATTAGTAAATACACTGTACGGCTTAAAAGGAGGTAGGCTTTTCTTTTAGTGTTTGCATTTTATGCAGTTTAAGAAGCTTGGCACCTTAAGACTTTCACATAGTTCAAATACAGCTTGAAAAGCACTGCTATTCTAGGTGTGTTTACGCAGCATTATTTCACGTGTAAGCATACCCGCACATCACCCGAAAGTGAAAGGCAGCTGCCAGATGAACCTGGCAGCAGGCTGGGGCACGGGCTATGCTCTCTGGTTTACGAGGTGACAGTTCTCCTTGTCCTGATGTAGGCGAAGGCGCTAGCGCTCCTCCTATCACATCTGCTTGCTGCTTCCTCTAGCTTACGGCTCTGTTGTCTTAGGCTTTCTGAGAATTTCTTCCATAGCTTCTGTTTTAAAGTTCTCTGAGACTAAAGAAGACACGAGGTAGGACACGAGGCTTAAATCAGATTTCAGAGGGCAGATGGAAAGCACTCAGATAGGAGATGCCCTTAAAGGTCTAACCCAGCTCTCAGCTTTTAAAACAGGGACTCTTTTCACGGGTAGCACCATTTCAAATGAACCATTCTTTTTCAAGGCTTTTCGTTCTTCTAAAATAATAAACTCTTTCTAATAATCTGCTATAAATTAATAACTAATAAACATACCATATGAAAGAAGTATATTATTACATGTAAGTACCGCAAAGTTTTAAAAAATGAGTTACGAAGTATTAAAATCAATCAAATTTAAGAGCAGCTAATGAGCATCGAAAAAGCTCATTTGCTTATAAAAAATCCAAATAGTACAAAACTGAGGACAGTAAAACACTGTCGCTTAGTCTTCCCATTAAGTTGCGTTAGCCTATGATACTAACAGGCACCTGAACTTAGCGTCAGAATTTTACACAATCTGCAAATATCTCAGAAATGCTGCCTCCCTACCGTGAAACTCAAGAGTACAGAAAACTGTTTCTTTCAGGTTATTTTACGGCAGGCGGCTGAGCTATTTGCTTTGGGTCATTTATCTTCTGCGAGAGCAACTCTGGAGAAGCTCAGGAAGAGGGTCCTTAAGGTATTATTAACATCTTAAAACTTAAGAGGTGCTTCCTGGGCCAGTGTGCAAATACATCCTGGAAAGAAAGCTGTGACACGGTGCCCTAGAAGAAAGCTCTGTCGGTTGCCGACAATCAGGAGAACCTATAATTAAAATTTTAATTATTATTTGCTTTGTCAAGTGGCTTACGTGCAATATCTTGATTTATACTCGATTAGAATCTTCAGTGATTTCCCTTCCGGACTCAGAAAGGCTTATCAGTGGATTTTTTAAATCCCCAAACTACCAGTTCTAGTCATCTAAAATTTGTACCATTTTTTAAAAAATGTCTTTTTTCTTCCAGTTTAATTGAGATAAAATTGACGTACAGCACTGTGTAAGTTTAAGGTGTGCAACATCATGACTTGACTTACATGCACCATGAAATGATGATCACAGTAAGTTCAGTGAACTTCCGTCCTCTCTTACGCTACAAAATTAAAGAAATAGAAAAAAATTTTTTTCCTTGTGATGAGAACTCTTAGGATTTAGTCTCTTAACAACTTTCATAGGTAATGTATTTGTACTATTTATAAGTGAGAAGTCAACACGAAGAAAGAGAAAGTATGCTAAAACTTTAATCTTGGGGGTTTTTTGTTGTTGTTGTTAATACTTTGGGTATTTATTCTGCTGAACTTCCTTTAAACCATATTCACACCAAACCTCTCTTTAAAAATGGGTTAAAGATATAAAGTATTTTCTCTTTTGCTCACAATGGAAACTAACAATCAAAGATCTAGAATTTAAGGTACAGGAACAACAGCATTAACAGGCATATGACAAAACAAAGCCTGTGATAGGAAAATGGGAAAATAACACTGTAATAATAAAATACTATGCCACAAATTACTCTAGGTTCCTTAAAAATTTAGTCTTATGAAAACTTTGTCTTTATGAGATAACCAACCACATTCACTCCCCCCTGCCCTTTAGACATTGCTCTCTCTCTTTTTTTTTTCATTCTTAGCCACTGTCTTAATGAAACATACATCAATTTTTTAAAACCCCACTAACACAGACATTTCCTGTCAAGAGAATATGAACATTTTCCTCATAAAAATAATGAACCACTGTATAAAGAATAAAATCGAAATCACTGTAACACAAAGCATACTTCTATGTTTTTCAAGTTGTATAAGTAATTTACTACCGTATTACTTTATTTTAGATTTCTTATAGTGGAAAGTTTGCTTGCTACATTGATGGCAGAGAGAACACACCTTACACTGCATAATCAAGATTCCTTAAGAGGTAACACAGTTTAGTGGTTAAAAGACTGACTTGCTACGTTCAAATTCTGGTTCTGCCACTGACCAGCTAAGTAACCTTGGCTGAATTACTGTGTATTCCACGCCTCAGCTTCCTCACCTGTAAAATTATGATAATATTATCTCTCAGGGATATTCTGAAGTTGCCATGTTGTGACACTTACGTAAGTGCTACCCATTGCTGATCTGATGATTCTTATTTTGGATGCATACACAGCTATGTCAACAAATATAAATAGATGGCATGAGAAAATATGATGTAAGCAATTTTTAAAAATAAACTTTAAGAAACTTTAGAATAGTTTTAGAGCTATAGAAAAACTGCACAGATAGTACAGAGAGTTCCCATATACCCCGCACATAATTTCCCTTATTCACATCTTACGGTGTAAGCAATTTTTAATGATAGCCCAATAATGGAAGGACATTTAGTAGTTAAAACTACAAATTTAATTAACCTGTAATCTCAATAACCCACCTATCAGAACCAAACTTTGAAACTTCTAAGTACTGTATTATAATGAGTACATGCTGAATTTAATGTTTTGGTAATAGCACTGCACTTACTGCACTAATGTAGGATATTTTATAGTCTCATTTAAAGAGGGATAATAAAATGGGAAAGTTATTTTACTGTGTGTGATTACTTCTATATATATATTGAAGTTGCAAATTAAAACGTGTGAGGAAGAAAATAAAGCTGGGATATTTAAACAGATATTACTTCATAATTTTAAGATTGAATTTCTCAAGATCATAAAGTAATTAAAGCTACATAAGGGCAATATGGGTGAATACATTTTGAGATGAGAATTTTTAGCTTAAGTATTTTCTGACTATTAGAGAATCACATTTATAATAATGCATATAATACAAGGAAAATTCTTCTGGGTTATTAAGGGAATAGAGGTAGAGAGGTACACCTGTAGAAATGTTCAAAGACAGCTCAGGCCCATGGCGTTAAACGTAGGCATATTCACTGCCCAATTTAGCAGCCACTAGTCATACATGGAGAATTAAATTTAAATTAATTAAAATTAAATTAAGTTAAAAATGAAATTCCTCGGCTGCACTACATTTCAAGCACTCAGTAGCCGTGTGTGGTTAGTGGTTAGTGTATTGGAAAGCGCAGCTGTGGAACATTTCCACCACCGCAGAAAGTTCCACGGAACAGAACTGCTCAGGTAGCCACAGACTGTTTCACTAATCACGCGTAAGCTGAGTCTCAACCGAGAGCCTTCACCTCCTAACCAGACAATTTCTATTAAACTTGCCAAAATGAAGCAAAGGGACCCAAAGGAGGCTTACGTCTCCTTTTCTGAAATGTTTAAGGGGATGAAAGGGAAGAGGGTCTGGCTAAGTCTCACATCAGACAAACGGCCACCAAGAAATGGAAGACGTGCTGAGGTCCTCAGAGCCGTGTCTGTACCCATGTGGTGGGGTGACAGGTGGCAGGGGCCAGCGGCCAGGGGGCCTCCTCTTCGGGGGTACATGTCCTCACTAGGGGAGGGGCCCCCATATGGGGCCTTCACACTGGTGGGACCTTCCCCATTATGGGGCTGGGGTTCCTGCCAGTGAAAAACGGGAAATTTCACTGTTAGCCAGCTTTGAGTCTTTCCCTACGTGAGATATTAAAAATGCTGCTTACTGGATTATTCAGTTAATTCAAAACAGGGTTATAGGAGATCAAGTCTCAGAACTGATGAACCACGACCATGTGATGATTCTCCCTGCCCCTCAGTCTCCCAGGAAAAATAACCAGCAGCAGGCCTGCAACTGTTCAAATCTTAGCTCTAGTCACGTACCAAAAAGATTAGATTGAACCAGACAACAGTTTTCCCAATCAAGATAAAAAATAAGGAAAATTGTTTTTTAATTATCAGTGATGGGCAGTGGTGGAAAGAGAAAATGCAATCAGATGTAATAAAAACCTCACAAAATTCCACGGCTCCTAATTCTCACCCCATCCAAACGTCTAAAATGAGAGTTAAAAATGAGAAGCAAATGCTTGAATTCCATCCACTTACTTCTCCTGACCGTTTTGTGATTTGGGAGTCATTAATGGTGATCAAATGGTCAAAACAAGGATCTGTTGTTGTTTTTTCAAACAAGTATCAAGAAATCCGTGTAAGCAGTTTGTTGATGCCTAATAATGCGGCTAACAATAAAAATCCCCCATGAACGCTTTCACGCACAAAATGTTTTCTACTGGTGCGAGATGACCATTTGCATGGTTTTAGCTGTAACACGCACACTTACGGTGGACTATTTCTACTGACATTCTGAAACGGGAAGAAATACCCTAAATTTCTCCAGTTCAAACTCCTTTTGCCTGTATATTTTACAATGGCATACTTTAGGGCAGTAAGGTTAGAGGCCCATATTAATAAAATACTATGGATTTCTCTGGATAATGGATAACATCACACTTCTAAAAAGCACTGAAAATGAGACAGGCTGGGACCTGGGACCCTTTGCTGCAGTGCTTGCATCTGGAAAAAACGTCTCCTCCAGCAACAAAATACAAAGTAACTATAAGGGACTAAAAATAGCTGCGTGCATGCACAGTTGGGGCAAATTATGGACAACAAGATACAAAAAGACCAAAGAGCCCAACTGCCACTTCTGAAGAGCCGGGAGCAAAAGCAGGGCACTGCGCATGCCCCCTGCACTCAACACCACCTAAGGGGTGGGCAGACCACCTAAGCCACACCTCTGGCCCGACCCCGGGACACACCCCTACCCTCGCCCCATATAAGGAACCAGCTCGTCCCCTCTCAGGGAGCAAGCAAGGGAACGTTTTACTTGTTTCTGATCCCCTCTGAGGCACCAGGGGCCCCAATAAAGCCTTGCCTGAACTTCTTGTCTGGCCTCTGATCCATTTCTATTGATTAGGGAGGCCAAGATCTCTGGTCGGTAACAAAAAGATGAGAAAATTTCAGTTTGTGGTGAACTCTGAGATGCAAACAGGACTTGTGCACTGAAACACACGATTTTTCCTACCAGGTACCACAGATCGTGGTTCTGCCAGATTTGCTTCTCCTAATCTCTTGAGTTGCAGCTTTCCCCTCTAATCTCTTATAATTACCTGTGCTCCCGGACAGCAATCAGAGGTCAGGTTACTGCAAAGTACACTTCTCTGTCTGTCCTACAGTGAGCATGGGGGATGGAGAAGGGAATCGTAAGCAGGAAAAGCTACTTTACATAAAATTAGATGATATATTTGAATATAAGTTATAGACCTAAAATAGAAATTATAAGCCTTCCAATTCATAACAGAAATGCCTTTCAGATAGTTGGAAGGTATCTAGAATCTAAGTACTTAATGTAAGTTTGAATGTTTCCCACAACAGGAACTAACATCCTTCTTGATTAGTTTCTTATCAGTATCCTTATGGCAGGCCCTGCATAAAAGTATTAATTTAGTAGAACATTTCCTAATTGTGTTCAACATCTTAATTGTAGTGAGTAAATTAGGTTTAGGCTGCTGTGGCAAAGTACAGTTGTAGAAATTTAAATTTTGACACAAGCAGTATGAAAAGCAGTTCCAGAGTATATGGTCAAACAAAAACACCGACATAAATATCAAAGTCTACATCAAACATCAAAGGCACGCCTGCCTTTCAGGAGCTGACCAAAGTTCCCAGGAGTGGGATTGGAATGCTTCCCTGCCAGAGCTTCATTCTAAAAAGATTATGAGGTCACTGACCGGGACAGTCTCAATCAAAATGAAATTCTGCTAGACTTCCTGTCTACCCAGAAACACCCTGATATTCTCAGATCAAAACTTCTTCACAATAGGCTTATCCATTAGAAAAAAAAACTGCCTTAAAGAGAATGCTTTTTAAGAACAGAAACTTATCACAGGGAACTCTACTCAGTGTTCTGTAATGACCTATATGGGAAAAGAATCTGAAAAAGAATGGATACATGTATATGTATAACTGAATCACTTTGCTGTACACCTGAAACGAACACAACATTGTGAATCAACTATACTCCAATATAAAATAAAAATTAAATTAAAAAAATAGAAACCTATTCTTCCGAATGGTACTCGCTTTGCGATATAGTCCAAGTTTTCCTGTAACCTTTCTTCCAGGTCACACCATGCAAAAACAGGACGGCAGTGCCTCAAACTACAGAGAATGTTCTGTTCTGAATTGGGAAAGAAAATTATTCTTCATAAAGCTTAGGCTAGCCGAAGCGGCCACACACGGTACTGCTGGTTCCCTTTCCCAAAGACAGCTGGTGGAGAGTGCCTGACACCCTGACCCCTACGTCCAGCTGCAAAGCTGCCCTGGAGAAAGAAATGCCTCTTACTAATTCACACCAGAGGCCATATACGTTAACAGAGGCCCTGAAGACCACTGTATATAATATCACATTTCACTGACTCTAAAATGATGATGAGCTCTTACTCTGAACCACTAAGAAATTTAAAAATTGCCAAATTAAACTATAACTGATTTCTTATCACAGAAAAATCTTACTTATTGAATGGGCTCTCATGATTAAGTAGAACATGATATATGCTAATCTTTTTATTTGTGCTCAAGAGTGACGTTATGGAAGCCAAAAAAATGGATTATTAGAACTTCTTCACGTTCAGATTTCAAATCTTCCGCCTCACTTTTCAGCTCCAGGATGACTGTCTGACCACCAAACATGGCCCTTTGTGTCATCAAGAGCCTTGCTGGTGCAGTGTTTCTCAACTGTTGCTCTAGTACTGTCCTTGGAATTTTCTTCCAAGCTGCTGACACCCTTTTTACAAGTTTTTGTTTGCTTGCTTTTTTGTTTTTTGGGGTTTTTTTTTGCATGCACAGGCAATAACAACTAAACTCACAACAGCTACCCGGCCCAAAGCAATTGATATTAGAAATGTTAAAACATGGTGGGGGAGGGCTTCTGAGAATCACTAAGCTAGAGTAACGGGGCTCCTGAGGCCAGGGTTCTCCGCTGCTTTGTCCCGTCCACCTAACGATTCACTCATTCCTCAAACAGTTATTAAGCTCCTAGTATGTGATGCAGGTACCAAGTTAGGGAGAGAGCAGAGCGCAAAGCAGGGAAGGACACTCCCCTCAAGGACACCTTAGCAAGAGACTGGCATTAATTGAAAAACACAGAAAACTAATACAAAGCTACAATTACTTTAAGTAATGCAGAGAAGAGGCACATGGTACCATGGTAACATGTGACTGATCTACCCTCGTCAGGGAGGTCAGGCAATACCTAAGGAAAGAGGGGAGAGAGAAATCTATCAGGCAGAGAAAAGAGCACGTGTAACGCGGAAGAGAGCGAAGAACTTTTCTGCATGGGTAACTGTGCCCTGCGGAAAGGACTCTAGGCTTTTTGAGGACTATTACATCAGGGCTCCAAACCACACCAACACTGGGGAATCTTAAATGCCATTATGTCCCGGTTCGAATGGGGCCTTACGGGGGCGAGGTAGCGACTGGAGTTATTTCTTGACTTCAAGTGTGTAACTGGGAGACCCTCAGATGGGTCTCTGATATGGGGAGTAAGTGTCACTTGGGTGTGAAGGACTGAGTAGAAGCCTCTGAAACTTTCCCCCACAAGTGTATTCCTCACTCAAGGTGGTAACTCAACAGCAATACCGTGTATACGGGGAAGAACTGCAGAGATGAGAATACTACCAAAGCCTTAGAGAGGAGGGGCAGTGGTCCCTCCTTATACCCCCTTTTCTATATTTCTAATGACCCTGCAGAAAATAAAACGATGGACCACTGTAAGCTAAAAGTGGCGGAAATCCCGAATAGTCCTTGTCATGCTAGATATGACATTATACAGCTTCTGGCACTGGGTACCCAGCTATTTATGTGAATATGGCAATTACCGTCCACGGGTAGAGACAGGCTACTTACTCCCTTGCCTCCTGGTGATGTGAACTCTCCCGATCTCCCTCAAAACTTAGTCTGCAGGGACCCGGACCATCTTGGCTTTCCACAGTACGCGACTCTAGCCCACTATACAGACGACCACACGTTAACTGGAGCAAGAAATGGAAAGCACCCCAGTGGGCCTAGTGAAACGCAAACACCACACACCACAAAAATTAAGAGACAGCGCACACTGCTTACGTTTTTAAGAAGCCTAGGGCTCCAGGACAGGCTGAGAACATCCTAAGGAAAAGAACAGGTTGCTTCTTTCAACATCTACGGCTAAGAAAAAGGTGGGCCTCTTTGGATTCTGGAGCATGCACATTCCATACTTTATAACACTGTCTGGACCCATTTATCAGAGACTTGGCGGCTGCCAGTTTCAAGAGTGACCCGAGGGACAGAGAAGACTTTTGCAGCACATCTAGACGGTGGCCAGTGGATCTGGGGGTGCACACCTATCCTCGATGGCTGAGGAGTGCCAAGAGAGAAGTCACACTGCAGATCCCTGGGGTTCTGGGGCAGAGAACAACGTTCCGTTTAAAAACCAGCCCCTAGTAGGTTACGGGGCCCAGGGCCTTGGCATACCCAACCATGGTCAACAAATGACCCTCTGACATAAAGTTAGACGGGCAAAGAAAAAACCCACTCTAGGATGGAAATGGCTCATCTGGGATTAGGCCCAAGTACGTTCAGAGGGCACAAGGAAATTACATTTATAGGTGACCCAGACTCCCATACGACGGGTGTCTCTCTGTTTCATGATCAATAGACAGAGAAAACAGGAATCCAGACAGAGCCCCAAGTGACCTGGTGCTACACCGCAGTGTCATGCAGCAGGGGACCTGAGGGACCGTGGGAAGAAGTGTGGCGGGTGAGGACACAGCGCAGCCCTGGGTGCTCACGCCACGTGGAGGGAGGGAAGGCCTGGGCCACAGACACACCCTGACTCCGGGGCAGCAGCGAACGGACAGCTGGTCAGGGGCCTAGGGAACAACAGGGA
This sequence comes from Balaenoptera acutorostrata, assembly GCF_949987535.1. Taxonomy (NCBI): domain Eukaryota; kingdom Metazoa; phylum Chordata; class Mammalia; order Artiodactyla; family Balaenopteridae; genus Balaenoptera; species Balaenoptera acutorostrata. The sequence goes on from NC_080067.1 coordinate 4,296,579, forward strand.
TGGATGACGTGCTGAGGAGGTCTGGGAAGGACGGATGCAGGCGGCACAGGTCAGCTGCTTTCTGTGCTTCAGGCTAATGCCCACCAGGAAGCATCCCCCAAGATGTCAACATGTGTGCTGTCAAACATCAACAAAAGGTAGACAGGACGAGTCACTCTAGGGCCGTCAGCCAGCCTCCCGCTCAGGCCAGCAAAGAGTTGACACCACGGGCCTGTGAAGAGAATGGCAGAGGCTCTCCCTCTCACCAACGCCGGAAAAGTTACTGCAACTGCTACATGTCTCACCTGCCAGACACAGACACTGATACCAAGCCCTGGATACGGCATCATTACTCCAGAAGACCCATCACTGACTTGGTGTAAGATTAGTTCTGTGGGAAGGGGCAATGATCTGTCTTTACCACCGTGTTTGTCTTCCAGCTCCCAATACTTTGCTGCCACCACCGTCCCTGGGCTTATAAAATAATTGATTTCTCAATAGGATATTCCACAGACCACCACCTTAGGCCAAGGCACCCATTTTATAACAAAGGAAATGTGACAATGGGTCCATAACCTTAGAATCCACCGATCTGACAATGACTCATCCTCAAAGCTGGCCCAACAGGCAGGGAGAGTGGTCGACTAAAAAGTAACCCGAGAGGCATCTTAGGATAACTTCCTGCAGGGTTGGAGCCCTGCCCTCCAGGATATGGTATAGGTATAGAAGCAATGACTTCAATATCTGGTCTGCATTACCGAGAGCTACAATACTCAGGTCTGGGAACCAAAGGATGAAAACAGGATTGGCCTTTGTCATCATCAATCCCAGGGACCCACTTGCAAAATTTGTGTTTCCCATCCACGCAACTCTCGTATTTGCCAAGTTAGAAGTCCTGATTCCTAGGCAGGACTGGGGGATGATTGTTTCCTCCAGGGGACACGCAAAAGTTCCAATAAACTTGAAGCTCTGACCATCTCCTGGTCATTCTGGACTCCTCGTGTCAATACACCAGCAGAAAACAGGGAGTCAGGTGACTGCCGGGGATGTTGCATTCTGATATCACGAGCCGCAAAGACTATGGCTACACAGTGAGGGAGGAGAGGATGTGTCCAGAACTCGAGGGATTCATCAGGGTATGTCTAGGTGCTTCCACAGCCAGTGGTAACCATAAATGGGAAACTTCAGCACTTATGGCTCAACAGCAACAAGGCAACCAAGGGCTCACACAATTGAGGGAAGAAGGCCTGGGTGATCTCAGCAGGCCAGCAATTCAAATCAGGCCAATTTGGTACCGGTGCAGGAAATCTGGACCAGGTGATAGATCGTGATGCTGAGTGAGCCTCCAGGTGAGCTGCAGCAGTGGAGACTGTGGTTTGTTTCTCCTCTTGCCTCCAGGCTCTTGCATGTGATTACAGCAGGGCTTCCCCTTGAAGGGGACTCAGGTACGGCCTGCACTTGGATCTCTGGTCTCCGGGAGGAAGTGAGGGCATCTCCACTCTTGCAAAAGCAGGGGCCCCATGTCGTAGTACGGAAGCGACGGTGTCTGGCATGGGTGGGTCTGAGCGGTAAAGGGGCAGATCATCCTGGAGCCCTGGATGTACCACTTGGGGCTCTCGCACCCTCTCCTGTCTTGTTTCAGCTGCTCCATCAGTACTAGTGTCCCTGGGTAGAGTCTGACAGCACCTGCTCATGCCTGGGGGCAGTTCTTGCCTCTCACTCCATGGCTTCTGAGTGGACATGGCTTTGGATCCACACTTTCACACCACCCATTAACTACCTGGGGGTGTGGAGGAGGTAATACATCGGAGGGAGACCTTTGAGCAGTGAGGGGCAGACAGCAGGGGAAAAATTCGTCTTCCCTTCTCCTCTCACAATGCATAATCTTAGGACGCAGTTCAGAGGATGTCTTGGCCTGTGATCTTACAGGATTGGGCAGTCCCAGTAGCTTACACACGTATGCGCTCTCCCTCCCACCAAACTACACTCTCCTGGTCCCTCTCCCTCCTGGGATGCTATCCCCCGATGAAGGAACGCCACACAGCTTGCTGCTTCAGGTTCTTTTTCTGCGGAACCTAAGCTAAGATGAACCGCGTAGGAGTGGTGTCTTTATGATCTATCCGCTAGGTCATTCATTCCTCTGGTGCTCAGAGGTGGTAAGCGAAGCCACAGGCAGAGCTGAGATCACTCAGAGAGGGAGACAGAGTGAGAAGAAAAGAGGGCCTAACACGTGGCCCATCAATGGCCATAAGGATAACGGCTAGAACAGAAGATGGGCACTGGCCAGAGAGGTGGGCGAAAAACTGGCAAGTTCTGATATTACCGCGAGGGAGTGTACTAGGGCATGGAGAAAATCTATTATCTGGGAATTCCCTGGAGGTCAGCGGTTAGGACTCTGTGCTTTCACTGCCGAGGGTCCGCGTTCGATCCCCGGTTGGGGAACTAAGATCCCACAAGCCCCATGGCCAAAAAAAAAGAAAAAAAGAAAGAAAAAAAATCTATATCTAAGGAGCTGTTGCTTCTTAATTATGTTAGATACTGACTGTTGTAGCTACTTGATTCGATGTATTACAAAAGGAAATGAAATAATATGCAAATAAAAGTGTGTGGAGGAAGTTTTTTCAAACCACATTCCTCTCGGGGCGGAAGGACTCCAGGCAAACTGTGTAAGAGTGGAGGAATCAGAAGCCAGGAAGCAGACCTCCTTCTCTGCCTCTCTGGAGGGCAATCTGGTGGGGATCCAGGCTGAGAAGAGGACGATCTGGTGGTTATCGATTTACAAAATTCTGTCTTTTAAAGTTTTCTCTCTTTTTTTTTTTTTTTTATAAAAAGCTTAGATATCCAAAAAGAAAAGAAAAAAGGCTTGTAACACACAAACTTTTGTAAGGAGATACTATAGAAGAAACACAGAAAGCTCAACTTCCTGAATAAGGCACTTTGGGAGACTTAAAACTATATTTCACAGCAAAATTTTCTTCCTTACACACAGGAGGACATGGGAGTTCATAAAAATGCTTTATATGTCTTTATGAACACGGAGGATCAGAAAACAAATCTTCCTTAATACTCAGAATTTATCACAAAGCCTACAGGTATGCAATAACGTCAACTTCTGTTACAAGAAGCCACAGTCATTAAAATTTTTTAAATTAATTCTATATACGTATCAGTCACAGAATTTAATTTTTTAAAATTTAGAAATGTTGTAGTACTCTTCTTTAGCTCATTAAAACTTCTATTTATTTAATTTAATGTATTGCAATCAGCTCTGCCTGATTTTCACTATAATTTCAATATCTGTGAGTCTGTTTCTGTTTTGTACATAAGCTCATTTGTATCATTTTTAAAAAAATTAGATTCCACGTATGAGTGATATCATATGATATTTGTCTTTCTCCAGACAGGTTTTACTTTCACAGCATGTATTACACAGACCACATTTAAATCTAAAGTTATAGTTAACAACATAAAAGGCAAGGAACTAAAATCTAAACTGTAACTAACAATATGAACACCGGGGAACTTCAATTGCAATAAATATGAAATGTTCTTGAACACGAGTGTCACAGCAGTGGTAAATACACACAAGTGTTTCAAAGGACCCGAGTGGAGAGTTTTATTCGCTGTCACTGCTTTTGGTAATTAAAAAACATATTTAAAATCATATTGCCTCAAGTGTTGTACAGTTAAACAGCTGTCCTTCAAAAACCACGGCACAAAGCCATCACGAACACACTCTAACTTAAAAATAAGGCAGACTCGGTATCCCCGATCCGCAATGTTGGGGGCTGCTCTGGGCACGTGAACGTGAGAACCAGCTCAGTGGGCTTCTCTGCGGTAACACAGCCCTTTGCCTGCCTCCTGAGAGATGGTGACATATCCTCCACATTAAGCTCTCCGTCCCCAGTTTTCTGATTCAGGCTTAAGTGGATGGATGGTATTCCAGCAACTCTAATTCACCGACAGGTGCAACAGCTGCCTGCCAGCACCAGGGTGGATTTTGTTTTCATCTGATGCTTCAGAATACCCAACTGACACACCCCGCCAGGTCAGGTGACTTCAGAGGTTTAGGAGCTGGCCTAAAAACCCCAGCGTTTTTACACTAGACTTCAGTCTCCAAACAGTCCATTCTCTCTTTAGAATTCTAACTAAAATGTGAGCAGCAAAGGGTTTTGAAAAAAAGCCTCTAGGTGTTTCAAATTTCCTGTGCTTGGTTCAGCAGACTATCGGCCTGTCTAACCATAAACAAGTCTCAGGACGTTTTTTAAAATTTTTATTGGAGTAGAGTTGATTTACAACGTTGAGTTAGTTTCAGGTGTACAGCAAAGTGATTCAGTTATACATATACATGTATCCACTCTTTTTCAGATTCTTTTCCTATATAGGTTATTACAGAGTATTGAGTTGAGTTCCCTGTGCTATACGGTAGGTCCTTATTAGTTATCTATTTTATATATAGTGGTGTGTGTATGTTAATCCCAATCTCCCAGTTTAACCCCCCTCCACCTCCCCCCTTTGGTAGCCATAAATTTGTTTTCTATGTCTGTGAGTCTGCTCCTGTTCTGTAAAAAAGATCATTTGTACCATTTTTTAAAAATCTCAGGACTTAGATACCCAGCTGTACCCCTGCAGGGGTCAATAAGGACCAGTGCCAGGGAGAGCAGGAAAGGAATTGGGGGGGGGACAAAATGGTAGGAAATGCCTCCCCCCCCCCAAATCCAAGTCAAACAATAACTCAACTCTTTATAGTTATTTAATATCTGAAAACTATTCTCCTAAAAGTGAAATTTACCAGTCTAACAGAAGTCAACTTAACTAGACTGCAACCTTTAGTCTGATCTTATTTTTACCCTTCACCTCAGTATCTCACCTAACAGCTCTATATTTCAAAGCCCTGACAGATTTGTTTGACTGGCATGACCTGTGACCACTTCCTTTCTATCAAGAAATACAGTTTTCTCCTTTTGATGCTAAACTATTTCTGTTCACACAGTATGAACCCTTTGGTCTGTTTAGACTCTGAGGTACAAATGTTAACATGGAGATCACGCGGGTCATTATTTTACATCTTATTAGGTGTTTATTAAAAAAGATAAGAACGTCTAGGATTAATAAATAGAGCTTTTCTGGCTCCATGAGTGGCTCATCTGGATACACTGCTGAGACCAGGCAGGCTTGAAGGCCACCGACGCTGCGACTGGGTAGGTCACTGAGAGAGCCATGGTACTGGAGTCGTACATCTGGCTTGTGGGATGGGGCTGGGATATACAAGGCATTTTGGCTGAAGATGTTAATCTACTAAACATGTTAAAAATAAAGGTCTATCTTTCCATTTTCAAAAGCTGGCGTCATGGGATGGGGATTGCAAGCTGCTTGAGGGGAGGGGTGAAGACAGCTGCTAAGAGAACAGCCTGGAGAATATTCATTGTAAAAGGGTGTAGCATTCATTCCAGATCCCCAAGGTTCCCTCTCATAATTTCTGGGGTGTTAGAGGCTTTGGGCAGCTGGCCAGCACGAGGGCTCACTTAAAATTCTCATTTCATTTTCCGAACATTGATGAATCCCTAACATAATTCCAGGGTTCAGACCCTGGGGAGGGGTGCCCCTGAGTTTGGCAGTATCTCCTGGCACAGTTGTTATGAGACATTCTGTATCCCTTTAGTCCCTGGATTCCTGCATCTGGCAAGTCACAATATGTGATAACCAATTAGGAAGGAATTCAGTCACATGGCTTCCTTCTGGAATGTACATTAGGGAAGAGAGTTTCTTAGCCACAGAAGTAGCCTATAAAAACAACGGGTTGTTTATTAAAAATCACACATAAAAAGCAAAACATCACAAACTCACTGTCAAGAAACAGAAAATATTCCTTTTGATCAACCTGTTTATAAGTGTTACTGAGTTCTCTCCCCAAACTTTGTACTCTTACCAAATTTCCTTGTTGATGAAAATAATTTGACATTCAATTATTTGGGGACAAATCGAATAATATTCATGTTTTCCTTAAAATGAAGGCAATAAGAGTAAACTGTGTGGTGTGGTGAGTGTTCGGACATGGGTGCAAAGAAGTTACAAACCTTACGAGAATACTGAGATGTGGTATTGAGAAAATCTGGGGCTCTGGTGGTAAATCTGACAATGATAAAACTACATTCATTCTGATTCTTTGATGGTTTCAATCTGAGTACAACTGAAACCAAATATTTCAATTTATGAACGATGTAAAGTTTCTCTTTTCCATTTACACGTGGGATAGGCCACTTCCACAATAACTAATTTCTTAAGTATTTCAAGAATATATCAAGCTCATGATACATAAACTACAGTGAAAAGGACAATTTTAATACTTTAAACATTACTCAAGTAAAGAGGACACGACTAAGAGCTGAATGGCTTCCCGACACCTGTCACTATGCTGTAAAATTTACTTAGTATCCAAAACTGTACAATTACTTAAAGTGCCTGACACATAAAGTTGAGATCTGTCCTTTTTAATTCAAACCTTTTCAAACAAGGAATTCGTGATACCAGAGAAGAGACAAATGTGTGATCTAATTTTGAGTACTACTTCTGCCAATCTTCTGTTCACACCTTCCACAGGTTCCTAAATGTCTACATAAGAAAGCCCACGTTCTAGTTCTGGTACCCTAAACCCTCCATAATCTGGGGTCCCTCGCTGCAATCTGACTTCCTCTTGCTCTAGAATGAGGACACCTTTCTTCTGGACAACCTGAAATCCTGGACCTTGCCCACTCTATGCCTCTGCCTGTGCTCTTCCTAAAGCATGCCCGGCACACCTTTCCTTGCTTCTCTCAAGTCCCGTCTGAATCCATTTTAAATGCTTTAAGGGAACCTACGTCGGTTCTGTTTGTGGTCCCACAATCTTAGCTCAGAGGCCGGCATGAAATGATGCTCTTCAAATGTCTGCTGAATTAAACAGACTCTACAACCAACTTAAGACCCCATGAACAATATGCTCCCCACAGCACCAGCTGGACCATTTCCAGTAAGTGATCTTCTGAGTCACTGGGCTCATCCCGCATCCACGTGCCCACGCTGAGGGTTCTTAAACTTGTTGATTTCACAACATCTCTCTCTTTTTTTTAAAACATCTTTATTGGAGTATAACTGCTTTACAATGGTGTGTTAGTTTCTGCTGTATAACAAAGTGAATCAGCTATACGTATACATACATCCCCATATCTCCTCCCTCTTGCGTCTCCCTCCCACCCTCCCTATCCCACCCCTCTCGGTGGTCACAAAGCACTGAGCTGATCTCCCTATGCTATACGGCTGCTTCCCACTAGCTATCTACTTTACATTTGGTAGTATTTATAAGTCCACGCCTCTCTCTGAGTGTTTCTTATACTGATCAAGTAAGTGGTCACTTGTCCAGTGTGTAGAGCACAAGGGGGTGCTAGGATGCAGAGATGCAGGACCAGCCCTTCTATGAGGACATACACTCAGTGATGATACAAGGAAGATCAAGGTCAGTATCGTGGGAGAAGGACCAAAAGAGCCATGGAAATCCAAAGGGGGAGGATGGGGCGCCTGTCTGTGGGCAACAATCAAGACTCCATAGAGACACAATAACACTCAAGTCTGCCCTCGCAAGGAAGGTTCTTGTGGTGACTCAGGGCCTCACAGACTTCTCCCCTTTCTATAGCATTAATGGGTTACGGTACTTCTTTACCCTTAATGATGATGACGATTAGAAACCGACTGTGTTTACTGAGCGCTCACTCTACACCAGGGACTCACAATCAGCACTTTACATGCACCGATGCACTCAACTTTCACAACAATCTAACCTATTAACATGTTGCCATTTTACAGATAAGCAGACTATGGCACAGAGAAATGAAATATCTTGGGGAAAAAATCTCACAGGTAGTAAGAGGTTGACCTGGGAACCGTTGGGCATGGAACGGTCAGCAGGGTCAGCTTTGGGTAGCACGGTCAAGGGATGTGTCTTTATAGATGATGCCTGGAAAGGGCCCGAAAGAAGAGAAAGAGCTAGACGTGGAAGGAAGAGTACTCCAGGCCGAGTAACAACATGGAGAAGCAGAACGGTGAGAAGCAGAAAGACGGCCAATGTGGCCAGGGCCAAGCGAAAGGGGAGGAAACACAGCAGAGAAGGGGGCTGCCCTGGCAGGCAGAGCCCAGCTCGTGGGTGGCCTTGGGGGCCTGAGTGCGGAGTTCGATGTGTACTGATTTGCCTCTACATTGTGCAATCCTTATTTCTTGTTCTCCACACTAAGAGTCTCAATGGCAGAAACCATCTCTTACGTTTTTAAGAATTTCTTGCAGCATTTAGCCCACAGTGTAAGATGGGGTGGGTGTCACCGTGAGCAGGAGTAGCTGGAAAGGTCTAATGTAGGAGATGCAATTGGAGAAAGAGGGCATTCCGGACCTGGGGGATGCCAGCTGCACGGCTGTGAAGGGAAAGTAAAAAAGTTCTAATAACAGCGATGGAATATGAGGAAACAAGATTTTGTTTTGAGAAGGGAAGGTAGAATTCTTGAAAGGAAAAAAGTTTTCTCTGGGAAGAAGAAAACTCTAAATCAAGATACAAATAGGATAAATGGTACATATATATATATATACAATGGAATATTACTCAGCCATAAATAGAATGAAATAATGCCATTTGCAGCAACATGGATGCAACTAGAGATTATCATACTAACTGAAGTCAGTCAGACAGAGAAAGACAAATATTATATGGTATCACTTATATGTAGAATCTAAAATAAAGGTACAAATGAACTTATTTACAAAACAGAAGTAGAGTCACAGATGTAGAAAACAAACTTATGGTTACCAGAGGATGGGGGGAGGGATAAATTAGGAGATTGGGATTGACATACACACACACTACTATATACAAAATAGATAATCAACAAGGACCTACTGTATAGCACAGGGAACTCTACTCAATACTCTGTAATGGCCTATATTGGAAAATAATCTAAAAAAAGAGTGGATAGATGTATATGTATAGCTGATTCACTTTGCTACACAGCAGAAACTAACAACATGGTAAATGAACTACACTCCAATAAAAATTTTAAAAAAAGGTACAATTGGGACTTACACTCCAATTTCCTTTAAAAGGAAAAACAAGTTCTCAAATTCTTTCCCAAATGAGAGTGCTCCAGTATTTTGTGAGAATACAGTAGACACTACGGTATATAAATTCATAAGACAAGACTAAGAAATGCCCAGAGAAAGGAAAGTACTTAGTTACTAATAAAATGTTGACATGTGGTCCTAGCAAGGGGAAGAAGTACCACGCAACGGTGGAATAAACGTGGGCATGGAATCAGAAAGTCCACATTAGAATCCTGGTTTAGCCACTGTGATGTGAAGACCTAAAGTCAAGGTTCAATGTCATACGATGTCTTGACATCTGGTAAAATCAGATGAAAACCTAACCGTGGGTTGCCCTCCCAGCTTGCCCTGTGCACACGGCCCCCTATCCCTCCTTATCAAAGGGCTCAGGGGCCTTCCTGCCCGTCCCCCAGGAGCAGGGCTCAGTCTCCCGCCCGCCTGCAGAACCATTTGAACAAGCCCATCACAGCCTTCTGTGGGGACCAGGGGATGCCCCACCCGCTTTGTACCACAAAGCCTGCCCCCGGCAGCCTCTGGCTGCTCGCTCTATAGACATGTGCAGCTCCCCTCTGACCCTGCTGGCCTGCAATGCCTCTCTCCCTGCAGCATCGATCTCAGCTTTCAAGGGTTGGGCGTCGTGTGTTCAGTCTTGCCCACAGCCCTATGGCAGGAATCCTTTTCTCATGAAAGAGATGAAGAGGCGATCACAACAGCCACTTACTGACACAGAAAACAAACTTATGGTTACCAAAGGGGGAAGCGGGGGAGGGATAAATTAGGAGTTTGGGATTAATAGATAAACAACAAGGTCCTACTGTATAGCACAGGGAACTATATTCAGTATCTTGTAATAACCTATAATAGAAAAGAAGCTGAAAAAGAATATATAGATATACATACATATATATGTGTATATACATATATAAAACAATCACTTTGCTGTACACCTCAAACACTGTAAATCAACTGTGCTTCAAGAAAAGAAAAAGAAAAGGCAGGTCCTTCAGGAATGGAACATTTGGCAAATGCAACATTTATTGAGCCCCTTCTAGGTGTGTATACGGTATCTCCCCCGTAGACAGCCTTAACCATCTAATTTGCAATAAGAATAATTTATTATACTGTCTCCTATATACCAGGCACTGTTATACGCACCCACTCAGGATGGGGTGCTATTACACACCATCCCAGTTTTACAGACAAGGAAACTGAGGCCCAGAGAGGTTCAGTAACTTGGTCAAGGTCACACTGCTGCTAAGTGGTTCCAGAGTCCCTGACTGTATAACTGAATCACTTTGCTGTACACCTGAAACGAACACAACATTGTAAATCAACTGCACTTCAGTAACAAACAAACGAACAAATAAGAAACCCAGCCACTTACTGGATGTGTGCCTCGGGCCTCAGGCCAAGTCACTTAACTTTCACCTCCAAGCTTTTCCTTCTGTGGAAGAGGATTAATGATGTTCACCTTGGGCACTGCTGGGAGTGCTGTGTCCAGCGGTCAGTGCCAGACTCGTGGTTAGGTCTGAGCCCACCCCACCCTGTCACCTCCTCTGCAGCACCACAACTGACTTCGAGCCAATCAAAAGTTACAATTAATACTAGCTGAGCTGGAAACCACAGGTGCGGATATACACGACAGATTGGCCAGATTTGGTTAAAACACAATCTGGCTTGTTAGAAAAAAATACCGTTTCAATTCCAGCTACCACCAAAAGGACGACAAGGAGAATTTACAAGAGTTTTGGGCAAATAATAAAGTAGACATGAAACCAAGACTGCTTTCAAGATACTAAACAGTGGATTTAACCGTACTTGGCGTGAATCTTGATATGCAAATAATGTAGCAATTTATAGTGGTACAAGACTTCGTGATAAGCTACCATTGTGTGTGCAAATGCTTTATTTTTAAACAAATGAAAAATCTGGTTGTTCCAGATATGAAACGGGGAAAAATGGAGCTAATAAAGCTTCACTCTGGTGGAATTTCCTTCTCTTCAGATTTTTTCTTGTCTATCACATCTCGACTTGTTTAAACACACACCCCAATGCATCCGTGTTTCCTGTCTTTCAATTGTTATGTAATTACATAATTTATACAAGTTTGTGTATTTATGTATTTGGAAAGAAGGAGAATTAGAAAATATATATCATATATACTCATATTAAAATGAAATTTTAGAGCTATAAAAAGGGGGGGGGGGTGAGAGACTTTTACAAAATAGTGAAGATCCTTTTGGACACACAGTGGGTGATCATTTTGAGGTGTCTTTTTTGTACTAAGAAGTTTTTGACTTTAGATTTTGCCTAGTGTAGTAGAACTGATACGTAATTGTCTCCTTTGGGGGATACAAACTTTATTCTCTTCAGAATTCTAGTTGAACAGTGAAACATTACTTATTATTATAAAGTTTGAGATAAACCATAATCCAGGTTATATTACTCAGTAAGCAACTGAATGCCATTTTGAGATATTTTTTAAAAGTACCTTTTAAATAACAGCTCCTTGGCTACCACATTCAATATATATTTCAGCAGGGCTTACAGTAGATTACTGTTAGCATGTTGTGAGTAAACTGCAGTGACAGAGCTTGCAATAAAAATAAGCAGGACACCCACTGCTCCTCCACTATAGCACTACAGTGTATATATACTAAGTGTATTAGCTGGTCTCAAAAACATTAACTTTTACCCAAACTGCAGCAGTATTCCGTCCAATCTACTAGCTTCAGCCGATGCACATTAGCTGCAGATTATTGGAAATCTTTATGTTTATGTGTTCAAAGGAAATGGTTTTCACGTATTATAAATAAGTATATATAACGTTGAGGATTTATCTCAAATGCAAATGAGAAAAGAAAGGAAATCTCTCTTTCATCCTTACAAACAAGGTAGCTTAAAAAATTTACCATTGCTGGTCTATATGTATTCCCATATTTTACACCTTGGAAAAAAGCAAGACATGATGTGTTTCCATAATTAAGTTTTCTTTTTTGTAAAAAAATATTTATCTTGGCCACGCTGCGCGGCTTGCGGGATCTCAGTTCCCCGACCGGGGATTGAACCCAGGCCATGGCAGTGAAAGCACCGGATCCTAACCACTGGACCACCAGGGAATTCCCCATCAACTTTTCTTAAGGGTTATAAATTTACAAAAGAAGACCACTGATGGGTCAGATTTTTCATTCACTCTCATTATGTTAAGTCTATCTTCCCACTTGGGTTGAGTATTAAACAAACATATAAGTTAGTTCAGTGTTAAAAAAATTCTTTTTAAAAAAGCCATAAAGAGAAGTCATTTTCTTGAGTCCTTAATATTGCATGGTATGTTCAACATACAGATATCACATATTCTGGTTAATTATAGCCAATAAGATGTCATCAGCCTATGTAAGCCTGCATCAATCTGTTTTTTAAAAAATTTTAAACCAATTTATAGTGCAAAAAAATGCTCAAAATCATATACATTTACTGTTTTTTTTTTTTTTTTTTTGGAAGATTTTTAATCACAGTTTCAATTTCATTACTTGTGATTGGTCTGGTCATATTTTCTGTTTCTTCCTGGTTCAGTCTTGGAAGGTTATACCTTTCTAAGAATTTGTCCATTTCTTCCAGGTTGTCCATTTTATTGGCATAAAGTTGCTTGTAGTAGTCTCTTAGGATGCTTTGTATTTCTGCGGTGTCTGTTGTAACTTCTTTTTCATTTCTGATTTTATTGATTTGAGTCCTCTCCCTCTTTTTCTTGATGAGTCTGGCTAATGGCTTATCAATTTTGTTTATCTTCTCAAAGAACCAACTTTTAGTTTTATTGATCTTTGCTATTGTTTTCTTTGTTTCTATTTCATTTATTTCCGCTCTGATCTTTATGATTTCTTTCCTTCTGCTAACTTTGGGTTTTGTTTGTTCTTCTTTCTCTAGTTTCTTTAGGTGTAAGGTTAGATTGTTTACTTGAGATTTTTCTTGTTTCTTGAGGTAGGCTTGTATAGCTATAAACTTCCCTCTTAGAACCGCTTTTGCTGCATCCCATAGGTTTTGGGTCGTCGTGTTTTCATTGTCATTTGTCTCTAGGTATTTTTTGATTTCCTCTTTGATTTCTTCAGTGATCTCTTGGTTATTTAGTAACGTATTGTTTAGCCTCCATGTGTTTGTCTTTTTTATGTTTTTTTCCCTGTAATTCATTTCTAATCTCATAGCATTGTGGTCAGAAAAGATGTTTGATATGATTTCAATTTTCTTAAATTTACTGAGGCTTGATTTGTGACCCAAGATGTGATCTATCCTGGAGAATGTTCCGTGCGCACTTGAGAAGAAAGTGTAATCTGCCGTTTTTGGATGGAATGTCCTATAAATATCAATTAAATCTATCTGGTCTATTGTGTCATTTAAAGCTTCTGTTTATTTATTTATTTTCATTTTGGATGATCTGTCCATTGGTGTAAGTGAAGTGTCAAAGTCCCCCACTATTATTGTGATTTCCTCTTTTATAGCTGTTAGCAGTTGCCTTATGTATTGAGGTGCTCCTATGTTGGGTGCATATATATTTATAATTGTTATATCTTCTTCTTGGATTGATCCCTGGATCATTATGTAGTGTCCTTCCTTGTCTCTTGTAACATTCTTTATTTTAAAGTCTATTTTATCTGATATGAGTATAGCTACTCCAGCTTTCTTTTGATTTCCATTTGCATGGAATATCTTTTTCCATCCCCACACTTTCAGTCTGTATGTGTCCCTAGGTCTGAAGTGGGTCTCTTGTAGACAGCATATATATGGGTTTTGTTTTTGTATCCATTCAGCAAGCCTGTGTCTTTTGGTTGGAGCATTTAATCCATTCATGTTTAAGGTAATTATCAATATGTATGTTCCTATGACCATTTTCTTAATTGTTTTGGGTTTGTTTTTGTAGTTCCTTTTCCTCTCTTGTGTTTCCCACTTAGAGAAGTTCCTTTAGCATTTGTTGTAGAGCTGGTTTGGTGGTGCTGAATTCTCGTAGCTTTTGCTTGTCTGCAAAGCTTTTGATTTCTCCATCAAATCTAAATGAGATCCTTGCCGGGTAGAGTAATCTTGGTTGTAGGTTCTTCCCTTTCATCACTTTAAGTATATCATGCCACTCCCTTCTGGCTCGTAGAGTTTCTGCTGAGAAATCAGCTGTTAACCTTATGGGAGTTCCCTTATGTTATTTGCCGTTTTTCCCTTGCTGCTTTCAATAATTTTTCTTTGTCTTTAATTTTTGCCACTTTGATTACTATGTGTCTCGGCGTGTTTCTCCTTGGGTTTAACCTGTATGGGACTCTCTGCGCTTCCTGGACTTGGGTGGCTATTTCCTTTCCCATGTTAGGGAAGTTTTCGACTATAATCTCTTCAAATATTTTCTCGGGTCCTTTCTCTTTCTCTTCTCCTTCTGGGACCCCTATAATGCGAATGTTGTTGGGGTTAATGTTGTCCCAGAGGTCTCTTAGGCTGTCTTCATTTCTTTTCATTCTTTTTTCTTTAGTCTGTTCCGCAGCAGTGAATTCCACCATTCTGTCTTCCAGGTCACTTATCCGTTCTTCTGCCTCAGTTATTCTGCTATTGATTCCTTCTAGTGTAGTTTTCATTTCAGTTATTGTATTGGTCATCTCTGTTTGTTTGTTCTTTAATTCTTCTAGGTCTTTGTTAATCATTTCTTGCATCTTCTCAATCTTTGCCTCCATTCTTATTCCGAGGTCCTGGATCATCTTCACTATCATTATTCTGAATTCTTTTTCTGGAAGGTTGCCTATCTCCACTTCATTTAGTTGTTTTTCTGGGGTTTTTTCTTGTTCCTTCATCTGGTATATAGCCCTCTGCCTTTTCATCTTGTCTATCTTTCTGTAACTGTGGTTTTTGGTCCACAGGCTGCAGGATTTTAGTTTTTCTTCTACATTTACTGTTAACATTAATCCAGAGCACTCATTCGCATCAAATTTCATTAAAACACGTCAAGAACTCTTATCACCATTTATCTAAAACCGCACATCAAAGAGGACGCCAACTTCATACAGGATAGGATTTAATCAGCTGACATTCTCAGTGGTTTTCTTTTTTTAAGGTATAAACTCAGGATGTTTTTGTTTACTGTCATGAAACTAGTCTAGTTCTTCACAGGGGGGGTAAATCAATAATACAGCAATTCAGTTGGTGGAAGATATACAGTCGTGAGAACAAGATTTTCTTTGCTACGCTGCAGTATCCCAGGTGCCTGGCATAGTGTGCCTGCCATACAGAAAGTGACACTCAGTAATTATTTGTGGAAGGAATAAACACGTGGGTACAAGTCTTTTACCAGAAAATGTTATTTTTTGCTTCCATTAACATCTTATCACATACATGAACAGAGTATCTGTTCAAGGCATCAAAAGCTGAAAATACAGTGTTTAGTATTTTCACTTGCAGCATAATCCAGAATCTTATCATGAAAGCAAACAATGTCTATTCTTACAGGACCGCATAGAAGGTTTATCAATTTCATTCAGAACTGTGAGAAAAAAGTAGCAGAAGTCTGTATATTATTGTTACCTCGAAGTGAGTCCAGAAATAAACATATCTCCATAGGGAGCGCCGGGGTGGGCGGAACTTTTTAAAGTATTTAAGTCATCTTTAACTGAATATGAAATATTCAAAAATGAGAAAACTACGATTAAATTGGGATGGAATAATAGGAAGCGTTATTCTCAAATACTACATTTGTTGGGAAAAGGAAATAAAGAGAAAAGGAGAACATAACAGAGTTGTGTAGAGATTTACGGCAGCAATTTACCCACAAAACAGTATAATGGGTACACCGAGATGTGCAGTTGTGTAATAAAAAGCCTTCTAAATACTTAAAAAATTAAAGTCCTCTCACCAGATGTAAAAAAGTCTGTTTCAAGTCTAATGTGATAATCATTTTGGGAAATTTGCGTTTAAATGCTGGTACTATTTGTTACGATGTTTGGCTTTTCCTTTTATTCTGCCTTTTAATTATTAAATATGAAGAGTGTTCATTCAAATAAACAGTAATTTGCACTTTACGGCATCTTTCAGTCCACGATCTTAAAGCATTAATTAATTAAGGAGGTACTATCTATCCTAAATTAGGGTAATCAGAGTTAAGAAAGGCAAAGACTCCTGCTTTTTTTTCTTGATATACACCATTTTGGAATTTGAAACTGCTTGTGATATAATAACTGTATTTGATAAAACATCGAGAATATTTTACAGAAATTACTGAAAAGCTGATTTCTGGGTATAGCTGCAGAACATTTATCCAAATCTTCTGGACTGAAAGTTGTATATTACACCATGTGATCGAGATTAGTAGGGTTTACCTACGTGCTTTTCAGTTAAGGTATTCGATTTAAAGGTGGTTTTTTTTTTTTTTTTTTTAAAAGGATTTTCTTATTTATTTATTTGTTTATTTATTTATTTATTTATTTATTTTTGGCTGTGTTGGGTCTTCGGTTCGCGCGAGGGCTTTCTCCAGTTGCGGCAAGCGGGGGCCACTCTTCATCGCGGTGTGGGGACCGCTCTTCATCGCGGTGCGCGGGCCTCTCTCTATCGCGGCCCCTCCCGTCGCGGGGCACAGGCTCCAGACGCGCAGGCTCAGCAATTGTGGCTCACGGGCCCAGCTGCTCCGTGGCATGTGGGATCCTCCCAGACCAGGGCTCGAACCCGTGTCCCCTGCATTAGCAGGCAGTTTGTCAACCACTGCGCCACCAGGGAAGCCCTAAAGGTGGTTTTACATGAACTGTTTGCAAGAGCTTATTTAGTAATTGTACATCACAGTCTTCTGATTATTTATCAGCTTGCACTACAGTATGTGGGCCAACTTGGCCACATTCTTATTGAAAATATTTTGAATTAATTTTAATCCCTAAAATATTACGGCTTTATTTTCACTAAGCATCACTTAACTGCATTTCTGTAATGTCATCATTTATGATAACAAAACAACCAAACTCAGGTCCTTAACCTCCAGTTTGCAGGGCTTAGTAATTCAAATAAATGGATACTACCTGAGAACAGGAAGGTTTTTCTATATACAGTAGTTATTGCAAAGAAAGTGGAGTAAAACTCTGTTTATACTATTTTATTGTCACTGCAAAGCTCTATTTTGTACTTAAGAGGCGACCCACAGATACATCAGGAATGGTGGTAACTCTATAAACTCCTTATGCGACTCATAAGATAGCTCTATTGAATGTAATACGTTAGCTAAGAAAAGGATAATAAAATGAATAGCTCAGGGTTTCCCTGGTGGCGCAGTGGTTAAGAATCCGCCTGCCAATGCAAGGGACACGGGTTCAAGCCCTGGTCCGGGAAGATCCCACATGCCGCGGAGCAACTAAGCCCGTGCGCCACAACTACTGAAGCCTGCACGCCTAGAGCCCGTGCTCCACAACAAAAGAAGCCACGACAATGAGAAGCCCGCGCACAGCAACGAAGACCCAACACAGCCAAAAATAAATAAACAAATAAATTTATAAAAAAAATTTAATAGCTCAAGAGAAATCAGAGAATGTTTAATGGTTACAATCTACCCGTAGTAAGCATACTATACTGTATTCAAGCCATTTCCAAAGAGGAACATAAATTGGAGACTACATGTCTTGTTAAGAAAAGGGACAATCTTAATAGGAAAATTACAAAAAGATAGACTAATAGCCTGATTATTCACATTTTAAAATCTATCAAGTTATGCTATCTAATACCTCTCACATATTGAGCTCACAAACAAAATTTGTTGATTTCCTCTTAAACAGTAAAATCCATCTTCCTCCACGCTGGACTCGACTCAATATACTTCCAAAAGCATGAATCTGTGGTGCAGAGAAGTGATTTTCAAATCATGCTCTTGTAACTTATATAAAAGACTCCCCTTTGTCCCCTACCTTTTCTCAAAGGAGGAGAGGGTATATGAATGAGGATTCAGCTTTGTATGCCAACCCCTAACTGGAGAAGCCCAGCTTTGACATGTTCTGGAGTCTGGGATCAAATTCTGTTTAAACAGAATTCCATAACTTAACAACAACAAATAAAACCAACAAAAACCCAAACCAAAAAACCACTGTAAACAAGCAGATTTCTTTCTCCTTTCTCCTGTTTTCCCCTGACCCTACATACTCACATTTCCTACCCTTCAGATACAGAGGAAGTGAAAAACTGAGAGTAAGAGGTGAGAAAGGGTTGGAGAAAGAAAAGGAAGAGACGGCGCTGCTGTGAAACTCACGCGAGCATCCCGCTGAAGCCGAGTGTGCGCTGACCCTTGAGTGCTTGCGCAGGTTCAGAGCTAGGACTTGACACTAGCATGCCATCATGGGCCGCATATACGTATCAGTGTCACGCTAGTACTTGCGGGCTCTGCCAACACGTGTGCTCTTTGCTCTGCTTAGCGAGAGTGGCGACAGTGACAGTGAGTGACAGTGACAGTGCTTCTGGAAAGCCAGGCAGGGTACTGTCGTTATCTTTGTTCCCAGAGCCATTGTTGCTGATAAGAGTAACAAGAAAGTCGTAGCATTACAGATTATTTTCTTTCAAAAAATTTTAAAGAAAACTTAATTCTATTAATGCAGTGAAGAGAGTAGACACGGTCCTCAAATTGGCTTTTCAATGCCTCACAAGTGCCTGGAAATACATCAATGCTCTATTAGCACGTAAAATTCTCCAATTAATTCACAAGGCTCTACTGAACATCTTTCCCACAGTGTTCAGACAATATATTTAATTCCTATAATGATACAAAAAAAAGTTGGCTACTATATTAAAACATGTTTTGAATATTTGGAATTCAGCTAGACATTTTCTGGATGATTCTTAAACTGTAGAGTACTCAGGGATTTTTCTTCCCATCCCCAAAGAAATTAGATTTTTCTTTTAGACATTAAGGCAATTTTCTTTTTTTTTTTAGTTTTTTTTTTTTTGGCTGTGTTGGGTCTTCGTTTCTGTGCGAGGGCTTTCCCTAGTTGTGGCAAGCGGGGGCCACTCTTCATCGCGGTGTGCGGGCCTCTCACTATCGTGGCCTCTCTTGTTGCGGAGCACAGGTTCCAGACGCGCAGGCTCAGCAGTTGTGGCTCACGGGCCTAGCTGCTCCGCGGCATGTGGGATCTTCCCAAACCAGGGCTCGAACCCATGTTCCCTGCATTAGCAGGCAGATTCTCAACCACTGCGCCACCAGGGAAGCCCTTTTTTTTAGTTTTAATAACCAAATTTTGCTTTGCTACCCTCACACGAAGAATCGGTTTATTCTTATGGTAATTTATTTGTGAGGACAGAGACAGAGGAAGGAGAAATAGGAGCAATAATCCGGAGGAAAAAAAGTACATAGTTGACTAAGATGGAATAAATGGATTTAATGTCTCATGTGAGAACATGATACATGGATGTGAAAGTTAAAATATCCAAATCATGATAACTTTGCTTCCTTAAAGGATAAAAAAGTCACCTCAGGATCTATTTCTTCGTCACTACTCATCAATAACACCTCCCTGCTCTACGCAACACGAAAACAGCAGAATGATAGCATCTTGATGAAAAGTCCCTTCACAGATTTCAAAAAAAGGATAAGCATAGTTAAGCGTTCTGTATTAGGTACACGACTGAATACATTAATGGAAACCTTGCAAGAGCAAGGACTTCCTGGACAGACCTCAGTTTGAATTCTAACTTAGCCATGACTTGCGGCGAGTAATTTAACCTCTTTGAGCCTGACTTTTCTCACCTACAAAAGCAGCGTGCTTACCTTGCAAAGCTGTTGTGAGGATTATAAATAACGCGTATAAAGCATCCAGTAGAGAGGTGTGTAGGAGGTTCTTAGCATAGGGAACAAAATTCAAAGTCTTTAGTTAACTGAATCTTCGAAAAATAAAAGGAGGAAAAACAAGAGAATTGCAAACTATGGAAAGGTTATCAAAACTTCAGTAAACATGGGCTTCCCTGGTGGCGCAGTGGTTAAGAATCTGCCTGCCAATGCAGGGGACACAGGTTCGAGCCCTGGTCTGGGAAGATCCCACATGCCGCGGAGCAACTGGGCCCGTGAGCCACAACTACTGAGCCTGCGCGTCTGGAGCCTGTGCTCCGCAACAAGAGAGGCCGCGACAGTGAGAGGCCCGCGCACCGCGATGAAGAGTGGCCCCCGCTTGCCGCAACTAGAGAGAGCCCTCGCACAGAAACGAAGACCCAACACAGCCATAAATAAAAAAAAAAAAAAAAAAAAAAAAAAAAAAACTTCAGTGAACATAAAGAAGAGTTACACAGTGATACAGAATCTCAAGCGATGCAATCCGAGTGCTGGTACCTCAGGAACTGTACACTGAGGAGTCCTGATGAATACATCTAGCTGAGCGACGTGAAGACTGGCTGGTGGCACCTGTTCTCCGAGGCAGCCCCGCTGCCGGTCTGCCTCACCCTCCAGAGACACGTTCAGCTCAGCATCTTTTAACAGCCTCCTGGGCATGGCCGAGAGTGGACCTCCGTCATATTAAACAAAACGATTCTCGGCAAACGTACCCGCCCCCCCTTTCTGCCATTTTCTCGTCCTTTCCGGGGCACCATCATTCTTTGAGTGACACAGGCTCAACATGTCAAAGTGGGTTTTCATGCCAAAGCCTGACAAAACTACCTCTGTCATATCTCGAGCAGCCATCTCAAAACCTTTTCATTTCGAAACTCCAACCTCCAATTCCCCGTAAAGATGCCCAAGAGATTAATTTCCGAACAGACCTAACCTCACGGCTGTAAAGCCTCCACAGACTGTATGATTTTGTGCAGTTTCTCTACGTGAGGTCTGGGGGCGACCTGACGCAGACCTCACCCAGGCGGTTGCCAAGATGCACTGGCCAAATCCATGCCGACCCGGTAAAATGCTCTGGCAATGGGATCCAGCGTTTCACAAACTTCCCAATTGGTTCTTATGTACCCAGAGGCTTGTGAACTACTAACTGTAAAATAAGTACATTTCGCCACCACTAGGAGTAATAGCCAACATATTCGAGGCTCAACATGGCCTAGTTGGTACGGATGAGCTCGCTTAATCCTCGTGACAACCCTGCGAGGCGGGCATCACTGACACAGCGCTGGACACAGAAGGTGCAAGGCAGAGAAAGGGTAAGTGCCCTGCCCTGGGCCACACAGCCGGAAAGGGGGGCAAGCAGATTAAGTGCAGGCGGTCTGCATCCGGAGGCTTTGTTCTTCAGCACTGCAGAGACCACTTCCGTCTATCATTCAAGGGCCCTGACTCTCCAAACTTAGCTTTTCTAGAATGAATTCCGACTACTGTCCTGTACGCATGCGCTCCTTCATCCAGGCAGATTCTCACTGTTTTAGTGAGGTCGTCAGACCCTCTAAGTGAAACCGAGATAAGCAAAGAGGGCATTCACTGCGTTACTTATTGTAAATCCAAGAAAGCAAACCCACGGGTGCAGAACATGAGGGCTCTGGCTCCTGGCTGCCTTCCTTCTTTGTGATGGCTTCGTCTTCCATCTGGTAGCAAGGCAGTTCCAGGAGTTCCAATCCTCTTATCTAGACAGGACCACTTCCGAGCAGGGGGAGAGAGCGTAACTGCCTGTGTTCTCCTCCGTAGACGTGAGGAAAACATCTCCAGACTTCACGCAGCCCACTTCCCCTCACGTCTCACTGCTCAGGCCAATCCACACAAGGGAAATAGGATGATCGTGAGTGGCCTGGACGAATTACTGGGGTGGAACGGATGTCAGGGTCAACGGTTATGACCACTACACTCATTCTTCTACATTTGTACATACTGCCTTCCCGTCTAGAATATTTCCCCTTCTCCATTTCTTTCTTCCATGGTCTCCGTTTGTCTAAACTTAGCCATATTTTCCAAACCTCACTGCTCACCTCATGTCTACCCTCCCTCCTTCCTTCCCTCCCTCCCTCCCTCCCTTCAGCCCTCCATCCACCAAATACGTTTGGAGTACCGGGTATGAGGCAGACTCTCTTGGAGCCCTGGAGCATAACGGCAAGGTAGACAGACACAGTCCCTGCCCTCATGGTACTCATGTTCTAGCACGGCAGCAGGCAAAAATTGCAAAAGCAGACCAAGCGAGAGTTATTATAAAGGTAACAAATAGGGGGAGAGGGAGCTATTTTAGTTATGTGGTGGTAAAGAAAAGTCTCACATGACAGGGATATTGAAGCCGAGACCTACAGGATGAGAAGGAGCTGAGCAAGAGGTGGGAGGGAATCAGAATGTGGAAGGTCCCTAAGATGGGAAAGGCCTGAGAGAGGTCCTCAAATGGAACAAGGAGCAGAGTGGCAGCATGAGGGCTGAAAGGCCAGGTCATGTAGGGTCTTCAGGGCACCGTCAGGAGCTTAGAGTCAGATTTATTTCAGGCATTACGGGACGTCCGTGGAGAGATAAAATCCCACCTGCATTTTATGAAGGTTGCTTAGGCTCCTCTGTAGAGACTGGACGGGGCAAGAATGCAAGCACGAGAAGAGGGTGCTATGAAGAGGAGACAAACTGGTGATGTATTTTGTAGGTACGATGGACGGGACCCAGAGGTGAATAGCACAGGGGGACGAGTGACAGGTAAACACTGATTTCTAGAGGTCTGGCTTGAGTTACTGGGTGACTGGTGTGACATTATAAGTTGGGAAGAGATGGGGCGGGGAGAGAATTGCAAGTCAGTTTGGAGAGTAAAATCAATTGCTCCCTTTAACATGTAAAATCTGAGATGTTCGTAAAGCATCCAAGTGAAAATGTCAAGTAGGCAGTGGTACAGGTGGGTGTGGAGCTCTGGGGAGAGAACGGAGTCGGACGTACATACACAATACATGTGTATACGTACTTGGAAGTCATTAGCGTAAGAGGTTATACCATGACAATCGTGGTGTGCAGTGTGAATGTGACACGCCTAGATGCAGTTCTGGGGGGCATTTATCCTGCCTGGTGTTCTCTCAACTTCCTGGATCTGTAGTTTGGTGTCTGCCATGAATTGGGGGAAATTCTCTGTCTTTATTGCTTCAAATATTTCTTCTGTTCTTTTTTCTCTTTCTTCTCCTTATTGGTATCTGCATTACATGAATTTATGAATATTCCTGTAGTGGTTCCACAGTTCTTGGATGTTCTGTTCTGGTTTTTTTGTTTGTTTGTTTTGGGCTTTTGGCCGCACCACGTGGCTTGCGGGATCTTACTTCCCTGACCAGGGATCAAACCTGCACCACCTGCAGGGGAAAAGCACAGAGTCTTAACTACTGGAACGCCAGGGAAGCCCCCTCTTTTCTGTTTTTTATTCTTTGTTCTCTTTGCTTTTCCTTTTCGGAAGTTTTACTGACATATCCTCCAGCTCTGAGATTCTTTCCTCAGCCGTGTCTAGTCTCCTATTAAGCACACTAAAAGCATTCCTCATTTCTGTTACAGTGTTTCTGATCTCTAGCACTCCTTTTTGATTCTTTCGCAGAATTTCCATCTCTCTGCTCATATGCCCATCTGTTCTTGCATCCTATCTATTCTAGCCATTGGAGCCCTTAGCATTTTAATCACAATCTGTTTTAAATTCCCCGTCTGATAATTCCAACATCCCTGCCATATCGGAGTCTGGTTCTGTTACCTGCCCTGTCTCTTCGACCTGTGTTTTGTGTCTTCTAGTATGCCTTGTGATTTTTTCTTGACAGCTGGTTGTGATGTGCTGGGTCAAGGGAACTGCTTCAAATAGGCCTTTGGTACTGCAGTGATACGGTGCAGGAAGAGGGGCAGCATTCTTTACTCCTATGATCAGATCTTTCTTTCAGTGAGCCTTTGCCTCTGAACTGTGAGCTTCAGGGCTTCTCAGTACCCCCCCCCCCAACAACCCCACTTAGGTGGGACAGCATGACTAGACTGGGCTGCAGTTGCGTATTTCCCTTCCCCAGGTCCATTAGGCTCCGATAAACCCCCAGGAGTTTAGGCTCCGATACATAATTTCCCTTGAGGACAGCCTCTGTTGTGAAGAACAGAATGCTCTGGAGTATTTCACCACGGCTCCTTTCCCCTCCCCCTGCCAGAAGCATGAGGGATTCACTGTAAAACTACACAATTGTGGGGTCACTATGGCTGGGTCTCCCCGGAGTTCTGAACTCTCAGGCTTGTCCGCTCTGCACCTCCAGCAATCTGTCCATTACAGTTTAGGCTTTCTTACCCCTGTGCTGGTTTCCACAGATAGCTCTGCTCCAGTAAGCTGTGATCCTCTGTATTTGCCTGACTGTCTCTCCAATTCTGGGGCAAGGGTTTGCCTTGTGACACCACTTCTCTGACAGATCTAAGGAGCGTTGTTGATTTTTCAGTTTCTTCGGCTTTTTACTTGTTAGCACAGAGGGATGACTTGCAAGTCCCTTACATGCTGGGCCAGAAACTGGGCGGTCTCCTCATTTTTTAAATTACGAATTTCAGGGACAGATGGGATTTGAGAGACCATCTTTTTGAATCTTCTCTTTTTAAAGACAAGAAAGCACAGGCAGGGGAAAGTTAAATGGCTTGTCCAAGTACCTAGAGCTACTTAAAGGCATCAGAACCTGGCTGGACTCCAGCATTTCTTACTTCCTACCTGCAACTAGAAAGCAGCTCTGTTTTTTCAATAGTATTATAGTCATGTTTAAAGAGAAAAAGGTTCTTAACTTATAGAGCCACATACTGAAATATGTACAAGGAAATGATGTGATGCCTGGGATCTGATTTCAAATCTGAAGTGAGATGGGGGTGGATGGGTATAGTTTGGCCACGTGTTGATCAATGTGATGGGAAAACAGACTTCATTATACTAATCTCCTACTTGGTATACGACAGGAATTTCCCATAGTCAAATGGTAAAAACATGGCAAAGCAGAAAAAGAATGAAACAAGTGTTGATTTTGACTTCATCATTCACACTACTAAAATAATTCATGCTTTTATTATTACAGAAGGCTTGTAAGTAAACATGAATTGAAAGCTGATACCAGCTTACTGGGCTTAGTACATTTACCAAATCATAGAGGTAAATAAACTCCACCAATTATAAATCAAATTGATTTATATAAAAATCACAGCCCTACATCTCTAAACATCTCCATTATTTCACCATCTCACAACTATCAGGGTACCTTAGCCCCAGCTGAGATCAAGTGGACGCAATACTTAACTACAAACCTCTTACACAATATAGTAACTCAATTTGCTTTTTCATTCTCAAATAAAATATTTTTCCTGCAGCAGAAGAACTTTCATTAATGGTACAATGTGCACAAGCCTGTAAAAAGACTGCTCATTAATCCAAACAATAGGATTAAATTTTCTATATTTACCCTTAGAAACCAGAAGAAAAAGCCATCAAATTCAGTATTAATTAAGGCACACACAGGAAAAGCAATGGTATTCAAGTCCATTAATATTTGCTCTCCATGCAGAAAGGCTACCCAATCCTCTATTAGAGGAGATCTGTCCATTGACTGCTTCTTTTGTGACTGATTGTAGATAAATGAATACAGTTAGGAAATCATTCGTACCTTAATATGATAGCTGCAAGTCTTTGCTATCTTTTCATTAACATTGTACTACAAATTATGTAGTCTTTGCTTTATTTCTTAGACTTATCTGGTTGACTACAGAAAAGAAGCTCCTTAAAGATTTATGTCTTATTTAATTTGGTATTTTCTGTAGAGCTTGGCACAGTAGATAACTACTGAATTAAACAGAATTATCAAACAGTACTTATCTTTCCAAATGAGTCAGGGAAGAAAAGCTTGAAGGGAAACTCTTAAAATATCCACTCACTCTCAGAATTGTCAGGAGTGTTCCTTCCCACTATTCAAGAGGTCAACCCCCAGACTCAGGAACTAAGCTGGGCAACTGAGCATCATGAGTTGAAGGAGGGCGTGGGATTCTGTTTTCAGCATTCCAGAGCTAAGGCATGGTCCTTACGCATATAGACAGGCAGCACCAGGACGTATGTACTTCCGATCTTAGGATTCAAGAAGGGATGTCGGGGACTTCCCTGCCGGTCCGGCGGCTGGGACTCCGCACTCCCAATGCAGGGGCCCTGGGTTCGATCCCTGGTCAGGGAACTAGATCCCGCATGCCGCCAACTAGGAGTTCTCATGCCACAACTAAAGACCCCGTGTGTGGGACTTCCCTGGAGGTCCAGTGGTTGAGACTTTGCCTTCCAATGCATGGGGGTGGCGGGTTCAATCCCTGGTGGGGGAGCTAAGATCCCACATGGCTCACGGCCAATAAACCAAAACATAAAACAGAAGCAATACTGTAACAAATGCAATAAAGATTTTAAAAAAAGTCCACATCAAAAAAATCTTAAAAAAAAAAAGGATGTGGGATTTATGCTCTATTCTCACTGATAATATTCATTAGTATCCTCATAAAGACTTCATACATTTTGCAAAAGTGCAATGGCTCATATTCCAGTTTAAGATATATGTTTAAAGTAGCTGGTACCTCTTACAATAACTGTTCACAAATGAATATAAACACACTGGTCATGCAAACATTATACAGATTACAGTGTTAGTTTGTTATCAAGTAATTAAAAGCAGTTATAAGTGAAAGAAGACCAAGAGCTCTTATCTAGGCTGACAATGTATTAACTGCCATCCTGATAAGAGAGAAATAATTGTTAAACATTAAAACAAGAGCTATGACCAGAACTAGACATACACTCTTATTATAAATCTTCAGAAAAGATTATATATACTGAGAAATGAAAAATGAACTAGCAGGGCTTTATTTTCGTATCCTTACTATTAAGATAAATAATGAAAATATAAGATAATTCCAGTTAAGAGTTTTTTTTTTAAAGTTATCTTTAGTTCACGTCACATTGCATGGTTCATGTACTATATTCCCAAGACATCTGGCGTGTTAGGACTGGGGTAAACTGGCTTCAGTTAAAGCACTAGCTATAAACTGTTTTATATGTACTCAGGAGAACGAAACAGGGACAGCTCCAGAGATGCTAAAGCTTTCGCTGAACGTTGTGATTCCTTAACCTAGAAGGGACCTTTTACACAAGAACTGCAAACTCTTCACCATATATTGTAAATAGACAAGGAGAGAAAACCAAGTCTTTAAGAGCAATGGATTCGCTTGCCCGGTATTGGGAGGCTGTTCACTTGCAGGATGGCTCAACAGGGACCTAGAACTTGGCGATTCAAAAATCTCAGGACAGGAGGGAATCTGAAATGTCATCCTGTCTAAAGCCTTCACTGTATCTTCCTGACAACTGATCATCCACCACCGGCTCGAATGCCACACCTTCTAGAAACAGAATCTTTTCCAAGCAAACAGCCTATAGAGTCAGCCCTCCGTATCCATGGGTTCTGCATCCGTGGATTCAACCTACCATGGATCGAAAATCTTCAGAATAAAAAATTCCAGAAAGTTCCAAAGAGCAAAACTTGAATTTGCCATGCCCAGCAACTATTTACGTAGCATTTTATTTACAACTATTTACATAGTACTTACATTGTGTTAGGTATTATACGTAATCTAGAGATGATTTAAAGGATACAGGAGGATGTGCATAGATTATATGCAAATACTATGCCATTGATGTTTTGACTCACTGACCAACAAATCTCCTGGTCTTTAGTCAACACTGGTAAACAAATCTACCATTATGCCACATTTCTCTCATTCGATAACTGCCATCATTTGGGAAAGCCAAATTTTGTGTATTGCATTTATTCCTGTTACGTTTCACCTTTTGAATAAGCATAAGCCCATCCCCTAGGCCAGGGAATAATAGACTGCAATAGAATAGATCACTACCTTATTTCATAAGAGTTTGTGCCTACCACAAACATGTATAAAATATCTTCTGTTGCATTTCCGCCTAAATGATCTGAGAATTATTCTTCAAGCTAACAGAGGAACACCCCATACAACAATCCTACAGATGCTTTAACACCACTAGTTCACACATGATCAGGTAGACCATGCCCTTCGGAAGAGTTTTAACTTTCAGAAAAGCTCTCCCCAGTACTAAACTAAAATCTTGCTTCCTCAGTTGAAAGCAAAAGGAATAAGGATGCTACTTCTCGTACACGAGCCGCATGACCTTCCTTTTACCCGTCTGAAAACAGTTCTTATCCTCTTCCTCCAGGTTACTCTGTTCCTGACTAGTCAACGCTTCGCCTGGAACATGTGTGGTTCTCATTACGAAGGCAGGAAAATATACACGTAAAGACCATTCCTGTCCTGGAAAGAAGGGGAGTCTGGGGAGAAGACTTCATAGAAGAAGCAGGATTTAAACTAAATTTCAGATATACGTATCAACAGACACGTATATATCAATATCATGATTCAACACTCAGTGACTATTCTTGCCTCTTTACAAGTGGTTCTGGTGTAAATGGTGAAGAGAACGGCGAAGACCTGTCATGGAAGTTAGAATTATGAACATGACTTGTCCCCAGACTACAGATAATGAGGAACGGTCACCGAGAGATGGTGTGGCCTTGCTTCTTAGAACCGTCTGTCTCCTACAGTACTCTCTAGCGCTTCCGATTACTTTAAGCTTCACTTCCAACACCACATAAAAGAGCCTTGTATGACTTTTATACATACATCTTAACACGATGTGACTGACTATGGGACTGTCAATTACAATTATTTTTCCAAATCACATAATCATAAAACTTGAGACAGAAAGACCTCTTTTATAAGCTTTCTAATCCAATTCCTTCATTTTATTCAAGAGGTGACTCAGTAAGCAGTTACAGAGTTCCTTCTGGGAAATCTAACCAGTTCATACCTTCACTAAGCATTTACTGGGCTCCTGTTATGTACCATGCACCATGTGGGAGGCTACAGAGGTTACAGTATGAATACTGATATTTAAGTACTTTAAATGGAAACAATGTAAATATCTAAAAATAGAAAAATGGTTAAATAACTTATAATATATTCAAACAGTAGAATATGAAGTCATTACAAATTATATATTTGAAGATTTTTTTAATGATATGGGGAACTTGCTCAGTGAAAAAAGGAAACTAGAGTTAATTTTATCTAATTTTTATAAAAATTACAGGCACAAACAGAATAAAAACCTGAAAAGATATCAACATGTTGATCTTCATCATCTCTGGATGGTGAGATCACAGGTGGTTTCCATCATCTGTTTACACCTTTATGTCCAAATTCTCTATAAGGAGACTCATTTTCTTTTACCGTGAAAGGAAGGATTGTATTTAGAATGTCATTGGCATTCTTACTACAGAGTTATATCTCATTAATAAGTATCAAATTAATGAATGATTAAAAATATGTGTGAACAGTCATATCTCACGCAGTCAACGAGCTCACGTTCAGCAGACAAGTGAAACTAACATAAATAATAACTTCTGTTAGAACATCTTGAATTCTACAGTAGATGAGGGCCACTTGTTCTAATGTTCCATTGTGGACTCCTTCCTTCAAGCATCTGTCACCTCCCAAATGCCTCCAGAGTATTGTGTTCATCAGAACCATTTTTTTTTTTTTTAAGATTCCATATATATGTGTTAGCGTACGGTATTTGTTTTTCTCTTTCTGACTATGAATCTAGGGGCAGGACAGGAGTAAAGATGCAGACGTAGAGAATGGACTTGAGGACACGGGGAGGGGGAAGGGTAAGCTGGGACAAAGTGAGAGAGTGGTAGTGTATATATGGACATATATACACTACCAAACGTAAAATAGGTAGCTAGTGGGAAGCAGCCGCATAGCACAGGGAGATCAGCTCGGTGCTTTGTGTCCACCTAGAGGGGTGGGATAGGGAGGGTGGGAGGGAGACGCAAGAGGGAGGGGATATGGGGATATATGTATACGTATAGCTGATTCACTTTGTTATACAGCAGAAACTAACACAGCACTGTAAAGCAATTATACTCCAATAAAGTATGGAGTATAAAGATGTTTAAAAAAAAAAAAGTATTTTGCTTATTCGTTCTCGTGTCTACAAGCCGAGACTTAGCTGCCTACCAGCTGGCCTTTTGTCAGCATCCATGCAAGTCCGACTGCTGGTTTTGAAACCGATTCGCTGAGGAGTGAGGCAGAGTCTTCAGGATTCGGCAGCCCTGAGCAAGAGTGGGCAGAGGGAGAATGTCCCCACTGCATGCGCTAGGTGCCACGCAGTTCAAATCGGCTGACCAGGCCTCCAGAGAAGACGACATCAATGAAATTAATGAGCCATTCACTCACTTGGCAAATATTTATTCGGCTGCTTCTATCTGCTGGCACAAAGACCGCCATGTGAAGGACAAGGCTCGCGGTCTAGTTCAGGTCTCTCTCAAGACCCTGCAGAGCAGGTGAGTGGGAATGCTGTCTGCAAAGCCCCTACAAAACGAAACACAAATCCTCCCTCAAGCGCCTCCCTGTGCTATTTCAAGCCCTGAGTGGTTTCCACTCCTGTCGTTGCCATGTTGGCTCTCAGGGAGATCTGGTAAGAGAAACCCATCACTGTACAGACAGAACAACGAAAAGGGCTCACTCCGAGGGTGAAGGAGGGGTAGCTCTTCTTTACATTTGCAGCACCTGCACAGCCAGAGACGGTACAGCTCAAGGGTTACGCCGGGCACATTTGAAAAGTCACGTTTGTGAAAGACAAAATCAGGAAGACTAGAACAGGTGCTCAGGTCTTTAATCTAACATCCTTACCGCCAAGGGAATTTTAACCGTATTAAAGTATCATTGGCAAAGTAACAGCATGACTTAAATACTGCTAAATCTGGCACTGAGACTCATTACCTCTGTGATCATCACATCGCATCTCATCTCCTTCTACTGTTGTTCTGAAGATTCAGGGAGTGTGTCTACAGGCTAACACGAAAGATCTATCATAACAGTGATTTTTAACGCCTCCAGAGAACATTCTGTGGTTGATAGAATGCCTAGCATAAAACCTGCTTTTCAACAAACAACACTTTTTTCTTTTCAGTTACTATCTTGGCTGCCAGTTCCGCATAAGAGTAACGGAACTTTGGAAATATGGGAAAGGCTTGGATGTTTTAGTTACTAAAATAACCCTCAAGAAGCCAATAAATTCTATTCTGTTATAAATCTGGGATTGACTAAAGTTATGGTTGTACCTCATCTGTAATGTACTCTAAAATACTAACTGCTGATTTCAAACATTTTTGTCTGTGTCTGTGACAGCGGGATATACATCTTATATCACTACCCAATGATATATACATATGTAACAGAAAGAAAAGGTTCACAAAATAATACTTACTACAAGGCATGTACATCTATCCCATCCCATTCCAAATTACACTAAAGCACAAGATGTTGGTCCCACTGATTTTTCACAAACCACTAATTGATCATCGTTGAGACTTGAAAAAATATCAGTATAGATCATATGATGTAT
The DNA here is from genome assembly GCF_949987535.1 of Balaenoptera acutorostrata. Classification (NCBI taxonomy): domain Eukaryota; kingdom Metazoa; phylum Chordata; class Mammalia; order Artiodactyla; family Balaenopteridae; genus Balaenoptera; species Balaenoptera acutorostrata. The sequence continues at coordinate 4,328,015 of NC_080067.1, forward strand.
CTCTACATATGCAAGTTAACGTGCAAGGGGCCTGGTCAAGAATTACCACTCTGAGAGTGGTTAGTTAGCTTGGCCAAAGACTCTCTTCAAGATTTTCACTCCAGAGGCAGATGGATGCAATGTGTTTACCTGCATCTCCAATGGAGGCTGCATCTGTGAGCACCAAAGAGGTCAGCAATAGATTTTATTGGGGAAATAAACAGCGTTCAGAATAAGTGACTGGCCAGAAGTAGCACCCAGGCTCCTCCACCCCTGCGTGAAGGGAGTGCGTTCTCGGGCAAGTCCCGTAGTCTAATTCCTTTTGAGCTGCATGCAAGGTCATGACCGCCTTCAGGCCTTGTTCCTGCACCAAACACCCTTCCCAAATTAGTAGAAGATTCTGATGCCTAATCAGACTAGAAAGTTAGCTAATCCTACCATCAGAATATTTTCTTGCCTTAGTGCTTGCCTGAGCATGTTTAAAAGGACAAAGCAGGGAATTTACTTGCCTATGAAAAAGGGTTCTATGATCTTTTCTGTGTCTGCGTGATAACAAAGGTTTGTACGTGCGGCAAAATTTGGTCTGAGATCTCAGTTCACCTGAAGCAAGGCTGTGACAATTACCAAAAGAACCTGAAAAAATATGAATAATCAAATTGGCTTGGATAGGTTTGCAACAGAAAGGTCCATATACTACTCATATAATACACAAATCAGTATTATTTCATCAAACATTTAACTACTTTGTGACATGTTTTAAATTATAGAAAAAGATCTTTATCAAATAATTTCGTAGGTCCTAAAATGATCTCTTATCAGTTTCTCTTCAGTGAATGATTTTACTATATTCTAATACAATTTTATATAAATTCCGTTTTTCAAACCACGGAGGTCAGATGCTGTAGTAAACTAAAAATTGGCATAGCAAAGACAAAAAAAGAGAATGGAAGGAAATATCCTATTAAGAGTCAGGAAAAGCTTTATTCTACGGAGGAAAAAAGAAAACCTAATCTCAATGGGAAATGTGATAAGTTTGGGTCCTAAATAGCTTCCAATTTGTCAAGTCAGAGTTTAATACTTGTTTTACAACATGAAACAGATGCATCCTTTATAGCATTAAAATGTGGACTATTAAAATGAGATATGACTTTGAAAATCAGTTTTATCTTCTCGTGGAATTAAAAAACGTATATTCCACTTTATCTGTTGTTTATTACTCTCTTGTTTTCAACACCACCCCCCCCCCTTTTTTTTGGATTAAAAAACCCTCTTTATTCAAAGGAACCTAAACACCATAATGGAGTTCCTAGCAGCTTAAACCTGTTTGGCAGAAAACATTTCATGCTTTGTGGTATTCCTAAAGTATCCAGGGAGCCCTAGCGTTCTCTGAGGCTAGGTCTTACATACGTGAGCATTTTTTAAAGTTATACACACAACCATATCTAATACTAGTGCTATTAAAATAATTTTCTAGTAGTACCACGTATAGATGTTAGGGAGAAGGAACAGAAACTATAAAAAAAAATTTAAGCAGTACTGCTGAAAGTGTGGTTTTCAGACTCACACTAAATTAGATTCTCTGGGGTTGAGGCAATTTACATAGTTAACAAGACTTCTGAGAAGTTACTGAGTTACTACAGTTTGAGAACCACTACACTAGAAGTCTGTGTGGAAAACACACACAAATTCAAAATATTTGAGTTTTACACTACTCCACACAATTACTTCCCCAGAAACGTCTGTAATTTTGGTGTATTTCCTTCTGAAAGTTTTCCTTTGCTTAAGTAACTACAGCTATGTAATCACTTCCCTCCTTTTATTTAACATAAGCAAGTCTTTCCATGTTTATATATATACATAAATATGTGTAATATATATCAATCAACATTTTAATGGCTGCCTGTTCATTCTGTTGAATAGATATACCACAACTTACCTCATTAAGCTCTCACTGCTAGAAGTTTAGGGTACTATTACACAAAATGCTACATGACGAGCCATGGACAAATATCTTGGAGCACCTGTCCAGTTGCTGCCTTTGTAATTTCACAGTCACAGGACACACACTGCTGAACTGCCAACTGGAAAGACTGTGCCAATCTACAGCGTCACCAACAGCATACGATGCTGCCTGTATCCCCACATCCTTGACAAACCGAGTTACATCTTTTTAATCTTTGCCAATCGGACCGAACAAATATGGATATTTGGGTTTTCTGGTTCTGCTTAGTAGTCACTACGGTTAATTTAAAATATTTCGGGTTTACAACACAAATGAAACCAAATTTATGGTATAACAGCAGCAGAGGTTAATTATTTTCCTTCCAAGACTAAATGCCAAATTCCTATAGGACTATTTTTAAAAAATATATCAAATAACCATAATCTATAAGAACAGGTACCTTTAGATCAGCTTTAATCATAACATAATGAGGTGATGATTGAATTCACCTGTCAATTTGGGACGTATACCTGGATGCAGCTTTTTTTTTTTTAAGGCTATTAAAACTATACTATTTCTTGAGCTACTGACACTGATTCATTGAACGCCTATCTTTTGCCAAACATGATAAAAAGAAATCCCCACTATGAAACTGAACTTGGAAAATACATGATAACATACAGCTAATAACCTTTAGAAGCTGAGGACAAGGCTGTATTTGAGAACCTTCCTTGACAGTTAATATACTGATCCCCCGGCACTGAGGCAGGCTATCGGCACCATTTTTCAAACAGCATTTGCTCACTTCATGTCTCTGTGTCACATCTTGGTAATTCTCACGATATTCCAAACTTTCTCATTATTATTTTACTTGTTATAGTGATCTGTAATCGGTGGGAGGCGAGGAAGCTGCAGAAGAGAAGTTTAAGGCTAGCAGAGGTTGGTTCATGAGGTTGAAGGAAAGAAGCCGTCTCCGTAACAAAGAAGTGCAAAGTGAAGCAGCATATGTGGATGGAGATGCTGTAGCAAGCTATCCAGAAGACCCACCTAAAGATAATTCATGAAGGTGGTCACACTCAGCAACAGATATTTCAATGTAGATGAGACAGCCTTACATTTAAACAAAATGCCATCTAGGATTTTCATAGCTAGAGAGGAGAAGTCAATGCCTGGCTTCAAAGCTTCAAAGGACAGGCTGATTCTCTTGTTAGGGGCTAAAGCAGCTGGTGACTTTAAGTGGAAGCCAATGCTCATTTACCATTCTAGGGCCCTTAAGAATGATGCTAAATCTACTCTGCCTGTGCTCTAGAAATGGAACAACAAAGCCTGGATCACAGCACATATGTCTGTTCACAACATGGTTTCCTGAATATTTTAAGTCCACTGTTGAGACTTACTGCTCAGAAAAAAAGATTCCTTTCAAAATAACAACTGCTCATTGGCAACGCACCTGGTCACCCAAGAGCTCTGATGGAGATGTACAAGACTCATGTTGTGGGACTTCTCCGGTGGTGCAGTGGTTAAGAATCCACCTGCCAATGCAGGGGACACAGGTTCGAGCCTCGGTCCGGGAAGATCCCACATGCCGTGGAGCAACTAAGCCCGTGCCTGTGAGCCACAACTACTGGGCCCACATGCCACAACTACTGAAGCCCGCGTGCCTAGAGTCCGTGCCGTGCAACAAGAGAAGCCACTGCAATGAGAAGCCTGCGCATCGCAACAAAGAGTAGCCCCCGCTCGCTGCAACTAGAGAAAGCCCGTGCACAGCAACGAAGACCCAATGCAGCCAAAATAAATAAATAAACAAACAAACAAATAAATAAATAGACTCATGCTGTGTTCATGCCTGCTAATACAACTTCCATTCTGGAGCCCATGGATCAAGGAGTAGCTGTGACTTTCAAGTCTTATTATTAAAGAAGTACATTTCATAAGGCTATAGCTGCCATAGATAGTGATTCCTCTGATGCATCTGGGCAAAGTCAACTGAAACCTTCTGGAAAGGATTCACCATTCTTGATGCCATTAAGAACATTCGTGATTCATGGGAAGAGGTCAAAATATCAACATTCAGAGGAGCTTGGAAGCAGCTGATTCTAACCCTCATGGATGACTTGAAGGGGTTCAAGACTTCAGTGGAGGTAGTAACTATAGATGTGGTGGAAACAGCAAGAGAACGAGAATTAGAAGTGGAGCCTGAAGATGTGACTGAATTGCTGCAATCTCACGAGAAAACCTGACTGGATAAGGAGCTGCTGCTTCTTATGGACGAGCAGAGAAAGCGGTTTCTTGAGACGGAGTCTACTCTGCGTGAAGATGTTGTGAAGCTTGCTGAAATGACAAAGGATTTAGAGTATGACATAAACTTAGTTGATAAGGCAGCGGCAGGGTTTGAGAGGACTGACTCCAATTTTGAAAGAAGTTCTAATGTGGGTAAGATACTGTCAAACAGCACTGCACGCTGCAGAGACATCGTTCATACAGGGAAGCGTCAGCTGATGCAGCAAACTTCACTGCTGTCTTATTTTAAGTAATTGCCACGGCCCCCTCGCTCTCAGCAACCACGACCCTCATCAGTCAGCAGCCATGAACGCCAAGGCGTGTGAGACCCTCCAGCAGCAAAAAGATGACGACACTGAAGGCTCAGATGATGGTTAGAGTTTTTTAGCAATAAAAAACTTTACGGCACTTTAAAATTAGGCATGTACATTGTTTTTAAAGATATAACACTACTGCATACCTAGCAGACTCCAGTATAGTGTAAACATAACTTTTACACACACTGGGAAACCAAAAAAATTCACGCATCTCGCTTGATTGTGATATTGGCTTTACTGAGGTGGTCTGGAACCCAACCCGAATTACCTCCGAGGTGTGTCTGTCTAGCCCATGAAGGGCTACAGAGCAATACACAAGCAAGCACTTTCTAGTGCTAGGCACAGGATCTGTGGGAACACAGAGAAGCTAAGGGAAGTTTACTTCAAGAAATGTCTAAGCTAAAACCTAAAGAATGAGTAGATCAAGGCAAAGAGCAGGGGGGAAAAGGATGCTTCCAGACAGAGGTAATTGAATCTCTTTCACCAAAAGGTGAAGAAGGAGCGTTCGAAGTTGAGGGAAATAAAGTCGTTTAGACTGAGTCTTTGGGAGGCAGGGCAAGGGGAGGTACCAAACGATTAAGGCTGGACTGATCTTAACGACTACAGTTGGAACTTGAAATTTAATACTTCCAATCTCTTCCCTGAGGGTGTATAGTTAAAACATCATTAGGAAAAGTTATAATCAAAGGGATATTAGCCATATTACTGCAGAAATCAATACGACATGAATTTCTTATTAATAGCCTGAAACATTTATCATTTGTTTCTATTACAAAGCTAAAGGGAAATTTTTGCCTAATGTTAACCACATAATGAGCTGAAGTTTAAATTATCTTTTCAATAAGCATCTTGATTCCCTATCTACGATGCAATACTTTCTCTAGTTTGTCAGTTTTTCCTTAAAATTTCCATCAAATTGCCAAGAGCCAATGTGATAAAAAGCAATGATACTCAAGTTTCAGCTGCATCAGAATTACCTGGAAGGCTTGTTAAAAACACAGGTTTCTGAGCTCCCAGGCCAGAGTTTCTGATTCTGTCAGTATGGGGAGGGGTTGGAGGTTGTATATTTCTAACAAGTTCCCAGGTGATCCTGATGCTGGGGTCCTGAACCGCACCTTGAGAATCACTGCATCATGTTGTAAGCGTACCTGAGTAAAGGTACGAGGGAAAAAGAATTGTCTCTGGACTCTTACCTATGGTAGAAACAGTCAGGTGTCCAAATTTCACTTAGTTGAATTGCATTTTCCAAACATCTTGAGGAGCTGACATGCCAATCTTCCTGTCTGAATTTACTGTTCCACCAGTAGGAATTCTACTAATAGTCGACCTCTAATTTCACACAGAGCGGTTAAATACTTTAAGCTTGTCAATGATGTCTAGCAAGAACCATCAGCTAAGAGCATTGTACCTTTGAAAGCTCTCTGAAACCACTTTAGTCTGGCTGCTTCTACTACTACTAAGTGAAATTTTATCCTTCCAAAATGATCTAGTGTACAAATAAGGTCCTTTATAAGGCAAAGGATTTTTAACGTGAACAACAATCTTTTCTTTAAAAACACAGCAAATAAATTTTCAGATAGTGAAAATGGAGATTATAAACAACTGCAATGCATGTTATTAACAAAGGCCAACATTTACATACATTAAGTTATTCTATTGAATTAAATATGTGATTATAATCATTGGTAATTCTGCATCATCTCTGGGGGGCTTGACACTTCCGTGAACACAAGTTAGCTACATATGAGGTCCATACTGTCATCTAAACGTGCTGTTGGCACAATTTTAATGATCAATATACACACGGACAAGCAACCGTGATTTCACTTTCGTTCCAATCAGAATTATTAATTTTAATAATGCATAGTTAGCAATGATGCATGAAAGATTTTCATAAACTGCTGAAAACAAAATTATGCATATAACAACAACGTTAGTTCACTGACTCCTTGGAAGTCTGCATGCACTGCACTGCGTACTTAATTTTCACACTCTGTACCTCAGTCTTCTAGTGGAAGGAAATGTAACCCAGAGAACTTAAGTAACTTGCCGAAAATGATACAACTGTTAAGTAGACAGCTGGGACATTTCTGGCATTCTTTTGAGACACTATTATAGAAGAAACTACTGGAGTACTTCTAAGTTGTAATGTTGAAAAATTTAATTTAATTTAGCATATATAAATTTGACCTCAATCCCTTTTTCCTCCTGACTCTTCTTAGGATGCCCTCAATAACCAACAGACATGCAGGTGAAGCCCAGAATTATCCTGAATCTCCAAGGGAGAAAGCAGGAGTGGAGTTTCACTCTCCTCAAGAACCAAAAGACCAGGGCTAGAAGGGAAGGCTTGCCTCTCCCCCAGGAGACACGGATCAGAGACCAGCAGGTTACGTGCATTTAGGACAGAGGCTGCTGGACCCTCACAGGGTCCCACCCTCCCAACCTCAGGTGATGCTCTGGGCCATGCTGACCTACAACTGCCACGTGTAGTTTAGAAGCTGAGATGGCTTCTTCCAGAGCTTCAACGGCAGGAGACAGTTTGCTGCCTGATTCCTGGATTTCCCTGGACTAGAGCAGACACTGTTTGCCCTGAGTTTCCGCTCTGTGATGTGAAATATCTGCACTTGATCCTTCAGAGCACATTACTCTACAATGATCATTCTCTTTCATTTGTTCACCAAACTTTTTAAAACTTAGAAACTGTATGCCAGTTCCAGGGCGGGGAAGAGGGGTGAGAAGGAGGAAAAAAAAGGGAAAACAGAAGGAAGGAACGGTCTGTGTTCATTCTATGTTTTTCCTTAAGAATTGTCATTCCTTTTCTGTCACAGGTCACCCATTTGCTACCAAAGCAGCCTACAGATACCTCTAGCACTGACATTACATTAAATATCATTGTTTGTTGCTTGTTTGCACCCCACACTAGATCTAAATGCCTTGAGAGTAGGGGACATGTGATCTGTTCTGTTATGTTACCTACACATACCGCCACTTGGTGCACTGGACAGGATTCATATTAACTCTATATACTTCAGTTCTCCCATCGTTTCAGTGGATATAATACATATTCTAACTTCACAGGGCTACTGTAAGGGTAAAATTAGTAAAAAAGAAAAACTGAAAGTACTATACACGTCATAATTAATAGTATTCCTCAACCCTAATCTCCATAATAAACTAGAGGGTTTATTAAAGCATTCATAACACGGACGCCTCATTCCTTTATGTATGTGTTAAACAACAGAGTTCACAGCCGGTTATTTCCCACCCTGTATTTACTCTCTTGACACCTATTTCTGGAAATCTGTGTCAAGTATGTGAGCAACAAAAAATAAAAGGAGAAATCAAGAAATCATATCCTAAAGGTTAAAACTGTTGTTTAAACACTATCGAGAGAAAATACAAACAGAAAATTTTAACCAAACAAAACATTCTGTACAAAGTAAAATCATCTCTCACTTAACACAAGTTCCCATTATGTCAGAAGACTGATCTCCACTTTTTAACTCCGCGATTAACAATTTTATAATAAAACCAAGAAGAAGTAAAACCGTAACTCTGAATCTAACACTGAAAAGCAGCCCTTCTGCTTATCGCTGATCATGGCCCCTCTATTGAGTTAACTTGTCTCCCTGAGAAAGAGATGTTCAAGTTCTAAGCCCTGGAACTTGTGAATGTGATCTTATTTTAAAACAGGGTCTTTGTAGATGTAATTAAGTTAAGATCAGGTAATTAGAATGGGCCCTGAATCCCATGAGAGGTATCTTTATAAGAGAAAGGGGAGGGAGACTTGGGTACAGAGACCCAATTAGAATGGGCCCTGAATCCCATGAGAGGTATCTTTATAAGAGAAAGGGGAGGGAGACTTGGGTACAGAGACACAGAGGAGACACACGCCGGCAAGAAGGCCATGCGACAATGGAAGCAGAGATTGGAGTGATGCATGCAGCTACAAAGCCAAGGAGGGCCATGGAACTCCAAGGACTGCTGGGGGCCTCCAGAGGCTAGGAAGAGGCAGGAAAGGATTCTTCTCTAGACCTTTCAGAGGAAGCACGGCCCTGCTGACACCTTGATTTCAGACTTCTAGCCTCTGAAACTGTGAGAGAATAAATTCCTTTTGTTTTTAAACCACTGAATTTGTGGTGATTTGTTACAGCCGCCCTAAGAAATTAATAGAGCCTAAAAAAGAGGAACATACATCAGTTATAGCAGAAAGAGTTCAAAATAAAGAAACAGTTTTACGGCATCCATTTTTCTCAGTTGCCTTACAAAGTTAGAGGGAAAGTATTTGGGAGATAAGATTTCACTAGAAGGAATGACAACATACAAATGACCCCTGAACAACACAGGGGTTAGGGGTGATGACCCGCTGCACAGTAAAAAATCCATGTATAACTTCCAGCTGGCCCTCTATATACACGGTTCCACATCTACAGATTCAGCCAAGAGCAGATCACACAGTACTGCAGTATTTACTATCGAAAAAAAAATCTGCGTTTAAGTGGACCCTGTGCTGTTCATGGGTGAACTGTATTGTCTTTTCACCTCCTACCCATGTAAAAGCATGTTAATCAGGGAGCAGCCATAAGGCTACTTCTAGAAAATTCTACCCAAGGGTTCTTCTATTCTATGTACATCTTACTAATACTTGATTGTTTTGTACACACATTGATCTTGGTTTGGCATTCTATCACAGCCACAGAAACCTCTCATTCTGTGATCCAATACTTGTTTCCTAACAGTCAACCTGTGTAACTCTCCCTTCAGTGCTTTTCCTGCATTACTGATGTTGTGTTGAGTATTTAAAGATGCAGTAGACACGTGGTACCCTGCCCCTTTCACAGTCATCTAACTACACTCATCCTCAGGATTGTGGCTGAAACAGAAGCAAGGATACAGCACAATCCATTTTCCATTACTCTTGAGAAAGTAAAGCCAATGGTTGGAACGGTAGCCGAACAGACGATACCATCAGAATCATCTTCTTTAATAATGAAGTCTGATGAGAACCAAACTCATGATGGTGTAATAGTCAACCATCTGCTTTGGGTACTGTGGCCACTCAGATCTAACAACTTCCTGCACAAGTAGAAACCAAGCACTGCTCCATATATAGCAGCCTGTTCTTTGAGTCATGCAAAAACCATTACTGATTTCTGATAGCATAATTTATAATCCCTGAGGGAAATCCATCATGAGCTAAGATAACCCTATGCATTTGCTCATGCTTGATACTACATCTGAGTAAAGCAAAACCACAAAAATTGACAAGCATATTCCAAGTAACCAGTGTATTCCTGAAGGAAAAGAAAATGAAACAAAAGTATTGGCAAAACTTGGGGAGTTTCTGTGAACTGTGACCCTTAGATATAGGTCGTGAGGCCCAGCCCGGTTCTGCTTCGGTGAGCAGCTTTCGCTGTCGTCAAAACTCTGCTCCCAATTTCCAACTCTGGTGATAAACTGGGAAAAGTTCATTTCTAATTCAGGTTCTGTATATCTTACCATAAAGACTCAGGACCTGCAAGAGGCCAGCAGAGTGATACGCTTCGACAGAGCTAATGCCTTACCCAGGGCTGGCACACGTACCAGCTTTAAACTCACACCTATCCAGGCTGGGAGAGAGCACTGCAGGGCCAAAGGAGCAGCATGTGTGTTATTTAAAGATTTAGATGTCCAGTGTGACCCAGATGGAATGATTTTTCCAAATAAATTATATCCATTTTTTGACAAATAAGGTATCTAACCCAAATCAATACTAAATGGCCTTCTCTTGAGAACATTTTATTAGCACAAAGAAAGAGAAGAGCTGTATTTCTTTACAGACACTGGAGGAGACTGATAATTCGATCTTGGGGCCACAAATATATATCCTATCTAGCTTTAGATAACCCTTTCCCAAAAATGTGTGGACAGCATGCATTTATAGTCTTTTCCTAAATGGCTCTGCCTCACTAAATACGGAATTGTAAGCAGAATTAGCTCAGTGTTATGTTACAAAGACACCATCATGCTGTGCTAGTGTATTTTAATAGATTCTTTCTCAAGGTTCAACTGTACAAAGAGTGCTTCCACTTACGCAAGGCCTCAGGATCAGGTGAGACCTTATCTACACATTCTCTACCCAGGCTCAAAATCTCCCAGCCAGGGACTCCTTCAAAACTTTAATAAAAGATATCACTTGATCTCCCCACCAAACCAAACCAAACAAAAAAAACTACAAATACACAAACATACAAATAGCTGTATTGATTTCTAAAGGTTCCCATACCCACCCAGGGTTCTATAAACTTCACATTAAAAATTGCTGGGACTTCCCTGGTGGTCCAGTGGTTAAGACTCTGCGTTCCCAAGGCAGGGGGCCCAGGTTTGATCCCTGGTCAGGGAACTAGATACCGCATGCATAAGAGAAGGAAGGAAGGGAGGAAGGGAGGGAGGGAGGGAGGGAGGGAGGAAGGAAGGAAGGAAGGAAGGGCGGACAAAAGAATGAACGAACGAAAGAAAGAATTGCTGAAGCACGATTATTATAAAATCAGAATTCTTTGGAAAACGGAAATGTTTACATTTCTGTACTATTGGTAATTCTTTCCTGGGGTTGGGTGGGGGGAGGGAAGGGAGGCATAGGTAAAAGACTTGAAAGTTTTCGGTTTTCCGTGGGATGTATAATGAAACTTAGGAGTGTAATCAAACGAGGACTGGCATTTTCTTCAAAATATTCCACACAAAAAAAACCCCCAAACCATAAAAAGTGGGAGGAGAAGTGCAGGAGAGAGAGATGAAATAGTCCAGCAAATGTTGATGGTAGCGGAAGCTGCTAGGAGCCTGGGGTTTCACTCCCTACTTTTGTGTATGTTTGGACATTTTCACAATTACAAGTTTAAAATTTTTCAAAAAGGACCCTCCAGCTAATCAAGACATCAAAATGTTAAGACATAATTTGACATCTGTGGACACTGAAATCCTAGCTATGGTCACAGAACCAACGAACAGACATGTAGACAACTAGGGCTGATTCCATGATGCCAGGTTGTCTCAGATCTCACCTGGGGCTTTAACTTCTTTCCCAAACAAAAAGAGAAGAAACATGACAGGTTAGTTTTGGATACAGGCTCCGGGAGGGAGGGAGAGAAGGAGGGAGGGGGGGAGGAAGAGAAGGAGGGTATGAAGGGGCTTGACATCCACTTGCATAGTGGCAAGTCCTCTTTTTTGGGCCGTTCTGAAAGTCAGGGCTCTCCTGAGAAAAAGAAAGAATATGCCATCCTGATGACATCCTTTGGAGAATATCTTTAGCACGTGAAACTGAAGAAATGTATGTCTCCAAAACAATTGGGGAGCTTGGGAAGAAAACAGCCCATGAATTCAAAATATCACTAAGTATGGTCGCTTTAAGATTTGGAATGGGCTTTCCTGCTGACCTTTCTCCCCCTGTGAGGGCCCTGGCTTTATAAGGAAGCTATATGCCAAGACAGATAAGTGAATTAAATTGAATGCTCAGTGGCAGAGTTTGGCAGGCAATTCATCACCAGGGAAGTCTCAAGTACTGCTGGCTGGATTTTAAAGTACTTTCTCTAACTAGGCTGGACACGCCTGCCTCTGGGCACACGCATTTTCTTTAAGTTGGCAGGAGCACTGCTTCGTCACCGCCTCTTTCTTACAGTCAACTCAATTAGCATGGTCTCGGAAGACAGGGTTAGCAGGGATAACATCAGGGATAATTTTTAGGAAACTCATTTTAACTGTTAGTTTCAATCTCCTCTTTAACCAAAACCTTTTATTTAGCAACCCATAAATCATCAAATTTGTTTGAGCTTTTTTTACAAATCATCAAATTTGTTACTCTGTAGTTTCAACTGGATGCCTAATGATAACAGTATAAAAAACTCCTGCTTACTAAATGTGCCCTTGAAATCTGTTTTCTCATTTTTCCCAAAAACCTCATAAATTAGGCATTATTCTCTCCATTTTAACAGATATGGAAATGGAAGCTTGCTCAGAGAGTTAAACAGATCATTCTGAGATCAGACAAGTAGTAAGTGACAGAGCCAGGATCTGAACCTAGGGCCTGACCTGCCCTTTGCAGTATGCTGCATCATTTCTACAAAAAAAAGGAAGAAACAAAAAAGGGAATCAAAAAAGGCAGGCAGCAAAAGACGGAAGAAGAAAACTGGAAAATACATTGGCAAATCTTTTTTAATTTTTATTTTATATTGGAGCATACTTGATTAACAATATTGTGTTAGTTTCAGGTGTACAGCAAGGTGATTCAGTTATACATATACAAATATCTATTCTTTTCCAAATTCTTTTCCTATTTAGGTTATTACAGAATATTAAGCAGTGTTCCCTGTGCTACACAGCAGGTCCTTGTTGGTTATCTGTTTTAAATATAGCAGTGTGTACACGTCAATCCCAAACTCCCTAACTATCCCTCCTCCCTGGCCTTCCCCCTGGTAATCCTAAATTTGTTCTGTAAGTCTGTGAGTCTGTTTTGGTTTTGTAAGTAAGTTCATTTGTATCATATTTTTTTTAGATTCTGCATATAGCGATATCATGTGATATTTGTCTTTCTCTTTCTGACTTACTTCACTTAGTATGATAATCTCCAGGTCCACCCATGCTGCTGCAAATGGCATTATTTTGTTCTTTTTTTTTTTTTTTAAAGATTTGTTTTTTTATTTTTATTTTTATTTTTTTTAATTATTTTATTTTATTTTATTTATTTATTTCTTATTTATGGCTGTGTTGGGTCTTCGTTTCTGTACGAGGGTTCTCTAGTTGCGGCAAGCGGGAGCCACTCTTCATCGCGGTGCGCGGGCCTCTCACTATCGTGGCCTCTCTTGTTGTGGAGCACAGGCTCCAGACGCGCAGGCTCAGTAATTGTGGCTCACGGGCCCAGCTGCTCCGCGGCATGTGGGATCTTCCCAGACCAGGGCTCGAACCCCTGTCCCCTGCATTGGCAGGCGGATTCTCAACCACTGCGCCACCAGGGAAGTCCTATTTTGTTCTTCTTTATGGCTGAGTAGTATTCCATTGTATATGTGTACCACATCTTCTTTATCCATTCCTCTGTCGATGGACGTTTAGGTTGCTTCCATGTCTTGGCTATTGTAAACTGTGCTGCAATGAACATTGGGGTGCATGTATCTTTTCGAACCATGGTTTTCGCTGGATATATGCCCAGGAGTGGGATTGCTGGATCATATGGTAGCTCTACTTTTAGTTTCTTAAGGAATCTCTATACTGTTCTCTACATTGCCAAATCTTTATGAACGGCATGACCTTGGAGAGACTAACACTGGCTTTTACTTTTTGGTACCACCTTCAGGCAGCCGATATAAAACTTCTAAGTGATCCTGTTTTATACTCAAGTTACTGTCTTTATTCATTTTTTTAAAACAAACATACATTTAGATCCTTACTAAGATGATCTTCATGGAGAAAAGTGTCATTAAAGTCGCTGAGATTTTAACATAGCACCAGTTATGGAAAACTCAATAAACAGTCAATTCTTCTGAGTGACATCAGCACTGCCATGAATTTCTGTTACTGTGATCTATATTTGAGTTGGGGATAAAAAGGTGTCTCCCCATGACAGATCATGCAAATTTACGAATACCTAAAATGAGTAATATCGGGAACTAGAAATGTTTCTAAGTGAAGTTAAAACCCACCTCAGTTCACTCAGACCTGCTTCATGTCCCTCCTCTGCTCCCCACCTCAGTGAATGGCCTGTTATCGACCGCCAGCCAGCCGAGAGCCTGGACGGTTCTCAACGCCTCTGCTGCCTTTCAACTATTACTGACGCTTAGAATTCTTGAGGAAAGTCCTGAACAGAATTTTACAGGGGAAAAGTAGCTGAAAATGTCGTAACTCTGCATAACCATCTGCCAGGACCCAGACTTCCTACTAGCTGGTAAAAACTAACAACGTGCTGTGATTGAAAAACCATTTCTGTGTGTCAGAGGACCAGACTTTTGACTGATACCCGCCACTAAGGAGAGCTGGGACTTCAGGGCTAAAGAAAGGCACCAGACACAGTGTTGGATGTTTTACATAACCCTGTTTTTCATTCTTAAGCTCAGTGAGGGAAGTGTATCATTCACGCTTTAAAAAAAGGATGCAAAACTCAGAGAGTTAGATGCCCTGCCCAAGTTTACGAAGCAAAAAGATTTGGAATTCAAACGTGAATCTGTGTACCACATTATACTATACCATATGACTTCCCATCTATAAAATTTTTAAAGGAAAACAAACCCAAGGATATTGTCGAGAAATCTGTTGCTGTATTTCTCAAAAATGCACTGATTATAAGCAGCATCAACTTTGTCCACACTTTATTTCACATCAGAGAAACACCTAAATACCTGAGTCAAAGTATACAAGCCAGATTTCCTAATACTAACAAAGTGGCTGAACTAAATAGAAGAGTGGGACACAGACTGTGGTAAACTACTTGTACCTCTAATTCCCTTGGGCTCAATATAGACACAATAAAATATAATTTGACAGTGCAGAAAACCGAAGAAAATTTATAGGCAAAGTCTCTCTGCCTGTTGCCAAAGGAGTGTGGAGCACAGACATATTAGGCCTGACAAATATTTGAAAGCTGAAGTTGGCAATTATCTTAAACACAGAGCATAAAAATCATGCTTCGTAAATTGCCAAAAATGCTGACTTAAAAAAAAAAATCTTTGCAAAACAAGGTACGTGGGACTGCTATGAAGACACTCATAAAACAGAATTAAAAATAAGAAAACCAGTAGACAGTTTTAACCCTTTGCTTGTTCAATTCTAAATGCAATATTTCTAATAGTCGTTCAAGTGATCTATTCATCAAATAACAAGGAAAACTCACAGCTCAATGTAGGAATAATTGGTTTATGTGCTAAAAAATAATGATAAGCCTGTGGGTTATGGGTAGTAAGTCTAAGGTAATTCCTACCCGTTACAGAAACACTCCACTGATTTGGGCATTTATTTTTGATAAATGCAGAGTTACGTGGGGAGGGAGGGGTGGGAAGAATAGATTAAATGTTGGCATCGAATCTTATTGCACTCACATAAAACGCCAATGTTCGAGAAATACCAATACAGGTATTCCTCATATGATATTCCGACATGCAGAATTTCATTACTACTGAGTTTAGAAATAAATGTATTTGTGTGTGCTTGCACGCATGTGTGTGTGTGTTTGTGTAATCCAACACCATTCTCTTAGAAAGTAATGTCAAAGGAGGGGAATCAGGAGATTAGGGGTGAGGAGGAACCAACATGGCAGAGTAGAAGGACGTGCTCTCACTCCCTCTTGCGAGAGCACCAGAATCACAACTGGCTGCTGGACAATCATCGACAGGAAGACACTGGACTTCACCAAGGAGGATACCCCACGTCCAAGGACAGAGGAGAAGCCACAGTGAGACGGTAGGAGGGGCGCAATCAGAGTAAAATCAAATCCCATAACTGGTGGGTGGGTGACTCACAGACTGGAGAACACTTATACCACAGAAGTCCACCCACTGGAGTGAAGGTTCTGAGCCCCATGTCAGGCTTCCCAACTTGGGGGTCTGGCAACGGGAGGGGGAATTCATAGAGAATCAGACTTTGAAGCCTAGTGGGAATTGATTGCAGGACTTCGACAGGACTGGGGGAAACAGAGGCCTCACTCTTGGAGGGCACACACAAAATAGTGTGTGCATCGGGACCCAGGGGAAGGAGCAGTGACCCTGGGGGAGACTGAACCAGACCTACCTGCTAGTGTTGGAATGCCTTCTGCAGAGGCGGGGGGGGGGGTGGCTCTGTTTCACCGTGGGGACAAGGACACTGGCAGCAGAAGTTTTGGGAAGTATTCCTTGGTGTGAGCCCTCCCAGAGTCTGTCATTAGCCCCACCAAAGAGCCCAGGTAGGCTCCAGTGTTGGGTTGCCTCAGGCAAAACAACCAACAGGGAGGGAACCCAGCCCCACCCATCAACAGTCAAGTGGATTAAAGTTTTACTGAGCTCTGACCGCCACAGCAACAGTCAGCTCTACCCACCACCAGAGCCTCCCATCAAGCCTCTTAGATAGCCTCAAACACCAGAGGGCAGACAGCAGAAGCAAGCAAAACTACAATCCTGCAGCCTGTGGAACAAAAACCACATTCACAGAAAGATAGACAAAATGAAAAGGCAGAGGGCTATATACCAGATAAAGGAACAAGAAAAAACCCCAGAAAAATAACTAAATGAAGTGGAGGTAGGCAACCTTCCAGAAAAAGAATTCAGAATAATGACAGTGAAGATGATCCAGGACCTCGGAATAAGAATGGAGGCAAAGGTCGAGAAGATGCAAGAAATGATTAACAAAGACCTAGAAGAATTAAAGAACAAACAAACAGAGATGACCAATACAATAACTGAAATGAAAACTACACTAGAAGGAATCAATAGCAGAATAACTGAGGCAGAAGGATGGATAAGTGACCTGGAAGACAGAATGGTGGAATTCACTGCTGTGGAACAGACTAAAGAAAAAAGAATGAAAAGAAATGAAGACAGCCTAAGAGACCTCTGGGACAACATTAAACACAACAACATTCGCATTATAGGGGTCCCAGAGGAGAAGAGAGAGAGAAAGGACCAGAGAAAATATTTTAAGAGATTATAGTCGAAAACTTCCCTAACATGGGAAAGGAAATAGCCACCCAAGTCCAGGAAGCGCAGAGAGTCCCATACAGGATAAACCCAAGGAGAAACACGCCGAGACACATATTAATCAAATTGGCAAAAATTAAAGACAAAGAAAAATTACTGAAAGCAGCAAGGGAAAAATGACAAATAACATACAAGGGAACTCCCATAAGGTTAACAGCTGATTTCTCAACAGAAACTCTACAAGTCAGAAGGGAGTGGCATGATATACTTAAAGTGATGAAAGTGAAGAACTACAAACAAGATTACTCTACCTGGAAAGGATCTCATTCAGATTCAACGGAGAAATCAAAAGCTTTACAGACAACCAAAAGCTAAGAGAATCAGCACCACCAAAGCAGCTCTACAACAACTGCTAAAGGAACTTTGCTAAGTGGGAAACACTAGAGAAGAAAAGGACCTACAAAAACAAACCCAAAACAATTAAGAAAATGGTCATAGGAACATACATATCGATAATTACCTTAAACCTGAGTGGATTAAATGCTCCAACCAAAAGACACAGGCTTGCTGAATGGATACAAAAACAAAACCCATATATATGCTGTCTACAAGAGACCCACTTCAGACCTAGGGACACATACAGACTGAAAGTGTGGGGATGGAAAAAGATATTCCATGCAAATGGAAATCAAAAGAAAGCTGGAGTAGCTATACTCATATCAGATAAAATAGACTTTAAAATAAAGAATGTTACAAGAGACAAGGAAACTACAAAATGATCAAGGGATCAATCCAAGAAGAAGATATAACAATTATAAATATATATGCACCCAACATAGGAGCACCTCAATACATAAGGCAAATGCTAACAGCTATAAAAGAAGAAATCAACAGTAACACAATAGTAGTGGGGGACTTTAACACGTCACTTACACCAATGGACAGATCATCCAAAATGAAAATAAATAAGGAAACAGAAGCTTTAAATGACACAATAAACCAGATAGATTTAATTGATATTTATAGGACATTCCATCCAAAAACAACAGAATACACTTTCTTCTCAAGTGCTCATGGAACATTCTCCAGGATAGATCATATCCTGGGTCACAAATCAAGCCTCAGTAAATTTAAGAAAATTAAAATCATATCAAGCATCTTTTCTGACCACAACGCTATGAGATTAGAAATGAATTACAGGGAAAAAAACGTAAAAAACACAAACACATGGAAGCTAAACAATACGTTACTAAATAACCAAGAGATCACTGAAGAAACCAAAGAGGAAATCAAAAAATACCTAGAGACAAATGACAATGAAAACACGAAGATCCAAAACCTATGAGATGCAGGAAAAGCAGTTCTAAGAGGGAAGTTTATAGCTATACAATCCTACCTCAAGAAACAAGAAAAATCTCAAATAAACAATCTAAACTTACACCTAAAGTAACCAGAGAAAGAAGAACAAGCAAAACCCAAAGCTAGCAGAAGAAATCAGAAAGATCAGAGCAGAAATAAATGAAATAGAAACAAAGAAAACAATAGCAAAGATCAAAAAAACTAAAAGCTGGTTCCTTAAGAAGATAAATAAAAATTTTAAACCATTAGCCAGACTCATCAAGAGAAAGAGGGAGAGGACTCAAATCAATAAAATTAAAATGAAAAAGGAGAAGTTACAACAGACACCGCAGAAATACAAAGCATCTTAAGAGACTACTACAAGCAACTCTATGCCAATAAAATGGACAACCTGGAAGAAATGGACAAATTCTTAGAAAGGTATAACCTTCCAAGACTGAATCAGGAAGATATAGAAAATATGAACAGACCAATCACAAGTAATGAAATTGAAACTGTGATTAAAAATCTTCCAACACACAAAAGTCCAGGACCAGATGGCTTCACAGGTGAATTCTATCAAACATTTAGAGAAGAGCTAACACCTATCCTTCTCAAACTCTTCCAAAAAATTGCAGAGGAAGGAACACTCCCAAACTCATTCTACGAGGCCATCATCACCCTGATACCAAAACAAGACAAAGATACTACAAAAACGAAAATTACAGACCAATATCACTGATGAATATAGATGCAAAAATCCTCAACAAAATACTAGCAAACAGAATCCAACAACATATTAAAAGGATCATACACCATGATCAAGTGGGATTTATCCCAGGGATGCAAGGATTCTTCAATATATGCAAATCAATCAATGTGATACACCATATTAACAAATTGAAGAATAAAAACCATATGATCATCTCAATAGATGCAGAAAAAGCTTTTGATAAAATTCAACACCCATTTATGATAAAAACTCTCCAGAAAGTGGGCATAGAGGGAACCTACCTCAACATAATAAAGGCCATATATGACAAACCCACAGCCAACATCATTTTCAATGGTGAAAAACTGAAATCATTTCCTCTAAGATCAGGAACAAGACAAGGATGTCCACTCTCACCACTATTATTCAACATAGTTTTGGAAGTCCTAGCCACGGCAATCAGAGAAGAAAAAGAAATAAAAGGAATACAAATTGGAAAAGAAGAAGTAAAACTGTCACTGTTTGCAGATGACATACTATAGAGAATCCTAACACTGCCACCAGAAAACTACTAGAGCTAATTAATGAATTTGGTAAAGTTGCAGGATACAAAATTAATGCACAGAAATCTCTTGCATTCGTATACTCTAATGATGAAAAATCTGAAAGAGAAATTATGGAAACACTCCCATTTACCATTGCAACAAAAAGAATAAAATACCTAGGAATAAACCTACCTAGGGAGGTAAAAGACCTGTATGAAGAAAACTGTAAGACACTGATGAAAGAAATTAAAGATGATATCGACAGATGGAGAGATATACCATGTTCTTGGATTGGAAGAATCAACATTGTGAAAATGAGTATACTACCCAAAGCAATCTACAGATTCAATGCAATCCCTATCAAATTACCAATGGCATTTTTTACGGAGCTAGAACAAATCATCTTAAAATTTGTATGGAGACACAAAAGACCCCGAATAGCCAAAGCAGTCTTGAGGGAAAAAAACGGAGCTGGAGGAATCAGACTCCCTGACTTCAGACTACACTACAAAGTTACAGTAATCAAGACAGTATGGTACTGGCACAAAAACAGAAATATAGCTCAATGGAACAAGATAGAAAGCCCAGAGATAAACCCACGCACCTATGGTCAACTAATCTATGACAAAGGAGGCAAAAATATACAATGGAGAAAAGACAGTCTCTTCAATAAGTGGTGCTGGGAAAACTGGACAGCTACATGTAAAAGAATGAAATTAGAATACTCCCTAACACCATACACAAAAATAAACTCAAAATGGATTAGAGACCTAAATGTAAGACTGGACACTATAAACCTCTTAGAGGAAAACATAGGAAGAACACTCTTTGACATAAATCACAGCAAGATCTTTTTTGATCCACTTCCTAGAGTAATGGAAATAAAAACAAAAATAAACAAATGGGACCTAATGAAACTTCAAAGCTTTTGCCCAGCAAAGGAAACCATAAACAAGACAAAAAGACAACCCTCAGAATGGGAGAAAATATTTGCAAACGAATCAACGGACAAAAGATTCATCTCCAAAATATATAAACAGCTCATTCAGCTCAATATTAAAGAAACAAACAACCCAATTCAAAAATGGGCAGAAGACCTAAATAGACATTTCTCCAAAGAAGACATACAGACGGCCATGAAGCACATGAAAAGATGCTCAACATCACTAATTATTAGAGAAATGCAAATCAAAACTACAATGAGGTATCACCTCACTCCTGTTAGAATGGGCATCATCAGAAAATCTACAAACAACAAATGCTGGAGAGGGTGTGGAGAAAAGGGAACCCTCTTGCACTGTTGGTGGGAATGTAAATTGATACAGCCACTATGGAGAACAATATGGAGGTTCCTTAAAAAACTAAAAATAGAATTACCATATGACCCAGCAATCCCACTACTGGGCGTATACCCAGAGAAAACCATAATTCAAAAAGACACATGCACCCTTATGTTCATTGCAGCACTATTTACAATAGCCAGGTCATGGAAGCAACCTAAATGCCCATCGACAGACGAATGGATAAAGAAGATGTGGTACATATATACAATGGAATATTACTCAGCCATAAAAAGGAACGAAATTGAGTCATTTGTTGAGACGTGGATGGATCCAGAGACTGTCATACAGAGTGAAGTAAGTCAGAAAGAGAAAAACAAATATTGTATATTAACGCATGTATGTGGAACCTAGAAAAATGGTACAGGTGAACTGGGTTGCAGGGCAGAAGTTGAGACACAGATGTAGAGAACAAACGTATGGACACCAAGGGGGGAAAACTGCGGTGGGGTGGTGATGGTGGTGTGCTGAATTGGGCGATTGGGATTGACATGTATACAGTGATGTGTATAAAATTGATGACTGATTAAAAAAAAAAAAAGAGATTAGGGGCACACAGACCTACTAGAGCATGGACTTGAGGATATGGGGAGGGGAAAGGGTAAGCTGTGGCAAAGTGAGAGAGTGGCATGGACATATATACACTACCAAATGTAAAATAGATAGCTAGTGGGAAGCAGCCGCATAGCACAGGGAGATCAGCTAGGTGGTTTGTGACCACCTAGAGGGGTGGGATAGGGAGGGCGGGAGGGAGGGAGAGGCAAGAGGGAAGAGATATGGGAACATATGTATATGTATAACTGATTCACTTTGTTATAAAGCAGAAATTAACACACCATTGTAAAGCAATTATACTCCAATAAAGATGTTAAAAAAAAAAAAAAAGAGATTAGGGGCAGAGGTTCTGTTTCTGAAAGACAATCAGTAGTACTTTGCATCCAGTCCCTGCACAGGACTGCAGAGGAAATGGGACAGCGGGGAGAGAGGCAGGAAGAAAGAGATACACAGAGAAGCAATCATGAGAGACCACCAATGGTCCGCTTTCTGGTCACTGACACGGTTGATTCTCCCCTTGGTGTAAGCAGAGAGTGCTTTTTGTCTGTTCTCTTGGCTTATCTTTAAAGTCACTACTATCCTACTATGGCATTCATCACACATCATTACTCTGAGGATTTAACAGGCTGATGACAGAGCCCTGTTATGGGGCTGCAATGCTACCCCATGGAAAGCTGAATATGTGTGCTCCGAGTGAACAGAGAACTTTCCAGTACACTGTTATATCACTCGACATCCACAATCTACAAACAACTGAACGAAACACAAGGTTGGATTTTAAAATTAGGCCTTGGCAATTAATGGCACAAGACTCATTTTACTAGATCCCAGAAAAGCGAAACTGGAGATGTTTTGAAAGATGTGCAGTGTTTATCTGCTTTTGACAGTCACTGCAACGTCCATGAAGTCCTGCCGATGGGTATTTCTCTGAATGCTCAGATCAAGCACTGCAAAGGACAAGTTAAGAGATAACTGTACAAAAATAATTACATCTATTCAAGAAGTTACATTCATTTCAGTTTCATGAAGTTTTTTTTCGGTAATCTTTGCCCAATTTTATGAAAGAACTTTTGTTAATTTAATTCTGAGTAAGTATAAACCATTTACAAAGCAAGCTCCAATACCTCCCAGCAAACCAGCCTGCCACTGCCACTCACTTTCTGAAAGACACATCCAGTTTGCACCTGTGGCCACCACGGACCCTTTCCCTCAGGCGCCTTTAGCCCGTCAAGCTTGAGGCAGGTCAAGGATGGCTGGGCTGTGGGTGTACTCTGGCGGGGCTCAACCACATCCAGGGTTAGTGACCAAACAGGCATCAGATTAAGGCCACAGGCTCACTCTGAGCCTTCAACTGAGTGTCACAACCACTAAGGGTCTCGTGCTGGATCAGACGGCAGATATTCTGGAAAGTTACTGAAATCAAAACGAGCCTTCGTGCTACTGCTAATATATGCCCATTTAAAAGCACATGACTAGAATATTAACTTTATTTCATATATTGTAATTCTAATGACATCTCAGCTATATGCCTAGAGACAAATGTCAGATGAAATTATTTTTTCTATTCTGTATTTAATACAAGGAGGATATATATATATATAATTTTTTTTTTCCCCTCAAAGAATATCGAAGCTAAAGACGGTTGAAAATCTTCAGGACATTGTACCTAAAATAACTAATGTATTTCTGAAATACAAGATATCAGCTCCTGGATTAAAGTTCTTAAAACATTTTCTAAACATTATCAAATCCTGACCCTTACCTAGTACTGATTTTTTAAGGAGTACCCACTAATTTTTAGTGAAACCAGAAAATCTGAAAATCGTTCTGGCCGAAATGGTTTTTTACCCAATTGTTGGCGTACTTCATTTGGTAGTACCAATGATTACCAAGCAGGAACACTGTCCTGGGGCTGATATTGCTTGGAAGCAGCTGCATGACGCCCTCGTCTTATTCGAAGTTTATGTTCTTTGCCAATAAAGACAGTGTGAGTTACCAAGGAAGGGGCCTAGAGTGACAAATGGGAGAAATAAAATACAAAGAAGACTGGAAACCAGTTTCAATGGAATATAATGGGCTTCTCTGGCTATGTCCCAGCACCTGCATAACTGAGTAAGAAAAATTTTTGAGGGATAAAGGGGACAGGAGGTGAAAATTAAGCACTGTACAGATTCCCTACAGCATGGTAGTTGAGAGCACCAGCTTTGCATCACACTTGACCAGGGTGCAAATAAAATCCCGCTTTGTTTCCACTTCATAGATATGTGACCTTCAGCAAATGGACTCTGGAGACTCAGTTTTCTCATCTGAAAAATGGGGATGACAATATTTATCTCATAGAATTTCGAGAATTAAATTGGATCATAGATGGTAATATGCCAAGCAGAGTACTTGGCACAGAGTAAAGTGAATCAATCAACAGTGGCCGCTACTATTATTATTGTTTTTATTATTTCATCCATACTTCTTCCCTAGCCTACAAAGCGTTTGCTTGCTGCCCCGGGCTCATCTTTTCACCACCTTTTCACCATACTCCAGCCACCCAGTCTTCTTTCTGTTACCTGATTCCTGCCCGAGGGTCTCTGCACTGGTCTCTCCACCTAGAATGTCCTTCCCAAAGATATTAACATGATTCCTTCTATGACAACCAGGGCACAGCTTAACTATCCCCTCCTGAGAGAGGACCTCCCTAACCATCTACTCTAAGGGAACACCACTCATTCTCCAGCAGAACCCCAGGTTTTACTTGTCTGCAGAGCATGTATTCACTTCTGATATCTTCTTATTCACTTTGTGTTTGATTACTATCTGTCTCGCCACACTAGACTGCAAATTAGATGAGAACACAGACTTGTTCACAGCTGTATCTCCTGCACCCAGAACTAGTCCTAAGCACAAGCAGAAGCAGGAAGGAAGGAGGGAGAGAAGGAGGAGTGGATGAAAGGAGGGAGGGAGAGAGGGAAAGAAATCTGAGGCTGGAAAAAATGAACTTGATGCTTTAAAGGTTACTACAGTTTGATAGGGAACCTGGTTTTCTATATAAGTGGCCAGTAAGTGAATTCTTGTACCTAACTGCAGTACTGAAAGGCATGGCATCATGGAAGCAGGGTTTCAGATATACACATACATACACACACCCACATTCACATGGATACGTATGTCCACTTGCACATCTCAGGATGAACTCTAAGAGTGAGCTGCTAGCCATAGGCTCCTATCCACACGACACGTCAACTCATCCACTATTATTTTTCCTCATCTATAAATTAAACGGCCCGCTTCATTCCTTTTTGTCTGTTTTCTGTTATGACTACATGTGGTTTATTAGGCAAAGAGATTAGTCAAGAATTCTGATCTGTAGGAATGTTTATGTTTTCTTCTAACAGAAACATGATTTCCTGACTTTGGTATTCTGGCAAATCTATTTTGCAAAATATAAGCTCAGAATCTCTGCAAAAGTACATTAGCGGGGCTTCATAAAACCTTATCAGCAGCATTTTGCTTTATCGATGGAATGGCAATAGTTCAGACAGAAATGTGTTGCCTTTTTCATGCTCCGAAGTAAGAGAATGTTCAAGAGAAGGGGGTAATTAAAAGCGACCTGCCCTGCGGTAGAGGAAGGAGTGTAATTCTCAACTCAAGTGTCAAAGAAGGATGCAAGTACTTCAGCAAACTGAGAAAGAGTCCAGAGATCGTCTGTACAGTATTTTTTCTTCCACTTTCACACTAGCAACATGTTAACGTAAATAAATACATTGCATAATGCAAATAGTGAACAGTAAATTATAATGGAAAGGTACTGCTTGGCAGGAGAAGAGAATTGAGTTGTGCACATGGTTTTGTAAGTAATGTGAATTGGTTTTTACATGTTACATTTTTAATTTTCATTTTACTTCCAAGTTCATCATATAGTTTTAATTTTTATCTAAGAAGAAAAAGTGTGTATTCTACTAGTTTTCTCATAATTACACTAATACTTAATAAAGTATTTAATATGAAGTTTGTGTTTCTGAGACTTGATTTCAAGGTTTAAATCCAGACCATTTTAAAGAAATAAGATGCATCATCAACGTTAAGGCGTTGGCTATAAAACACTTTGCCTCCAGAATTTCTTGAAATCTCTTCGCAGAAAGACGGCATTTCTAATAGTTTTCAGAAGACTTACTCTACTGACAAAGAAATAAAAAATAAACCTAGTAAAATGCCACTTTGACAATACAGAGGTGAGATGAAAATGTTCACTTCAGCATATATCCCTTTAATATACATCACTATACCAAGTTCTCCATGAATGTACAGGCAAAGAGTAAAATTTGTCTTCTAAACTTTTCCAATCCAAAGTTGTCACTATCCTGTCTCTCCTAAGACCTGAATTCTGAGGCTCCTGGTGATATGCCATCCATCTCCAAAGCTGGACAGAGCAGAAAGACCAAGACAGTGAGATCAGACATTACAAAACGTCAAGACTATTTTGGAAAAAAACAGACGGTGTTGAGGAATCCTGCTTCCCGAGTTTCCTCGGTGCTCGTTTAAACAACGGAAACCAACAAGGCCATTCTTAGGTTCTGGACTATACCAAAACAGGCAGTGGACCAGTTTTGGCCTCCTGGCTATAGTCTGCTGACCCCTGCTCAGAAGTTCTGTCATTGCGCAAAAGCAATCAAGTCCTTAGCTCTGACATTCACTTGTCCCTCTTCCTGAACCGTTCCGTTGTGCCTCTAAGAACGGTGTTCTCAAATTTTAAATCCTCTGAGGGCTTGTTAAAACATGGACCGGAGGGCCTCACATCCAGGGTTTCTGACTCAGTAAGTCTAGGGCAGGACTTGATAATTCATATTTCTAACAAGTGCCCAGGTGACGCTCAGGCGATCACACCTTGAGAACCACTGCTCTCAACTTGCTCAGGATTATCAGCAAAGTACGGTACATCCTCAGTCTCTCTTTAGAACGTTCCCTCTACCCTCTGGACTCACCTGCAACGTATGTACCTTCTATCTGGTATCTTGGGAGTCCTCATGGGCAGTTCTTCTCCCTCATCCTTCACCTCCAATAAAACGTGAAGTCATGATTATCTGACGTCCCGGATACGTTTTGATCTACCCACTTCTACCCATCTTCCACCTGACTCCAGACTACCACCTTACTTTTCAACAGCCTTCCCACTGTGCCCCCCACATGTACTCTGCCTCATTCCAAACATTTCGCAGAATGCATGCAGGATGATCCCTTTAAGATGAAAATCTTCCTTGCTTAAAACCACCCTGCTAAAGGCTTTCCGAGGCTGTACCAGATGGGGCCCCTATCACCTCTTCTGGCGTGGACCGGCCCTCACGCTGCTCTGACCAAGCTGCTTCCCGGCCTCCATACTTGCTGTTCTCCGCCCAGGATTCTTTCCCTATTCAGTCAGTCAACAGTATTCATCTTTCACTTCTCAGGCCCAAGTCACATCCCCAGGAAAGTCATTCTTGACCCTTCCAGACCAGGCCAAGATCCCCACACTGTGTAGTTTTTCCTAACCATCTGTCTCCACGTTAAAATAATAAAAATAACTAACATTTCTTATACTAGGCACTGTTCCAAGCCCTTCATACACTTCTTTATTTAACCTTCACAAAACCCCACAAGGTAGCTGCTGTTAGAATTCTCTCTTCTCCTCCTCCTCCTCCATTCCTTTATTAAACCACATGAGGGAACGGAGGCACAAAGAGTTAAACAGTTCACCCAAGTTCAACCAGCTAGTAAGTGGAAGAGCCAAATGCAAATTCAAGCCATCTGTCGCCAGATCATAAATACTGCCTCTCAAGAGCAGACAACTTGACTAGATTTTAATTTTCATGTGGTCAGACACCATGCAGACAGAGTTCACACAGAGCCTGGAATATATTAGGTACACGACTTGCTGAATGAATTAACTGATTATACTTTAGCAGAATATTATATATCATTCACTAGTCCACATTATTAAGGCTTATTTCAAAAAAGGGCTCTCCACCCTGCCATTGGTCTTAGCATAATCCATTACAGACTTTATCTTTAAACAACTGTAGTACCATCATTATGTGGATCAAGTCCTTTAATTCTTTTCATACCCAATATTTTTTATCGACGTGCTAAGCCATTTCACCTACTTATATATATAAATGTAAGCCAGCATAAACAGAACATTAACATATTACCATAATCCAGTTACTAAATTTCTGTGAAAATTATTTTTAGAGAGGAATAGGTATTCTTGTGGAGTATTTTTATATTCAAAGGGTACACAGTAGAGCAGTGATAGAGGGATAAAAATACTGTCTTAAATCACCACTTCATTCCATTTATTATTGTTTTATTATTTTAAGACGTGATACATATAGCCCTCACAATCCAAATTCTTCCAAACTCAGAAAACTGAACAAACTTTTTAAGATGGAGTTGTTTTCCTTTGCTATTCAAGCTTTCATTACTACTCACTATCCGAAACTCAGGGACCAAAAATATTTAAATAATGCGGTCTCTTTCAGTATACAAAGTCAGGAACCAAACAGACTCAGACAGTAGAGAATACCTGAGTTTAATTTATTTTGAGATTTAAAATTAAGGAAGGCATGCCATTTGCTTTGGTTGTTTGTCCAAGAGAGGCATAGGCTGAAAAAAAAAAAGGGTGTTGAGAAACATCTAACGAGATTTTGAGTCTCCTAAGGACAGTAATCATATTTCTAAATCTTTCCATCATCCCTGGACATAGCACATGATAGATGTCCAATAAAAATTCTGATGAACGCTTAATGTGTTAATACACAGGCAATACAGTGTCCTCATTCCTAAAGTATGGTTTACGTGTACATTATAAATTTCTTTCAAACTTACTATTATGATGAAACTAGTACTTAAAAATATATAGCTTAACTATCAGCTAAGATAACTGGCAACTCAGGTTGATTTCTGGGAATCCCCTATTCATTAACCTTCAGTTAGGTAGTTAAGAACCTGCCTGCGGAATGTGCTAGCTGTATGACTTTGGGTAAGTAACCAACCACCCTAACACTTCAGACTTCTTGTACGAAAAATGGGGACAACATATCTACCACATAGAGTTATTGTAAGGATTAAACGCTTCCAATGTATGTAAAGCAAACAGCATTCCACAAATAAACAGTAAATAAGCATCCAGTAAGTATTAGCTGCTATATAACTACTGTTATGTATACAAACATAAACTTGTATTTTCCACTACTTATTACTTTACTAAAATGTGATGATGACTACTGTGGTTTAGATATAAATAAGTGCGAATGCCAAAAGCAAAGATATAATGATATTCTGTCAATATATATAGCAAGTGGAAAACCACAGTAACAGTCAATCTGAGTTTTACATACCCTTTCAATGGATAGCTTGTTCAAGGGAGAAAACATCTACAAAGATAAACTAGAAAGTGTTTTTTAAAAGACATGATTTAAAATAAATAATCTTGTTGGGAGTCTGCTAAAACATACACCCCAA
Organism: Balaenoptera acutorostrata; assembly: GCF_949987535.1. NCBI lineage: Eukaryota > Metazoa > Chordata > Mammalia > Artiodactyla > Balaenopteridae > Balaenoptera > Balaenoptera acutorostrata. Next base: position 4,357,134 of record NC_080067.1, read on the forward strand.
AAAAACCCAAAAAAGCAAAAACCCAGCAAACTAAAGAAAAAATATCCCTGTGAATATAATCTCCATATTCTTAGGAAATATTATCCTGTACAAAGTAACCAGTACTGAATCATTTTTATAACAACAATTTCTCCAAAATGAATATAAAACAGCACTTAAGAGACGATTTCCACAAGAACCCTCTAGAGCATCTGGAACTGATGACAGTCGGAAATACTAAAATGAAAACTGAAAACTTAGAGAAAAATAATGTAAATGGCTTCACAGATCTCACAGAAGAAGAAGTGTATGCTTAGAATGGTTATGAAATAAATTTAAGTTTTAGAAGAACAGAGTTTAACGGGTCACCTAAAATCGCAAGTGCGTAACGATGCAAATACTGGGTTAACTGGGGAATTCAGAGTTCCGTGATCTAGCTTCACTGAGCGGGCACCCTTGGACGCCGAGTACGGAGACCCCCAGCCTGCCGGTCTAGGTGTGCCTGGGGTTTCGTTCTTGTGACTCGGGCGGCTCCCGTTCGCTCAGCTCTCACCCTACACGAAGGCCCGTCACTGCTGTCACACTAACCAGCCCCCATGTGGCCCTGCTCTCACTTGGAGACCTTGCCGATGGTCTCCTCAGCTTTCTGTTTTACTTGCCACTTCCCCTTGGGTTTTTGCGTTAAGAGTAACTGATTACATTTTTATGGTGGTAAAATATATGTAACATAAAATTTACCATTTTAACCATTTTTAAGTGTACAATTTGGTGTTGTAAGTATATTCACAGCATTGTACAACCATCCCTACTATCCATTTCCAAAACTTTTTCATCACCCCAAACGGGAAGTCTGTACCCATTAAACGGTAAGTCCCCATCCGCGCCCTGCCACCCCATCCCAAGTAACCTCTATTATACTGTCCCTATGAATCTGCCTATTCCAGGTGCCTCATAAGTGGAATCATACAATACTTGTCCTTTTTAGTTACTCCGAAGACTGTTTACAGCTGTACTTAAAGTGAGCACTGAAAACTCACACTGATCTTCCCTGATTTTATCATCAGATACAAATAGATGACTATTAGATTATTCCAACCATAACATCCATTCACCCACAGCCAAAAACCCAGCAGGCTTCGATAAACTGTTATGACAGACATATAGCATTTGGTAGAATTCAAGACAGTGTAATTTCTGAGGCATCACACACGCTCCATGATGCTTCTGACAAACTGCTCACCTTTGCCTACTGGTGCCTTCCTATAGCTCTGTCCAGCCCAACCCAACTCTACGTAAAGGGACAGGGCAGAATGCCTAAATGCCTAACATCTAAACTAGCAAGACGCTTCCACATACCCCATGCCATCCTATCAGAATTAGAAATAGGTGAGCTCTGTACTCCCTGTCCTGTTACTCAACTCTCTCTCATCTCATGGTGAGCCCGTGATACCTACGCAGCTCATGGAGTCCTCTCAACGCCTAAGCAAGTTACCCCCACTGAATGGCCTCTGGCTTGAGAACTACTTTTTCATGATAACAGATTTTTACTTCTCAGCTAGTTGACTCTGGCATGGTAACTGAAAGAAGCATTCTAATTAAAATGATTCCCGTAAGACCGAAAAAAATTTATATGGGAACCAGTGTATTATTTAAAGAACTGTAGAAAAAAATCAGGGTGCCAATAAAGAGCAAATAAAGCAAAATGCTTCCGTTTTCGAAAGGATGGATTTTGCCTACCATTTAGAAAAAGGAGTGATGATTATTAGAATTCAGACATATTTTTAAACTCTTGCTAAGAGATCCGAATTTTCTTCTTTTAATAGGGTTTCAGGACTGAAGGAATTCTAAGAACATGGTATACCAGGATTTACAAGACATTTGCTAAGCTATCATATGATATCCAAGATAGAGAAACAGGTGGATTTTTAGTTAGTTGAAGGACCAAACCCAAACAGTGCTAATCAATGGTTTGAGATTGACTTGTAGCTTGTAAAGTATCACATGCCTTGAACCTTGCCCAGTCCCCTTCAACATTTATGTGGTAATTTTCATGAAAGAACAAAAACAATAAATTTACATATGTTACAAAGCTAGAAAGGGTAGTTAATATCAGAATTAATCTTTTTAAAAAGTTTGTAAAGAAGTGAAAAATACAATAAAATACAATGAATTCTTTCAATATTTATCAAGATCTTACTGTATTTCAGACCCTATACCAGGAATTTGGTTTATAAAAAAACTGTAAAAATTCTGCATATCTGGCTCACAGACTGTCTTTTCTTTAAAACAAGTTTTAATACAATTTTTAAAGGTTACTTTCCATTTCCAACAGGGGGAACATAGACAATATTACAAAATATTGTCTATGTTCCCCGTGTTGTACAATACATCCTTGGAGCCTATTTTACCCCCAACAGTTTGTACCTCCCCTTCCCCCACCCCTATATTATCTGCCCCCCACTGGTAACCCCTAGTTTGTTCTCTGTATCTGTGAGTCTGCTTCTTTTTTGTTATATTCACTAGTTTGTGGTATATTTCAGATTCCACATATAAGTGATAACGTACAGTATTTGTCTTTCTCTGTCTGACTTATTTCACTAAGCATAATACCCTCCAAGTCCAACCACGTTGCTGCAAATGGCAAAATTTCATTCTTTTTTATGGCTCAGTAGTATTCCACTGTATGTAGGTATACACCACATCTTCTTTATCCATTCATCTATTAATGGACACTTAGGTTGCTTCCATACCTTGGCTATTGTAAATACTACTGCTATGAACACTGGGGTGCATGTATCTTTCCGAATTAGTGAGGTGTTTTTTTTGTTTTTTGGATATATACCTAGGAGTGGAACTGCTGGGTTGTATGGTAGCTCTATTTTTAGTTTTTTGAGACACCTCCATACTGTTCTCCACAGTGGCTGCACCAATTTACATTACCACCTACAGTGTATGAGGGTCCCCTTTTGTCCACATCCTCTCCAACACTTGTCATTTGTGTTCTTTTTGATGACAGCCATTCTGACAGGTGTGATGTGGTATCTCATTGTGGTTTTGATTTGCATTTCCCTGATGACTAGTGATGTTGAGCATCTCTTCATGTGATCTCAGGCTCATTTTACACTTTCCCTCCCCACATCTGGAATCAGCTATTTCTCCAGGGAACTTTGGTTTCTTTTACTGGGGAATGGTAATAGCAAGATCTGGGCACTAGGTATACTCACTGCTACTGGGATGCCACTTCTTCTGGCTCTTTCCTATGGACAGAACAGGAACTACATTTCTGCAATATCATGAGTTCGTATTGACAGTAGCAATTCAAATTGGACATAACAGGTTTTTTTCCTTAACTTCTTTCATTTTATATTTGTAACTTTGTTACACTGAATATCCTGGGTTCTAATAACATGCTTATATGTTTTTACACATAAAAGTTAAAAAATTATTCAAGTCACAATACTAGTATTATCAGTAACAATGAACCTACCGAAGAAAGTTCAAGATTTCTGTGCAGTTTTATGTCCTTAAAATGTAACTCACTAAAGATTTCCCAACTTTTTCAAACTGCCATATGTTCTCGGGATGTTCTAAGATTTCATATTCTGTTCTATTCTGATCCATTCTTCTTTCTGTCTAGGAATAACTGAATTTTAACAGATATGTGATAAATGAATCTCTAGTTAGCTGAATGTGGGGAAAGCAGGCATATTTGTGGACAGAAAACCCTCTAAGGGTTTCTTTTCTTTCTTTCAGTTGTTCATTCAATCATTTTCTAGTTCATACTCTGGCAAAGGAACACGCCTAAAGCTTTCAAGTTTTGGTGTAAAGTTGCAAAAGGAAAAAAAATCTTAATGTTCTGAGAAGACTTGAAACTGAAAAGCAGGAATTAGTCATCTAATGCAATTACAAGTGGTATTCTAGGGAGTTTATACCAACATTTCACTTCTGTAAACTAAAAATTTGTGTATTGTTTTCAATTTTTTTTTTAAAATCAAAGTTTAGATAAGAACTACTTAAGTTTTCTGAAGGAGCAGAATTTGCTTTTGTTTATCCTGGAGCACAGTTTAAAATACAAAGACCTTTCCAAGTAAGCTACTGCAAAGAATACCTACATCGACAAACACGGAGAGAAATTCAATACGTATCCCTTGAATAACTTTCCTGAAAGAAGTGATTTATTTGGGGGGAATTAATAAAGATAGCTTTGTTTAGTTATGAAATGGCATACAGAAACTAATAAAATGACTGTACAAGGGGATGTCACAATTCTTTAAAAAAGTTTTCTAAGTTGTAAAATGAGTCAGTTTAATACTGGACAGTAAAATAAACACAGACACCAAAACCAATTATGAAAATAATCTACCACCTCTGATGTTTGCCTTCTTAGTATGTTTCCATGTTCTTTCAAAAATACTAGCTCTGTATTTAAATAAACAGAATGGGAGCGGACAATGTCAAAGTATTATGTTTTCTAATATATAAAATAATATAAAATATTTTATTAATATTAGAGTATTAACATGTAGCTTTTCAATAAACGAAGAAATAGTACATGTATTTTAAAGGTATTATTAAAAGCTTTAAAATTCCTCAGACATTTTCTTTAAGAGTAGCTTACATTTCAGGAAAAATTCATTTGTAAATAGAGACCATCATAATGTCATAAAGTGAGGCATTTTTAGTGAAGTATCTTTTCTCCTTTAATGTCCTAAAATTAACAGCGCTCTTTGTGACCAGAGGAATATGAGACCAATGTTAATTAGCATACAGAACATCCCCCAAACAACAGTGTTTTAAAACAGACCAGCAGTGAGAATTCCACCTGGGAAATATGCTACACATTTTACCGTCAACAATAAAAAATAATTACAATGTAATTACAGAAGCAGGTAAATATTGAGAAATACTGTTTAAACAGTGTAAGCAGTACTTATTGAACAATAGTTTTACAGTACTCCACAAATGACTGTGAATCAAGATTGCAAAGAATGGCAATGAAGTGCAGGCTTGTACGGCCTTAATTTCTTTGAAAAACGTCTGGTAATTTTTCTTAGGTAGCTGAAGATTACCAGGTAGTTTGGAATAAGTATGTATAAGGTCACATTCCAGTCATTTGAAGCTCAGTTTTAGTTTTTCAGGAACTCATTCTTTGTCCTCTTTATTAACTATTCTTCCCAATAGCAGTCATTGTAAAGGAAATTATATGGTAGTTTTTGTCCAAATGTCTGTTTTGTGTTATTTACTTGTTATTTTTATCTTGCTACTTCTGAAAAGGAAATGCATACATGATAGTCATTAAAATAAAGATAAATCATTGAAAAACTCATTAAAAATCACGTGGTCATTACAATCTAAAAACTATATGTAACAAGACCATTTCAAGGAAGGAAAGTAAAGGGACCTATGTAACAAAAGGAGGAACAACAGTTGTGACCGCGAACTGGGCTAAGGAAAATGGTTGCATTTGGACACAGAACTCAGCTTTGAGCTTCCTGGCAGCCAGTGCTGTTTGCAGATACACGTATTTCTGTCTGGGAACTTTATCCGGTGATGTTTTTATCTGCAGAAAGGGGTGGTACTTAGGTACCCAGGAAACCATTTCTAGGTGCCCACCAAATGTTTTTCGCTAAAGCTCGAAATCACTTTGCAAATTTTAGAGAAAACCAACAGAGTCCTTTGGCACTTTTTAAAAGGTGATGACAGGTGTACGTGCTGTTAGTGCTGGAAAATACAGCTATGCGTTTCCTTATACAGGTGATAAAAGCGTTTACTGAAGCAGAGATTTGTGAAAATGACTGGGAAAAGTGTGATGCTGGCGACTTAATCCTGCCTCTTCCCCACCGCCATCTGCAGGTCCCAGCCTTACCTCTGTGCTGGTGCTGCTGTTGAAGACTGAACAGATCATAGTTTCAGTCTTAATCTGAAGTAGTAACGGCCCTGGAAGGCTCTCTGAGATTAGTGGTTTTCAAACTGGTCCAGGGGGGTCTTGGAGGGATACCAAATGCACAGGGTCCTGAGCTTCCAGAGCTTTTAAAGAAAAAGTTCTTTTTCAGTTTCAATATTTTTAAACTCCCACACCTAAAACCTCTTTTAGATAACGTGCTCATCAAATACTTATCTCTGTCCCTTTGGAAGGCTACCCTGAAGGAATAAGTTACTGACATGTGAGTGACCAGCCTTGCATATTTACTTTTCTTGGAGAACTGGGAGAGTTCTTAGGGCTTAAAAAGAGATTCTGATGTTTCAGATCTGTGATGGAGAGGAAGAACCTTAGGTTTTCTGGCACAAAATCACAGCACCTGCTTACTTGACTGCTTTTTTCACCTGCAAGAGAAAAAATTAAGAAGACCCTGTACAAAGCTTCCCTAGCATTCATTCGTTTTGGTTAGAGCAGTCAGAGTGCTGACTCACTACTAAAATTACTTGGAAGTATTTATAACTCTGCGCATTATTGTTGTTAGCAATAGTAGTAGTAACGGCAGGAGCAGTACCATCTGGTAAGTAGATAGTCTGCAGTTTACAGAGGGTTTACACTTTCCCCTGTGTGTGTGTTATCACATATAATGTCACTTAATACTCAATAATTCTGAGAAATACAGACATATTTGTCATCACTCGGTGTAACAGATGAATCAATCAAGACATATAGAGGTTAAGTAACTAGCTTACGATAACTTACTAACTAAAATCTGAGACTCAAGTTCTGATCATATACGACTTTTCAAAGCTCACGGTCTTTCAACTGCATCATTTGTTAAATTAAAAGTTTCAGTTGCTGGTGCATTTTGTCCACTCAGAAAGAGCAACATTAACTTCATTTTTCATATTATTTGAAAAAGTAACAGGTACTAGCCCTACCCGAGGCTTAAATTAAAATATGCACTATCATTAGTAACCAGTCATTTTAGTAATAAAACAGTATATGATTTCCCTTAAAAATAGGTTAAAAAAGTTTCTTCATCTCCTTTACCCTAGTAAAACTTGTTAGTATTTCTGAGAGTGATTATTTTTATCGTTTTTGTATTTTGGGGTTATAAGAAAGGCTTCTGAGAAATCTCTATCCTGCTGTGCCTTCTGAGCCCTCAAGACCCCTTCCTCCCTCATGAATGACGGGGGCATAGCCCCTGGTACGTAAATATCCTAGGTATCAGTGGCACCTACTTACAGCAAAAGAGTTCAGTGTACAAAAACAGACCAAAATATTCATTTCACCCTTCTTTTTAATATTTTTTATTTTTATTTTTTAATTTATTTTTGGCTGCATTGGGTCTTTGTTGCTGAGTGCAGGCTTTCTCTAGTTGCGGTGAGCGGGGGCTACTGTTCATTGCGGTGCGCGGGCTTCTCATTGCGGTGGCTTCTCTTATTGCAGAGCACGGGCTCTAGGCGTGCGGGCTTCAGTAGTTGTGGCTCGCGGGCTCTAGAGCGCAGGCTCAGTAATTGTGGCGCATGGGCTTAGTTGCTCTGCGGCATGTGGGATCTTCCTGGCCCAGGGCTTGAACCCGTGTCCCCTGCATTGGCAGGCAGATTCCCAACCACTGCGCCACCAGGGAAGCCCATTTCATCCATTTTTAATGACCAAAACTTTCAAAACAAAATAAAACTGAAGAAATTATAACTCGAGTGTCTTTCAGATCATCTAGAATGGATTCTGAACAACAGGGATACATTTTAAACAGGAAGGCAAATGAGAAATTAATGACAAACACTCAATAAACTATATTAGCATACTTTTGTGCTAATGAAAAGCCAAGTATATTATATTTTTCTCTCTGCTGCTGTGCTACTTGTGGAGTCTCCAGGAGCGGCCCTTCAAGTGTCTTTTTCTGGACGAGAGCACATTCAGCCACAGGTTCTGGAGTGAGGCAACTAGCTGTACAATTCAGCCAGGAGACCTGCTGTTGAGACATGAATTATCCAGATGAGCTGTCTCTTCTGCTAAAATTTAGCTAATTTGTCAGATTTTTCATTGACTTTCTATATAGATCTTTACATTTATGGTGCAATCAGGACTTTTATTGTGTGCAAATTTGAGAGAAACAAGGCTTTAGGGCCTTAAACGTTCCAGCAAATAAGCACATAAGTGAGTACAATTCCTAATTTAAAAATTGGTTTTCCAGTTGTGTGGATTATCTAGGCATCTTTTTCCCTCCGCTGTGCTTTGAATCAATGGTCATTTTGTGGACCTCAAGATATATTTCCCAAAGGGTTTGGTGAATCCTTGGAATTTAAAGAGAGAAGAATTATGCCATCAATTATGAAGGGAAAAAAAAATGGGGGAAGACTGACTCTGGCTTTCAGTGGTCTAGTCTGTTTTTGTCCTTTCTTTCTGTTGACTTATTTTGACCAAATCATAGAAATGTTAGCCTTTTTTGCAGCAGTGGGTTGTAGGGGGAGATTTCTGAAGTAATATAGATAATATTATTTCTTGAATCAGCAGATTAATACAGACTATCATTTCATGGGAGTGTTAGCAAATGTCATATACAAATATGGTTCCATCTTCAGAAAGTTGAGATACAGGAAGTTAAATTGAAATAGATGTCTTTACTACTGGATGTGTTAGAAATAAACATGCTAATAACGTTCATAGAAAGGGATATGGAATAAAGCATTTTTTGAAAATTCACTTCACCATGGAATCCCCTTTTATGGAGTACCTACTAACTTCTCACAGATTAGGAAAACGCTGAGTTTTAAACCAAATTTAAAAACCAACCATGCTATAAAACCCTATTTGTTTGAAATATAAATCACTGATTGAAACAATCTCAAATTTGTAAACTTTGTATTGGAAGATTATATTAAAAAGTAGTTTGTACATGCCAACCTGCAGGTCAGCTCATTGAAAGAATGCACCTAAACATTAAGAAAAAGTTTTATGTAAAAAAAGTTACAAATGAGGTTTAAAATACAAGGCAAACGTGTATGTATTCATTTCACACAATGCTTTGTGGAAAGCAGTGCGTTTATTTAAAATGCATTAGTTCATTTGTCCATGACTTATAATCAATAAAATTAACTGAAACTCACAAAATGAAAAATACCCCCACAGTATATCTGTGTGTGTGCGTGTGTATGTGTGTGTGTGTGGTGTAAATGAATTATATATCTTAAGTAGGGAGAAACTACGAAATTTTTACAAATTTAACAAATCATTTTATTTTGAATGTATATGAAGTATTTTTTATTTAAACCAGGTAAATTTGCTAATAATTTTACTCAAAACATTGGCTTGGAAGGCGAAGTCTTTTAAATGAAATTAATATTTGATTTTATTTTAAACAAATGCCCACGTACTTAGTAGTCACAAAGATTTGAAATCGTTTCTTCATGAAACACTAAAACTAGATTTTGTTTGTGGACTCTTTTTTTATCTTTAACACTGTTGTAATTTGATATTTTATTTCATTAACAGGTAAATCAGTTTTGTCCTAACTATCCTGTGGCAATACAGGAAACATGATTATTACTGAATGAAACTTTTTTAGGTGAGTTAGAAAGAAAATAATGTTCACTTAGAAAACTACCTGAATCTGGAGGTGGATGTTAGGGGTGACTGCACAGCAATGTGGAGGTACTCAATGCCACTGAGCTGCACACTTAGGAATGATTAAGATGGTAAATTTTATCTAATGTATATTTTACCACAGTTTAAAAATTGAATTAAAAAGTATCGGATTATAAAAGTAAATTTTCATTATAGAAGATTTAGAACATAGTGAAAAACTCAAGACAGATAAAGTGAAAAACTCAAAATGTAAACCATTTGCTACACTAGACTTCCAGTTTTAATTGAACTTGTTTTAGTAATTATACATATGTTTTATACATTTAAGATAATCTTGCGAGGTTTTAAAAAATATTTAGAGCTCATTAGGCTTGCTTTCACATTATACCTGACACTTAGCTTTAATCCACAGTAAATATCTAGAGTAATAATATCAAGTATAGTAAAACGTTGTCTCTTGAAGCTCATTATCTTTACTTGTTTTACATTTGGGTGAAATAAAAGTGAATGTGTAGTCTGCTTATTTCTAACAAAGCAAAGTATATATTAATGCATTTAAAATTTTAGGCACTGTAGTGAAATTAAATTTTATAACTAATGGTTTTATTCAGAAGTCAGTAATTCTTATGAACAGGGTAAAAGGTACAGTTTTTGAGTTAGCTATTTGCTCAAAAATTTGGTGACATAGTAGGTAGTGTAAGCCTCACTGATGCCTCAGTATACTTTATCATTCTCAGCCATCAGTGATTAAAGCAAGATTGGTTCATCCTTTTTTGACAGATGTGCTCTTGAGCAAGACTGTCTCATTTTCACTTATTAGTAAAAATGAGAGAGGAATACTGTTTTTTTACTTCTATAAGAATTAAGATTGCTTACTTTTTATTTCTGGTTTTGAAATCACTAGTTTGCTAATATGTTGGTTTAAGCAACCCAAGGTGCAGGGAAATAATTGTACCAAAAAGAAAAAAGAAAGGAGAAGAAAAGGAGGGAGAAAAAAAAACCAAACAGTTGTAATAAACTATAGTCCTTCTCATATGTCACTTCCTGAGAAATAAAACAGGATTCTGATTTTATAAGTATCTACAAGATTAAAAGTCACAACCTTTCTCAAATTCCTAAAGACAAATTAAATTATTTTGATATGAAAATACATTTAAAGACCCATTTATACTTGGTCACAGTTTTCTTCAATCACATGATAGGAAAACTTCTGTCAAAGTCAACTGAACTGGAAATACAAAATCAATGCCAGTAACAAAACATCTCAAAATTTCCAATCACCATCTCATTTAAACAGATTGGTTTTTGTATTAATGTTTAAGCCAACATAAATTTATCCCAAATGTAAAACTTCATCAAGGACACAAAGCAGGCTAACCTAGATACTGGGTATCTCAAAGCAGCTAGATTTAAAATGAGTGATGGTTAGCAAAATCTAATAATGAACTTTTGAGAGAGGAAGAATTGATGAGAATTTTTTTATTATGTGTTAGGATTTTAGGCTTTTTAAAAAATTATTATTTATGGTTCTAGACTCATTGTATAAACCAATTTTAACCTTTCTCCATTTGCTGGATTACTACCTTATATTGGTAGTTCCAACGTAGTAAGGTACTATAATGCAGCAGAAAGGATCCAGAAGTCTCTGTATCCATAAAAATTGTACAAAGCCTACTTTTTATGTATTGCTGGTAGTTATTAATCATGATATGGTTTCAGTATCTACCTAACATTTTTCAAAAATACTTTTGGTTCATTAATTTAGGCATTGATTCCATATGAGCCCTGTTTTCGTGCTATATGTACACTGTTTCAGGCACAGAGAACATAACACTGTGCAATACAGGCAAAATCCGTTCCTTTAAGAAGTATATAATCTAGCCCGGAAAGCCCACTTAGAAGACGTAATTACAAATGTGTTTGGTATAAACTGCCACTGAGAAATGCCAAGTGCTTTGGGATGGTTTGGCACGGTAGTCTAACCCAGACTGGGAATTCAGGGACAACTTTACTAAGAAAATGATATTTGAGACTTGATGGCATTTAGAAGTTAGCAGGACTAAGGGGGACACAGGGAAAAGGAGCACTGTTAGGGTAGTGGAAACAGCATATGCAACACCTGGCATGTAAAAGAGGAACTCAAAGAGGGTTAATAAAGATGGAACAGAGAGAATAAGGGGAGGGAATACTGCATGCCTTGAGGCTAGGAAGGTGGGGAGAAGGTAGATCACGCAAGGTGTTTTAGGCTATGTTGAAGATTTCAGACTTCACCTGAAACACAGAGAAAGCCATCAAAAATCAAAAGGTAAATGATTAGATTTGTATATTTAAAGGATCACTGGCTCAGTCTTTGAACTGGAGAGGAGCAAAATTGGATGTGGGGAGATTTACCAGAAGGGTATGCCAGTGGTTCAGCTGAGAGATGCAGCAGGGTGGGGAGAAAAGAAGTAAGCAGCCTGAAAGCTCCTGGGAGATACAACGAACAAAACTTGGTAAGTGTGAGAAAAGATGACTGCAGATCTCTTCTGGGAGGTTGCCATAAATGACCAAGACAGGTAAGACTGGCAATAGTGGGCCTGGCGGTCAAGACGGTGGAGTAGGAAAACGCTGAGCTCGCTGTCTCTCACAGGCACACAAACATTACAACTATTCACAGAGCAACTACTGATGAGAAAGACCGAGACTGGCAGAAAACATCCTCTACAAATTAAGGTATACAGAAGGAACCACAATAAGATGGGTAAGAGAAGTGGAGATGCTGTATAGTCAAGACCCACACCCCTGGACGGGTGACCCACAAAGGAAGGATAATCACAATTTGAGAGGTTCTCCTCAAGAAGCAAGGGGTCTGAGCCCCACACTGGGCTCCACAGCCCATGGGGGCTCTGCACTGGGAAGACAAGCCCTCAGAATGTTTGGCTTTGAAGGCTAGCAGGGCTTACTTCTGGGAGACCCAGAGGTCTATGGGAAACAGAGACTCCACTCTTAAAGGGCACACACAAAATCTCACACACTCCAGAACCCAGGGCAGAAGCAGTAATTTGAAAGGAGCCTGGGTCAGACCCACATGCTGATCTTGGAGAGCCTCTTGGAGGGTTAGGAGGCATCTGGGACTCCCCGTGGGGACACAGACACTGGAGGCAGCCATTTGTGGAGCTCGTTCTACCACGTGGACACTGGTGCTGGCAGGTGCCACTGTGGAATCCTCCTTCCAGCTCATTAACACTGGGACCCGGCCCTGATCACCAACCTGCCAGCACCAGTACTGGGACACCCCCTGGGTGGGTAGGGACACAGACCCATCCACCAGCAGGCCTGCTGCCTGCAGACCCCTAAGCCCACAGGTTCCACAGTACACCACCCCGTCCAGCAGAGGGCCAAGAACCCAGTCCCAGACAGCACTGTGCCAGCGCTAGCCCCAGGGTCACCAGGGCCCTGCGGTCAGATACCCTGGGGCCTGCTTCCAGCTGCCAGTGGGCCAGCACTAGCCCAGAGACCAACCTCACCCACCAGTATGCAGGTACCCATCTCAGGACCCCCGGGATCAGCCCCACCCACCACAAGGCAGACACCAGCTGCAGGACCACTGCAGCTCTACAACCTGCCAAGTCATAACCCAATTCACTCACCAGTGGGCCAGCACCAATCCAGGAACCCCACTCTGGGCCTGACCCCGCCTACCAGCAGGCCGACACCAGCCCTGGGACACCTTGGAGCCCTCAGCCAAGAGCCCCAGATTCAGTTTAACTCACGAGTGGGCCGTCACCAGCTTTGGGACACCCTGGACCCTGAAGCCAGCCATGTCAGGAACTGGATCCACCCACCAGCAGGACAACACCAGATCTGGGAACCCCAGCCCCACAACCACCAACCCCAGAACCTGGCTCTGTCCACCCATGGGTTAGCACTAACCCCAGGATCCCTGGGGACCTGTAATCAGCTGCCTTGTGAACCTGCCCCTCCCACCAGTGGTCAACAGACTCTGCAAAAGACAAGGCCTGGCAAGCAGCCAGACAAGGGGCCAGCCACACCTACCAGACCACCCACAGTAGTCAACCCACCACAACAGAAGAAACCATGCAGAACAAAGACCCATATAAATGCCTATAGGAGCCTCACTTCAGATCTAAAGACACAAACAGATTGCAAGTGAGGGGATGGAAAAAGGTATTCCATGCAAATGGAAATGAAAAGAAAACCAGGGTAGCAATACATAGACAAAAGAGACTTTAAAACAAAGACTATTACAGGAGACAAAGAAGGACAATACATAACAATCAGGGGATCAATCCAAGAAGACGATATAACAATTGTAAATATATATATGCCCCCAACATAGGAGCACCTAGATACATAAAGCAAATATTAACAGATACAAAGTGAGAAACTGGCAGTAACATATAATAGTAGGGGACTTTAACACCCCACTTAGACCAATGCACAAATCACCAAACAGAACATCAATAAGAAAACATTTGCCTTAAATGACGCATTAGACCAAATGGACTTAACAGATATATACATAGAACACTCCATCCAAAAGCAGCAGAATACACATTCTTTTCAAGTGCACATGGAATGTTATCCAGGACAGATCACATACTTGGTCACAAAACAAGTCTCAGTAAAATTAAGAAAACTGAAATCACATCAAGCATCTTTTCCAACCTTAATAGTATGAGACTAAAAATCAACTACAAGAAATAAACTACAAAAAACACAAAGACATGAAGACTAAACAAGATGCTAGTAAACAACCAATGGACCACTGAAGAAATCAAACAGGAAATTTAAAAATACCTAGAGACAAATGAAAAAGAAAATACGACAATCCAAAACCTATGGAGCACAGCAAAAGCAGTTCTAAGAGGAAAGGTTACAGTGATACAAGCTGACCTCAGGAAACAAGAAAAACCTCAAATAAACTACCTAACCTTACACCTAAAAGAACTAGAAAAAGAAGAAAAAACAAACCCGAAGTTAGTAGAAGGAAAAAATTCATAAAGATCAAAGCAGAAATAAATGAAATAGAGACTAAAATCACAATGAAAGGAGGCAAAAATACAGTGGGGAAAAAACAGCCCTTGAGGTCAGTCTTAGTAATATTTTCTTGGAGATGTCTCCTCAGGCAAAGGAAACAAAAGTCAAAATAAACAAATATGCACAGTGAAGAAAATTATTAACAAAATGAAAAGGCCACCTGCTGAATGGGAGAATACATTTTCAAATGATATAGCCCATAAGGGGCTAATACCCGTAATACACCAAAAACTCATACAGCTCAACACCAAAAAAGCAAACAATCCAATTAAAAAGTGAGTAGAGGATATAAATAGACATTTTTCCTAAGAAGACATACAGATGGCCATTGGCACATGAAAAGGTACTCAACATCACTAATCATCAGGGAAAAGCAAATCAAAACCACAATGGGGTTGAGGTCTATCCCGATGGGGCTTTTTCTGTAAACCTACATCGTTGGAAACGCCTCATAGATTAACTGTGTGGTTTCCTTTACTCATAGAACTACCTGTTAGATCTGTGGGAAAGAACTACAAGACAGAGCTGCCAAGTAAACTATGAAAAACCTAACAAACTTTTTATCTTAGGTATTGGCATATCCCAATGATCTGTACTGTTCTAGGGTGTGATGGCTTAGGAGTGAATATGATTTGAACCTAATACATTTTTAGAGGGTGTCAAATTCAGAACCAGGCAGATCCATCGCCTGACCCTAAACATGGTCCTAAAGTAAATCGCTTGAGGAAATTGGATCCCAAAGATTACAGGTGGGGAATTTTGAAGTGTGTCCATATTTCATTGGAGATCAAAGAAGCCTAACTAAAAGAATTGTGGGCTGACTCACACGATAACTTCTTTTTGAAAGGGCTACTTTATCTTGAAGATTATGAGTTTGGAGGAAGTAAGGTGATTGATTGGCAGTGGAAAGAATCAGAACATGTGAAATTCCTTAAAAATTTATTGACTTAAATAACTTTGTGTTACACATAATTAAAAAAAACCCTTTACACTTTGTGCAGAAAAAAAAAAAAAAAAAAAAAACCACAATGGGATTATCACCTCACATCTGTCAGAATGACTATTATCAAAAAGACAATAAATAATAAATGTTGGTGAGGATGTGGAGAAAAGGGAACCCTCGTGCACTGCTGGTGGGACTCTACATTGGTGCCTCCACTATGGAAAACAATATGGAGGTACCTCAAAAAATTAAAAATAGAACTACCGTAAGATCCGGCAATTCCACTCCTGGGTATTTATCTGAAGAAAATGAAAACACAAATTCAAAAAGATATATGCACCCCTGTGTTCACTGCAGCATTATCTACAATAGCCAAGATATGGACGCAACCTAAGTGCACATTAATAGATGAATGGATAAAGAAGATGTGTTGCATATATACAATGGAATATTAGTCACAAAAAAGAACAGAATCTTATCTTTATAACAACGTGATGGACCTAGTGGGTATTATGCTAAGTGAAATAAGTCAGACATTGAAAGACAATATTGCATGATTTCACTTATTTATGAAATCCAAAACACACACACACACACACACACACACACACACACAAAATGAACAAACATAACAAAACAGAAACAGAGTTATAGATACAGAGAAAAAACAGGTGGTGGGAGATTGTAGCGGAGGGGAAAGAAATAGGTGAGGGAAATTAAGGGGTGCAAACTTCCAGTTGCAAAGTAAATGAGTCATGCGTTTGAAACGTACAGTGTGGGGAATATAGTCAGTAACTATATAATATCTTGTATGGTGACATATTGTAACTAGAATTATCATGGTAATTTGTTTTGAAATGTATAGAAATACTGCATCTCTATGCTGCGTACCAGGAACTAACATAGTGTTCTAAGCCAATTATACTTCGAAAACAAACAAATTCATAGAAGAAGAGATCAGATTTGTGGTTCCCAGATGGGGTGAAGGGTGGGGAGGGTGAATCGGATGAAGGTGGTCCAAAGGTACTAGAAACTTCCAGGTATAAGATCAATAAGTACTAGGGATGCAATGTACAACATGATAAATATAATTAACACTGAGGTATGTTATATATGAAAGTTGTTGAGAGTAAATCTTTTATTTATTTACTTGTTTATTTATTTATTTATGGCTGCATTGGGTCTTCGTTGCTGCGTGTGGGCTTTCTCTAGTTGCGTCGAGCGGGGGCCACTCTTCGTTGCGGTGCACGGGCTTCTCAATGCAGTGGCTTCTCTTGTTGCGGAGCACGGGCTGTAGGCTCGCGGGCTCAGCAGTTGCAGCACGCAGGCTCAGTAGTTGTGGCTCACGGGCTCTAGAGCGCAGGCTCAGTAGTTGTGGCGCACGGGCTTAGTTGCTCCGAGGCATGTGGGATCTTCCTGGACCAGGGTTCGAACCCGTATCCCCTGCATTGGCAGGTGGATTCTTAACCACTGCGCCACCGGGGAAGTCCCTGTCTTAGTTTATTCTTAATTATTGGGAATAACTGCGTATATTGAAATATTTACAGAAAAGGCGTTAGGACAAAAAGAAGGAAAACATTAAAAATCTTTCAATATTTGGATAATACTGTGAGTTGTCAGTCATTTAACATTTAACACGCGGATAAGATGAGGCCCAGAAGCGTAACTGTTTTGCTGGGCTCGTATAGTTAACATACTGGAGGCCACGTGTGAACCTAGCTCTGTCAGGCTCCACATTTCCTACAACACTGTAATGAATAAAGGATGTACACATTGTGCTGAATTTCTGAAGAGCCATTACTCTTTAAAAAAAGATTTTTGTGTATTTGGTAATCAGGGTTTCAATGCTCAAAATCGTCAATATTTATTTACATGGAGTTTTTAGCTAAAATACAGAGTACTTATAAACTGGTTTTCGACAACTGAGCAAAAATAATTTGCATCTACTATGCACCATAATCTTTTTTAAAAATATTTATTTATTTATTTTAGTTTTGGCTGTGTCAGGTCTTAGTTGCAGCACACAGGATCTTTCGCTGCCGTGTGCAGGTTTCTCCCTCTAGTTGTGGTGCACGGGCTCAGCAGTTGTGGTGCACGGGCTCAGCAGTTGTGGTGCACGGGCTCAGTAGTTGTGGTGCACGGGCTCAGCAGTTGTGGTGCACGGGCTCAGTAGTTGTGGTGCACGGGCTCAGTAGTTGTGGTGTATGGGCTCAGTAGTTGTGGTGCACGGGCTCAGTAGCTGTGGTGCATGGGCTCAGTAGTTGTGGCACGTGTGGCAAGCAACTGCGAGTGCCTGTCATGCTCTTGAAAAATAAATACGAAATCTGAACAGCTGATGATCACAAAAATAATTACAGGTTGTCATTATTAAGTACATAATCACACCTAACCCTCCTTAATATAAACGTACATAACTAGACTACAATACATGTTTCAAAATGTTAGAGAAACAAAACACACGGAAGGTACTGTTTTTCTGAGGAACCATCCTAGAGGGGTACATGGTAAGAATTTTCAAAACGATGTAAAATCTCTAGTCCTGAAAACCCTTCCTGGCCTGTATGGGAAATAAATGTCCTCGTGTAGCCTGTACATATAGGTCAGAACAGGGAAGACTAAGGGCTGGGAACGGTGGGTGTGCGTGTTAACCCTGTGAATGACTGAGAGTGGGAACTTGAGAAAAGGATGCTTAGGTTCATGGGACCTTTAGGGCAGATACGTACAGCACTCGTTTACCTCTAACCAGCAGTGCACCTCCCCATCCTACTCTACATCCTCACTTCCTACACTTCTGTTGTGTATGCCCTTACCTTTCACGGCAGCTCCTCACCGCCAGCAACACCAGGGGGACACTTTTATTTAGCTTATTTGTAGACCCTTCTGACTATACAAATGAGTAAGTCAAATTAACTTTATCACAAAAATGATGAGTGTTTCTTTTGAAATACGGACCATGGTTCCAAGAATAACATGCTCACAGAGTCCCTGCATTGTGGATGGGGACGTAAGTCTTGCTAATAGCCTAAAGTTCCATTTTTCCAACAGACTGCAGCATTAAATATTGGCAGCGGGACTACAGGCATGCTAGAAGCCACAAACTGTCTTACTGGTCATGAGGTCAATTGTAGTAATGATGGTGAACTTCTACAGAGCACTTCCTGTGTGCCAGGCACTACTTTAAGTGATTGATATGTATGAACTCATTTAATCTTTATAATTTTAGGTAATAGCCTTATCCCCATTTTATGGATAAGGAAACTGAAGTATAATTATTCAAAGCTATACTGTTGAGATTCTACCTGCAGGGCATCGTAGGTCTTATTTTGGACTTAGGAACCCTGGTAGTTTACGTATAATATACATATTTTTCTACTTGTGCCCTTTACCTTCAATGTAAAAGGCCACAAGCTAAACATTTAAGCACAGGTAAGCTTAGGTATAAGCCTACATTTTACTAGCATCTAAACCAGCTGACAGCTGCGAACAGAAACGAAAGACAGCATTATAAAACTATGTCCCGCACAGCTACTCTTACCTGCATAAGCTATATTCTAATTCATGACCTTTGCCCTTTTCCTTCCTTTCTTTCCCCTGTTTTTTCTTTCCTAAAAATGCCTCAATAATTTTAATAGTGTAATCATTGATCACACTATTTATTTGGAAACACATCTGGCCAAAATTTCCTCCTTATGAAAAGTAAACAACACTGCTGTGTATCATTTTATCTTAATTCTCAAAAGGGATCAATGAGATGATGTAAAAAGTATGAAAAAAACAAAAGACTAAAAAACTATGTGTATACAGTTCCATAAAACAAACACAATAATTGATAGTAAGGGAAGTGAAAAGGAATAAACATTTGTTGACTTCCTGCCTAAGATGTTTTTTAAAATTTATTGTTTACAATAGAGACAAATTTGGTTTGAAATGCCAAATTTGGTTAGATTAGTAAGGGAGAAAAAGTGTTGATGGTAACACTATTTACGTCTCTTTAGATTGAAAGGGGAATCTAGGCGTTACTGAGAATTTGTTTTAGCTGATTAGATTACAGATAATATTCTCCATTGCTTTATAAACACGTATTTTAATCTCTGTGAGATTTTGAGAACCAGCCTATGGTCATAAAAACTGAATTTTAACATTATATAAACCAGGCCTCTGGCTGCAGAACGCAGTGAATTCTGTAGTGTACCAGTGTATTTATTTATATCCAACTTTATTATTTATTCCTCTGTGTTTATTTTTAGATTTCGGACTTGTTCCTGACACCCAAAACACATATTTATATTTTTTCATTGCAAATATTATGGAAGATAGATTAGCATTTAGCATCAGCCTGAGTTGATGAGGTGAATTTAATAGAAAAGGGAAGGGGAAACTTCCCTTCATAAACTTTAAGGCCAAGAATACATTTTTATGTTATTTTCCCTACTTCTTAACTGTGGAAAACTATAACAACCAAGGTCTTACAGTTAAAAGACCTGATATTTCAGGACAACTTATAAAGGGAAGCATTTCCTTCGGAGACTTTTCTCCCATCACTGCTGTTGCTGTGTAGGGGGAATGGTGCTTTTGCATTTAGCAGCGTAAGCCTTCTGGTCTAACGTGAAAAAGGAGAGAAAAGTTATTCTCGCTCAGATTTTTAACTGTGGTTTTTATGCTACAACCCTACCTACTACTTGTATATGTGTGAGTGAATACAATGAATATTTCCTTACTTTCAAAAATATCTTAAAATAATGAAGGTATTAAAGTTCCTTCAATAAAACGTATTAAATGGCATGGGAATATGCTATAGCTTAGCGTTAAATGAAAATAAACGCAAGAGGCAAGATTAAACAGGTAATATATTCTGCTTTCCCAAAACTCTACTGAAGTGAACAAGCATACTACTTTGTAGGTAACCCTTTGCCAAGCACAGCATGCATACAGAAGAGTGCGCGAGTGGAAGTGTACAGGCGGAAGAATGCGTCTGCGGTGAACACGCCTGTGTGACCAGTGCCCAGACCAGCAAAGCAACACCGCCAGCGCCTCAGGCTCCCTTTCAGTTGCTGCCTCCCGCCCCCTCTAAACGGAAGGCACGTCCAGCACCGCTGATGAACCTGGACTGCTCGGGACCATGCGCGAACGCAATCACACAGCGTGTGCTCTCTCGCGTCCGACTTCTGTTGCTCGATGTTGTTTGTGGGATTCATCCACGTTTGCGTACTTGTAGTTGATGCATTCTTATTGCTGTGTAGTAATCCAACATGTGAATCGATCATAAACCATCCACTCTACCTTCGCGGCACTTGAGTAGTTTCCAGTTTGGGCTTATGACACCGTTTTGCTTTTATACTTAAAAACAGATCTAAACACCAGAAACACCAACCAAAACTAGTTTTCAAATGAACAATCTTGAAATTGGCAAATGATTTACTATGCTAATTACTCCACAAGTTTTCTTTCCAGCTCTGATTTATCAGAAAGCTGCCGATGTAGGGGTGTCTGACCGTGTTATTGATGTTGCTCAACTTGTTTTTCTTCAAACATAAGTGCTTTGATTTATTTGGTTCAGAGAGTTTCATTCCCTCTCAATGGCTGTTGACATTTCACAACAGAGGCACCAGCTCACTCTCCCTTTTCAACCTCAGAGACACTTAAAAACCTGTCAAAAAACATTCCGGAAAAACTTTCCCAGAGGTCACGTGTTGGCCAACTCCTGCTGTCTGTAATAAAGAAACCAAAAGCTCATACATATAAAAAAGCCTCAGACCCACAAAACTCTTTGCGCTTAGTCATTCATGTAATTTCGGGCAGACGTTATGAAGCAAGCTAATGCCCTAGAACTTTTTTTGTTTGTCTTAACGTAAGTGAGTATAATCACCTCCACTCCTACCATCACTTCCGACTGTCTCTGAGTTGCTTCCTGCAGGATCCCACTGCAAGAAATAAGTGAAAGGATGAAAAACTGAGAATGAAAGTATGGATGTTAATGAGGTAGCGTGGTGTGAGCCAAGTTCAAGTGATAAAGTGCAAAGAAATGCAGAGTAAGGACAGTCTATGCACCCTTTACTGGAGACAGTCTTCACAGTAGGATCCTCAGCAAATTATTTAAATGTGATTTACGCATATTAAAAAATACTTCTCAAAGGCATCTCTTTAAAGAAAACAAGAATTCTCTTTGATCTTTATTCCAGAATCTTCTAGTCTTATCACACTGTTCTGCAATTTTTTAAAAAAATAAATTTATTTATTTATTTTTGGCCGCATTGGGTCTTTGTTGCTGCACGCAGGCTTTCTCTAGTTGTGGTGAGCGGGGGCTACTCTTTGTTACGGTGTGCAGGCTTCTCATTGCAGTGGCTTCTCTTGTTGTGGAGCACGGGCTCTAGGCATGCAGGCTTCAGTAGTTGTGGCTCGCGGGCTCTAGAGCGCAGGCTCAGTAGTTGTGGTGCACGGGCTTAGTTGCTCTGCGGCATGTGGGATCTTCCTGACCCAGGGCTCGAACTGGTGTCCCCTGCATTGGCAGGCAGATTCTTAACCACTGTGCCACCAGGGAAGTCCTGCAATTGTTTGTTCACATGTCTGTCTCTTCCTCTAGACTGTGCTCCTCTGAGTGTGGATACTGTAATATTAAATTTCATATACCATAGCATCTAGCACTTAAGTGATGCATAAATGTTTCCTGAATGAGAGGATGCATTAATTAAATGAGGAAATAATTTTTTGTAAAAGAAAAGTTGGTGGGGAGAGTAAAAAAAATTGCCTATGTGAGGTCTTCTTGTTCTGAACTCAGCTGCAGACGCTCCGCCGAGTCCGCAACCCCGGAGTGTAGAAACAACGTCCTCATGAGATCCTGGAAGCAGGGGAGGGAAGTTCGCCCTTAAGCACAAGGTGTCTGTCAGCATGGCTGCCCTCGCTCGCAGGGGTCTAGTTCTGCCTCTGACTAGAGATTAACCAACTGCGATCCATTTCAATGTGGAGACCACCTGCCTAAAACCGCACTAAGTTGCAACTGACCTTCGGAAACTGAGTGGAGCTCTGGCTGTGGCAAACAGAAGGCTGAACGACACTCCAGCTACACAGCGGGAGGGCTAGGTTGGTGAGATCTTGATGGCTGAGAGGGGTCCGTCTTCTGGACACCCCGTACTAAACGCCTATTGCCTATCAAAATTTAACACAGGTTAATGAAGACAATGCTGTAGAGAGTTTAGCAGTTCTCGGCATAGTAGATCCAACACAGCTTTTTGTCTTTATCATTTTGTTATGTATCATTTACTTTATGTGGCTTAAGAAATACCATGGTAAAATGTTCTTCAGAATTTTGACCCCAATAACTATTACAAAAACCAATACTTCTTTATTTTTTAAAATTGTTATTTAATATTGGAGTATAGTTGACTAACAATGTTGTGTTAGTTTCGGGTGTACAGCACAGTGATTCAGGTATACGCGTACATATATTTATTCTTTTGGAAATTCTTTTCCCATTTAGGTTATTACAGAATACTGAGCAGAGTTCCCTGTGCTATACAGTAGGTCCTTTTTAGTTATCTATTTTACATATAGCAGTGTGTATGTGTCAATCCCAAGCTCCCAATCTATCCACCCCCACGCTCGTCCCCCCTGGTAACCATAAGTTTGTTCTCTAAGTCTGTGAGTCTGTTTCAGTTCTGTAAATAAGTTCATCTGTATCATTTTTTTTTTATATTCCAAACGTAAGCAATATCGTATGATATTTGTCTTTCCCTGTCTGACTTCACTTAGTGTGACAATCTCTAAGTCCATCCATGTTGCTGCAAATGGCATTATTTCAATCTTATTCTATGGCTAACTAATATTCTACTGACTGTATATATGTACCACATCATCTTTATCCATTCCTCTGTTGATGGACATTTAGGTTGCTTCCATGTCTTGGCAACTGTAAATAATGCTGCTATGAACACTGGGGTGCATGTATCTTTTCTGATGAGTGTTTTTGTGTTTTGGAGGGATATATATCCAGGAGTGGAACTACTGGGTCATATGTAGTTCTATTTTTAGTTTTCTGAGAAACCTCCATACTGTTTTCCACAGTGGCTGCATCAATTTGCATTCCCATTAATAGAGTACCAGGGTTCTCTTTTCTCCACATCCTAACCAACATTTGTTATTTGTGGGTTTTTTGTTCCATGATAGCCATTCTGACAAGTGTGATGTGATATCTCATTGCGGTTTTGATTTGCATTTCCCTGACAATTAGCGATGTTGAGCATCTTCTCATGTGCCTGTTGGCCATCTGCATTTCCTCTTTGGAAAAATGTCTATTCAGTTTTTCTGCCCATTTTTCAATCAGGTTGTTGTGTTTTTGATGTTGAGTTGTATGAGCTGTTTATATATGTTGGGTATTAATCTCTTATTGGTCATATCATTTGCAAATATTTTCTCCCATTCAGTAGGTTGTCTTTTCGTTTTATTGATGGTTTTCTTTGCTGTGCAAAAGCTTTTAAGTTTAATTAGGTTCCATTTATTTATTTTTGCTTTTATTTCCTTTCCTTTAGGAGACGGATCCAAAAAAATATAGCTGCGATTTATGTTTTCCTCTAGGAGTCTTACAGTATTCAGTCTTACATTTAGGTCTCTAATCCATTTTGAGCTTATTTTTGTATATGGTGTTAGAGAATGTTCTAATTTCTTTCTTTTACATGCAGCTGTCCAGTTTTCCCAGCATTACTTATTGAAGAGTTTTGTCTTTTCTCCATTGTATATTCTGGCCTCCTCTGTCGTAGATTAATTGACCATAAGTGCATAGGTTTATTTCTGGGCTCTCTATCCTGTTCCATTGCTCTATATGTCTGTTTTTGTGCCAGTACCATGCTGTTTTGATTACTGTAGCTTTGCAGTATAGTCTGAAGTCAGGGAGCATGATTTCTCCAGCTCCATTCTTCTTTCTCAAGATTGTTTTGGCTATTCAGGGTCTTTTGTGTTTTCATACAAATTTAAAATTTTTTTGTTCTAGTTCTATGAAAAATGCCATTGGTGTTTTGATAGGGATTGCACTGAATCTGTATACTGTCTTGGGTAGTATGGTCACTGTAACACTATTGATTCTTCCAATCCAGGAACACAGTATAGCTTTCCGTCTGTTTGTGTCATGTCCAGTTTCTTTCATCAGTGTCATAGTTTTCAGAGTACAAATCTTTTGCCTCCTTAGGTAGGTTATTCCTAAGTATTTTATTCTTTTTGATGCAGCAGTAAATGGGATTGTTTCCTTAATTTCTCTTACTGATACTTCACAGGCCAATATCACTGATGGACATGATGCAAAAATCCTCAACAAAATACTAGGAAACCAAATCCAACAATACATTAAAAGGATCATACACCATGATCAAGTAGGATTTATCCCAGGGATGCAAGGATTTTTCAACATCTGCAAATCAATCAATGTGATACACCACATTAATAAATTGAAGAATAAAAACTATATGATCATCTCAATAGATGCAGAAAAAGCTTTTGATAAAATTCAACACCAATTTATGATAACAACTCTTCAGAAGGTGGGCAAAGAGGGAACATACCTCAACATAATAAAGGCCATATATGACAAACCCACAGCCAACATCGTTCTCAATGGTGAAAAACTGAAAGCATTTCCTCTAAGATCAGGACCAAGACAAGGATGTCCACTCTTTTATTCAACATGGTTTTGGAAGTCCTAGCCACAGCAATCAGAGAAGAAAGAGAAATAAAAGAAATCCAAATTGGAAAGGAAGAAGTAAAAGTGTCACTGTTTGCTGATGACTTGATACTATAGATAGAAAATCCTAAAGATGTCACCAGAAAACTACTAGAGCTCATCAACGAATTTGGCAAAGTTGCAGAATACAAAATTAATATACAGAAATCTGTCGCATTTCTAAACCAATACTTTTTAAAATGTAACTAAAAATGAGCTTGAATTCCATCTTAACAGCACTGACTACTCACAAAGTTAATAGTCATGCGAGAAAATGGGTAGAAGAATAATACAAGTCACTGAAATTTTAAAAATTAAAGTTACAGGGAGTTCCCTGGTGGTCCAGTGGTTAGGACTCAGTGCTTTCACTGCCATGGCCCCGGGGTTCAATCCCCGGTCAGGGAACTAAGATCCTGCAAGCTGCGCAGCGTGGAAAATAAAATAAAATAAATATAAAAGTTAAGGTTATGGACATCAAAAAGTAGAGACTGCTAAACTGATAAATTGGTTGTTTTTATTGTCATGTTAAGCATTTAAATTACCTTTATAAAGCTTTCTTTAAAATCCTTTTTTGAGCAGCTACTGCTGCACATTTGATTAATATATAAACAAGATACCGATGTTCTCATTTTGATTACTAAAATATTTTCTTTCATTCTTTTCAATTATTTAAAGATAGCAGAGCCCCAAGCACTGTTTGGGTAGGAAAGTGATAGACTGATGTCAGGATACCCAAGAGGAAGGAAAGCATCTCATGAAGAGCAGCCAGCAGCAACTAATGGTTTTCAGCTGTTGCTGATGTAACTGATCAAGGTGCTGTAACAGAAAGCAGTTTTGTGTGATTCATATATTGTTCTGTTGGGATGCATTCTACTCCCTTATAATTTTTAAGCCTAGCTAACTCCAGGTTTCCACCTTCCTTAAAAGGTAGTTTCTAACTATGTGTTTATTTTAAAGCTAATAATTGATAGTGAAAGAAAACCGGCAGCCTGTTGAGTTGCAACAAACGTTAAGCCTTGTGTTAGACAAAACAAATATTCTTTATTTGACTAAAATAAAACAGTCAGCTATGTGAAAATTTGTCCCACATTTGCCAAATGCCTTTAGATGAGTTGTTAATATCCTAGAATAATAAAAGATTAGTACCTTTCACTTATAATTAACCTACTGGATCCAGATTTTGCTTTCAGATACTATCATCACACATAGGTTGAAAATGCCATTTACCCAACTATCAAGGCATAACTTTCAGTGAAATGTATTTAGCTATCAAAGATCTGCAAGCAGTCCACTGGTGGAGACATGACACTGCTTTGACGGACTGCTGGTGAAGTTTTAGCTACAAAAGTATATACACTTATAAAGGCATTAACTGTTCACTAAAGACTGTAATGTACTGCATATTAATAAATAAGATGTTCTCTTATATAAATACTACCCCTAAACTGTATTTAGCGGTGTTCTTTAGCACCAATAGAATTTTATTCACAATACTAGAAAAATACAAAATCTATCCATGTTTTCTGTAAGTTTCTTTTACTTTTTTACTCATCATAGAGCCATGGACAGTTATGGAGGAAAGCACTATTACTTCCTTATTATAATCTGGAAAACTTGGTTCACTCGTGAAAACTTCCGGCTCAACCTGCTTCCTGAAGGAGAAAACTAAGTTACATATCAGACCACAGTTGGATACTGTGGGTACTAAAGAATTGTAATCAGAGGCTCCGCTGCCCTGAAGTGGTACCATTCTCTGATGGCCAATTAGTACTGAGGATAATATAGTAGCTTCTTAAACGTTATCCAGCGACCTTTTCTTTTTCAGTCATGCTAGTCCCCTCTCTTTACTCCACCTCCCACCCCGGCCCCTCTCCCCCTCCTGCCATTAGGACTATTCTTAAGTAACCTATAAGGCTGAAACTTATTGCTCGGGATTGCCACCTACCAACAGGGAAGCTTAACTTTGAGTTTGAAAATAGATTTTTTTTTTTAAGTGCAAAGCTTTGTAAGCCTGGCTTTCAAGTGGTTAAAAGGTTTTCTAAGAACTTCCAAAGCTTAGTTTTTACATAAGAAAAAACAAATTTGGAGGATTAACTGTATTATAATCATAGTGAGAAGAGTAATTCCAAATACCTTGCAAAGAGAATTCCACACCTTCCGGGTCCAGAAGGGTTGGGGGACACAGAGATTCTGAGTGGATGAGCCTAGCGTGGGGCAGTCCTGAGGAGGGACCAAGTTCCCTTCATCCTCCCTGACTTTCACACTAAGAGGTGGAACAAGACAGGATGCTCAGAAAAGCTAAAGGGTAAGCCCGAAATTTTCAGGCTGTCGCTTGGCTTCTCTGGGGGAAGAGCCTGCAAAAACTGCAAGCCTTTCAGAAAGTCCTGTTGGGGACAAAGTGTTGTGTCCATCGTGGCCCAGAAGTAATGGACAGAGGAATGAAGTCTGAGGAAGGTTTTCCCGGCTGATGGACCAGAGGGTAGTTTTTACAGGACTCTACAAACTCCTGGGTAGTGCAGAGAAAGCAACCAAGAATTTCAAGGTGCTGATAAAGAGTTTGGAGGTGCTTAGGGAACTGCAGGGTTAAAACTGACTTGGTTTCCAGAGCGAGGGGAAGGCAGCTGAGTGCAGATTTCCTACACACAGACAGAACGGCACGCCTCTGCAGCCCCTGCCACAGCTTTCCTACTGACCCCGTGGATGCAGTGAGGACAGGCCGGAGGCCCAGAGGTCAAGCCCATGTAAGATATCACTGGAAGCACAGCAAGAGGGGGCATGCCTCGCCTGTACTCAAATGCCATCTTGATTAAGAGGGAGGGGAGAACCCTAGAGAGGAGGAGAAATTTTTACAGACTGAATAATTGGTCAAAAGAAAGTGTTTCAAGTGAGAAGATACTGAGATACCTTTTTAAAAGGCGAGGTTGTGTGTTTTATACCATGACTGGGAATGGCAGCTGAGAACTAGAAAGAGATCACTTCAGAAAATAAAGTTACTTTTTTTGCACACCCTAGATTGGGACTGGCCAATTTAGACCTCTGATGCTAGAAAACGTCAAACTATAATACTGTCACAATCCCCACAGAAATTAAAATTCCTGATCTATAAAACCTGTACTCAATGATTAATGCTATGACTCCTCCTTCTTCTACAGCATTACCTTTGAAGGATAAAAAATATCATGCTATCATTTATGTCTCTCTGTTTACTAACCATATAAAGCAGTGTAAGCAATATGCACCCTCTACAACTACATGAAAATTTTTTTAGCTGTCATGTAAATGATCTAAGACTTTCTGAATTTCATTGTTAGATATTCTGCCACCTCTTAAAGTTTTTGTTTCACGCGTGAAGCTGCCAGTTCTGAGCAGCAGAGGAAGTCTCTGGACTGTCCTTAGAACCGGGTGAAAGCAGTGAGTCAGAACCCAGGAAGACGGTAAAGAAACAGGATGGAATATACCCAGTGCAGTCAGATGATCAAGGGCTTGAGCTAGACAGCCACCTACAGAGCAAGAGTCACTGTTAACAAAGAAATCTTGGTTGTGAAGTAGACAAATATTGCATGCTTGCTCAAAAATGAATCCCAAGAGTTGCAGAGACTGCGCCTGCGGTTAAGTGCTGTTAGGGAAGTCAAAGAGGGATGTGAGGTTAGAACCAAGACTTCATCCTCATGTCAGACTGACACGGACTGTAGACAAATTCTTCACTTTCATATGTGCCCTGAAAACTCTTCTCCAGAATTTACTTTTGTGGATTATTTCATTTCTTCCTATACCCAAGTATATTCCTTGACTTCACCACCTCATCTTTGTTTTGAATATCCCCTAAAAGTTTTCCTCTACTCCTCATCAGTACCCTTTACTCTGTAAAATCTTTGCCTGAGACTCATCTTCCCTTTTCAGTAAACCTCACACAAACTCCAAGTAGCCTGCGGAACTAGCCCTCCGAGGAAAAACAAACATTAAGTCTCTGTTATCAATCAGGACAGGCTAAGTTATGCTGCATAACAAACATCAAAACTTCAGTAATTCACAGAACAAGGGTTCGTTTCTCACTGCACACAGAGACTGTGTACCAGAGTGATTCTCCTGGGCTATAACTCCTACGTCAGTAGCTTAGTAATCCAGGCTGCTTTGAGCTTATTACCATGACTGCCGTGGCAGGGAAGGAGAGAGTGGAGAGTCTCGAATTAGCAATTAAAGTCTTTCATCTGGCCCAAATCCCATTGGCCAGAAATTGTCTCTCGGTCTTGCTCAACTGCAAGGAGGGGGAAAGCATAATCCTTCTATGGACCAGAAGGAATAGGGAACCAGAATGGATAAATTCTAAGTCATCAGCACACCTTGCTTGGGCAATGAAAAGTTGATATGCTGATACGGACTTCTGAGAAGCAAGAAACTGTAACAGTGTTTGTTACCCTAAGCTCTTTTTTTCTTACCTGTTGGCTGATCACTTACTTAATTCCTTCCTCTAAAGGGCCAGCTTTCATTTACTGAGTCCTGAGAATGCCAGTACCCGGAGAAGTGTGTACATGTCTGTGTATATATGTATATACACACACACACAAATGAGACTGCAAGCATATCCACAGAAAATATTTAAGTATTTGATTCCTTTTCAAGTCCCAATAGTACCCATTATAACAGGCAGATTTAGGATTTTTTTATCTGTTTTAATTGTATATGTGAAATTACATTCCAAAGAGATTTGAGGAGTCTGGGAGCATAGCCTTTCCATTAAAGCCATTAATTCTACATGAGTGCTCTCAATCACCAGGGACGATTTTCAGAAAATAAATATACTGAATGGAGGGATAACGAAAAAGAACTAGAGACACCGAAGGTTTCTATCTCTGGGGGAGGGGGGGTGATATGACTCTAGCACCACTGCCTGACTCTTGATTTCTAAACATATGTCACCTATACTTAGGTAGAAAGTCCTCCTCTGAAACTGTTGCATCTTCAAAGACAGAAAGAAATCTGTTTTAAGAAGAGACACAAAACTGATGGCAGGACCACTTGGAAAAATATTTATATACTCCCGGTAGGCTTTTGTTGTTCTGTGGGGTTCTGAATTAGCTACTAGCTGTTTTTTACAGAAAGCTCTGTTAAAATGCCCATACGGTATACAATAGTGTAGTTATTCTGCCTTGCTGAATCAACGTGTCAGAGCAAAGTATAAACAGTAAGTTTTTTTAACAAGTTTTGTGTACCACGGGTCATAAAATTCGCTAAGCTCTGCCAATGAAATTAGTGTGGAAACATCTAATACGTTTGCCGTGATAAAATATTCTATATAACAAACCTCTTTAAAAGAAGGGGTGATATTAAATTATATGGTTAAAGGCAATGTCTTGCTTACAACAAGATCACTTTCGTTTTATTTCAAAGTAGCTGTCAGAATATCACAAGGGAACTGAAAACAGGTCTTTAAATACCTGATCATTTGTCTCTAAGAAAAGCAAAAAAGCACACCATATGCTTTAAGTTAACGTGCCACAAACCATCCTGGATTGAGTGCTTGCCTATGTTGGGCACAATACCCCGCCTATTACACACAGTATCTCATTTAATCCCATTGTAACCCTGTGAGAACTGAGACTCAGATATAGTCAATAAACTGCCCAAGGACACTAAATTTTAGAAGCAAAATCTGAACCCTCATGCTTGTTCTTTTCCTTTTGCTTTGCTGTTTCTGCACTCTGGGAGGGGGTGGGAGTGCCAGGGACAAAGGAACTGATGGTGAAGGAGCCGGACCTGACCCCGCTCTGCCTTCAGCCTCTTCCAACTGTTCAGCGTGGTCAGCCCCACATTCCTTTCAGAGCTCATGCTTTGCTGCTTTTCACAGACTCTGGACAAATTATTACTTTTGTGCCTTTGCTCATGTTTCTTGCACTCTTTCAGGATCGTGGTGTTCCCACAGGTAGTGGCAGAGCACTGGTCCTGCCAGCTCAAGTGTAGTACTTGCTTTGAGAAACACAATTCTGGCAGACTTGGCGGGTGTGGACAGACACAGGTGGGCTTGTAACCTGGCCGTGCACCCTGGAGAGATGACCTCGGTTCCTCGGGCCTAAGTCAGGCATGGATGGGCTGGTGGTAGCCTACTGGGCAAGTTCCTTCTCCGAGAAAACAAAGCACTATCTAGTCATTCCCTCCTTTTGGAATTAAATGACAAGTAATTTCTAAATAACTTCTCTTGACCTTTATAACTGTTATCTGTGGACTTTGGAAACTGCTTTAATGGTAGCATATTGGAAATGGACCTTGATCTACAAAATAAAACATTTGTAGCTGTTAAAAACTACTATTTAAGAAACAGAACTTTTCATTTTTGCCCTTCTCCGGACACTGCAAAACGACACGCTTTTATCTTTGGGTAATTCTCAGTCAACACTAAGATGTTTTTGGTTTTTAGATAATTAAGCATTTTAATTAATTCAAAAATTATACTTGCCTCTTGAGAACACGTTGAAAGTTTGGAATCCCAGTGTATTTAGAAGGGGAAATTTTACGAAACACAGATAATGGAATTACACGTGAACTGACCGTCTAAACTCTGAACGTGGGAATACAGAGAAGACCTCCGAGCTGCCACGCAGCCAGGCCCGCCCTCGGGTCCAGGACTGTCTTCTGGGTTAAGGTTGCTCGTTTCACATCCTTAGGCACCTGGTTTTTCCTCCTGCCAATTACAAGGGGAATCCCCACTTCATTCCGCCACAGTTACGAATTCCTGGAAAGATCAACCTAGGAGTCCGAAGAGCCCTGAAAAGCATCTTTATTATAGCACAGAGGGATAGTGTTCCCAACTACGGCCCTCAGTCGTCCAAAAAAGTTTACCAAGCATGCTTAGTTCACTCTGTTAGGAAAAAGGAGAGAGGGCTGTAATTGAGAAAGATTTCTGTTAAAAAAAAAAAAAGTCTGAGTCCTTCCTCCTCCCTACCTCCCTCTTCCTTATGTGACAGAGATTAATTGCTTTTCTACTGTGTGCCAGACCCGTACTGAGTGTTGTGGACACAAAGATGAGTAAAAAACATGTTTTTCGTCCTCAAAGAGTCTGCTATGTAATGGTTCAATAAACACATAAGCAAATAATTCAAATACAATATTATTGTTATCGGGTGTGTTCTACAGATACTACTAAGGAGCACAGAGGAAAGAATAATGACGTCTTCCTGAGGAAGTGGTCAAGACCAGCTTCAGAATCATGGTGGATTTTCCAGTTAATACTTCATTCTCCAGTGGTGTCGGATAAATGAGGTGTAACTATATTTGGAAAGATTACTAGCTTGGGATTTACCGTGGTCATTCCTCTGGGATTTTAGTCTGTGAGTCTTTGCTAGAGAAGAAAAATAAAATTAAGAGTTATTTCAGGCTCTAGATGGGTCAATTTGTAAATTTTGTAGGAAGCAACTTGAACTCCTCAGAAGAAATTCCTTTTTATAAATTGAAGATATTTTTGGATATTCTTTATACTATAACCACAGAACCACTTCATATAAAATCATCTATTTGAGCGTTAAGCAAGGGTAATACAGAGAACCATCTGTATCACTTTACGTAATTTAAAATTTTTAATAATTTTTATACAAACTTTTATTTCATATATAGTAGATACTTATTCTCTGAGGATAATTCCATGAAAAGGCTCCTTAAAGTACAATCACTGAAAACTAGGATAAAACAGAGTAAATTGTGAAAAAATAAACCAAAGAATAGAAAAATAACCTGATTTTAACTCAGTTAAGAAAATCTCTACTATAACTGAAACAGTGTTCTAATTAGAAGGATAGTGAAAATTGAGTGTTTTATTGGCATGATTTTTTGTATGCCTGACAACACATTATTAGATTTTTTTACTCCATATTTGGTTTTTACAGTATAATAAACACATCATTTTTACAAAAAATATTAAGGTGCTTCATCAATTTTTCCAAGGGCCTCTCTCAGTCCTCTGACAGTCAAGTCACTCGGAAGAACTATTCTGTTGTCATCCTTGTTGGCTTTCTCGTTTATTGGTGGCTTGGAATGTGATCTCAGCAGTTCTTCATCATTTTAATTCATTTCATGAGATCTGAATAATTTCCAGTTTCACTTCATAGTCTAATTGAACTTGCCTTGTATTTGTTGAGAAACCAGTCTTTGACAGGATGAGCACATAGATAGACACTGGTATTAAACAGAAATAACGTTTGTGTTAGGACTAATTTTGTCAGTGGTCTCTTCATTAGTATTTTCATTTTGTTATGGCTTTTGTTTCCCTATGTATTTTTTCATATTTTTTAATTGTAGGAACTGGTATAGTATATTTCTTAACACCTAATAGAACATTTCATTTAATCTCTTTTAATTATTTATATCATTATGTATGGAACTCACTTTATAAAAATTATAATCCTAACACAGAAACCAGCTAGAGTATGAAAAAAGATGATGGTGGTGGTTGACAGCTGACATTTGTGAAGCTCCTACTGTGTGCAGGTGCTCTACATGGCAGTATATAGAGTAATCCTTCCCACAACCCGGCAAGGTTAGTGTCAATCATCCTGACTTCATGGAGAAGGGAACTGAGGAAATTCACACAGGAGGGGAGTGTCTTAACAGTTTAAGACAAGCCATTCTAGTTCTCACGTTTGTGCTCTGCACTACAATGTCTTTCTTTGGTGTAAAGAAGCATCCACTTCAGAGTTTAAATACAGTTTTTGGTGCATATAATATGAAATTCATAAAAACTTGATCAGTCCACAGTTGTAGGAATACATTTCTAGATTTCTATATACTTTGTCTATTAAGAAACTAGTAAAAATGTTTCTTGCTCCTGTTTGTTATTGAGAGAGATTCCACAAATACATACCCGTCTCAGCCGATTCAAGATTCAAAAGCGAAGGAAAGATGTGGAATTAATGAAATTAGCTTTCTAAAACAAACCTCATAAAATATAGTAGTGTTTTAAAAAACTATCTGACCTCATGAAGTAAATCTAATACTAACAGCTTGTTATTATAAAAGTGTCTATTTAATGGAACTTGTGATTGCCATAGGAATTGCAGTTATTTTACAATGTGTATTTTTCTATAACCCATTACTCTAGAATTATAAGATTCAGCTTTGATATATTCATGAGTTGAAGGAGGAAATACAGATATTTTACTCTTTTATAACTGCAGAATCTGGAATTTCAGATGGTGAATTTTCAGTTGTTTGAAAGCTTTATTTCTCATTCAAAGAGCAGCTTTGATCATGGCCTTTGGTCAAAGATGCTGTTTTTATTGTTAAAAAAAAAGACTCTTCAACATCAAACAGTATAGGAGGAAGGAGTCTAAAATTAGCCTGTTAGGTCAGGCACATAGAACTCTGTGGTCCCAGGAATAATGGCATTCCTAGAAAAATGCCTCTTAAGATGAGTAAAACTTCAGAAGTTATTGCTTTATTGCCTTGGTTTTTTAAAAAAACTGCTGTCCTCTAGCATGAATAACCAAATAATGATACATTTCACAGATAGAGCCATAAGGTGTCACTGAGCTTTCAGGCTTAGATCTTTTGGTTTCTTACATTCTCTCCTAAGAAAAATAATGGGATTACACTCTTGAAAGCTGTCAGATTCCTGTGAGTTATCGGTTCACGTACATACCATCTTATTTTTGGTATAACATGTCCCCAGAGACCAGCGCTATGGTTGTTCCTCCAGCACCATGAGCTACCAAACCTGCTGAGGCATTAAGCATACTTTCGGCATACGCTCTTAGAAATATGGGAACTTCCATGCTGAAGCCAGCCATCCAGCCATCAGGTCTGGTTTTCTGCTCTGAACGCAGTCTGTCTTGCATTAGAGGCAGGCATTAAGGTCCCTTGAGTTGCCTACTTGGGTAGCAACGTACAGAAGGGAGAAATTCCACTTTCATTGCATCCAGCGATCTTTTTACAAAGCATGAGGACTGATCTTTTGCAATTCGAGCCTAGTAAGTGTAACTGCAGCTACAGTCATATTTATTTAGGCCCCTAATCCCTAAATCAACCTTCTACACTGGGAATTTCAGATTAATTTTAGGTTAACTTTATATCACCTTACAGAAAATCCTCTCACTTTTTTGCAAGAGGTTTACTACCACAACAGGTGTCATAAAAAACCACTACAAATCTAAGCCAAAATGGGAAAGAAAACAACTCCAATCAACATCTTCACTGGACACACAGATATGGGCAAATCTACCACCACTGGCCATCTGATCTACAAATGTGATGGGACTGACAAAAGAACCATTGAAAATTTTGAGAACCAGGCTGCTGGAGATGGGAAAGGGCTCTTTCAAGTATGTTTGGGTCTTGGATAAACTGAGAGCTGAATACGAGTGTAGCATCACCACCGATATCTCCCTGTGGAAATTCAAGACCAGCAAGTGTGATGTGACCATCACTGGTGCCTCAGGACACAGAGACTATCGAAGACATGACGGCGGGTACGTCTCAGGCTGACCGTGCTGTTCCGCTTGCTGATGCGGGCACTGCTGAATGTGAAGCAGGTGAATGGGCAGACCTGTGAGCGTGCTCTTCTGGCTGACACACTGGGTATGAAACAACTAGTTGTTAGTGTTAGCAAGATGGATTCCACTGAGCCACCCTGCCGCCAGAAGAAAAACAAGGAAATCATTGGGGAAGTCAGCAGCTACATTAAGAAAACAGGCTCCAACCCTGACACAGCAGCATTTGTGCCAAGTTCCGATTGGAATGGTGACAACATGCTAGAGCCAACTGCTAATGTGCCTTGGTTCAAGGGATGGGAACTCACTGGTAAAGACAGGAATGCCAGTGGAACCACTCTCCTTGAAGCTCTGGACTGTATCCTGCCACCAACACATCCAACTGACAGGCCCTGTGTCTGCCCCTCCAGGACGTCTACAAAACTGGTGGCAAAGGTGGTACTGTCCCCATGGAGGCTTGTGTTTTCAAATCCAGGGTGGTGGCCACTTTTGCTTCAGCCAACCTTGCAACTGAAACAAAGTCTGCTGAAATGCACCATGAAGCTTTGAGTGAAGCTCTTCCTGGGGACAACGTGGGCTTCAATGTCAAGAACATGTCTGTCAAAGGTGTTCATCACGGCAACAGCAACATGGCTGTTAACAGCAGAAGAACCCACCAATGGAAGCAGGTGGCTTCACGGCTCAGGGAATTATCCTGAGCCATGCAGGGCAAATCAGTGCTGGCCATGCATCTGTGCAGGACTGTCACACAGCTCACCCCGCTTGCAAGTTTACTGAGCTGAAGGAGAAGCTTGATCGCCGTTCAGGGAAGAAGCTGGAAGACGGCCCTAAATCCTGGAAATCTGCTGATGCTCTATGGTTGATATGGTTCCTGGCAAGCCCATGTGTGTTGACAGCTTCTCTAATACCCTCCTCTGGGTCATTTTGCTGTTTGTAACATGTGACAAACAGTTGCTGTGGGAGTCATCGAAGCAGAGGACAAGAAGGCAGCTGGAGCTGGCAAGGTCACCAAGTCTGCCCAGAAAGCTCAGAGGGCTAAGTGAATATTATCCCTAATACTTGCCACCCGAGTCTTAATCAGTGGTGGAAGAACGGTCTCAGAGCTGTTTCTCTCAACTGGCCATTTAAGTTTAACAGTAAAAGAGTGGTTAATGATTACAGTTCATCATTAAGCTTTCAGAAGGAAAAGGAAAGTGTTCTGTGGACCATCTGTTTGTGAATGTGGCGGTTTTAAGTTATTAGTTTTTTAAATCAGTACTTTCTCATGGAAACAACCTGACCAAAAATCTGTCATAGAATTTTGAGGCCCATTAAAACAAAGTTTAATGAGGAAAACAATCCTCCCAAATCTCTTAGATATTTTATATCTGTTGCCTCTTTAGATACTCATAGCTTCATGTAGGAAGTGGAAAATACAAGCTCTTTCCATTGTTAATTACTGTCTTAGAGCTGTGAAAATTCCTCAAAAGCTCTATCAACTCAGTCCCCAGAACACGTTTCTGCTCTCTTCCATGTTTTGTTTCCCCATCTTTTTTTTTTTTAACCAAAAGCAGGGGTTTTTTTACTTTTAATTTTTAAAATTTTTTATTGAAGTATAGTTGATTTACAATGCTGTGTTAACTTCTGCTCTACAGCAAAGTGATTCAGTTATACATATATATATACATTCTTTTTCATATTCTTTTCACTATGGTTTATCACAGGATATTGAATATAGTTCCCTGTGCTATACAGTAGTACCTTGTTGTTTATCCATTCTCTATATACGAGCTTACATCTGCTCATCCCAAACTCCCACTCCATCCCTTCCCCTCCCCCCACCCCTGGCAACCACAAGTCTGTTCTCTATGTCCATGATTCGGTTTCAGTTTCATAGATAGGTTCATTTGTGTCATATTTTAGATTCTACATATAAGTGATATCATATAGTATTTGTCTTTGTCTGACTTAACTTCACTTAGTATGATAATCTCTAGGTCCATCCATGTTGCTGCAAAGGGCATTATTTCATTCTTTTTTATGGCTAGGTAATATTCCATTGTATATATGTACCACATCTTCTTTATCCATTCCTCTGTTGATGGACATTTAGGTTGTTTCCATGTCTTGCCTATTGTGAATGGTGCTGCTATGAACACAGGGGTGCATGTATCTTTTTGAATTATAGTTTTTTATGGATATATGCCCAGTAGTGGGATTGCTGGATCATATGGTAATTCTATTTTTAGTTTTCAAAAAGCAGGGTTTGTTTTGTTTTGCTTTTGCTTTGTTTCAGTGAACCTAATGACCCTGCATCGTTAATTTTTTCTCTTAACCTGTCTACGTTCTTTGTACAACTTTTTGTCTTTTCTCAGTTCTATATTACTTTCCTGCCAGATTTCCTTTCCCGTCTTTGTCCTAAGTCTGTCCCTGTCCTGAATCGCTGTCAAGGCCTTTCCTGTGGCACTCACTCCAGTGAGGCTGTGCTCACCCTGAGTGCAGTGGGCACCCGGCCCTGCTACCCAGCAGCTAATCATCAACACACAAAATGTGGAAATGGATTTGGCTATAGACAATAGTGTTCACTTAGATGATTAAAGAAACACTGACTAAATTCAAAACAAAGTAAACCCCACACGGGAATCTAGGAACAGAATGCCCTGGTTTTTTATATGTAGCCTTTCTATATAAAGTATTCCAGGAAATAGGATAGAATCATATTCATGATAGTTAAAAGCTTTCTAAATATATGTTTACTATATTTTCATAGGAAGGTGTGAAAGGAAGAATGGATAGGTGTGCTCTGTGATATGGTGAGAAAACAAGGAGCTGTGAGAACGGCATTTTGATACTTAAGGACCGGGGTTGTAGAATGAGGAAATCCTAAGCTCCACCAGTGGTGGAGGTGGAACTACTGGATTCATCTGAATCTAAACAGAAAAGATGTTGTTGAGCTCTGGAAATGGGAAGAAAAAGAGGTGAAGACAACCAAAGAACACCTCCAGCGGAAGATGAACAGGCAAACAAAAACTTCCTGAGTGTAACTTTCTCATAAAACGGGAAGAGAGGAGAAGTGAAGGCAGAAAAGAAGAATCAATGTGGCTGTTGCTTATAAAGTTTTAAGTTTTCAAAAGATGCACTAGTTATTAAATTAGAGTGTGACGAGCCCTTTTTCTATGTGATGAAATCTACAACCAGTTATGAACATATTTTTAATGAATGGTGTTTTAAGATGTTAAGTACCTATACCCTACATACAGTATTATGGATATTTTATATTTTTCATTCAATGTCACTGATTTGTTCTCAGATTTTCTCAATTACCCATATTCTCAAAGTAGCGAGTTTTCTGCTAAGGCAACTATGTCACTGTTATTTAATTACCTACTTATCCATAAAATAAGAGCTGTTTTCCATTTAACTGGATATGAGAGAATAAGGCCAACAGCAGAAGAGAAGTGTTCTGGAAACACACTGGGGAGAGAAGACAATTGCTTGTTGCAACTACATGCAACAAGCCTATGACTGTGAAACTGATATGGTCGTTGACATAGAACTGGAGGCGAACTGAGAATAAACTAGAGAATCAAACTTCTGAATAATAACAGACATGGTTTTGAGAGGCATGAGGGAACTTTCTGGCATGGTGATAATGTTCAGAACTTTGATCTGATTGCTGATGACATGGGTTTATTCCTATCTTAAAAGTCACTGAGCTGTATGATGTATAAATAAAACTTAACGTTTACACATTTTGCTGTATGTAAGTTACATCTTACTTTTTTAAAGGCGGGGGAAAACTCACCTGAGTTCTAATGGGTACTTCAGACTAAGATATTATTTTAGTTTTTATTATTTCTACTGGATATACGCTGAGTATCATCTTTGAACTCTTCTTTAAAGGGATACCCTAGGAAGAAAAACTAGCCAATATATTTCATTTGTAACTGTCATGAGCTGAAATTTCCCAACACTAACCTCTGTTTCAGATTCCCACTGTTGCTTCTGCACTATTAGTTGGTGTCAGCAGGGGGTTAACAGCACTCAATTTAACCTTGCTATTTGTACTCTGTTTTGATTTTCTTCCTTTTTTCCTAATTTAACTTCCTTACATGGTTTCCCCCATTTTAAAGATCGTGCATGCACCATGGGGTCTGTACACTGAACGACCGTAGTGCAGATAAGCACACAATAAAAGCACATTTAAAGATAATGTGGAGCTACAAGACCTTTCTTTTTTTCTGGGAGCAAAGAGGTATTGCTGTGAAATCACTGGAACAAGAGAAAAATTGAGCAAGTCTACTCACGCTGTTATTTTTCTGAGAAGATTACAGACCTGTCTAAAATACGTATGAATCAGACAGGTATAGATTAATTATAGGTTGTATGTCCAGACAGAGGGGCATCTCTGTGACCGTCCTACCTGCAGCTCGCCATGCACACAGGCTTCTCAGACGAAGCACTTCCTCTCCCTCCCCCACTTTAAAATTCTAGAACCTGTTGTGCCTGGGGCCAAATCCACTACTGTTCTCCCAATTCCCTCTCCTTCCCCTCTTGCCTGACCTGCCCCCCCCCTTCCTTGGCCCTTCAATCCTATCAATGTTGACCCCTTCTGATTCAAAACACAGTCTCCAGCTGCAGAATGGGGGAGAACAGGTGAACTGAAGAGGGCGGTGCTGAAACCCCAGATCCGTCCCTTCCCCCCTCCAGAATCCTGCTGAACTTAAACATTCACCACTCTTATGAATGGTCTCTCTTTTTTCTTTTAACTTTATTTATTTATTTATTTTTACTGAAGTATCGTTGATGTACAGTATTATATGTTACTGGTGTACAATACAGTGATTCACAATTTTGAAAGGTTATGCTCCTTTTACAGTTATTATACAATATTGGCTATATTCCCTGTGTTGTATAATATCCTTGTAGCTTATTTTATATCTAATAATTTGTACCTCTTACTCCCCATTGCTATATTACCCCTTCCCACTTCTCTCTTCCCCTGCTGGTAATCACTAGCTTGTTCTCTGTTATCTGTAAGTCTGCTTCTTTTTTATTGTATTCACTAGTTTGTGGTATTTTTTAGATCCCACATATAAGTGATATCACACAGTATTTGTCTTTCTGACTTACTTCACTTAGTATGATAATCTCTAGGTCCATCCACGTTGCTGCAAATGGCATTATTTCATTCTTTTCTATGGCTGAGTAATAATTCCACTGTACATATATACCACATCTTCTTTTTCCATTCATCTATTGATGGATGTTTAGGTTGCTTCTATATCTTGCCTATTGTAAACAGTGCTGCAGTGAACACTGGGGGTGCATGTCTCTTTCTGAATTAGTGTTTTTGTTTTTGGTTTGTTTTGGATATACACCCAGGAGTGGAATTACTGGGTCATATGGTAGCTCTATTTTTAGTTTTTTGAGGAACCTCCCTACTGTTCTCCACAGTGGCTGCACCAATTTACATTCCCACCAACAGTGCACAAGGGTTCTTTTTTCTCCACAATCTCACCAACATTTATTTGTGCTCTTTTTGATAATAGTCATTCTGACAGGTGTGAGGTGATATCTCCTTGTGGCTTTGATTTGCATCTCCCTGGTGATTAAGGATGTTGAGCATCTTTTCATATGGCCTGTTGACCACCTGCATTTCTCCTTTGGAAAAATGTCTATTAAGTTCTTCTGCCTATTTGTTAATCGGGTTGTTTGTTTTTCTGACGTTGAGCTGTGTGAGCTGTTTGTATGTGTTGGATATTAATCCCTTATCGGTAGGTACCTTATGAATGGCCGTTGTCTTTCTCTGAGTGGGTACTGAGTAAAACAACAGATTGGCGGAAATGGCTCAAATTCTGGCAATCCCATAAGAGACTCTCTCCCTTGGAGTTTAAACAGGAAGGAGAGCCCAGCTTCCCTGTCCTCAGCCCGCAATTCCCTTCATTTCCGACCCCCCACCCCCACCCCGCTTTGCACAATTCCAGCACATTCCTCTCCTAGCCTGGGGCCTGAGCTTCCACTCGTTTTATCTTCATGTGCTGGGCACCAGGCACCAAAGTGAAAACAACAACAAAAACACGTCCAGTGACTTGGAGGTGAGGGAGACCCAGATCTCAGGGAAACATGCATTCCAGTTATCCCAAGCAAGGATCCTGAAAGCATTTCTCCACAGATGCATTGCTTTGGTGATTAGGGAGTATAATAATTCAGGGACTATTCTACTATAATATTGTAATAGTCTACTACTGCACTGGGTGATATATATCCTGGTTTACACCTGTTGTCCTGGCATATTTATTTTTAATAACAGCATCCCCTTTCACTCCCCAGAAGTTTGGCAGATAAATCATATGTTCACTCGAGTCATAACAAAATGGACCTCCCAGGGGAGGTTGGGATTGTTTAACAAAAACCCAAAATATAAGCAAATGACATTAAGTATTTCAAAGTCAATGTGGTAATAGTTATGTCTGAAAGTATTACAAATGCAAATGTTCATTAAATGTTCTTCAAAACAAAACAAAAAACTCTTTGGAAAGAGGACTGCCATTACTATGATGTAATTCGTACATTATGCCTACAGCACTGCTATATAATTAATGTGGAATAACCGCCTAGTATTTAAAACATTAAGTCAGATGGCAAAAAATCTTCATAAAAGAATAAACATTTCAATTGGGAATTTTTCAGCTTTAATAATAAAATTAAATGTTTAAATTTTTCTTGTTCCCAGTTCTTTATAATTAAAGGTAGCCAATCACGGGCCGTCAAGAGATACTGACTTTAAAATTTGACAAATGTTTTACATTTATCTTTCTTTTTACCTTTGTAAAAGACATTGACTCCTATAAATTATACTGCACATTTAAATGTATAGGTATGGATCTGAATTAGTAAAACATGCTTTAGTAAGAAAACAGTTTGTTTTCTGATTTAATACTAATCAACCATTGTTAATGTGCTATAAAATACTACTTAAGAGAGATACCGATTCCAATTATTAAAGTTAACGGCCTCAGTTGTCTCATCTTGCCTTAGTCTAGGACATTAAGCATGCAGAACCCATAATTTAATTACCACCTGTTAATATTGGCTCTAAGTTCATTCCTCTCCTTTCAGGATGTAACTCAGAAATGAGCCAGTGAAAAACCACTATTTTCCTTCTCAAAACACCAGACTGCTAACTACACCCACAGGATAGTGATCACAGATTTGCTGGGACTTTCAAGACGGAATTTGCTGCCTCTTGCCTTTAGGGATTGCTAAATAAAATTATTATGTTTGTCCGTTTATCGTTCTAATTGTTTAAATCTCTAGATTCTATAAAGAGATTATATTTTCTTCCTTTAATATATTTATATACCTTTAAAACTTTTCAAGAAGTGGAGAGTTATGTCTTCCTATAATAATAAAGGGCAAAAATAAAAAGAAATCTACACCCTTATTCCTATTTGGACATCATGAGATGTGAACAAACATCAGAGGATGTAGCACAGAAAACGGGTTAGCTTATCGTGAAATCCCACTGATACGCACTGGAGAGACATACCGTTCATTTACAGGAATTGATTAGAAACTTTGTCCCCTGTACCCTCCTGATCTATGTACATTCCACTGAAATCTAATTTTATCACTTCACCCAAGGGAATCAAACTCTGGGAAATTAATTTGTGCTAACCAAACTCACAAGAGATTGATTTACAGACGAGTAAATCACTTTTTAATTTGCCATGAGAAAGCGACCTGATCCAAGAACCAGAAAAATTCATCTGATGTTTCTGAGTTCCCGCTACTCTCAGTTGAGGCACTACAGTGAATACAGAGGTGAAAAGCACTTGGTCTTTTAACAGGTTCATAACCTGGTGAGAGGTCTTGGACAACGACACACCCAAGTCAGATGACAGTAACTGCGCGAGTGACCTGCAGTGGTTCAATGTAGAGAGGAAGCCGCCTTCTTTCTGCTACGTAGACTCTGAAAGTTAGGAAGCCAAATTATACTGCACATGGATTTTTGGTGGATGCGTTTTAAAGTAATACATGTCTCTCAAGCCATTACTGGTTAATAAATTACCTTTCCCTTTTCTCTGCATGTTTGTGTATAAAGAACAGTGACCATATGTCTATAATTAGGGCATCTTTGCTCTTGGATATGTTTCTGACACTCTGCAAATGTTTTTAAACTATAA
Source organism: Balaenoptera acutorostrata (assembly GCF_949987535.1). Taxonomy (NCBI): domain Eukaryota; kingdom Metazoa; phylum Chordata; class Mammalia; order Artiodactyla; family Balaenopteridae; genus Balaenoptera; species Balaenoptera acutorostrata. Next base: position 4,400,947 of record NC_080067.1, read on the forward strand.
CATATCCAGATCCACGAAAAGCCCCTTCTTACTCTGGTTGTTATTACAACATCTATCTCTCTACTTCTGTGCTCTAGAGTCACCGCTAACTTGTAGGCTGACTCTAAAGTTAGTGCATAAGGCAAAAATTATATATAGTCAGAGTACTCTTAAAAATTCCATAAACAGCCTATTAGTTAGAGTATAAGTGGGTTTCTTAAAACAATATTCAGTAGAATATGTATAATGTTTAGTAAAACATGATATAATAAGGAATATATAATCCAAAAGTATTTTACTTGCAGTATTTTAATATAAAGTATTTATATAAAGGAACTTATATAAATTAAATGTATGTACTGTGCATGTCCTCTGTCATAACACCCACACTTGTAGATTTCTTCCATTGGATAAATTTCAGGTGGGCCGCTACCTAACAATATGTATTGAGATACTTGTCTTTTACATCACAAGACAGATTGTGATGCTTCTGAAAAACTTTCCTGTAGCCAGTCTATTTTAGACATTTTATGTGGATTCTTATTAGCTTCAGTCTCAGGCATCTCTCCTAGATGTGGATGTTAGTCATGCTTTTCTCTAATTACTATATCCACCCAAACATACCGTGCCACCGGCTGGCACTGAGCCCATGTTCTGTCTCTGACGGTGGGCAGCTAACTAGCCTACAAGGAAATCAAACCCCTGACCTTGATGTGATTTGCACTGCACTCCATCAGCTAGGCCTTGGTGCCCATGTGCCTGGAATGATAACATCGTTTCACTTAGCAAGCACACCGGAAGCACCAGTAGCTGTGTATGTATGCTTCAGCCGGCATCCAAAGTATGTTACTATGTGACTTTGCTCGCTATCATGTAATTTTAGGTAATCATTAGTGATAGTTTATGGTACTAACTGTTGCCTGATTATTTTCACAGTGAGATCAATATTATTTCTACCTTTAGGAGACCAGAGTTTGAAGGATGTGCAAAAGCCTTGATGTGAAAGAAACCAGGAGGATGGTTTCCACATCTACTAGGTCAGTGGTCAATTTATCTATTAGATCCACATCTACCAGATCAGTCAGTAGTCAATTTATCTATTAGATCCACATGTACTAGATCAGTCAGTAGTCAATTTATCTATTAGATCCACATGTACTAGATCAGTCAGTAGTCAATTTATCTATTAGATCCTCGTCATTATGTGGAATACTGGGAGGACTTGGTGAAAGATGGTTTTTAGAATCTGAAATTGAAAGTGTACAGAGCTTGGGCTCTGGAATACAACAGGTGTGTGTCAATTTCACCTGCCCAACTTACTGGCAGTTCCTTATCTCAGTTCCTTATCTCCCTTCTGGTTTTTGAGACAATTAAATGAAATAACAAAGTGTTTAGCATAGTGCCTGGTATATAATTAGAGCTTAATAAATAGCTTAATAAATAGTATTTGTTTTTTTCATCTTAATAGCGATATTTGAAATTTCAAGTTTTCAATAACTTTTACCTATCTTCTTGTATGTGTACCTGTATCAGATGAAAACCTGTAGTTAATTTCATTTTTCTCCCTAGAAACAACTACATATATATAACTACATTTATGCTAATGAGGACACAATAGTCATTACCAACTCCCAACACCTATTTTTGGTGTCTTAAAGTTAGTTATTCTTCCCGTAATATTTTCTTAATCTGCTATAATGTGAGATTTATGGCTACAGCTGAGAGGTATTTAAAAGCAGAACAGGAAACCGCACAAGTTTCTTAAAGTAAGAACACAAAGTGAGCTCAGGCACATGATGTTTATATACCTATCTAAAAAGGAAATTTAGTCAGAAAGCAGAATATACTCAAAGCTAACCACAAGTGAGGAGTAAAAGAATACCACAGTTTACTTTAAAATTATACACATCTTACTTTCATTAGTGTATACAGGAATTTTGTGAAAAACTTTTTTTTCTTTAAATTTCAAAGCTATGTGTCCCCCACCTGAATAATTCTAATTCTACTGTGGTACTGATTATACTCTACAACTAGAGCTGAATATGAGGTGTGTTCTGTCCTTCGCAACCTTAATAGCATGTATGCTATGTAACCAAACCCTATCTTCTGCAGGGACCAGCAAGTCAAGCTCATGTTTCTCAAAATATGGCAGCTGTCAGCAGCAAAATGTTTGCAGGCAGTGCTCAATTTTTTTATTCATGTGTAATAAATGTATTTACTTAAGACTTTTAAAAGTGTGTTGATTAAAAAATTCAGTAAGAAAATTAGTATAGATACAACCGGCTAAAGTTGTGGAGACTGCACAAAACAAAGGTGGATATTTGATGGTATTTTAACTTAAAATATTATTTGTCTTGACGGACCTATATTTTACTTAAGAGAAGAATAACATTAATACTAATCTTGTTTGACAAATCTCTGACTCCCGTTATTACATTTTTAGAAGCAGTGATTTGCTAACATCTGTGCAAACTCTGTTGTGGTCTATAGACTTGTCAGATACTGAAGTGTTTCTTTAAAATTAGTGCTGCTATATTTGTATTTACATCCTTGGGAGAAGGGCTCCCTTTCAAAATTCCTTTGCTGTACACCTGAAACTTAACACAATATTGTTAATCAACTATATTCCAATATAGAATTAAAAGTTTTTTTAAGAAGTATATTGATACTGTTTCATCAAGAGACTGAACGTCTGGGGAATCATTAAGCACTGGAGATTTTTAAATGTAAATTATAAAGTAGCTCTTCACACCTGAAGAAACGTTCCACAGAGATTCCCTTATATTTCTTCAAGACTGTGTACCGACTGAGTTCTAACTACATCTCAGGCATGGTGCTAAACCCTGGGTACAGAGGGGTAAACAAAATGGACATGGTTCCTATCCTCCTGACTCACTCAGCTAATGGGAGAGACAGGAGACAACTAAATACACCTCTCTGAGGAGGTGACATTTCCGTTGAAAATCTGAGAGGGGTAAGGGCAGGTTAGGTGCAAGTAGAAGCAAAATGTGCAGAGACCAGGGGCTGAAGGGAATATGGTCCGTTAGACAAACTCAAAGTAACTGCGCGTAGGGGGGCCTGCTGAGGGAGGGGATGAGCAGGAATCCCCACCAGGTAGTGTCGCTTGACAATAAATTAACTCCCAGCAAAAATGGACAACCTGGAAGAAATGGACACATTCTTAGAAATGCACAACCTTCCGAGACTGAACCAGAAGAAATAGAAAATATGAACTGACCAATCACAAGCATTGAAATTGAAAATGTGATTAAACATCTTGCAACAAACAAAAGCCCAGGACCAGATGGCTTCACAGGCGAATTCTGTCAAACATTTAGAGAAGAGCTAACACCTATCCTTCTCAAACTCTTCCGAAATATAGCAGAGGGAGGAACACTCCCAAACTCATTCTACGAGGCCACCATCACCCTGATACCAAAACCAGACAAAGATGTCACAAAAAAAGAAAACTACAGACCAATATCACTGATGAACATAGATGCAAAAATCCTCAACAAAATACTAGCAAACAGAATCCAACAACACATTAAAAGGATCATACACCATGATCAAGCGGGGTTTATCCCAGGAATGCAAGGATTCTTCAATATACACAAATCAATCAATGTGATACACCATATTAACAAACTGAAGGCGAAAAACCATATGATCATCTCAATAGATGCAGAGAAAGCTTTTGACAAAATTCAACACCCATTTATGATAAAAACCCTCCAGAAAGTGGGCACAGAGGGAACTTACCTCAACATAATAAAGGCCATATATGACAAACCCACAGCCAACATTGTCCTCAGTGGTGAAAAACTGAAACCATTTCCACTAAGATCAGGAACAAGACAAGGTTGCCCACTCTCACCACTATTATTCAACATAGTTTTGGAAGTGTTAGCCACAGCCATCAGAGAAGAAAAAGAAATAAAAGGAATTCAAATCAGAAAAGAGGAAGTAAAGCTGCCACTGTTTGCAGATGACATGATACTATACATAGAGAATCCTAAAGAAGCTACCAGAAAACTACTAGAGCTAATCAATGAATTTGGTAAAGTAGCAGGATACAAGATTAATGCACAGAAATCTCTTGCATTCCTATGCACTAATGATGAAAAATCTGAAAGAGAAATTAAGAAAACTCTCCCATTTACCATTGCAACAAAAATAATAAAATACCTAGGAATAAACCTACCTAAGGAGAAAAAAGACCTGTATGCAGAAAATTATAAGACACTGATGAAAGAAATTAAAGATGATACAAATAGATGGAGAGATATACCATGTTTTTGGCTTGGAAGAATCAACATTGTGAAAATGACTCTACTACCCAAAGCAATCTACAGATTCAATGCAATCCCTATCAAACTACCAATGGCATTTTTCACAGAACTAGAACAAAAAATTCACAATTTGTATGGAAACACAAAAGACCCCGAATAGCCAAAGCAATCTTGAGAACGAAAAATGGAGCTGGAGGAATCAGGCTCCCTGACTTCAGACTATACTACAAAGTTACAGTAATCAAGACAGTATGGTACTGGCACAAAAACAGAAATATAGCTCAATGGAACAGGATAGAAAGCCCAGAGATAAACCCACACATATATGGTCACCTTATCTTTGATAAAGGAGGCAAGAGTATACAATGGAGAAAAGACAGCCTCTTCAATAAGTGGTGTTGGGAAAACTGGACAGCTACATGTAAAAGAATGAAATTAGAACACTCCCTAACACCATACACAAAAATAAACTCAAAATGGATTAAAGATCTAAATGTAAGGCCAGACACTATCAAACTCTTAGAGGAAAACATAGGCAGAACACTCTATGACATACATCACAGCAAGATCCTTTTGACCCACCTCCTAGAGAAATGGAAATAAAAACAAAAATAAACAAATGGGACCTAATGAAACTTAAAAGCTTTTGCACAGCCAAGGAAACCATAAACAAGATGAAAAGACCACCCTCAGAATGGGAGAAAATATTTGCAAATGAAGCAACTGACAAAGGATTAATCTCCAAAATTTACAAGCAGCTCATGCAGCTCAATATCAAAAAAACAAACAACCCAATCCAAAAATGGGCAGAAGACCTAAATAGACATTTCTCCAAAGAAGATATACAGATTGCCAACAAACACATGAAAGAATGCTCAATATCATTAATCATTAGAGAAATGCAAATCAAAACTACAATGAGGTATCATCTCACAGTGGTCAGAATGGCCATCATCAAAAAATCTACAAACAATAAATGCTGGAGAGGGTGTGGAGAAAAGGGAACCCTTTTGCACTGCTGGTGGGAATGTAAATTGATACAGCCACTATTGAGAAAAGCATGGAGGTTCCTTAAAAAACTAAAAATAGAACTACCATACAACCCAGCAATCCCAATATCTCAGGCATATACCCTGAGAAAACCATAATCCAAAAAGAGTCACGTACCACAATGTTCACTGCAGCTCTATTTACAATAGCCAGGACATGGAAGCAACCTAAGTGTCCATCGACAGATGAATGGATAAAGAAGATGTGGCACATATATACAATGGAATATTACTCAGCCATAAAAAGAAACGAAATTGAGTTATTTGTAGTGAGGTGGATGGACCTAGAGTCTGTCATACAGAGTGAAGTAAGTCAGAAAGAGAAAAACAAATACTGTATGCTAACACATATATATGGAATCTAAAAAAACAAAAAAAATGGTCATGAAGAACATAGGGGCAAGACGGGAATAAAGATGCAGACCTACTTGAGAATGGACTTGAGGACACGGGGAGGGGGAAGGGTAAGCTGTGACAAAGTGAGAGAGTGACATGGACATATATACACTACCAAATGTAAAATAGCTAGTGGGAAGGAACCGCATAGCACAGGGAGATCAGCTCTGTGCTTTGTGACCACCTAGAGGGGTGGGATAGGGAGGGTGGGAGGGAGGGCGACGCAAGAGGGAAGAGATATATGTATATGTATAACTGACTCACTTTGTTATAAAGCAGAAACTAAGACACCATTGTAAAGCAATTATCCTCCAATAAAGATGTTAAAAACAAAACAAAACAAAACACCACAGCAGAGCTAACGCTATTACTTTACCTTGATTGCAAAGGGAGAACTATTAAGAGAATTTGAGTACCACGAATAAAAAAACTCCATAATATTGCTAAACTTCTCTCTTTATTCTATAAAAAACCCACCAAGACATCCTTCTGTTAAGATTTCTGCAAACAGGGTCTCTGATGGCTCAAGTCACCTCAGTCACTACCGGCAAATGGACGTGGGAAGGGCCACAGGAATCCCCTTCAGGATTTAACACTGCATTTGAATTGTCCTCTTCTTGCCTGTTTGCCAGCTACCACCTGTGCCACAGTGTACACCCAGCCATGCCTCCCCTGAATCTAGGAAGGAGATACAGAACTGGGTCTGTGCTAACAGGACCCATGATGATGACAGTATAAAGAGGGGGCAGTCTGTGAGGACAGTCCCTTCCCCTTGCCTGGGTAACAGGGCTCCCGACCCTATGCCTTCTCCTCATACTTAACGCACAGGCTTCACAGTGAGGAAGACATCTTCCTGAGAGCACTGACCTCCCTGACCTTCACCCTCCAGGCCCCATGTGCGCAATTCTGTTGAAGTGCTTACATGCCTGCTGTCAATGACTTTGGTCTGAGGGGTTTCTCAGTCCATGTAAACAGTGTAGATATTGTTCTTTTATTACACCTTTGAGTATGCTTTTCTTTGATTCAGAATTGGATTGGCTAATGATGTTCTGTATTTCAGGTACATTGTGGCTTACCTTTTTTTTTTTTTTAAATGAACAGTCATGGGCTCTTAAGAACAGTATACAAAATAATTAAATTGGGTAAGTGAATTCCAGGGTCTAAGTACTAAGGTGGATAAACCAAGTTTTGAAATGTAACCAGTGTAGAAGTTGGGAACTGCTTGAGCTCAAGTGTATTTTCATTTTCAGTCATCTTGTTTTGTGACTCATTGCGAGAATCCACAGGATTCTGATTTTTGGTGGCGTTTGTGAACGGAGCCTTGATGCTTCCTGCTCTCCTCACTGGAAAGGGCATTTTATTTGATGCTTCTTTTCTAATGAAGAACTTGAGATCATCTCCCTGTTGATCTCTTTTATTTTCCCACATTTCAAACAATCTGAAGATTGTATTAGCAGCGTACTTTTATAGGTTCACGGTAAGATCACAGCGTAGACTAACACTGGATTCAGATCAGATGATCAGATATGGTTTCCTTCTAGGTGTGTAAAGAAATGTGTAGAAAGATATCCCGGTAGCAAAATGAGAAAAGCTACCCGATATCTCACTAAATCTATAGACCGCATTGTCCATGAACAGAAAACGGCAAATGATCATAAACCGTTAGTTTACGCAAATGTCTCAGAAGAAGGTAGGTTAGGGGTACTTTTTCAAGTATAGGATCAGGTTTGTTTTAAAAAAAAATGTCTAAGGTGATTGTGTGTCTGTGTGTGTGTGTCAGTCATTCTTTCAAAGCTCTGCACTGCTCCTCAGGACCTTCCTGCCAGCATCCTGCTGGCTGAAATGCTGGTACATAGAGCATCTCTTGCCCTTCTGAATTACAGAGTATCAGTCAGGAAGGGAAAGGGACAGATTACTTGTAAAAGACAACATCTTACAAGTATCACTTAGAAGTGCCTGCTAATACTTTCTGCTACCAATGAGAATTCAGTTCACGGTCAATTTATTCTCTTTGGGAGCATGATTCAGAAAGTCCCGTTTCAGGTACGTGACTTACTTTTAGATGAAAATAAAGGAGCTTTCTTTGGTACTTTGTTGGTTATGATAACACTTTTTTTGGATGCCAGTTTCTCAGTGTTTCAAGGCCACTGTGACCTGTAGAGTGAAGATGCAGACTGAGAAGGTGAAGGTGGGCAGCTGCTGACCACAAGGGACTCTCATACGGTTATGCTGGCAGGTCTCCACAGTCCTTCTCCTACTTACTCCTTTCCCATCCTGAGGGTAATTTACTCTAATGTAACCCATTTTAAAAAAATTATTTTACTTAAGTATAGTTGATTTACAAGGTTGTGTTAATTTCTGCTGTACAGCAAAGTGATTCAGTTACACATATATATACATTCTTTTTCATATTCTTTTCCATTATGCTTTTATCACAGTATACTGAATACAGTTCCCTGTGCTATACAGTAGGACCTTGTTGTTTATCCATTCTCTATGTAACAGTTTGCAGCTGCTCACCCCAAACTCCCACTCCATCCCTCCCCACACCCCTCCCCCTTGGCAACCACAAGTCTGTTCTTTATGTCTGCGAGTCTGTTTCTGCTAACTTCATTGTGTCATATTTTAGATTCCACATAGATATCATATGGTATTTGTCTTTCTCTGTCTGGCTTACTTCACTTAGTATGTTAATCTCTAGGTCCATCCATGTTGCTGCAAATGGCGTTATTTCATTTTTTTTTATGGCTGAGTAATATTACATTGTATATATGTACCACATCTCCTTTATCCGTTCCTCTGTTGATGGACATTTAAGTTATTCCCATGTCTTGGCTATTGTGAATAGTGCTGCTATGAACATAGGGGTGCATGTATTCTTTTTGAATTATAATTTTGTCTGGATATATTCCTGGAGTGGGATTGCTGGATCATATTTTTAGTTTTCTGAGGAATCTCCATACTGTTTTCCACAGTGGCTGCATCAATTTACATTCCCACCTACAGTGTAGGAGGTAACATAACACATTTTTTTTTTTTTAGCAAATTTATTTATTTATTTATTTATGGCTGTGTTGGGTCTTTGTTGCTGTGCGTGGGCTTTCTCTAGTTGCGGCGAGCAGGCTTCTCACTGCAGTGGCTTCTCTTGTTGCGGAGCATGGGCTCTAGGCACGTGAGCTTCAGTAGTTGTGGCACATGGGCTCAGTAGTTGTGGCTCACAGGCTCTAGGGCACAGGCTCAGTAGCTCTGGCGCACGGGCTTAGCTGCTCTGTGGCATGTGGGATCTTCCCAGACCAGGGCTCGAATCCGTGTCCCCTGCATTGGCAGGAGGATTCTTAACCACTGTGTCACCAGGGAAGCCCCATAACCCATTTTTTAAAACAGTTGCTGTAACTTGAGAGATTTTTAACTTTACCTATCATTGATAATACACCAGGATTAACAATTTTATTATCTGTAGTTTACAAAATGTAACAAAATAAGATAATTTAAATTACATTACTCTTTATAAGTACTGATACTTAAAAAAAACTAAACAACTGATTTTACTGTGAGCATATCAATGGCATTTTGGGGAAAGTTTATACTCATATTTTTAAATGAACCCAAATTTTTATTTTGGAAGAAACAGTATTCACTACACATAATTCATTATTTTACATTTACTACTCCTAACCAAATTAAGCACCTAAAAAAAAAATTTTTTTTTTAAATCACAGCATTGCTTGAGGGTATAAAAAATAAACAGGACTTCCCTGGTGGTGCAGTGGTTAAGAATCCACTTGTCAATGCAGGGCATACGGGTTCGAGCCCTGATCCGGGAAGATCCCACATGCCGTGGAGCATCTAAGCCCGTGCGCCACAACTACTGAACCCGCGAGCCTAGAGCCCGTGCTCCACAACAAGAGAAGCCAGCGCAATGAGAAGCCCACGCACCTCAACAAAGAGTAGCCCCTGCTCACCGCAACTAGAGAAAGCCCGCATGCAGCAACGAAGACCCAATGCAGAAATTAATTAATTAATTAATTAAAAAATAAACAAACAGAAAGCCCACTTAACTAGAGTTAGGAGACCAGAAGGGGGAGCTCTCACACCCTGCAACTATAGCAAAGCCCAACAGGAAGGAGACGGACTCAGCCAATGAAAAGCCACAGACCCTTTGTTTATTACAGCCCTCCCAACTTCCTTTTCCTCTCTATAAAAGTATTTTCCTTTCCTTGCCAGGGACTTTTGCACGTGGCTCGTGGCTCGCTATGGTTGCAGACTGTGAATTGCAATTCTCTGCTAATCCCAAATGAACTCATCTTTGCTGGAGAAGTATATGGCAGTCAGCGTGTCTCAGGTCAACCTGGGCTTCACCGTACGGAGATAATTAAAATCCATGCTCTGAGCAGCAGTTAGGGTTTATGAATACAAGGAAATTATACCCCTCAAAACAAATAACTGTTATAAGTTTATTGTGTAGTTTCTCTACAGTTTCTTTATACATTTAAAAGCATGTGCAAAGGACCAGACAGGAGAAAGAATGGTAAGTGTTTTTTCACTGAATTGCTAGGTCAGCCCTTCATCCTGCCAGGAGGGAAAAGGTAACTGGGATAAACAGGTGTAAATTATAAAGGGTGTTGTAATTCACCTGAAAGAGTTTATACTTTACCTGAAGGCAAAAAAGAGCAGTTGAAGAGTTTTAAGTACAGTAACATTTTTGGGTTTGGACACAGTGAATTTAAGGTATCTGTGGAACATCCGTGTGGAAACGTTCAGTAGGCAGTTGAACATACAGTAGCAAACTTAAGAAAAAAGCACTACATCAGGAGTATAGATTTGGAAGGCCAGCAAATAGATGGTCGTGAAATAAGGGGAAGTAGATGAAATCACCAACAAGTATATAGAATGAGAAAGAAGTCAACTGGCTTTTAAGAATTGAGCAGAGGAAGAAGTCAGCTTCTAATTTTCCCTTAATCATAACTTCAAAAATACACGCCCTGCTCCAATACAGATTTCAAAACAGACTCCAAAGTTTTCAAATAACTCCGTATGTCTCTAATTAGAACTAATCTTTTTCTTGCTGTTTATATCACATTATCCTTTGATTTTAGTCGCAGCCATTATTTGTACCCTCTGTCCCTTTTTGCAAGCTACTGTTTTAGAATCACTTTCTTTTCAACAGCTTTGCTGCAAAGGGATCATTTTATATTTGACTATTTTATCCACTTATTTCTTCAATTTTTTTTTCGTTTTGTTTAATTACTGGTATGTATTCGCAGTGGTTATTTTCATTTCTAAATGCAAATGTATATTTTAGGTACTTTATGTGTTAAATTGGCATCTGTGGGCCAGTCTGTGAACCTAACGTTATTATTCTTCGGAAAAGTGCATTCTGAGTTTCTGTTACTTATTTTGAAGAAATTTGGGGCTATAACTTGCTTTAAGTTAGAAGCCTGGCTACGTCTGAAAATACGCTTTCCTCTGGATCCTTATTTGGCTCAGTTTTACCTCATTTCTTTAAGTATGATGATATACTCTTATGCTACAGAACTTTTAAACTAAATTATTCTATATTATTATGCCGATAAGATTTACTCAAAGGCACGTGAACAGGCAAACAGTCTCTATCCCCATCAGTGAAATGCATTATCTCTAATGAAAAAAAAAAGATTTCAGTTTCATGTCATAGAAAACTATTAATAAATTAAGTCCACAATTTTTCTAAGCACTGAACATGTTCAAAATGATGTCTTACACTAGAGGAGGGAGGAACATTTCTACACTGGAAAATCAGCCCTTTGGACATTTATTATTTTTTAAACCAAACTGACATAATTTAAAATTCTGTCTTAGGTAAGTGGTTAAGGTTGTTGATGCCTTGATAATGAAAGATATTTCTAATGGTTTGTGAACTGCTTTAAAGAAAGGATCTCTTTCCATGATGTCTGTATTAACTTGTCCTTTGATTTGAATTGCAACTATTATTTGTACATTCTGTCCCTGTTTGCAAGCAACCGCTTTAGGACCATGTTCTTTTCAGTGGCTTTGCTATAAAGAAATCACTTCATTTCTGATTATGGCATTCACAGAAACAATTCTTTCCTGGCTGCCCTGAGCTGTGTTTTAGCATTTCACGCTGTGATTCAGTGCGCCCTTAAAGCATTTCTTCTGTCAGCCTGGTCTGCGATCCCCCGTTTTAGATCACCATGCAGCAGCTGTTTGGACAGCCTTCTGTCATCTATTTTCAATCGTGTTACAAAGCATTCCACATAGCTTCAAGGATGATAAATTGGCTGGACTCCAGGGCTTGCGCTGTAATCCTGCCTTGTCACTTAATGTTAAGTGTATCTCACAGCTGACACTGATGAAACTGCTTAAGAAATCAGATACGATCTTCAGCAGAGCCAAACCTCACTTTCATATGCAGGGTTAAGTTCTGTTTTGATCAACTTCAGGGCAAATACGAACACTATTTCAGAAAGCTGCATCATTTTTTAAACGTCTAACATCTTTTCCATTCAGCAGTCCATTCTCTCATACTTTTTTTTTAGTTTTTTTTTAAAATTTATTTATTTTATTTTTGGCTGTGTTGGGTCTTCGTTGCTGCGCACGGGCTTTCTCTAGTTGCTGACAGCGGGGGCTACTCTTCTTTGCGGTGCGTGGGCTTCTCATTGCAGTGGCTTCTCTTGTTGCGGAGCACGGGCTCCAGGTATGCGGGCTCAGCAGTCGTGGCTCGTGGGCTCTAGAGTGCAGGCTCAGTAGCTGTGGCTCACGGGCTTAGTTGCTCTGCGGCATGTGGGATCGTCCCGGACCAGGGCTCGAACCCGTGTCCCCTGCATTGGCAGGCGGATTCTTAACCACTGCGCCACTAGGGAAGCCCCATACTTTTGATTCCTGAGATACATGTACTGATCTGTATTTGGGGTGATAGCTGTACCCTCAAAACAAACTGAATTTAACTGGTATGTGATTTAACCCACAAACTCTGCTCCATCAGCATATATTGTCATTATATATCAAAACATATAGATCTGACCTTTTAAAGTTTTTTTTTTTTTTAATTGTTCCCAAGATTAGAGTCAGTTTATCTGCCAAGACTGGTTTCTGCCTGTCTTGATAGGAACAGGGACTTAAAAATCTTTGCTAATTAAGACCTGCTTACAGGAAACCAGTACAAACATCTCAAAGACCTAAAAAGAAAGAAATTAGGTCAATCAATACATTTCTTCAATCTACAAACTACAACCCAGCTAAGATGCCACAATCATAGTTTTAGTGGTTGTAGAAGTATGGCTTGATTTTGGTTACTACTTAGCCAGTACTTATCCATAATATTAGGGATAGCATTATAAACAATTGAACAAGAAAAAGTCTTGCCTTCTGTTTTATTTAATGAAATCCACAATACTTTTTTTTAAAAATTATTTCTTTATTTATTTATGGTTGGGTCTTCGTTTCTGTGCGAGGGCTTTCTCTAGTTGCGGCAAGTGGGGGCCACTCTTCATCGCGGTGCGTGGGCCTCTCACTATCGCGGCCTCTCTTGTTGCGGAGCACAGGCTCCAGACGCGCAGGCTCAGTAATTGTGGCTCACGGGCCCAGTTGCTCTGCGGCATGTGGGATCTTCCCAGACCAGGGCTCGAACCCGTGTCCCCTGCATTGGCAGGCGGACTCTCACCCACTGCGCCACCAGGGAAGCCCCACAATACTTTTTGAAGGTGCTCCTTACCTAAAGCAAAATTATCCGATTTGAATTTTATTACATCTTATCTGTAGTGTGTTGAGACAGAATAAATTATTTTCTAGCACAAGCGATCAGCAAGGAAGAAGAAAACCAAGGGAATGGACAACCTACTAATTGAAGCTGCTTGCTCTGAACAGTTGAGACTCCATGCTTAAATGATTCCCACCTTTAGGTCAATAGCAACGCTGCTGTGAAGTGATCCATTCAGTTTCTAAGTGTTTCTTGTCAGTAACTTTCTAACACATGAGAAGAGTCCTTTAAAGGATGCTGCCACAGTTGTTTCATAAATTACTCACAGAATTTAGATTACGGATCACAAGCTAAAATTGTTACCTTAAGAAAAACAAACTTCTGCCTCTCGGAGATTAAATTCTTTAATAAACAGCAGATAATTCAAACCAACTTTCCCAAATAGTTTAGGTTTTATATTAATGAGGTTTTAGTATGTATCAATATTTTCATTTACTGAAGTCACAGAACATTTAAATTTTGTGGTGGAAGAGATGGCCTGAATGGGGAGCCAAACAATTTTAAAAGGAAAAGATTATCTTTTGTGCCAAAGTTTGCAAGAGAGCACATCTTTCCTTGATTTGTTGTGGATGTGTACGCCTCGTAGTTTGATTTGAGCCTTCCTTAAACGAGGGTGCTTTTAAACTAAGGTTCAGGATGATCCACCTTTAATCTTCACTCTTTTTTCATCAATTTACCTAGCACTTTCACTTTGGTGAACATGTACTGAGAGTCTATTATGTGCCACTTAACCTTTCTGTACTTTAGATCCCATATTTGTAAAATGGATTAAATGACCCCCTCCCTCCAGACCTTTCCTGGTTGTAAAAGGATGATTTCTTAAGATATCTTGGGACCTCTGGCTGAATTCAGAGAAGTGTTATTCTGATCAGCATGACCTTCAAAATAATGGTGATACTGGAGCTAAGAGGAGAGCTCACTACTTAAAAAGTCACGTAAGTTTGTTACAATTATACTCAAAAAACCGGGTTGAACTGGGTCGGGAATTTTATTCCTGTGCATTATTAGCACTTAAAGATATTCTATTCTTTCTTCAAGGTCAGCCTCAACTTTGTGTCTGTGAACTAGGCCTTTTTGCAGGGAACTTACTGATAAAGCATTGAGGTCAAGAACAAGGAGGATAATCATTTGGTAATTTTTGTGTAAATTAAAGTAACAAGAATCCTAATTAACATTAAAAGCAAAATGGAGGGGTCTGTTTAAGTGTATGTATTTGCAGAACTAGGCTATATGAGTGAAGGCATGGGAAAGAGAAGATGGCACTGACCCACAAGGAGCTTATTTTTAGGGGCAAATAGAATTACTGTACATTCAGAAAAACAGCCAGAGAACTTCACGAGTCCTGCATCATGAAATGCTAGATGGTGTGGTAGAGACAAATTGACCGCTGTAATTCAGAGAAATCATCATCATGTTGTCAAAGGGGCCTCCTGAAGATGATGGTGCTTAAGCACGCTAATACCTGCATGCAGGAAGAGGAAGTGTTCTGACAAAAGGGCAAGTATTCCAAGTAACAGTGTGTAACTTGGCCCAACAAAGCGGTAGGTCTATCCATAGCATCAGTATCATTACGTTATTTTTATTAGTATGACTGTCAGAACTGGAGAAACTGGGAAGTCGGTTTGTGTGTTGCAATATGACTTTTTAAAATAAACTGAAATTTTTCCAACTTGTTTGGTGCAAAGCTAGGTCACTGAAATCACACAGAATTACTAACACACTTATTTCTCTGGGTCAGGGCTGAATGTCTGGGCTACTTCCTCTCTGTTATTGCTTGACATTGTCTTTAATATTAACTGTAGAGTTGCCATAAAGAAATAAAAATGATTACACATAGATTGATTCTTTAAAAGCATGAGTTTATTCTGTAGATAAATAATTTAAAAAAAATTTGTCTAATTGGTATTAACAGACCACATCTATTCAGCTACTGCATTTATTTTCACAGATTTATTTAAATGTATCATAAATTTTTAATATGAGTCATGCATATGTAAGTGAGTTTTCACATATTAAGAGCCATCGTCAAATGTGGTTTTGATACAGACATTACTTCTGGCTAATCAGTGCATTTTGGCCAAGTATTTTATACACTAAATTAGGAAATAGGATTTCAAATCTGAGACAAAAGTAGTCTCCTCTGTAGATACAAAGAGCTTATGCCTTGAATTTTCTGGTCACTAAGTTTTCATAGATTCTGACATGCTGTCAGACCCTATTATTTTGATACCTGGATCAGAAAATATAATTATAATTCCTATTGTTAATGGTCCTGCTGCCTGACCTTCTCATCAGGTACAACTTACCTAAGCTGTTGAATCAGAAAGCATTTGTAGAGTCCTTGCTATATGAAAAGCATCTATGGAGGATTATGAGAAGGTAATACTTGAGACTACTACCTACAAAGACTTTTTTTTTTAATTGTTTTATTTATTTATTTTGGCTGTGTTGGGTCTTCGTTGCTGCACACGGGCTTCCTCTAGTTGGGGCAAGCGGGGGCTACTCTTCGTTGTGGTGCGCAGGCCTCTCATTGCGGTGGCTTCTTTTGTTGCGGAACATGGGCTCTAGGCGTGCGGGCTTCAGTAGTTGTGGCACACGGGCTTAGTTGCTCCACGGCATGTGGAATCTTCCCAGACCAGGGCTCAAACCAATGTCCCCTGCATTGGCAGGTGGATTCTTAACCACTGAACCACCAGGGAAGCCCCTACAAAGACTTTTTTGGTTTAGGAGTAGAGGCAGGGTTCAAACTGAAGCAAAGTTTAAGACACACACATGCAGATGCCCCTAGAAGGATTTTTAATTCTGGAGATATTCAGACATAGTATTCATGATGGCTTAAGGAGACTGTAGTTATAGATTACCCTGGGTACAGGTTAGAAATTGTAACAGAGGCTGTGAGATCATCTTCACATAAGGCCCAAGGTACTATTTCTTTCTTTGTACTTATCCTTTAATTCTTTCCAAAAGGTGAACTGGATTGGATTTTGATCATATCTCGGATAAACCCTCTGCTTTCAACCTCTGCAAAATCTACTTTTTATGGTATCTGTAAAACACAGATCTTTGTGCATTTCCTGGATCCTTAAGCACTGTGACCGTGATTTCCTTCTTTATCCATAAGACGCCCTTTTCTCATGTCTGTCTTTTCTTGTCCTCGCCTTCACTGAAATTTTTTAAGTGAAATGACCTATCAGAAAACGAAATGTGACAAGGCCCTGGCAATTTGAAAATTGCGTAATGTTAGTCTCTGTTATCAGTGGCTTACGTTTCTTCTTTCTTTACCGTCCGCAATTACTGCGTCTGCTCTTGCTGCGGGTATATTGTCGTAAGCACTTGGCTGCTGTAGTGGGTATGAAGTGCCTGACAGTCCACTGAAAATAAACCAAGATAGATTACAGTTGTGGCCGGGGTTCCAGTCTTTGCTATTCTTGACGTGATACCATCTGTGCCTCTGGCGAATTCCTTCAGACCTCTAAAACGTCCTGTCAAACTGCTCAACAGGAACGAGAGGTTTGTTTCCTAAAGCTACTACTGGGGTCACATTTAGAATTATCCCACGGCACCCCTCATACATTTTAAATTAAAAATCAATTACTTTAGATCCATGAAAGGCAAAGAAGGGGTTTGGGAAGTGAAAAAACTCTCTGAAATTATCTAGCCTGCCTTCCTCTTTTTAAAAAACAATTTTTTAAATCAAAAGCATTTAATGCCCACATCCCTACTGTCTTTTATTAAACAGATCAGGTAACTATACACACTTTATCAAATGCTCCTTTTGAAATGAAAGCTAAATCATGCCACCACCCTGTTCAAAACTCTCCAGTGACTTCCCCTCTGGCACAGCTAATGTCCTTAGGATGCCTTCAGGGTTCAACTTGACCTCCCCGCTCCCTCTCTGACCCGCCCTCCCCCCAGGGCTCACTCTGCTCCAGTCACACCGGCCTCCCATGGGCTCCTCTAATGTACCAGCTTGCCCTTTTCTGCCTGAGGTACTTCTCTCCCAGAGAAATTAAATTAACACAGCTTGTCCCCTCATCATCTTAAGGTCTTTGCTCAAACGTCAACTTATCAGAGAGGTCTTCTCCGATCACCCTAGGGGAACAGAACCACACCCCGCCACCATCCACTGGTGGTACCTGTCTTACCCCCTTCCCAGCTTGACTTTGCTCCAAAGCATTTGTTACCTTCTGACATATAATGTAATTTATTTGTTCACTTTCTTCTTCCTCCACTAGAATATCAACTCCAGGCTAGTCATGTTTTGTTTTCCTTCTGTTTTGTTCATTACTATGTCTCCAGCACCTAAACAGTTCCTGGAACACATGAGGTATTCAACAGATATATGTTTAATGACCAAACGACTGACTCAATGAATAAGGCTCTCTCTACTCTGCTTTGTACCAATATTCCATTTTCTAGTTTTTAAAAGTGATTTGTGGGACTTCCCTGGTGGTCCAGTGGAATCCACCTTCCAATGCAGAAGACGTGGGTTCGATCCCTGGTCGGGGAACTAAGATCCCACATGCCGTGGGGCAACTAAGCCCACGTGCCACAACTACTGAGCCCGCGCACCTCAACTAGAGAGAAGCCCATGCGCCGCAAACTACAAAGCCCGTGCACCGCAACGAAAGAGCCTGCGTGCCACAAGTAAGATCCTGTGTGCCGCAACTAAGACCTGATGCAGCCAAATAAAATAAACAAATAAATAAATAAATAGCTGCTACTCTTTAAAAAAAAAAAAAAGTGATTTGTACCATTTATCCACATGTGTACCCACCCTGACCTTAGTTGAAAGAATTCAAAAGAACTTCATGAGAACATTTAAAACCTAAACTTGGATTTGATTTACTTTTAAAATCCAATGTAATACGTGAGTAGCTAGAAAGTAAAATGATAGAAAAGGATATACCATGCAAATAATTTTTTCAAAACCAAGGATACTTATATTAACATCAGGTAAAAGGGACTTCAAATCAAAAAGTTACTAGAGACAAGCAGAGACACTACATAACAATAAAAGGATCCCTCCATCAGGAAGCATAATCCTAAATGTGTCTGCAATGAACAGGAAATCTTAAAATACATCAAGCAAAAACTGAGAGGAGAAAAAGACAAAGCCACAGCTATAGTTGGGAACTTCAATACCCCACTGTCAACAAGTGATAGTATTAGACAGAAAATCAGGAAGGGTACAGAAAAACAGAACAAATAATCAACCATCAGGATACAACTAACATACACAGAACACTCCACCCAACAACAGCAGATTACATAAAACAAATTTATTTAAAAGAACTGAAATCAGAGTATATTTTCACTATAATGGAGTTAAACTAGAAATCAACAACAGACAGACAACAGGAAAATCCCCAGACATTTAGATAATAAACATACGTATAGAATGATCCGTGTGCCAAACGGGAAGCCTTGAAGAAAATAAAGACAAATACACAGAACTGAATGCAAATGAAAACATACCATACCAAAATGCGTGCAATGGGGCCTAACTCCCCACCCCTCACGTGTGAGCTGCACAGTGACTTCCTTCCAATGATTACAGGACAGGCAGAAGGAGAGGGTAACTTTACAGTGGAGAAACCTGGCAAACACGGCCTATGGCCAACGTGGTCCAACCGAACATCATCAGTGGCAGGTCATGCTGATCACGTGTACCCTCGATACGACACGATGAGAAATGGCACCTTACCTCTGTGTTCTTCCTGCCAAGAACCCATAAACCCCAGTCTAATCGTGAGAGTAAAACATCGGACAAATTCCAACTGTGGGACATTCAACAAAAAATATCTGAAGAGCATTCCTGAAAACTGTCACGGTCATCTAAACAAAGGAAGTCTGAAAAACTGTCACTGTCTAGAAGAGCCTAAGGACACATGATGAGTGAATGTAACATATGATATCCAGGATGGGGTCCTGGGACAGAAAAAGAACATTAGATTAAAAACTAAGAAAATATGAATAAAATATGAACCCTACTTCCTAATAATGCAGCAATATTTGTTTACTGGTTGTGACAAATGTATCATAGTAAAGTAAGAAATTAAATTTAAAATTTAACTCACCTTCTGCCCCCACCACATCCTGGTGACCTAAGGCCAGGCAAGGAATTCTTAGACGTGACACCAAAAGCATCGTTCATTAAAGTAAAACTTGATAAGCTAATCCTCATCAAAAATTAAAACTTTTGCTCTGTGAAAGACCTCGTCAAGAGGACAGAAAGACTGGGAAAGAGTTCAAGGAATCTATGTCTTTTGTCTTATGGCTGTATTTGAGTCTACAGTTATCTGAACCTAAAAAGTTTAACTTCAAAAGCCAATGTAATGAAAATGGAAAGATACATATTGAAGGGATCATTAACTTCCTTCATAATGAGTCAACGTTAAGGACTAAATGAGAGTTTAAGAGAGTGACCGGCACAAAGTAATCAAATGTTAGCAAGTCCTATCACTATTATTTGAAAAGGACTAAAGGATAATAGTTTTCCTTTAAACAAGCATCATTTAAACAGGTTTTGAAATTTTTTAATTGCACTGGATTTTTTTTAACAAAACATTAAGATATTTAAGCTTGTGTATGATACCAAAGCATCGAAGGATAAACTGGATTTGGAAAATCTAAAAGAAATCACTGTCTAAACATATTTGCCAAACATTTCCTTAAGTCAACACATTCTACTTTGAAAATCACGACTCCATTACATGGTGGCCAACTAACATATCAATTATATGAATAAACTGTTACAGCATCGCAAAAGGATAATTAGAAATAATTAAGTGGTATAACAATGTTGTCCTAACCTTTTTCGGTAATGGTAAATCTTATGCATTCTTCTTGAGGAATAATAAATAAGCTCTTTAGACCAAAGATGTAACCTCTCATCTGTTTTCTGAGCCTAGGATACTAATTTGGTTTGATCTCAGAAGTAACTACGTAAATAAGCACAGCTAAATATTTCAGAGCATTTTAGAATCCTGAATCATTTACCCCAGACTTTATCAAGTCCAACCCTGATGCATGAAGCTGCTGGACAATGAAAGGGTCATCTGGATTCTCTCCCTGCACCTCAGGGAAGGCACCCTGTCTTACCCAAATTCAAACAGCTCAATCAGGAGACACCCAAATCCCAATTCCTGGTAATCTGCACCTATTCAACATATAATGTGGAATACACAACTCTATCTAAATAACCTCTCTTGTACTTACTATGTGTCAAAGTTTTAAAGACAGTTATAATCATTTACCTCTACAGGATAATGTATCCTAGCCAGCAATGTACAGTAAATTTACTTTTGAGGATACCTTATTTCCAATATTTACTTCTACACAATAAAATAAGAGTGCTTTCAAAGTCCCATTGCTAAAGTCTGGAAGTGTAATAGAGACATGACCTCATGTCATGCCACTGAAAGTATAATACTTAGACCTGTGACAGTAGAGTACTAAGTTCGGCTCTGAAGTACGTATGGACAGACCAAATTTGCTTTAAATTGTTTATAAACACTTTGGTTTTAAAATCATTTCTGACTTCTGAATATTTTAGGAGGCAGCCTCCATTCTGGGTAAGCTGGGGAAAGGCTGGCTTCTACAGAGTTTTATCCCACACCCACTGCACTAGAATTTATGGTGTAGTGCCACAGGAATCTAAATTTTTAACAAGATTCCTGGGTGTTTTCATGCACAATTAAGACTGAGATCATCTGTTCTGTTGCAAGTTACCACTCAATACGAAGCAGGATGCTTTGTAATAATTTTTATCCTTCCCAAATAGGGGACCTCTCTATTTTCCTACAGTGGTAGAACTCTGCAATTGCTGATATACATTAAGGGGGTGAGTAAAAATTGCATCAATATTACAGAAGGTGAAAGTAGTAGGGATCACCTGGAACACCCCTTGTTACCAATGGTTATTTAAGGCAAGGCTCTCCAAGAGAGGGCCAGGAGAGGTCTGAAGACATTAACAGCTAAGCCTTGATGGAAGTCTTCCTGGCCAGCATAAAGCCAACCGTGCCACCCTCTGGCATTTGTGCAGAGGCAAGCTGTGCGAGCCACTGGCTCCAATTAGCTGTTGTTGTCTAATTAGCTTGCATACCAAAGGAAACACCAACACTGACTAAATGCAACAATCTCTCATCAAAACCTAATATTTAAATTCCTTGTATCAACTCATTTAGAGCCATTTGGCAGAGAATCTGCCCTTTTGCCCGCCTACATAACAATTTTTTGCTTACTATTCTCCCTTGTACTTTTGGCAAAATATAAGCACTGCATTTGCCTTTAACTGTCAAATTCAAGGCAACACAAAGAGAAAATATGCAATTTCATCCCCCAAAGTACCTAGTAAAAATGCATCCACTGTTTATTCAAAGCAAAATTTTTGATGCCCATTCTGAGAGGAGCCATGCTCACTTTCAGAAGCTCCATAGGTATTCTGTCTACTTGATTTGACTTCTCAATATAATACTGAAATTTTGACTTCTAGCTACAACTAGAATGCCCTATTATCTAATATAAAAATTCTTACATCTATGTATTCCTACCTTAATTTCCATATCATTAAACACTAAAATGTTTATCAAAAATTATTATTTTGTTACAGTCTCAAGAGAAACCAACATCTACTATAGCAAATAAAATCCTGGGGCGAGAGGGCAGGAGCCTAAGTATGAATGTCTTATTCAATTTAAATAGCACACGTGCAAAAAGACCACTGAGACCAAGATATTTTAGCCAAAATAAACAGGAGTCTGCCTTATAGACTCAGAGACACAGAGAAAGGTAAAAGGCACTTCTAGAGATTATCTAATCTGATCTTTTGTTTTGCAAATCAGGAAACTTGCCTGTCAAGATTACTGGCATGCTTCATTTTTCCTTTCTTTTTCACTGTACCAAATTATTCTGAAATGTTGCATTACTTTTCACATTAGATCACAGAAAAAGAAAATACTTGATGGCCTCAATATTTATACTATGACCATCATTCTATGTTTACAATAATAGGCATGAGATGAGTTAATTATTATACACAATAATCACTGTTAAACAAGAAATCAGCATATTCCTATCATCATACAACTAAGATGAAAAGAAATATGAAATGACATTTCATGAAATCAGATCCCGGAACACTTCATCTTCACAAGCTGCCAAACCACACCAACTCCTAATCTGCACACGGAAGTTTTATCAGAACCTTACAATGCATTTTTCAGACCTGTATATGGTTTCACTAGTCTACGAAACTTTGTCCAGCATTCCCAGGGTTGATGAGATGAAATAAAGCTAGAGTTTTGGCTTATTTCACCAGAACACAAGCCTCCTATTTTGGCTCATCGTTCGTTTTTCATTTCAGCAAGACTGACTGTATTTGCAGCACCGTCCCCAACCTGATGCCTGCTTAACCATTCTATAGAACCTTGCTTGCCCAAGTGTTCAGTATTGTTTTTCTGGTACATATGGCCAAGAAGAGACAATGAGTGTTTTACTAAACATATGTGTTTGTCCTGCCAACAGGAAGAAAAGATAGAGAATGAAGTCATATACCTTCATTGTCTGAAAGAACAGAAAAAGCAATTCCAGAGTTACCTTCTGACGCTGTAAGTACAATAAGCAGTCTTATCTGTATTGGCTTACACAAGCATTTCTCCTGGTTATAAGGCTAAAGAGTTTCTCATTAGTGAAACGACGTGAACAATGGTGGGAGGAAAGGAGTACAGTAGCAGTAGCTTATTCTGTATTACAGATTAAACTTTATGTGTCATTATAAGACTTCTGGAAAATTTTTGAAGCCAAAACTGAACACAATCTCAAATTTTTTAAAGGATACCTGACATTAATTATAACCTTTCTCTCACTTAATAATCAATATTTGAGTAAGATTAAGTGATTTAGAAAAATCAAGGGATGGAAACATCTTAAATGTTTCTCTTTTATCTGAGTTAAAAACATAAAAATCTCAGCAGCTGCTTAGAAAAAACAGTATCAAAAATAAAAACATTGGGCTTCCCTGGTGGCGCAGTGGTTGAGAATCTGCCTGCCAAGGCAGGGGACACGGGTTCGAGCCCTGGTCTGGGAAGATCCCACATGCCGCGGAGCAACTAGGCCCGTGAGCCACAACTGCTGAGCCTGCGCGTCTGGAGCCTGTGCTCCCCAACACGAGAGGCCGCGATAGTGAGAGGCCCGCGCACCGCGATGAAGGGTGGCCCCCGCTCGCCGCAACTAGAGAAAGCCCTCGCACAGAAACGAAGACCGAACACAGCCAAAAATAAAAATAAATAAATAAATAAATAAATAAATAAATAAATAACGTCAAAAAAAAAGACTTTAAAAAAAAATAAAAGCATAAAAAACACGGGAGTTGGTGCCCTTCTCTTCTTTTTTTAGATTACAGTTTACAAAACATACATCTATAAGAAGTGAAGATGAGAGAGGAAATTCTTACTTTTACATTGGGAAGTTTCCAAGAACCAAGTGGCAATCCCGTGCTACGGGACGCTTATCAGTAACCAGGAAGCGTCAGGTTTAAGATACCTGTTCTTTCTCCACCTTCACGAAAACCAATCTCCCCCCTTCTAAATTTTCATAATGCTTTATTTCAAGCAGGTTTCAACTCAGCCTGACTTTTACATAGTTATTCAGAGTATGACCATATAACTTGTCGTCCAAACCAGGACATCTGAAAGTGAAAGGCGGTACGATTAATAATTACACCAGGCACTTCCCTGGCGGTCCAGTGGTTAAGACTTCGCCTTCCAATGCAGGGAGTACGGGTTCAATCCCTGGTCGGGAAGCTAAGATCCCACATCCCTCGTGGCCAAAAAACCAAACATAAAAACAGAAGCAATACTGTAAACAAAGTCAATAAAGACTTTAAAAATGGTCCACATCAAAAAAGTATTAAAAAAAAAAAAAAATTACACCAGGACGAGAGACATAAAGCAGGACACTTGAGCTCCCTGGTTACCCTCATCCTTCTCCTTCCTCTACTAGACTTGAAGAGCAATGGTACAGGGGAGTTGGAAATTCATTATTGTACTTCCTACAGCTTTACACTATCTTGCATGAACTAATAAGCATTCAAGTTTCATGCTGGAAAATGAACAAATAAACTCAAGAGGACTTTCACAGCTGCTCAGGAAAGCACAAGTAAGTGTAACATTCTGACTCCTCTGGACAAAGTCTAAATTTGTAAACCTATTGCTCTGGATTTAAAAATCCAAGAAAAGAATGAAAATGGAAATTATTTAGGCTATCCTATTAAATATATATATATATATTTTTTTAAGATTTATTTATTTATTTTTATTGATTGATTGGTTGGTTGCTATGTTGGGTCTTCGTTTCTGTGCAAGGGCTTTCTCTAGTTGCGGTGAGCGGGGCCCACTCTTCATCACGGTGCGCGGGCCTCTCACTATTGTGGCCTCTTTTGTTGCGAAGCACAGGCTCCAGATGCGCAGGCTCAGTAGTTGTGGCTCACGGGCCTAGTTGCTCCGCGGCATGTGGGATCTTCCCAGACCAGGGCTCGAACCCGCGTCCCCTGCATTGGCAGGCAGATTCTCAGCCACTGCGCCACCAGGGAAGCCCTATTAAATATATTTTAATGTTCTCTATAGACTACTAAAGGACCTAAATGTGTTCAGATCCTAACAGTAAAATCTTAATAGCTACCACTATTCAAGAAAAAGCTTCTGCAAAGTATGGTATACTCCTGGCAGCCTAATACTCTGAAGAATCTGTCTCCCTCCTCCAGCCCAGTATCAGATTGGTATGTAAATTGTGGAAAGATTACACAAATTGAACGTTTTTATTTGCTTTTCAATATATTACTGCTGCATGCACATTTACTAAATATAAAGCACATTTTATTATTAAATGTAAACATTTACATATTCTAATATTTGTATTTTTAGTGAACAAAATGAATGTGTGCCTAGCAGACTCAAAGTTGCTAAAGTTGGCCTGATAGTCAATGAGGACCCTGCTTCCCATTAACTTTGTATCCGCAGATCTAGTTTTCATCAGGACTAGTCCTGGTTGGTGGCAGAAGCAATTGGCGTTGTTAAAATATTTATAGTTTCATTTCAGTTCCACCTTGAAATGCTGAACAGACATAAAACCACAGTCTATCATGTGTGTCACTTCCTGTAATTCACAACTGAGCCAATTCTACTATTCATTATATAAAACACAATTTAACAAAACAAAATACCATAAAGAAAATAATCAGAAACCACTTAGATCTTTTTTTCTTTTTAGTTTTTTTCCCAAAACGAAACTGTGAAAAAAATCTTGAGGAAGCATTTCTTAACTACTTTTTTTTCTTACAGTTTTAGCCAATTACAGGTAAGTCATTATTATCTGTTGTAATGGGAGGTAGGGATAATAGGGAAGAGGCACAAATAACCTAACTATTTTCACTCTTCTTCACACCTAAAATTTACAGAATCTGCTAAGAAGTAACTAGACTGAAGGATGGGAACTTCATTTCCTATTCCACCCTCTGGTACTGCAGCTACTAAACAGCAGAATTGGTCAGAAGGTGGCTGCCAGAAGAGAGAGGAGAAGAGCACAGAAAACACAGGAAATCAGACCCTAACCAGGCCTTTCTGCACGTACCCACCTTCAAACTCCCTTCATAATTCACGAGGAACTCTGCTCTTTCTTAAGTTCACTTGCGTGGTAGTCAGACTTTAGCTAAGATTTTTATTTTTAAACACATTTAGATAAATATGACAGACCTCAAGCGACAGAACTTCACTTGCGTAAGAAATTAAATGTCTTGAACAATACTTTTTGTTTTTAATAAAATCACAGGCTCAACTAATGCAACATTACAATGAAACTGTTTGACTCAGGTCCCAAATAACCCTAAGTGATGAAGCGGGGCAGGAATAAACTGGCCCAGCACCAACAGAGGACTCCAGAGTACCGATGCAGCAAACCACAACGAAACATCGTGCAGTAAAAGCAGTCAAACATTTAACACTGCACAGTTAATCCAGACGCAGAGGCTCCACCGTGTTGGGCTTGCACAGCTTATGGGCCATATTCATTCATCCGTTTATTTGGAAAACATGGACTGAGCTCCACTATGGTTCATGCAAGGCCCTGGAGAAGTGAAGAAGCTCATCACAGCTTTTGCCTTCAAGGAGCTCAATCATGGTATCGACAAATACTACTTGTACCAAGCGATGCAAGTACTAAGTGCTATAGAGAGCAGAGAGGAATAAAAAATGTTTGTCTCCTTTGAAAAAAAAAGGCAGGCTTCACAGAGAAGGTGGCATCTGAGCTAAAACTGAGAGAAGGACAGGAGTTTGCTGAAAGGAAGAGGAAAGGAATCCTGGTCTTCAGAGGAGTTTAACTTATAACCCCTCCCTCCTGGGCCAGCTGTGGGGTCAATCTGAGTAACACAAATTATTCCTCTTAAATTCTCTAAGATAAAAGTCAACAAAGACGTTTGCAGTCGTTGGAAGAAATGAGATAATGCTACCATGACTGACCAGTGACATGCAAAGAAATGGGTAACTACAGGAGTAAATTAGTAAGGTCATAAGATTTAGGCAAGTTACGTAAACTCCAAACCTCAGTTTCTCCATCTATAAAATGTCAATAATAAAGGTTGTCCAGCCTGTCTTCATCAGGTGGCTGTGAGGATCAAATATAATAATATACAGACAGTCTCTTTATCAATATACAGCAATAAACACAGCAAATCATAATTTGTTAAGACCTAATACATTTTGATGTTAATTCCTGATTCATGAATTCCAAAAAATTTTAAGTGAGGTACATAGATCAGATTTTATGTTTATGTTAATACTAACTATTGACAGCTATTTATGATTTACTGAAACATAAATGTTGAGAAAGGCGACAAGGAAATGCTTTCTACTAGGAAAGAAAATACAAAATTATCAGGTCTCTGTGGCTTAGTTAAGCCTAAAATCAAATTATTTGGTATATAGATGCCAAATTAATGCTTGACAAAATAATGAGTATAATACTATATTGTAAGGAAAAATACATGGTATTTCCTAAAGTTTTCTGAAAAAAGAAGACTACATGTTGCTCCATGGCTTCTGGGAAGTATTTATCGTTTTGTTCTAGCCCTTACAGTTATATATGCGATCTTAAATTCTAAAGTTTAGAAAGTTACATAATCTCTAAGTACTTCCATTACTTCATCAAAACGGTGGGGTGGGACTAAGCAAAATCTAAGTTTCAAGCTTCTAAAATTCTAATGAAAAGCGTTGGTGATAAATGAACACACACACAGAGGTAGTATTTATAGTCCTATAAAATAAGATACAAAGCCTACAAAGCTTTACAGAAAACATTAAAAAAATACCTTGTGATAATTCCTCATTATTGCAGTGTCAGACTGACTTCCCAGTACTTTGGTCTGGGAGAAATAACAGAGATTTATAACAGCTTCTAGTTTCAGAAATCTCTAAGTGTAGAACTCAGCTTAGTTAAAACTAATCACTACAAGAATGCTAACCCAACATAAATACATTCAGAGTTTCTAAAAAGCTTTCACGATGTCTTGCTGGCCCTTTCAACTAACTGAATAAGATAAAAAAAAAAAAAAAAAAATGCAGCCCAGATGGTGACGTTTACATCAAATAAACACCCACGAGAGAGAGGTGCTGTAAGTTCATCATGAAAAATTCCAGCTTTCAATGAAATGAAGACTTAGCTTATATAATTAACCTGTTAAATATTCTAAGCAAGACTTTACTTGCCAAAATGAAACTTTATTAAGAACATTCTTCTCTAACCATTTATTTTTAAATGTTTTCTGTGTAGGTAGGGGAAAAAAAGGCTATTTAAATGAAGTAAGAGATGATTTCAGTCATGTTAACAAAGGGTTGTAAAAGTTTTACAACGTTTGTAAAATGTTGAAAATGTTGACTATGTTGAAAAATAACATCAGCACTAACGGAAATGATTCTTCTATGGCCTGAATTCCCTGAGGAGCTATGTGCCACTCCAACCCTATGTCTGTCTCACTACCCCACCCTCAAAGATGCTGCTTGAAAACTCTTCAAAGGGGCAAGATTTTCTAGAATGGCTGTATGAAGAGCTGGGAGGACCTCCCCCTACGCACTATTTATTAATCTGGCAAAAATTAACAAAGACAGGGATTCAGAGTCCCTGGAGATCAATCAAAGGGCTTGCCACAAACTGCAAAGCATTTATTTAATAAAATCCATCAACGCTCGGTAACAACAGTGGAAGGCCATGGCTTTCCAGCCAGAGTCTGCCCCCAACCCCCGGCCCCCAACTCTGTGCTATAAGGACCTAGTAGGCTTGTCGCCCACAGACCCCTGGAGTGGCTAGAGCTCTGCCTGGTGGATCTGACGGCTGGTGAACATCTGCAGACATCATGTCCTTTGGCTCTACACGCAGAAGACCCCCACCGAGGAGGTGGCAGCACCCACTCTGCCACTCCAGATTCCCACTACTAGATCCAGGCTGTGGACGATCCATGCTGGCTGGCAGGATCAGTTTCTACCCCCTTCACACACCAGCATATACACAGCCCCTGCTCCACAGGGAAGATCCGGGTGGAAAGCAGGCCCCTCATCACCAGCTAGCTACAGATGCACAGTTCTAAGCCTAGGAGAGTGTCCAGGCAAGCCTCAAAGACCGGCAGCACCCTAATCCTGGCCAAGGAGCCAGACACTGGGTCAGAACGTGCAGCAATCTATGACCCACAGCATTACTGAGGACAGAAGAGCAACCAGCTACTGTTATGGGTTGAATGGCCTCTTCCTCCAAAAGGCTGAAGTCCTAACCATCTGTGAATATGACCTCATTTGGAAACAGCGTCTTTACAGAATGTAATCAAGTTAAAGATAAGGTCACTGGAGTGGACCCTGATCCAATACGACTGGTGTCCTCATAAGAAGAGAAATTTGAACACACATACACACACAGAGGAGAAGACCACGTGAAGACAGGACACCATGTGAAGACAGAGGTAGAGACTGGCGTGACCCAACCGCAAGCCAAATGAATGCCAAGGACGGCTGGCAAACACCAGAAGAGTGTTAGAAGAGGCGAGTGCTAGAAGAGGCAAGGAAGGATTCTCCCCTACAGGTTTCAGAGGCGTGATGGCCCTGGGGACACCTTGATTTTGGACTTCTGGACTTCAGAACTGTGAGACAATATATTTCTGTTAAGTCACCCAGTTTGTGGTAACTGGTTACAGCAGCCCTAGAAAACTAATACAGCTAGGAATTAAGAAGCTAACAGCTGAGTGTGATGATGACAGATACAGAATAGGCAGGAGACTAGGGGATAAAGAGGGCAGTCAAAGAGAACCCACTAACCCACAATAATCCCTGGTGGTCCTGAACACCATACACATGATCACAACTGTGACTTCTGAAAAGCAACTGGAGAAAGACATACTTTGTTTTGTTTTTTTTAATTTTCTTTTACTTTACTTATTTATTTTTGGCTGTGTTGGGTCTTCATTGCTGTGCGCGGGCTTTCTCTAGTTGCAGCGAGCGGGGGCTGCTCTTTGTTGTGGTACGCGGCCTTCTCATTGCGGTGGCTTGTCTTGTTGCAGAGCACGGGCTCTAGGCACGCAGGCTTCAGTAGCTGTGGCACACGGGCTCTAGAGCGCAGGCTCAGTTGTGGCACGCAGGCTCAGTAGTTGTGGAACGTGGGCTCAGTAGTTGCGGCTCCCAGGCTCTAGAGCACAGGCTCAGTAGTTGTGGCGCACAGGCTTAGTTGCTCCGTGGCATGTGGGATCTTCCTGGATCAGGGCTCACTGTGTCCCCTGCACTGGCAGGCGGATTTCTTAACCACTGCACCACCAGGGAAGCCCAAGTTCCGTGTTCTGAGTCTCTGGCTGAATGCAGAGCAAATACGTAACCTCTCTGAGCAGTGAACCTTGGGGACATTATGTTAAATAAAAGACATCAGTCACAAGAAACATGTATGATTCCATTTGTACAAAATGTCCCGAACAGACAAACCTCCAGAGTTGGGAAGTAGATGAGTGAGGTATGGGGAAACGGGAGTGAGTGCTAGTGAGTACAGGGTTTCTTTCTGGAGCAACAAAATATACTACTGACTGATTTGTACACGTTCAATGGGTGAACAGCTTCATAAAAACTGTTACCAAAAAAGAAAAGCTATTACAGCCTACAACTTGCGAAGAATTAGAGAAAAGTAATACCTACAGAGGCATGAAGCAGTGTGGGGCTATCACTTAAACAGGTCCGAAGGGAGACAATGATTAACTCAGCCAGTGGGCACAGAGAAGAGGGGACCCATCAGGGGAAACATTGTGCTGGAAGAACTAACAGTACTTTAGATTGGATGGGAGGAAATAAGGGGAGAAGGATGGCTGGGACAATTCTCAGATCTCAGCTCTGGGTACCTGTGTATTAGGCACTGTGACAATCCGAGTAAATCTTGGTTTTCCCCTAGAAGGGTGCTCTCTCTGAGCCCACCACTGGGTACAAACCATGAATGCTGGCCAGACGTGGGGATCTCAGCTATGTCTATGACCCAGCTACCTTGACACCAAAGGAGAAGGACAATCTGTAAAAAAGGGAAGGACAGCTTTTTGTCATAGGGTTGTTCTGAAAATCAAATGTGTTAAAACATGAAAGAGCTCAGGATGTGTCTGTCACACGGTCAGCACTATACAGGTGTTGGCTATAAAATGAAGAGAATTACAGTGTGTTACCAAGGTCAACACACAGACTTTCAAGGAGGGTGAAGAGCACAGCGCTTCAGGAGGTCGTGCTCACCTGTAACTCTTCTCACCAAGAGCTTAAGCTCTGGCAGAACGGCCAGGCCCATTTCAGGCCAAAGAGATCATCAGGGCTAAGGCAGGGAAAGAGCAAAAAGCAACAGACCCAACCCCTTCCTGTTTACTTTGGAAGATTAAAAAGTTCATAAAACCAGGCTTTAATCGATTTTGGTTAACATGGTCAACATAGATGAATTATAACATCAATCTGGTTTACAGTTTAAAATAGGAAGTCATGGTTTGAAAATCCTTTATTCTCTATAAAGTAACAGACTATCAATTTCTCTCCATTTAATGTTCACTGACTTCTTAGAATTAACACACTCCTTTTTGTCATGAAAATATTTTTTAGCAGCTGGAACACTGGGAAGAATGCAATCTTAAAATAATACTCAAAACTATATATTAATTTATAAGACAATGTATAAGCAGATTGTTGTTTACACAGATATACTGGCCATTTTAACTCTTTCTTGCCTGTAAGTTTGGAAAGTGTTTCTCTAATAAACACTTTCAAATTATAACCCATTGAGAATGTATTTTTTAAAATATTAATATATATTAATTAAATAGCAACTTCAGTTATAATAGCATAATCTGATTTCATATGGGCTTCCATTTAATAACTGGAAATTGGAGAGATTCAATCAAAGGGAGATGTTAAGTAAATGTTCTAAATATGTCTCTGAAATTGTTTTTATGGAATTAAAAAAATAAGCGGGGGAAACTTGTTTAAAAAAATAGAGAAATTCAATTGTTTCAAGTATGTCTAAGTTCCTTTCCAAAGGCATAATATGTTAGCACTGGAAATGATCTCGTCCAACCCATTTATTTTCCCAGATTAAGAAACTATAGCCCAGGGAACGTAAGCAATTTGACTGCGGCTGCACAAGCAGCCTCTGAGAACCCGTCTTTCTGGATACTAATGGCCCACCGTCTCTCCCTGTCCTATCCACGCGCAGCAGACAGCTCTACTCTCTCCTCCCGAGAAGCACGCTACCCGGGCTAGTGAGTAACGGCATCACCATTCTCCTCCCCAGACTGTGCTAAGTGCTTCTGCACTCCTGTCAGTCGAGAGTCCCTTTCCGTTCGAATCCTTCCACTTAGCCCCTCTCCAACACCTGAAGAGATCCTGTCTCGTTCCTCTCCATCCCCTCCCTTCCCTCCAAACGCTTCTCCACAATGGAGTCAACCTGGTCACATCTTTTCCCTCTCGACATTTAGGTTTAAGAGAATTCTTTAGCTGTAGTACTGCATTTTTATCCCATAGAAAACAACTTTAGAAACATACTGAGAACATTTACTAATGTCTCCCTGTGGTAGAATCTCTCCAATTTTGGTGGGAAGGACTAATGAAGTAGGTCCTTTTTTAATAATAAAAAAAAGAAAACAGAAGGAGAAGCTGGGAGATCTCAGAACCTTGAACAGTTGAGGAACTAAGAGCTCATTCTTCGAGTAACAGGGCAGTGAGGACGAGGGGTATGATTAGGACACAGGACGCGCAAACTGAAAAGGCGAAGGGAAGCCGCTCTAGAGGGCTGCTTGCAGTGTGGTGTTTAAAAGGTGGCTCAGCCTCAAATCAAAGTGACACGGAGAAGAACTGTTAACAATGACAACAGGAAGTAAAGAGAGCTGGTTTGGGGATATCGTTGGTGAGTCAGATCATAGATCTTTTGAATTTGAGAAAATGGTAGGAAACCCAAGTCAAAAACGCCAAGTTAGCAGTTATCAAAAAAGGGCATGCCTTTGGTACACATTGCTCCTATAGCAATATGTAACTATAATTCGGTGTTAGATAACACTAAATTATGGTTACCAATGTAACTACAGTCTCAAGGTATCTATGAAATTGAATATCTGGAAGAGAAAGATGTTCTACTGCGATGATTTTAAAATATGTCCATGAACTCTTGGATACCTCTCCCTGCAAAAGGTAGTAATTCCCCTCCTGTTGAACGTGGACCAGACTTGGTGATTTGCTTCTGATGAAAAGGATGGGATACAACTGATGCTATGTGACTTGTGAAGGATTCTTTTCGGATTGCTTCCCCACCTCCCCTTCCCCTTTCCTTACCTCTTCCTCTCTCCCTGCCCTCCCCTCCCTCCTGAAAGCCTGCTCTGGGGGAAGCCAACCACCGTGTCTTAGGGGCACTCAAAACTCAAGCAACCCGTGGAGGGCACCCACATGTGGAGAAGTGAGGCCTCTTGTCAACAACCAGTACCACCGTGGCAGGCGTGTGGCTGAGCCACCTTGAAAGTAGACCCTCGAGCCCAGTCAAGCCTTCAGGTGGCTGCTGTTCAGCAACCCCACGAGAGACCCCCAAGCCGGACCTAGCCCCCAGAAACTGTGAGATAATAAATGTTTAACTCGCCACCTTTTGGGGTGATTTGTTATGCAGCAATAAATAACTGATAAATTTCTTCTCCATTATAGCACTAGCACCTCGTACTGAAGACACAGCTGCCAGAGAAGGAATGAATGAGGTATCTGAAATAACACCTAGTACCTAAGCTATTATAACTGTGTTCCCTTTTCTGAGACAGTCCCATGATCTTTCCGAATCACAGTAGATTTTGAGAGACCAATAGATGTCATGTGTCTAACAGGAATAACCGTCTTCAAGTGAAAAAAATTCAACTTTTTTTTAATACAAGGCATGATAAAAAATTTTTATAATGACTGTCAATGACATCAAAACCACTGTCATTACCTTAACATTTATTGGTGTAAAAACAGTAGCCTCTTTGTGTACAGTCATCTTCTAATGTTATTGTTAATTTAACTGAATACAATATAGTGTGTGATGGATTCTTCGCACTGAGGGATGATCATAGCAATACAAATAAATCATGTGCAATGGGAAAATGATGGGAGAACTGACATCTGTCATCCTGAAGAAAGAAAAATTGGAAAGCAGGCTTACAAGGGAAAGAAACGAATATCTGAATGCCTGCATTGCTCTAGGTACTATACACATTTCACCTCATTTAATTCTGATGGTAATCTGAAGCAAACATATTATCACCATTTTCCATTTTATCCTCCTTAAGCAGACACAGCTAACAGGTAATGGAGTTAGGATCTAAAACCAGTTCCGATTCCAGGTTCTGATTCCAACATCTGTGGCCATTCCACTATTCATCCCAAGGCCATCTGTTAAATTATTGGGGGGAATTTGTAAAAATCTCAAGGCTAATATTCTTGAAACTCACCTTCCTAGAAGGAGCCACTTGATTAGTAGGTCAGGAGAAGTGTACACAAATGCAAAATTAAGCATATTCAAAACCAAACTATTTCTGTGCTCCTGTAAATCTTTCCCAGTTGTGAATTACTGCTTAAGGTGTGGAGCATTAAGATGTCCATTTCTATTTAATTCACCTACTGAGAATGACCTAATTCATTAAGTAAATAAAATGTCTTTTTTAAAATAATTCATAACTTAATTTTAAAATCCTGTTACCTTTTAACGAAAACAATTAATGGTAACTCATAAGCAACATTACTGAAGCCATAAGATTATTTTACAGGATCTATAAAATATAAAAATATGATTGCTAAAACAATTTTTTAAACCACTGTGTTGACTTTAGTACTTGTTTGCTGAATTCAACTTCTGGTTTGAAATAAAAACAGTACGGATGCTTTCATTTAAATAAGCAAACTTAAATAAGCAGATTTCCATCAAAGTAAAGATGGAAACAGAACAAACACCTTTGTTCCCTTTCAAAGCCCTATTAAAATGACAGAGTAAAACTTGTAAAAAAGCATAAATACATCGGTCTAGAGGTAAGGGGAAAAGAGGTAAAAGCAATAAATTTTGGAAGCTGGAAAGCACATAAACAAGTAATAATGATTTAGCAGACTTGAGAAACCTGTCCCATAATACACAGAAGTGACCAAGGACTACTGGAAATAAAAGAGTCAAAAAAAAACAAGAGCAACTTGGAGAAAGCCTATACAGAGAAAAAACTGTTACTAATTTACTCAGAGAAGATATTCACAGCATAAAACTGTAAGTATGCTATTTTTTTAAATTCACAAAATGGAAAGGGCATAGAAAGTTATATGTCTTACTTACAGAACACAGAACAAATTTTAATCAAATATGAGCACTTCTACACAAAATATCTCCGAATTAGTGTACTCCCTTTAAATTTCTCTGAATTATAAAGAAAATGGTATTCTAAAGGTCAGCTTCTCTGCTGCTTTTCCTGCATTCCAAAGCCTATCATGTCTTTATTGAACAAAAGGATTCCTACGAACATACTGGAAAAGTGTGTCAATTTTCCTTACTTAAGTCAAACCGTTAAGACTTGCTTAATTTTCCTGAAGAGTTCATGTTTAATCATAGAATCTAGTTTAAAGGATATCTAAAATCCAATATCTGAAGTTTAATAACTAATATCTAAAGAATATCTGTCTGGGTTGGTGGGAAAACAGTCAAAACAAAACTCTTCTACGTTGTGCCCGTATCAGTTGAGCCGGGTTCTGAACTCAGGGTCCACGGTTCAGGGGCGCTACCTGCCCTGCAGGTACCCACCGGCTCATTTGCTTGTCATTCCAGATGGAATGGCGGTGCTGTAAGCAAGCCAACCAAGAGCAGCGAAGTGGAGAAAATGTGCACGTGTCTGGCCGTAAATCACAAATCAGTGCCACGAAGCCGCAGTGACATTTGCAGTATAAATGAAAGGGCTGCAACTAGATGATTTACTCACCTCTTTGATGTGTTTTGATTGGAATCTTACTGATATCTATAATCTGAACCAGAACATTTTTATCTTCTTTGATAGATAGTTGTTTAGCATTCAGACATACACCATTCATTTCTGAAAATACAATGAATACACGTCCTGGGCCGGGGGTGCTAATACAGTACTGTTCTTGAGATCCAATCCACAACTAAAAGATTGTTAGTGGGTTTACGTAAAGGATTGTGTTTCCTTCCATGGAGGTCTACTTCAGTTCCTGGACATACAGCCCAGAATTATAGCTGTTAAGGGAACAGAGGTATAGACAGGTCAAATGACTTGCTGAGGATAACAGAACAGACAGCTTTGGAATTAGATTTGGGCACACAAAGCAGCTAATGCTCAATCATTATTATAAAATGAAAAAATACTTCAAACCTTAGTTTATTTTAATTCCTTCAGTGGCTAGGTAAGTTTCTAGCACAAGTTTTTTCTAAACACTGTTTTCAGTCGCTTCCTTTTTTATCATACCATTAATTTCTGAGGGTTCATCCAAGCATAATTATTAATGTGACAGTATCACTACTTGAACCAAATAATAAAACAAATAAAGGCCTAGTGTTAGAAAATGAACAAAGGTTTCATAGTAATGTTCTTAGAGAACAGCAAAGTAAATGAAATGAGCAAGATAAAAGAATGGTTATATTTTATACTGTCAAAAGAAAAGGAAACATTAAATATTGTCTCCTACAAGGGATATAAATACAGTTCTCAAAGTGTGGCCCACAGACTTCTGAATATCCCAGAGACACTTTCAGAGAGTCAATGAAGTCAAAACTACCTCGTAATAATACTAAACCTCATTTACCTTCTTCAATGTGTTGACATTTGCAATGACGATGCAAACACAACAGCAGGTAAACTGCTGGTGTCTTATCTCAAAATCAATACAATGGTACCAAACTGTACTACATGCAGTTAAAAAAGAAACACAAATTGGCTTCATTTGTTCTTGATAAAAGCAGTAAAAACTATTAGAAGCATTAAATATTGACCCTTGAGCATGCATAAAGCATTTCTACTGCATACCTAAATGTGAGGGCTGTGTTGAAGCAAAGCACTTGTGTATCTGTTAGAGCTGCAACCTGAATTAGCTGTTTTTTTCATGGAACACCATTTTTCCTTGAAAGAATGACAGATAAAGTATGCTAATCCAGACTTGGGCATATAGCAGGTATTTTCTAAAAATAATAACTAAATGAGCTTGTCATATCAAGAAAATCAACTTAAAGTTATTTGTTGCCAGTGATAAAATTTGACCTTTAGAGCAAAAAATCAGAATTTTGGAAAACACATCTGCTGTCAATACTTAGAAGATTTTTCTGATGCGATCAGTGTTGATATTAGAGAATTGATATTTTTTGATATTGTATAATGAAATGTATCAACATTTGGAAGGTTAGCGAAACTCAGAGAGTCAATAATTCCCAAATGACCAATACTTGATGTTACAAAATCATGCATGGGTAAAGGATTCATTGAAAATACAAGAAAAAAATAGAAATTAAACATGCATGTGAACATGTGTGCACATACACAGAAACACATACCCAATGAATAAGTGAATGAATGCATGCGTGGAAAGTGTAAGACAGACCAGTGGATTTTAATGTAACATAGTAGGAAAAGTTCACTGATATAGTTTTAGATTCCACATGGCATTTAATGTATAAAAATTACTATTTGTCAACTTTTGGTGTATAATCAAAAAAATCCACAGTCATCTGAAAAAGTTGTTAAAACATTCTTCCTTTTTCCTACTATATATATGTGTGTGAGGACTTTCTTCATATACTTTAAATAAAACAACATACAACAACATTCTACAAAAGTAGAATTCAGCTGTGGTCTAGTAAATCAGACATTAAAGAGATTTGCAAAAATGTAAAACAATGCTGCTCTTCCAGGGATTTTTCAGAATATATTTAAACTAATATATATTTTTCATAAAATCAATGCTAACACAGAATGGGTTTACTGTTGCTATTTCTAAAAAATTAAAAAATAAGTGTATTTAAAAGTAAGTGTATTTTAACTGTTTTAATTCCTAATACGGCAAATATTGATAGATATAATCCAATAATTTTTAAGAGTGTAAAGTCCTGAGACGAAAAAGCTTGAGAACCGTTGATTTAATAATGTGGCATAGGAACTTTCCTGGTGGCACAGTGGTTAAGAATCCGCCTGCCAATGCAGAGGACATGGGTCCGAGCCCTGGTCTGGGAAGATCCCACATGCCCCGGAGCAACTAAGCCCGTGCGCCACAACTACTGAGCCCGCGCGCCTGGAGCCCGTGCTCCGCAACAAGAGAAGCCACCACAATGAGAAGTCCACTCACTACCAGGAGGAGTAGCCCCCGCTCACCGCAACTAGAGAAAGCCCGTGCGCAGCAGCAAAGACCCAACGCAGCCAAAAATAAAAATAATTAATTAATGTTTAAAAGATTACATTATCACTATTAAAAAAAATAACATGGCATAAAACAGTGGGTTTTGACTGTCAAAAACTTGAAAGGTCTCTATGTTTCTAAGGTTGATTCCAATGTCTTTATTTGAAAATGTTTAACCCTTTTGCTACAATGTCATCATGTTTACATCTTTGACATGCCCAAGGTCAGTTTTGTTCTTACACGAAGTAAACAGTGAAACCAAACATACGCTACACTGAACATAAAGTGCCAATTCTTCCATGGAGGACAGTACTTAGCTGCTGAACAGCAGAAATGAAATTGCTCAACAGTCAAGGAATCAAGATAAGGAGACCCCTT
This sequence comes from Balaenoptera acutorostrata, assembly GCF_949987535.1. Taxonomy (NCBI): domain Eukaryota; kingdom Metazoa; phylum Chordata; class Mammalia; order Artiodactyla; family Balaenopteridae; genus Balaenoptera; species Balaenoptera acutorostrata. The sequence continues at coordinate 4,439,726 of NC_080067.1, forward strand.
TCGAGTAGGGGTGCTAGTAAGCCCCGTCAGTGCCCGGGCTAGAATCCAGCTCAGATGACTGCATTCTGCAGAGGGAGTTCAGGCAAGACTGAAAGCATAACCCTCTGTTGGCTGGGCCGTGGCGAGAATGAACGGGTTAGCAGTCTCACTCCCGTTAGGAGAGCCGTGGGATCTTCATGGCCAAGAGTGGTCAGAATCTGGCTGCTGTACCTCAGCAGGCTTTAGTAGATAGACTGAGTTACGCAGTTCTGCTTCTAGCTCGAGTAACAAGTTGTTGTGACTCCCGGTTCAGTAACTTACTTTTGTTTTATTCCAAGTATCTGGAGGATGAGGAAAAACAATAATTCTGTGATTTAAAATCCTACACTAGTCACTGGAATGGTATCACCCCACATTTATGCAGATGGTGGATCTACTATACAGAGTATACTTAAAAGCTTCCTTATTACCTAAGGGCGATGTTTCTCAACTGAAAAGAAACATTATTGTATGACTCCTGAAGTTGAACTAAACATGACAATTTGTACCTGATAATAAAGAGTAAATTGCCCTTCCTTCTTTATCTGATGACAATTCAAAGAAAAGTTAAGAGTTTTTAAAAACGTGTGTGTGTGTGTTTCTGTGTGTTTAATGTGTTGGTTCTAAAACCAACATAAAAGGAAAAAAATTTGCTAGGACAGTTGTTAGTAATATTCTAGAACAGGTTAGCAAACTACAGCCCATAAGCCATAATTCTGGTAAAGTTTTATTGGAATACAACCACTTTTATTAGTTTTAAGTATTGTCTACAGCCGCTTTCACACTACCTTGGCCAAACCACATAGGAAGTTTGCGCTTTGCTATTAACTAATATGATCGAGGGCAAGCTGCAAATTTTCTATCATTTATAAAATGCACAGATGAGCTGATCTTTAAGATACTTCCCAGCTCCAAAAGTATCTAAGATTTTAAGTGATAAGCCATATAGCACTCATTAGATGTAACAGAAATTCAAAGAAAGAAGTCAGTATGAGCTAGGGTCACCAGAGGAGATTCCCAGAAAGCATGAAATTGGGCTGTTAAGGATGAGGGGGATTGTGCTAGAAGAGTAACAGACAATGACATGAGACAGGAGACATAACTTCCTAACTCGGAGTAATAACTATTTCATAGTGGGAAATACAGTTGGATAGGGTAAGGATAAGATTACAGGGTCTCTGAAAATCTGAAAGAGAAATATATCTAGTAGGTTCCTACGTAATCAGAACCACTGGCGTTTCTGAAAAGAGAAGTAGAACGGTCAGAGCTTTGTTGACAGTAGACTGGACATGGCTGGAAAGGGCATCATGGACGCAGAGAGACCAGAGTCATGGAGATAAGCTACAGAGCAACTTGTGGTTGCCAGGTCTCGGGAAGTCCTGGGCCGGAGGACAGGAGTACGGAGGGATGTGAATCAGCAACTTCTCACAAGTCTGATTTATCCGGAAAATGATTAAGACAAAGAAACAGAAAGGAACTAGACTGAGAAAAAACTGAGTTCAATTTGAGACATGTTAATTTTAAACTGGCTAAGAAAAAAAACACTGAAGTAGCCAAATGTCCCAAAAGTGGTCGGAAACATAACATGAGACCTAGTGCGAGAGGTCAGACAAGAAAGAGAGACTGAGAATACGAGAATCATAAATTTTCGAACTGGAAAGGTCCTTGAGCTGAGCTGCCCTATCATTCTGAGGTAGATAAGTACTTGCCTCCAATTCAAAGTGGAGCCAACCGATGGCCAAAGAACTGTGACTCCCAGGTCACCAGCTAAAACTTTCTGGAACAGGACCCAGCATTTCAGTTTTCTACTTCTATTTAAATGTTGGAAACTAGGAGAATATATGAGCTCTCCAAGATTCAGAGCTGAGGTTACAACTTAGAGGTCCATAGTCATATTGCTTGGACTGTGGTTTAAAAAAAGAAAAAAAAAAAATCAGCTTCCAATAGTTGTGGCAGGAAGAGAGGCTTGGGGGACATTTACCCCTACCGTCTCCATCAACCTTTCCTCTCTGTCACCCCCAAACAATATACATATATTCCAATTCCAAAATATGCACTTGCTGTGAAAATACAGCTTCAAGGCACTCTCTAAGAGCACTCCTTATGGTAGTACAAGTGGTGCATATTATAACGTAGGCTACATGGCCGTGCAGTGTACCAGCGACATAACCCCTTTCTAGTCAGCGTACTATGCCAACCCCCTCTCGTCTGGGTATTCCCAAACTTCAACTGACTGCCAACGTTCAAAATCTGGAGTATTTCGTATAAATATTTAGACTTCTCATACTTTTCTTAATTAGAAGATCTGATTACAGTAAACGTTTCTTTCCCACAGGAAAGTAAGCCAAACAGCGGTGTTCCTTCTGGACAGGGATCTGCTTTCGTACTACTTGTGTCCCTAACTTGGCCCATTCATTCCTTCACATCACTGACAGAGACCTCTTTGGGGGACTATGCAACCCTAAAACAGACAGAAGCAGAGAATTAGGACCTCTGCCTTAGAAAAGACTTTGAGGCATGAAAGGAAACCAGCAGAGGGACCAAGAAAGAAGTATCAGAGATAAGCACAGTACTGCAGAAATCAAGGCAGGAGATGACTTCAGTGAGCAAAAGCAGACACTAGAATTCAGCGAGGAGGAGGTTACTGACAGCCTCTGAGAGGAGACTCAGCTGATCTGCAGAATCCATCCCACAGTGGACGAATTTTAAAAGGGCTAGAGAAAGGGAAGATGGCAATAACAACAAAAGAAAGACGGACATTACATGTAAACAGGTTTATAAGATGATTATTTTTAACTGCAGATATTTATATACATTTGAACGGAAAAGAGTGAGGGGGGCAGTTGTGAGAAGTGGTTTTAGACTCAGTCTCAGGCAGATGGAAACAATGAAGTTTCTGTATTCAGTAGAGTGACTGGCTTTAGAGAGTAATTCTGTAGACTGAGACAATAATTACCTTCCTGGCTATAGTTATGGCCATAGCATATTTGAACAGAATATCTTTAGAGCAAATAATGATGAAATTGAAAGATACACCAAGCCCCCTATACTCTGAACTGAACACAGATGATAAAGAGCAATGGAAATCAGATAAGTCATTTCTGGATTATCTTTTCTTTTCTGGTAGAGTAATCAAGGAAGGTAGAGGATAACATCACACCAATTGGAAATCAAGGTTTCTCATCAATAAATCTATGTCAGATAATCTACTATTACAAAAACAGCTGACCACATATACAACTTACATCAGGAAAAAACATATGCTAAATACCAGTGTTTTTCCTAGTTTAACCAGACACTGATTTATCATTACGACTCAGTAAGAACTGCTTTATACCTATCGTAACGCTGTGAATAATGTTTTACCAAGGACATTTAAGTTTTTTCTTCTACTAACACGTAGTTGAAAATGCCTCACTCAAAAATGAGATCACTGTACAATTATTGTGGAACTATTAGTTTCTTAGCATTTTTATTCAGTGCCCTAGTAAATTATTCAAGGTAAATAAAACATGTTTCTATTTTATAGATTATACTTATGAGCAGCCTCGCTGCCTAAGAACTATGTTTCTTAATTCAAAAGGAACATTATTATATGACTGCTAAGTTGAATTAAAAAATTTTATACCAGATAATAAGATTATGATTTAAATACAGCTCATTTGATCTTTTTTAACAAGCCATGGGAAGAATACTCACAGATGATTAATTTCTTACACTTTGGTGAATTCACCATTAAGGTCTCTGTAACATACCTAGAACCAGTGTTTGCTCTCAATTTTTTTAAAAGACTATATTATCTCATAAAACATGAGGTTTGACCACACATTGAAGGCACTGTTAGGCATTGTAGACACAGTGTTAAACAAAGTGAACAAGTCAATATCTCTGCCCGCTCATGTGTATGAGAACATATAATCAATCCTTAGTGGCTAAGCCAGGTCCAAGATGAAGTTTACTCTGAGAGGATCCTTAGAATAATGTATTAAGTATAACACAGGGTAATGTCTTAAATATAAGAATTACCTGGAAAGTGGATCCAACAGAGAGGGACTGAAACAAAATTGGGGGAGGGATGTGAATTTTTATTTAATCTGTTCTGTTGCTTTCCACTCAACAGCTGAAATTAGGGTGAGGACAATAAGGCAGCTGAGTGCTTATTATGTGACCGGCGCTATGCCAGACGTTTAATAATCACAAGCACCACAGGAGGGATGTAGTATTATCCTGATTTTAAATATGAATAAAAAGACGCACAACTAGGTCACATAGCTTTGTCAAGGTTACGTAATGGCTACACAGCTATTAAGTGGCGAGGCAGGAACTTAGCCACCATGCTACTTCCCGGTAGCAGAAGGTTATTCTGAAGGCCTGGACTGCTTCCCAGGACTAGGTGAATTTTCATGACACACTGCAACAAAGAGAGCTGGCAACTACTTATGAGGCACCTTGGAGACAGGTGAGAGGATCTCTGAGAGGTAAGAAAAGTAAAAGAATGCTATCATTTTATCTATTCCAAATTTTACCAGGCTCAGCCTTGGTATTCCTCTTCTTTCTTAAAGACCAGGAAGAGAAGCTGTTTCTCCCTTTGGGAAAAAAAAAAAAAAAAAAGCCAGGAAAAGAAGTAGCATGGGTATGCATGCCTTCACACAAGCACACACACAAAAATATACCTCTAATATATTCCCAACATTGTTTCACAAAGAAGACACTTTAACGCCAAAAAATAGTAATAAATAATGAAAAGTTCCTTAAAAAAATTTATAAATATGAAAACCTCACTACATTACCTTATTTTTCTCATTTTGTCTGATACCATAAATTTGAGAACCACTTCCCTGGATTACAAATCTGTGGATGTGGCTATTGTCTAAGTTACCATGGTCAACAGTATGTTGCTTACATATGTATATGTGCTCTGCATGTTAGTTAGCCTGGGTAGCAACAGTATTCATTTTTATAGCAAGTATATTAAAATGGTAGAGGAAAATCCTACTATTACAACACATGAAAAGGTAAGATTTCTTACTTAGCTTATACACTTTTTGACAAGTTGATTTTGTTATCACATATACAATATGTAATTATATATATTAATTATTACATAGTATTATGATTATTTGAAATGTCTTTTCACACTGTTTTGTAACTTTGTACTCAGCGGTCGGTCAAGGCAGAATCATCTAGTAACTTGCAAGTCTGTATACTGCACAAAGCGTCTTGGCCCAGGGAGCGAGTGAGGGCTTAGGTTCAAGGCTGACTGTGCAGGGTTCCATGTACCGAGGGCAGGCAACTTTTTCTAACTCATGAAGGCCTCGCAGCTGGCCAAGCTATGCATCTACCTCAAGGAGCATGTGTACCCAATCAGCAAAGATACTGCAGAGGCTAGCAGCAGCCCTAAGCCAACGATATTTTGTAAGCCCAAGAAAACAATTTTTTTTTAAGTACATATTTTAACAAAATTAATAAACAGAAATCTCTTGCATTCCTATACACTAACAATGAAAGATCAGAAAAAGAAATTAAGGAAACAATCTCACCCACCACTGCAACCGAAAGAATAAAATACTTAGGCATAAACCTACCTAAGGAGGTAAAAGACCTGTACTCAGAAAACTATACGACACTGATGAAAGAAATCAAAGATGACACAAACAGATGGAGAGATATACCATGTTCTTGGATTGGAAGATCAATATTGTGAAAATGACTACACTACCCAAAGCAATCTACAGATTCAGTGCAATCCCTATCAAATTACCAATGGCATTTTTTACAGAACGAGAACAAAAAATCTTAAAATTTGTATGGAGACACAAAAGACCCCGAATAGCCAAAGCAATCTTGAGGGAAAAAAACAGAGCTGGAGGAATCAGACTCCCTGACTTCAGACTATACTACAAAGCTACAGTAATCAAGACAATATGGTACTGGCACAAAAACAGAAACATAGATCAATGGAACAGGATAGAAAGCCCAGAGATAAACCCACACACCTATGGTCAACTAATCTATGACAAAGGAGGCAAGGATATACAATGGAGAAAAGACAGTCTTTTCAATAAGAGGTGCTGGGAAAACCGGACAGCTACATGTAAAAGAATGAAATTAGAACACTCCCTAACACCATCCACAAAAATAAACTCAAAATGGATTAAAGACCTAAATGTAAGACCGGACACTATAAAACTCTTAGAGGAAAACATAGGCAGAACACTCTATGACATAAATCACAGCAAGATCCTTTTTGACCCACCTCCTAGAGAAATGGAAATAAAAACAAAAATAAACAAATGGAACCTAATGAAACTTAAAAGCTTTTGCACAGCAAAGGAGACTATAAACAAGACAAAAAGACAACCCTCAGAATGAGAGAAAATATTTGCAAATGAGTCAACAGACAAAGGATTAATCTCCAAAATATATAAACAGCTCATGCAGCTCAATATTAAAAAAACAAACAATCCAATAAAAAAATGGGCAGAAGACCTAAATAGGTATTTCTCCAAAGAAGACATACAGATGGCTAAGAGGCACATGAAAAGCGGCTCAGCATCACTAATCATTAGAGAAATGTAAATCAAAACTGCAATGAGGTATCACCTCACACCAGTTAGAATGGGCATCATCAGAAAATCTACAAACAACAAATGCTGGAGAGGGTGTGGAGAAAAGGGAACCCTCTTGCACTGTTGGTGGGAATGTAAATTGATACAGCCACTATAGAGAACAGTATGGAGGTTCCTTAAAATACTAAAAATAGAATTACCATATGACCCAGCAATCCCACTACTGGGCATATACCCAGAGAAAACCATAATTCAAAAAAGACACATGCACCACAATGTTCATTGCAGCACTATTTACAATAGCAAGGTCATGGAAGCAACCTAAATGCCCATTGAAAGACGAATGGATAAAGAAGATGTGGTACATATATACAATGGAATATTACTCAGCCATAAAAAGGAACAAAATCGGGTCATTCGTAGAGACATGGATGGACTTAGAGACTGTCATACAGAGTGAAGTAAGTCAGAAAAAGAAAAACAAATATCGTATATTAACGCATATATGTGGAATCTAGAAAAATGGTACGGATGAACCGGTTTGCAACTGCAGAAATAGAGACACAGATGTACAGAACAAACGTATGGACACCAACGGGGGAAAGCAGGGTGGGGGTGGGGGATGAATTGGGAGATTGGGATTCACATGTATACACGGATGTGTATAAAATACATAACTAATAAGAACCTCCTATATAAGTAATAAATAAGTAAATTTTTTTTAAAAAGTACATATTTTAAAGTCAGTGGAAATATATTATCTATAATCATACGTTACCTGAGATTTTCAATACTAAATCACAACTATGATAATCCTGTCCTTTCCTATTCAAAGAGTGGTCTTCAGACCTACACTGGAATCATCTGGGAATGCAGTATCTTAGGTTCCATCCCAGACCTCCTAAAAACAAAATCTTCATTTTTATCAAGATCTCCTGATGATTCTCACCTACATTCAAGTTTGAGGAACAGTGATCTAGACCAGTAAAGACAGCAAACCTTGGGCGCTATGTGGCCTGAACAGCTTCAAGAACCATCCCACAATCTAGATTAAGTGCTCCCTCATTTATTGTACTGACCTAACTAGATACAGCAGCTACTACCTTGTAGTTGCTCAGCAGAGTAAACACATATTTGGATTTTGTTCTGGCAAATAATTCTTATGCATATTTTCTAAAACCCACCTTTCATTGGGTGGTTTGACTTGAAATGTCTTTTATGTTCACCCTTTTGTGAACTCAGATTTTCCTTTAGAAATATTTCAACGAGTCCTCTTTAGTCAATCTTGAATACACACATACACACACACATCACAAGAGAAATTAAGAGTCTATCAATCATCTTTATGCAAAAGTATAATTGCATTTTAAAGAAAAATTTTATCACAGTAAGGAAAATCACTTTTACAGAACTATTATATTCCTAAAGTAGAAATTTTAAATAAAACAATTTATTACAATTTGATCATAAAAGGCTTTATTGTAATGTCATTGGCAACTGCCATTTCTTTACAGTTTCATAACTTAAGTTTAACTATATATTAAGAAATACCTGGACATTTTAAAACTAAATAAGAAGCATTTAAAATACCACAGTCTTCAGCTAATGTGTATATTTAAACAGATAAAGAGAAAATTGTAAACATAATCAAAAAGATGTTTTAAACATAGCGTCTGGAAATGGACCCTATGTTTTACGTTTATGGCAACATCATATGGTATTTTAAAGTGACTGTTTTAATAGTTTTTCCTCCTGATTGCTTTTGTTTGTTAATTTCTATTCATACATCACATTTGAAAAATTATATCAGGCAGTGGCAATGTGTCAAACTGCTTCTTGCTCAGAAAAGTTTTCGGTTAACATTATTTTTTTTCTTGGGAAATAGGGCTTCTTTTACTTTTTAATAAGTAGACTCTTACAACACTAAGAATATCATAACATAAAAGCTGATCTACATTCTTTCCAATATTTATTTCTTTTCTGCTTATTGTAGCTTTGACAACACATTAATTTTCATGGAGATGAGAACGCATCTATCAATATTTAAGACATTTCTTGAACACTTGTTTTACGCACAAGTAAATGCCAGCATCTCCCCGCATCAGCGATAAATTACAGAGTTATCCTGATGGTATGCTTGCCTGATTATTTCTTTTTTTATTTTTCATCATTGTTTCCCATCTAGCCACTTAGAGAACTTGGAAATTGTTGAAGAGATGAGTTACAATCCAGGAAAGTCAAGTAACAAACTTTCATTGTGTGAGGAGGCTGCTGAGCTAGTATCAACGTTGGGTTTTTTCTTTCCAACTTTAAAGATATTTTATTTTAAATGTAAACAAAATATAAAAATCAAAGATTACTAGCATACTTTCAGAGAGAAGAGTACGCCCTTATACACTACTATCTTAGTCCCTTTAGGCTGCTGTAACAAGTACCTAGACTGGGAAGACGGGTGGCTTATAAACAACAGAAATGAATTCTTTCCAGTTCTGGATGCTGGGACGTCCAAGATCAAGGCACCAGGATGGTGGCATTCTGGTGAGAGCCAGCGCCTCACAGGGGAGCGGCTGCATCCTACAGGGTGGAAGGGCCTAGGGAGCTCTGTGGGGTCTCTTTTATGACCATTAACCCCATTCACGTGGGCTCCACGCTCAGGACCTAAGCACCTCCCAAAGGTCCCATCTCCTAATTCCTCACGTCAGGCACTAGGATTTCAACATACTGGGGGGAAGGGGGAATAGGTGGGGGGACACACACAAACATTCAGACCACAGCCCCCTTTATTCAGCTTCAACAATTATCAATTCACGATTGACCATGTTTCCATTCTACCCCCATGTATTAATTCTCATTACCTCCACTCCAATTATTTTAAAGCAAATCCCTGATACATATTGAAATATTTACAGATGAAATTATGCCTTAACTTTAAAAGACAAACACTCCCCCTATTAAACATACGCAAAGTATCATCCCCTCTCTTACACATACTTACACTAATAATAATTTCTTAATATCAGCAAATATCCAGTCAGTTCAAACAAATATTCTTCACTGAAGCATTGGGAAAGAATAAAATCATCTTACACTATTTTAACAAAATCTCTTGATAAAATGTCCAAATATTTTATTAGCACAGGTAAGGCCAATAAGAGATTATTTTAAAATCACATACACTTCATTAAAATTAAATATTGTGGGCTTCCCTGGTGGCACAGTGGTTGGGAATCCACCTGCCAATGCAGGGGACACGGGTTCGAGCCCTGGTCTGGGAAGATCCCGCATGCCGCGGAGCAAATGGGCCCGTGAGCCACAATTGCTGAGCCTGCGCGTCTGGAGCCTGTGCTCCGCAACAAGAGAGGCCGCAACGGTGAGAGGCCCACTCACTGCAATGAAGAGTGGCCCCCACTTGCCGCAACTAGAGAAAGCCCTCGCACAGAAACGAAGACCCAACACAGCCAAAAATAAATAAATAAACAAATACTTAAAAAAAAAAAAAATTAAATATTGTAACTTCTCTTCAGTGTAAAAAAAAGTTTGTTTTTTATATTTATGTTTCATAACACATAAATATTATATAGTTCTTACCCAAATTCTAATTCCCTCAACATGGCTAAGTCTAAAATAGAAACATTATGACTGATAGCTATTTAAAAAAAAAAAAAATAGTAAACCAGATAAACCAAATTTTGATCAAATTTACTATTTGGATTATTCTTTAAAAATTTTCCCTACAGAGAATTGGAGTTGGAGTGTTATTAATTCAGACTGTACCTGAATTACAATCAACTGGTCACAAGATGGGTTTACTCCTAACACCACTCTAAGCAGGAACAGCCCTACACTGTACATAACCCCTCTTACCTGCGTTCTTAAGGTTTCAAGTCGCAAGGATACCTAGGGCAGTGATTCCTGAACTTCTGGCGTGCATCAGGAACACCAGGAGGGCCGGTTAAAACAGACCGCTGGCCCCACCCCCCAAGTTTCTGTTTCAGGGGCGTGGGGTGGAGCCTGACCATCTGTGCTGCTGACGAGTTTCCACGTGACATTTCAAGCTGCTGGCCTGGAGATCACACTGCGAGGACCACTGATCTCGGGTCTGAAATCTTGAAAATTGGCAGATTTGGCATTTGATTTAAGCCCCACACAATACAGAGGAAAGAGCATGTGTTTTGGAATAAGATGCAGGTGGGTGCAAGTCTCAGCTTACCCCCCACCCCCCTTGCTAGTTACAAATTTGGGGAGCAAGTGACCACTTTTCAAAGCCTGAGTTTTACCTGTGAAACAACTAAGTTTCAACTTTCTAGAAAGAAAAAAATGTGTACTGGTTGCCTCAGAGGCACAGGGGATCCATCACCTATTAATCTGCATTCTCAAGAGCGGACACAGGAGGGTGGCATTATTAACTTCTCTTTAGATAAGAATTCTACCGACAAAAAAATCAGCCTTTTTAAACTATCCTGACAATTTAGACCCACCTCTGGAATCATTTGGCTACCATTCAATCTGACAAAACATGAACTTTAGCCCTATCCAAGTTTCTGCCAATTCTGGTATACTAATGTATATCTTACAGCTCTAAATCTCATCCTGACCAGAGCCTTTTGCCTACAAACTAACCTAGTTCATTACTAAATTAATTCACTGTTGCATTTTTTTAAATCAAGGCTTCTATAAATGATTATGTAGTATGTGTTTAGAATAACAAGCTGAACCCAGTTATTTTCATATCACTACTTTGACAATACACAGACTCTACTTTTTAAGTTCACTTTAGTTTTTTTTGTTGGCATATAAAACCAGAATTTTTATCCTGAAAGAGGATAAAACTCTAAATTTCACACTGTAGAATACAAGGCTTGGGATAATCAAATACAGTATTACTGTTAAGTATACAAAGCAAATTTTATTCACAACTTAGATAAAGTGAACTCAATCTCGGTGGGGTATCATGTCCTATAAAAAGCCCTATAAATTTATCAGCTATCAACATGAGAATTTTATATGTGTGTGCTTTTGCTTGTATCAGTCTGGTGGGAGAAGAGCAGAGAAAACTGTTTACAATAGGATAGAAGCTGATACATAACTACATTAAAAGTTAAGGCTGTGTCATTAGAGCAATGGTTATACTTAATTCATTACAATGAACACTGATCCACCACAACTATACCAGGATGACAGGAGGACCTAGATGAAAGCTTGTAAAACACAATGTAATGAGAAATTTCTGAGTCTCCAACAGTGATACAATTTTTAAAATTTTGTTCATTGCAAAGTAGTCATTTGCACAGGACAGTAGAAATTACACACGGCATAGAGGAGAGGGATGGGCTTTGGAAAAAGATGGAGATCTGCTGTTTCTTCCTTGCTGGTTACAAAGCTTTGAGAGCAAGTGACCACATCCCAAAAGCTGAGTTTCATCTGCAAAATTTAGATAATTCCCTCAAGCTTCCAGGATCATTTTGAAGACTGAATTAAAACTACATCCAAAGTATCTGTGACACAAAGGAGGTACTCAATAAATTGAGTACTTTATTAATAAACAATAAACCTACTTTTGAAAATCTGGCCTATATATACTTCTTCAATAAAAATAATTCAAATTATTCTGTATTTCTTAGATTTCTAAGGGATTTAACAGATTTATGTCACTGTTAATGAAATTTTCAGGAAGTTTTTATAAATTTATTTATTTTATTGAAGTAGAGTTGAAAAAAAAGTTTTCTATCCACAAGGTTTTCTGGTTATTTATTCTTAACATTAAAAACAAATTAGAGACTTCGCTGGTGGCTCAGCGGTTAAGAATCTGCCTGCCAATGCAGGGGACACGGGTTCGAGCCCTGGTCGGGGAAGATCCCACATGCCGCGGAGCAACTAAGCCCGTGCGCCACAACTACTGAGCCTGCTTGCTGCAACTACTGAAGCCCACGTGCCTAGAGCCTGTGCTCCACAACAAGAGAAGCCACCACAATGAGAAGCCTGCGCACCGCAACGAAGAGTAGCCCCCGCTCACCGCAACTAAAAAAAGCCCGCATACAGCAATGAAGACCCAACGCAGCCAAAAATAAAATTAATTTTAAAAAATAAAAATAAAAATATATTATAGAAAATTAATTGTTTATAAAGCGTTTAGCTTTATTAATGTTGGACCACAACTGTATTTTTAGTATCATGAAGACATCTCATAATGTATATAAATAGATATACCTAAAGGTGTATACACAGATATTCCTACAATATAAGTGGATGTAAGTAGCTATGAGTGGATATAAGTAGGTATACCTAAAATAAAAATGAAATCTTCAAAAACTCTTCCTCTAGACAAAAATACAACTTTTTCATTAAAAGTTTTACTTTTAACCTTCATAATACAACAATACATGCTTTCCATGTAATATATCCTCCATAAAAACTAACATTTCTCAGTTAATGTATAAGTAAACAGCATGTTTAGAAGATAAAATACATTTTTCCATTCAAACTTTACTAACGGCCAACCACAGTAATCCCTGCCCACACACTAGTGACTGACTGCGTAAGCTCTGGGTCAGGCCAGCCATTCACCCAAAACACAGCCAATTAGAATAGGACTCCACACCCTAGTCAAAAGCAATCCACCAAGGGTTGAACAGAAGAGAAACCAGAGCTCCTGGGGATAGCTGGTGTGAGAACTCCGGTCACCCCAGGTTTGATGGTAACTGACCCATCTGACCCTCTATGGGAATTCTGAACGTAAAATAAGAGAGAAGGTAACATGAACGAAGAAAAACAGAATCAGTAAAAACGGAAAAGGAGAATACGAAGCAGAAACAAAGAAGCTGGGTCTCTGGTATTAACTCCTTCATGCAGCAAATACGAACTGAACCCAAGCAGGGTTATATGCCAAGCAGCGTGTTAGGACAACCGTGGCCAGCGCCCCTAAAAGAAGGCAGCACTTCTGAGCGCATAAGACAACTGGGCCATCGGGGCTGCTGGCAGGCCAAGAGGCTTCCCAAGAAAACGGCAGCCTCAACACTTGTCAGCTGCCAACTACAGATGGAAAAAAAAGAGCGCAAAATGTGAAACAAAGCGGGACCAAAGAGGCTGGGCGCCCGTGTCCAGTCTCACTCATGACGCCTCAACACTCCCCAGTTCAAGTGGCACCAGAGGGGTCCTGACCCGTATCAGCTCTTCCCTGTGACAGTCAAGGGGGACGACGGTGCACGCACAACGTTTACACTTCCCAAAGAAAATGAGCACCGACACAATTCCCACCGCTGACCAACTACACTTAGGGGTGCAACACTGAATACCAGAAAGAGTTGCAGATGAAAGTTTAAAAAAATCCCCCCCCCAAAAAAACAAAAAAACCTCCCAAAACTGTTTTATAAAGGAACTTAATCACAGGGATTGCCCTTGGCAAGGTTTTAGAATACGCTGCGGCAAGTTATTTATCTTTGGTACCCTTGGCCTACCTTTGCTACAAGCTGCACCCTGCCCCACTGTGTTCTCTTCTCTACCAAAGCCTCCGAAGAAAAGGAATTTGGTACCAATGATTTGAATCTTAATATGGCGGTAAGTCGAACATGTTTTCTCTCCCAGGCTTATCTGCATTTATGGCCTCCTAATAGGTGAATGAAAGGCACTGCTGATGACTAATACATTTTAAGTATCAGTGAGTGAGTGGTGACAGAGGTACTGAGGAGAGAAGGGTAAGTAAGCATTTCCCGAGATGACACTTCCACTACTAAACAGAATGTGTCGATTTATTACCTGTAAAGAATAATACAATTTTTTAAAATGACAGTTATTTTAAAACCACGTCTATATTAGAGGATAAATTAAGCAGTGAATTTGTTTCTTCCCAACCTCCTACCTTTAAAAACTTACCCAGTGACTCAAGATCTGATCAGTAGAGTGTATGTAAATTCCAATAATGTTAAAAAGTAACCATTTAGTACACTGAATGATTTACCACTACATGATCCCCCCAAAAAATCACAGAATTAAAGGGTGAATATCTGCTTAAACTATCAAAAGTCATAAATCACATCTAATATTGCTATGCCTGGATTTATACTGCTAGGATTTTGGCAATTCCAGTTATAACAGCATATTTATGCAAAATTTATTGCTGAATTCTACCACAAATCAATTCCATTTATTCAAAATTAGTTTCAGATTTCATAAATTATTGATCATTTGATTACTATTTATAATTTAATGCAGTTAAACAACTACTCAATATCCTTTGGAAGCTACACCTAGGAAGCATACATATAATTCAACAAATGCTTCTGCGTACCTACCACATGTCCCAGACATATACTATACGTTAAAACAAGGCTATAGTGACAGCTAAATACACGTTTATTATAAGTTACTGTTTACAGGCCCTTAAAACTCCTCAAGATAATCCCTCTTGGACCTGGAATATTTTTACTCTCATTCTCATCTGCAAAATCATAGTTAAGGTTAAGTTTGAGTAAGTTATCTAATTGAATGTATTCAGGGACTTACCAAACCTTTAAAAATTATATTATCTTACAATGAGAACCTGTTGGGGACTACTGTACCTTCTTAAAATGACAGCTATTGCTTCTTTTTCCTAAATTAAATATATTTAACTTTCTGAATTAAAACTAGTCATGATACTGTACTAATTAAGTTAGAAATCTTAAGCGACATGAGGAATGTAATATACACTTTCTCATACATGCATTTAACATGATTATGTGTTAACATACATGGCATCTAAGTACACTTTAATGCACATTTATTTGGAAAATTGCTCTCTGAAACGCAGTTATTCTTCTCCCAGAAGGTGAAAATTGCTCCACATAATTTGCGTACCTTTCCACTCACTTATCAGCTGTTTTGTTACCTTAATTCCAAATGATAACATTTGACTGGGTAATATTTGAATACTCAAAGTTTTATTAGCTCAATAGCTTTAGAACACTGACTAAAAGCTGGATGCCACACCTAGTGGAGTAGAAAATTCTGTGCATACACTTTATGCAACACAATTCAGAAATTCACACTATTTTTGTCATGTCTATTTCTCAATGGGTGAAAATTAGTCCTCACAGGTTAATTAATGCCTGCTATCCTCAACAGGGATTCTCAGCACATCAAAATAGTGTTTTGAAAGAAGCTGGCATCTTTGCTGTTTTGGTCAAAACTGTAGAGCCCTGAATGGCCTGCACACAGCAGGTACTTACTGTCTAAATAACCTCTAAGGCTCAAGCTACAGTTCCTAGCAGAATCAGACTCAATTACAACCCCTTAATTTAGGACTCTTTCTTATGTATCATTTATTAACTTTTCATGACTATATTTTTTAAAAGCAAAAAGGAAAACAATTATTTTTGCAATGACAAATTTCTTAGAGAAACATTTATGCTGACCCTAGGAAAAGTCATCAGTGGTTTGGGTTCTAGTTCTTAGATGGGTTGGGTTAGTCTGAGGTTTACACAGTAAATACAATATATGGATACAAATGTTGACATGTGAAGCCTGCAGGAAATCATAAATGCTTGAAACCCACACCATCAATTATCAGATGAAAGCCTAATTAGCATGCCTAGTTTTTGGCAGTAGTCAATCTTGGAAAATGTAAGTCAGCATAGATTTGGGAAGGCTACTATGTGAAATACAAGTTTTACATGTTGCTGTGAAATAATGAACACTTTTTTTTTTTATATATAAATTTATTTATTTATTTATTTATTTATTTATTTATTTATTTTTGGCTGTGTTGGGTCTTCGTTGCTGTGTGCGGGCTTTCTCTAGTTGCGGCGAGCGGGGGCTACTCTTCATTGCGGTGCGCAGGCTTCTCATTGCGGTGGCTTCTCTTATTGTGGAGCACGGGCTCCAGGTGCATGGGCTTCAGTAGTTGTGGCACCTGGGCTCAGCAGCTGTGGCTCACAGGCTCCAGAGCGCAGGCTCAGCAGTTGTGGCGCACGAGCCTAGCCGCTCTGCGGCATGTGGGATCTTCCCGGACCAGGGCTCGAACCCGTGTCCCCTGCATTGGCAGGCGGACTCCCAACCACTGCGCCACCAGGGAAGCCCTGAACACTTCTGATATATTTTTTAGTTCTGTATTTAATACAGCAATGATTAAAAAGCTAATTTCATTACCCCTCTGTATTACTATTCTTCTAGCGTACAGCTGCCAACCATAGTTAAATCTGATTAGGCCCCATGTTGAGTTAATCAATTTGATAATGTCAGACTTTATTAAGAAAGCATACACGTCACAATGTCTACTATCAAAAGCATGCGTGCCCAAGCTTTTGTTTTCCCACAACACTGCAACTGCTTAAAGTAGCTCAGGTTTATTTTGCTTTGTTTTAAAAAGAATTCTTAAAAAAATTCTTTGTTTCTTCATTAGGCAAATACAAAAAAAATTATTCTGTTAAAATATTACTACTATGATTAACTTTTTCTTTATCAATGTTTATATAAAGAAATAATCTCAAAATCACAATCAGGATTAGAAACAAAAACAAAAGTATAAATGCTCACAATGTAAAACAGTATCCCATGATAAATCCTGAGAAATTTTTCTATTTTATTTTTGTTCATAATGATTAAAGACCTCAAAACACAACCCACTTCTCTCTACTTGTGATTTTTATAGCTTTGCTGCACTCAGGATTAACTAAGCAAAGGAAAAAGGGGCATGATCATTTGAACACAAAAGTCTGGGTCACGATCCCACTGTAAGAGAATTTTCACACATTTTAGAAGACAGAAAGCATTATGAAATATATTAATGTTTTTATAAACTTCTTACCTTTCTTTTTCCTTCTGAGGTCATGAAAAGATTCAAAGAAGGTTAAATGAAAGGAAGCTCTGTGCTAATGGAAATCAACCTCTCCTTAACTTTATATTAAAATTTTTCAGTTTATTATTTTTAACTTATGCAAGAGCAGAACAGTTTTCGAGTATTTGGTTTTAAAGGTTTGTTTCTTGAAACTAAGACAAATTTAAAAGAAAAAATTAGGAAAAGTGTGCCTTTTATAGAACTACAATTCTACATATGGGTTGTAAAGTTCTGTATTTTAGGGTAAAAATGTAGGAGGTAGGTAACCTACTGAAGGATTGCCAGAAAGAAATGAATAACTGAAAATAATGGAGTAGCTTATAAGGACCAACCTACGCGCATGCCAGGTAGCTGTCTTACTTTCATCGGCATAATGAGGTAGATAAAAGGGAAAAAAATTGAAAAATAAAATAAAAATAGGCTTATCTCTACTTGTCCTCCCCATACCATGTCTTATCCATCTACCAAGGCTTCGGTATCTTTCAGTAAGTCCCTTACGTGACATCCTGTCTTATGTGGTCCACGGGGGTCAGAGGGGATGGAGGCAAGCCTTATTATGAATTGAAAGAAGTTCAAATTCAGATTTTTAATGAATCTGGGTCAGCTGGTCAACATATACTGCTTCAAATGCAAACTCAGTCTTCCCGACACCGTGACAAAAAGGAAGTGGGAGTTCTCTGACTTCTAAGCCTTGAATCATCCCTTCCTTCTCCCCAAAGCCACCCTTTCAACGCCCGTCCCCAATCCTATGACTGGATTTCTTTAAGTTTTTGGTTTCTGTTTAAGAAATTTAAGCACCTCTATCAAACCGCTGATAATACGGTTGCTAACAATTATACGGCAATAGAAAACGCCATACATCACAAACCCACTGTCCATATCATACCATAGCAGCCAAAGTGTTCTTTTTAAACAGTAAATCCTCCTGGGACTCCTCCACATAAAACACCTCAAAGGCTGCCCACTGCTCTTAGGAAAACGAACAAAATCTTTAGCACAGCCAGAAAGACCTGGTGTGATCTAGCCCCAGCTGCAACTTGAGCCACCCCACTCCAGACACCTCGGAATTCCAACCACACTTGGTCTATTTCTGCTCCTAGAACTTGCCCACCTGCCGTCCACATGCCGCCTCCTCAGCCTAAAACACTCCTGCTCCCCCTTTGCCTACTCAGCTTAGGCTGCAAAGGCGTTTTTTCCAAGCTGATTTCTTCCTTGACACCCCTTCCCACACCCTGTGTGATATAGTGTCAAGGCAGCCCAGATGTCTCTTTCAGAGCCTTCTCACAGTGGTCATTAACAAATGGAGAGCAGCTGCTGGCCCTCGGTCTTTGCTCTGGGTGCGCCACCAGCGGTGGTTGTTCTGTTCACTACTGCGGTCCCCCGTCCAGCACCCAGGAGGCACTCAGCTCCGCCTCCTGACCGGCAGCATTAACGCCTGCCTCCCAGGCTACCGCGAGGGTTAAACTAAACAATCCATAGAAAGCCCCGGTTCAGACCAGCACTCAATACAAGTTAGCTGTTATTATCAATATTTACTTTTTATGAGAGTGAATAAATAAGGGCAATTAGGAATACTTATTAAAACTGTTCAAAAAGTGGACACTGACGTACCTCCACTCCATTTATTTATTTACTAACTCCACAGCACTTATTGTAAAGAATTATGAGAGCTATGCGGAATACTTATAAACAAGAATATTCGATGCATCTTTTTAAATTTTATATTGGAGTACAGTTGATTAACAAGGTGTTAGTTTCAGGTGTACAGCAGAGTGATTCAGTTATATATATACATATACATACACACACACACACACACACACACACACATGCACGTATCTATTCTTTTTCAAATTCTTTTCCCGTTTAGGTTATTGCAGAGTTCCCTGTGCTATACAGTAGGTCCTTATTGGTTATCCATTTTAAATATAGGAGTGTGTATATGTCAGTCCCATACTCCCAATCTATCCCTCCCGCACCCTCCCCCTGCTGGTAACCATAAATAAGTTTGTTTTTAGATTCTGCATATAAGCGAACATCATACAATATTTGTCTTTCTCTGTCTCACTGACTTCACTTAGTATGATAATCTCCAGGTCCATCCACGTTGCTGCAAATGGCATTATTTCATTCGTTTGAACAATGCAGCACTTTTTAAAGTAAAGAATTCCAGTGATAAAGGATAAATTATGAAATATACCAATAAAGGAATATCTAGACACTGAAAATCATTTTCTTAATGAATCCAGGCATTTCCTCAACAATATGATTTTTCATAACTTAAAAGGCTATCACAATATACAAATTTTTCACATTCACAAACTACCATGGATTTTAAATATGATCCAAGATCACAAATCAGCATCACATACAGGGAGACAAAATACAGCAGCCTAGCAATTCACTGCTGCTGTGCTTTAAAAAAATAGTTTTTAAATCAAAACTCCTGTCCTATAATATCTGACCTCCCTTCTTTTATGAACAGCACTTCTTCCCCCCACTATATCAAAGGGTTTCTACACAAGAATGATTTAATCACTAAGGACTGTCAAGTTTGTGAATATCTGAATCATTTTTAACAGCATGTACTATGTCAACTTCAGATGAAAATAATCCTGGAAAGTGGGAGAGTGATCTTTAATTCAGCAATTGTAGAAGTTCATTCACCGATTTCATGATGCTTTAGAATTACCATATTGCATTTTATACTTTATAATTGTTCTAGCAGTGCAAACCATCACTGATGTCAATCTTATGTGTCACCTTGACTGGGGCTGGGGGCAGACATTTGGTCAAGCGCTATTCTGAGTGTGCCTGTAAGGGTGTTTTTGGATGAGATTAACGTTTGCAGCACCGGCTGAGTAAAGCAGATGGCCCTCCCTAATGCGGGTGGCCCTCATTCAATCCGTGTGACCTGAGTAGAACAAAAAGGCTGACCCTTCCTGGAGTAAAAGGGAACCCCTCCTGCCTGACTGCATGAGCTAGGACATCAGTCTTTTCCTGCCTTCAACTCCAACTAAAACATCAGCTCTTTTTGGCTCTGGAGCCTGCCAGCTTTTTGGACTAAAACTCATGCCCTCAGCTCTCCTGGTTCTTCAGACTCAGGCTAGAACCGCACCACTGGGCTCTCCTGGGACTCCAGCCTGCCAACTGCAGATCTGGGACTTCTCAGCCTCTGTTACCAGGTGAGCCAATTCCTTATGATAAATCCTTCTCTCTCTCATGTGTGTTTTGGCCATGTGCATGTCTTCTCTGGAGAAATGTCTATTTAGATCTTCCGCCCAGTTTTTGATTGGGTTGTTTTTTTGATATTGAGCTGCATGAGCTGTCTGTGTATTCTGGAGATTAATCCCTTGTCAGCTGCTTCGTTTGCAAATATTTTCTCCCATTCTGAGGGAGTATTCTGGATTTTATATGTGGATCAAGCTACTCCGAGCTACTTGCATGGTCCATCAACATGGTATCTCACTGAGCTCTTCTTACCAAATCATGCTTGGGCATTCTGGCCTCAAGTTTTGTTGTGGGATCCAAAAAAAGCAGTCCTATTAAGCCCATCACCACATATAACATAGGAAACGTTACTGAAGAAATCATTTCCAACATCTCCCAGTGAGTCTCCTCTGGAGGCTCCCACAGGGGGGCTCTCTTTGAGGATTAAGTCCTAAGACAAGGGTTTTATATGGTGTTCTCCCATACCCCATTCGCCTGCCCCACCTTTTTTCTTTTGCTATATAGGAAATTCAGAGTCAAATTCATGGTTTAGTCGTAACAGCTGTGGGACCTAAAGACATGAAGGTTTCCTTTTCTTTTTCTTCCTGGTTTGGCCACTGTTTCTGGTTTGCCTCTCCTCCCCTCTGTACAGACTAGGAGCAAAGGTTAGGCTTCCTAGGTCTGCACCCTGCCTCCGTCTCCCAGAACGCTAAACTTTGGCAAGTTACTCAACTCCTCTAAGCATTATTTTCTCAACTGCAAAACACAAATAACAGCGGTCGCTACATCATATGGTCGGTGTAAGGATCATGCACCTAGCTCATAGTAAGCACTCAATAAATGTTAATTACTGCTGCCATTATTATCATTGTGATTACTCACCGCAAATCCTCTGTGGAAAGATGGGAATACAAATGTACAAATAAACTGTAGTCTGGCTCCCCCAATCTGGAAGCTTATTATTAAAAAACAACAACAACAACAACAGGCCTATCTATTCTAAGGTAGCACCGACCTATGCTGTTTCGCCAACACTTTAATAAGAAGGGTTAAAAACACTATGACTTTGGTATTATTTTTAGATATATATATCTTTTAAAATCTTACCCTGAGTCCTAAACCTATCTATGGACCAAGCTTTATGATATTAGTATAAAGTCAAGTCTTTTAGTGTTCCTTTTCAGTCTTTACCAAAACACTAAAAAAATCAAAATGACTGAAATGATCTTTTGCTAAAGCAATTATACTCCTAACAATTTAACAAGGCTGTGTTCCAACCACCTTTTTTTTTAAACACATACCTCACAAATCATTACAGCTCTTAAATAAAAGACCCCTCCCCAACTATAATTTTTTAAAAAGATAAGCATCCTCCACTATGTTGACATGATCCTATTAGCATGTTCCAAAAAGGTACTCAAGGAGCAGCTGAATCTGTTAGCCTATTACTGTCAAAACAGCTAAATATCAATTATGCCAAAGCCAAAACCACTGTTATTGGCAGATGCTCCTCAGAAATTCTATTCAACTTAACTCATTTACCTACTGAAGAAGCTCAACCTAAACATGCAAAAGATCTTTGTGTAAATGGTATCTTTCTATATGGCTCTCATAAACACCAGACTTTACAAACTAATACCTGAGGAAAATCTTTAAATAAATAAAAGATGGAAAGCCATGGTTGTTTGCTCACCTAACTCAACTGGACGTCAAAACGCCCCCTGCTGTCCCAAATGGCTCAGTACGTGTGGAGCTAACAGACGGCTGTATCCCAACCACACGTGCTCTCTCACCTGCACGCCCACTGTCCCTCCCCTCATCCTCGTCACAGGAGGGGAGACACTGATCCAAGAGGTACAGCTCTCTGTCACAACACCAACGCCACACCCGCTTTTCTTCATCAGAAGGAAGGTCTTTTCTACACTTAGAAAACAAGCTAGCACAATTCGAAGAGTTTCATGTCTTCCGAAGCTGAAGACTTTGTCGACTGAAAGTTAAGACGATGCTAAGGTTTAAACAGTATGCCCATCCTGGTGGTTTTCTAATAAGGATGTGAAAATGATAGCATCCTTGCAACCAATTATGTAAAGAAATTTACTTTTTTTAAAGAAGATGGTATTGGGCTTCCCTGGTGGCGCAGTGATTGAGAGTCCGCCTACCAATGCAGGGGGCATGGGTTCGAGCCCTGGTCTGGGAAGATCCCACATGCCGCAGAGCGTCTGAGCCCATGGGCCACAGCTACTGAGCCTGCGCGTCTGGAGCCTGTGCTCCGCAACAAGAGAGGCTGCGATAGTGAGAGGCCCGCGCACCGCGATGAGGAGTGGCCCCCGCTCGCCGCAACTGGAGAAAGCCCTCGCACAGAAACGAAGACCCAACACAGCCAAAAGAATAAAATAAATAAATTAAAATAAATTAAAATGAGCTAAAATGTTAAAAAAAAAAAAAAAAAAAGATGGTATCTTATATGTGATAAATTCCTAAACTTAATGAAACTCAATACCTGGTATCTCAGAAGCAATGTAAGGGTATGGTAGAATCCTTTAAAACCTTAGAAATTATTTGAAAGTCCCTTTTAAAGTATGATATTCTGTGTTAGAGATTGTTTGGAACGCATTGGTGCTAGAAAATGCTTTTGTCTACGCAGAAGGCCAACCACCGAGATGGGTATACTGTTTTTTATTTTATTTTATTTTATCTTATCTTATTTATTTATATTTTTGGCTGTGTTGGGTCTTAGTTGTGGCACGTGGGCTCTTCGTTGCGGTGCGCGGGCTTCTCTCTAGCTGTGGCGTGCAGGCTCCAGGGCGCGTAGGCTCCGTGGTTTGCGGCAGGCGGGCTCTCCAGTTGTGGCGCGCGGGCTTAGCTGCCCCGCGGCACGTGGCATCCTAGTTCCCCAACCAGGGATAGAACCTGTGTCCCCTGCATTGGAAGGTGGATTCTTCACCACTGGACCACCAGGGAAGTCCCGGGGGTACTGTTTTTTAAATTAAAACTACACTATGAAATATTCCTGGCACTGAAAACAATTTGGTACAGGATAATTTACAACTGTTTTTCAATTCTTAAACATATGTAATATATGAATTAGATAATAGAGTCTTTAAATTTTATAATATACCCACTGTGCTTACCATATGCCTAATGACTCATTAAACAAAACAGGACTAACATCCCAGAAATCTCCTTCGTCAATCAGATGCTTTCAAAGACACAAAGATCAGTAATTTTTAACCCAGCAATGTTATACCCGTATCTAGGACTCCACTGTGATACTAAGATACTCTTTTAAATGACACTAAGGAAAGGGTAACATTTTAATGTTTTTAAAAAGATATTTACTTTTGTGAGAAAGTAAATTGTTTTTGATAAAGAAATTTAAATACTCCTTCGACCCTGAGTCCTCTAGGTCCTGGTTCTCTCCTCCTTTGACAACTTGTTTCTACAAAAAGTCTCCTACACAGAGTGCGTTTGTAAGAAAAGAGAATTCCAAGCAAGCATTATCTTTAATGAACTTAAGTTGGATTTTGCAGTCTGTCCATCTGGTTCCATATATTTTCTACCCATAACTCTTGCTGACATTATAAAGCAGAAAAAGGTAAACAAAATTGGTGAATTTTACTTTTATTTCTAAATTGGGAAAGTTCTCTAGGCCTTTTTTACCCTGAAATCTTCCACAGAAATCTTTCCTTTAAGGAACTGGATCACTATAAATCTCGTCAAATATGGTAAATCATCCAAACAATTTCCACAGGGTAGATATGATGTAAGGTAATTTTTCTACATGTAAACATACACATGCAATAAGCTTTGGTCACTAAATTCTACTCTAAGAAAAACTGCAGCATTTGGGTGATTTTTTTTTACAATACTGTTTTTTCATGAGAAGAAATAATATAGTAACGATGCAACATTTTCATTAAATATTTAGAGAAAAGGATAACAACCTAATATCTTATAAAACCATGCCCCCCAAATAACTTAAATATTACTGTACACAAATGAACAGAGCTACCCTTGGGATCGATCATCTGTGATCACATGCATGTGTATACACACACGCACTTACAAGGATCATCAAGGACGCAGACATGCATGCACGCCCACACACACACACACACACACACACACACACTCTTACGAAGATCACTGAGGACACAGACAGTGATTTAGGGGAGCCAATCTGCATATTTCGGCAGAGTGGAGACGGTCCTTCAGTGGGCCATCGCTCATGAAATCCCACAGAGGTACCGGTGGGTAACATTCATGTTCCTATTGCATTCATTTTCCATAATCCAAAGTGACTTTTTGTGACTCTTTTCCCACTGCAGTGTCCATCTGAAGAAAGAGATTGCAGAAGCCCTCCTGCGAGGCCATGAAGACGCCGGCTCTGCCTCTCCGCAGCCCTTCTCGTCCTCCCGGGCGCTGCCCTCTGCCTGGAGCTGCCCTACGC
The DNA here is from genome assembly GCF_949987535.1 of Balaenoptera acutorostrata. NCBI lineage: Eukaryota > Metazoa > Chordata > Mammalia > Artiodactyla > Balaenopteridae > Balaenoptera > Balaenoptera acutorostrata. The sequence goes on from NC_080067.1 coordinate 4,464,783, forward strand.
AGGTCCGCCCAGGGCCCTGCGCATCAGGCGCGTCCAGGGCGCCAGCTCGGGGCTCCGCGAGGCCTCTGCTTGCGGCGGGCGCAGAGGGAGCAGGGCACCCTCCGGAAGGCGGGGCCGCCGCAGGGCCCGGGAGAGCCGGCAGCTGTGCCCCCGAGAGGCCCGAGGCCTGGGAGGCCCCACACGGGGCTGGGCTGTGGCCGCTTCTGAAGGACCTGGACCTCCTCCCCTGCTCGCTTCTCAAACCCACCCTCCTCAGCAGAGCCTGCAGAGAGAGCTCTTTCCTCCCCGCACGCTCACCCCCATCCCCGCACTCCTCGGAGGGGCAGCGACGGAATTTCTGGCATCCGGTTCTGAGCACCAGTGGTGGCAGCGGTCTTTGCAGTAAAGAAGCCCTTTTCCCCACAGGGATGCTGCGTATTTATCCGTCTGCGGCTTCTACCTCTGGCATTACATTTAATAAATTCATTTTCTAATGAAACTAAAAGAAGACGAAAAACAGATTTCATTACGGAATCATTATGTGGTACACCTGAAACTAATATAACGCTGCAGGTCAATTATACCTGAATGTAAATAAATAAATGGGGGGGAGGGAGAGGGGAGTTTCAAAGTACAGGTACGTGTGATGGGAAGACCGCAGACAAAGGAGAAGCGGCACCGGGAGCCTGGGCCCTGCACAGGGGCACAGTGAGCAGGGCGGCTCCGGGTCATGTGTGGGCCCAAGACGCTTTGTAGGGGACAGGGCAGGGCTGCCACGCTCCTGGGAAGAGATGACGCCGCACGGACGGTCACGGAGTGTGCAACGGCCTTCCCACGACTCCCCAGTGCCGTCCTCGGTAAAACTCACTTGCTCCCTCAGAAACAAAGATTTCGGACGGCGTGACCATCTGGTAGAAAACCATGGAGTGAACTATGCACTCTGGGTGGAATGGTGTGTCGGTGCAAGTTCATCACCCGTGACAAACATGCCACCCGGCGGGGTGCCAATAACGTGGGAGAGCATGCACGTGTGAGGGAAGCACGCTCACGGAAATCTCCGTTTTTCTGGGAACCTAACTGCTCTAAAAAATACGGTGCATTTAAAAAAATTTACAGATACAAAAAAAACACCCGAGATTTCACTTGGATAAAAATGGTCACCTTAAGCTGCCAAAGACTTTGTGTTTCAGAAAAAGTCTTTTACTGTATACAAGTCAAAACATTATTATGACAAATTCCTTCTCCCTTCTTGAGGTTAGATCCACTTCTAGAAGATCACCACCAAAAGAAACGTGTTTGTTATAATCAACATAATTATAACATATATTTTGGTAGCTCCTTTTACTGTTGTTATTAATAAAACTAAGATAGAAAAGGCAAAGTACTTAAAAATAGCCGTTCAAAAGCAGTATACTAAGGTGACTTTTTTCAACAGGCCATGAATCAGCTTAGGTTGTTTTTCTATTTTTTACTATCACTACTAACCCCACTTACATCAAGATCATTTCCAATGCTAGGACTCACCTCTCTCCTATTCTACTCTAAACTGCTGGTGACGTCTCTCCCTTTTTGTCCTACTAGAAACATCTACTATTCATCCTCTTTGCTCCCCTTGCGAGGCATCTCCTGTTCTGCCTCTTGCCTTCCTAATCAAATGCAAGTTCTCAGTCTTATCTTCAGCGTGTTCAATTACATGGTCTAATCGTGCACGTGCAGTTGCCGTTCCGTCCTGCTGGCACTCGGATCCCATCCCTGTACTAGGCTTCGCCTCCTTTATCAGCATAATTAACTCAGACTTTACAGAGCCATCACATGGTTATATATGTACTGTCATCTCTTCTCATTAACCTTTTCTTTTGAAATCCATTTCTAACACTCATTTCTCCTAGGAAGAGAATTTTTTTTTTTTTTAATGGCAGTGGCTGAACAGATGAAAGACACAGATCTAAACGAAGAAAAGCAAAAAATACAGAACATAAGGAATTATATCAACTTTAGATTTCTTTCTGATTATTAGTTTTACAATCCTGGAGGATGAAGAAAGATGAAGTGAATGACAACCTGTACACTATACATTTTCCATAAAATACTAATATTTTCTCCAAATTAAAAAAAGAGATGAAAGTGATACTGACATGTTTAGTACTAGATATTGAGCATTTTTTGGATTCGAATGTACCATGAATCTAAAAAAAATAAGAAGCCAGAAGAAAGTCCTACTACATTATACTTTTCTTCCCTTCAGCAGGGTAAGGCCGTGAAGCTAACCAGGAGAGCTGTGGTGTCGCAGACCTTCCCTCACAGACTGGCCCTTGGACAGCGACGGAAGGATGAGAGCTCAGCTCATGGCCTGACTTAACAAGCTTGAGGCGTGCGGGCGGTGAAGGGCGTCCCGCTCTAATGGAAAGGGCTGGATGGGAAAAGATCCCCAGGAAAGGTCCTGGCCTGTACCACGTGCTGTGGCTGTCACTGCACCCATCCCACTGAGGCGACAACCTGAGGCTCGGAGAGTTCTGGCTTGGCCTCTCCTGAAAGACAGAGACCCACACAGAGGAGCCGGGGCTGTCACTGCACCCATCCCGCTGAGACGACAACCTGAGGCTCGGAGAGTTCTGGCTTGGCCTCTCCTGAAACACAGAGACCCACACAGAGGAGCCGGGGCTCAGGAGTCACTAACAGTTTCTCCCGTAAGCCCCATCCACCTAGAGGAAAGGTCCATACGTGGTCCATAAAAACACCTATCTCCGAGACCCAAGGCGGGGAAATGGAGAGATAACTAAGTTGGTGTCACATCCTTCCTGGTTCACAACACCCAAATAAGTCGAGTTCTATTCTTTTTCAAGTGCCTGATGTTCTGTCAAAACATGCAGGTGGGTCAGGAAGAATTGAAATAAACTGCGTATTACTCAAGCTAGATGAGATGCCCTGCTAGCAACCTCTGGAGGAATAAAATGAAAATGCACAATGATGAGAAAGTGATTTTGTGTGTGGCGTGACAGTGTGTGTGTGTGTGTGTGTGTGTGTGTATGTGTACACGTGTGAGCCTTAGAACCCAATAAAGCTTCTAAGTAAACAACTAAATATCAAAACAATATCTAATGCACTGCATTAAAATGTAGAAAGAACTCAGACCAAAACACGCAGCCGTGCACTGACCTAATGTAGTATTATTATAAAGAATTTATATATCCCACTAATTTCAAAAGGACTTTATTGCTTTCAAAGAAATTGACATTAACCTCAACAAATCAACACTTTTCTCACTTTAAGTTTATAACTAAGAACTAAAATGCTCTTGATTGAATAACATATCCTTCAGGAATACAGTTTGAACTAACTTGTTTTTTGTCAAAGAAGTTACTTTAGTTTATATTACTAATAAAAATGCACACAGGCACACGTACATCTTGTTATGCAACATCCTTTAAAATAAAAGACTAATAAAAACAGTAACTTAAATCGCCAAGCATTCAATATGACACGGTGTTCAAATAGCTAAAATAAACAATTACCACTTCAATTAGAAATATCATGATTATAAATACAATCCTATTAATTTCAGTGAAGTCTTTCCCATATACACTGAAAGTATGTACATGCTAAAAACTTTGTAATCCAAAACTTATAAGAACAAGAGAAAAATTAGGTGGCCATGACTCATGCCAGTTTTATTTCTAAGAGCAGGCAAACGGAATGACCTCCACAGCTGCCTCATGGGATTAAGATGGGCAGTGTCACTGGCTTTTCCTGAATTAACTTCAAAGGCTGGTTTGGGAAAGTAAGTTTGCTAGTAAGTACTCTCAAACGTTGCTATGCTGGAGTATTTCATTCCCAGCTACCAGGAAATTTACCCAACAGTAAAATAGTTTAGATTAAAAGAAGTATAAAGAAACTAACAGAGTCCCCAAATCCCTTTAAGACTGTCCAGCTACCTGGAGGATAATCTGGCTACACCTGCCTTTCCGGGGTGCTCTTCTCCTCACCCCCACCCTCTCCCCTAACGTCCACCATCTGTCCTTCAAAGCTCAGCTCACACACAGCCTCCTACAGCAAGTCCTCTCTGGTCACTCCTTCCCAGCCAGAATCAAAGAGCCCCCCACCCCCATGTAAGCCCGTAACATCTCATGGTTTCCTTTAGAACAGCACAATGTCTGAAATCAGAATTTCGTGAAAAGGAATTTTAATACGGCCAAAAAGCCCTTCACATACACATTTAAGCCAATATACTGGATCTTAGTTAATTCTTGGTCCCCACACTGGACTACATGTTCCTTGAGAACGGAACTTTCTTCACCTCTGTATACCTCGTCACTTGCACAGACTAGCAGGGACCAGCTTCTCAAATACCGGCTAGCAACTCTCCTCTCGCTGCCACAGAAACACCTTCTTATTTACAACTGCAGAAACACACGGCAACCTGAATGTCCCCTAACCCAGGGGGACACCCGTGCCTTCACTCATGCTATTCCCAGTATCTTCCTTTCATTTACTTCATGGATCCTTTGCTGCCTTCAGAGAATCCATGAAAAAAACACTGCTTATTTCATGACCTTTTATCATCCTTCAAGGTTCAGCAGCCCATCACAACCCCTGTGAAGTCTTCTCTGCATCCCTCAGTCAAAATTCCCTCTTCCCCACAGTTTCGAGTCATTCTTGATATAAACAGTGGTGGAAGCATTTAATAAAGTGTGACTGAGAGCGGGACCTAATCAGATGCAAAGACGATTCTCCTCAACCAAAGCAAAGCTCCCACGGAGCTGGGACCAAGTTCTCCATTCATTCTCACCCCCAGACACATGCCTAGGAGATTTCACAAGCATTTCGCAAATTTATTTAAATAAATACCTAGCTGACCATTCTGCAACACAATAGTATAGAATGTAACTTAATGGTTCTACCATCAAAATGTGAATAAAAGAAACAGCATCTCATTGACAGTTTTAAATTCTGAGACATTTTTAGTGCTTTTAAAAATCTAGTTTATGTATTTCATTAAGAAATATTAACTTTTCAAGACTTCCCTCGTGGCGCAGTGGTTAAGAATCCGCCTGCCAATGCAGGGGACACGGGTTTGAGCCCTGGTCCGGGAAGATCCCACATGCCGTGGAGCAACTAAGCCCGTGCGCCACAACTACTGAGCCTGCGCTCTAGAGCCCGCGAGCCACAACTACTGAGCCCACGTGCCACAACTACTGAAGCCCGCTCGCCTAGAGCCTAGAGCCCATGCTCCGCAACAAGAGAAGCCACTGCAATGAGAAGCCTGAGCACCGCAACGAAGAGTAGCCCCGCTCACCACAACTAGAGAAAGCCTGCGCGCAGCAACGAAGACCCAATGCAGCCAAAAATAAATAAATTTATTTTTTAAAAAAAAGAAATATTAACTTTTTAAGGTTCACCTGACTTTATAAGAACCCAGTATGTACAAAACTGAATTTCAAGAGTCTTCCCAGAGCATTTATGTCTCTCTCGTGCCAATAACGTATTTCTTTTTATTGTAGTTCTATCCCACTGGACTAGCAGTTCCTTGAGAACAAGAGCTAGATCTTCTTAAAAATATAAATCTACATTTAAATATTAAAATTACTATAACACTATTCCAGATAGGCCAGAAGAGAGGAAAGGAGATCATCTGTAACCTAACACAAGGTATTATAAACTAAATGTTCTTCTTTACCTTTCAAGTTTTTAAAATATATTTTATAAACCTATAATCATATATGATATATAACATGGCCTACTCCTGTTATATGCATCTTTTCATATTGCTATATAGTTTGCCCATTTGTTTTTATTGGATATATAACCATCCAAACTCAGAATTAACTTTAGCCATTTCTCTTCACATAACACTGTTTATTTTCACATTTCACTGTTACAAGTAATAGTCTTTATTTTTAATTGTTTTCCATAAGCTAGAGCCCCTTATGCTAAACTACTAAATTAAAGGTTGTGAACATTTCTACTGCTACTGAAGCACATCAACTATTCTTTAAGTTTCTAAGACTGAGTGTTTTTTAACATTACAGAGAACTGCTTGAAAACTTTCTCACAAAATTGAGAAACAGGATAATGGTTTGAAAGTGAAGGTATCATTTATAGCCCACCTACTGCCAAAAAGGTTATAAGCAGATTATAAAAAGAGAGTTTATACAGTTAGACCATTAAAATATAAAATGAACAGCAAACCCAGAGAACAATGGTTCCTTATCTTTGTGGTGGGGGGGGGGGTGGAAGTCACTGAAATTTTGATAAACGCCAAGGACACTCCCCCAGATTCCCACGTGCACACAATTTTACCTACCATTTCAGAGGGGTTCACAAACTCCCTGAAGCTGATACAAAGAGGATGGCTTAAAAACTCCTGCCAGAGAGAACTAGAGGAGAAATTATCCCTATCAAAAGCCTAGGCTAATAAAGTTACTGTAATTAAAATGAAATATAACTCCAAGCTTCCTCGCAGCCAAAGCAAATAGAAAACACAATGGGCTAAATAATTCTCAATGGCTGATAGAAGGAAGCGTGCCAGATCATAAGAGAACTTTTCTCTGAAACTAAATCCTTGAAGAATTTGTCATGTGAATGCTTATAAAAGGAACACTGAACATATTTCAATAGACAGCTTCATAGGAGATGCAGGAACATTTACCATATAACTGCATCTTACAAAGTGATAAAATATGAGGGAATGATATTAAAATATAGGACTAGCCATCTTTCTGATGATCTAGTTTGATATAAGGTTAGAAATGAGGTTACGCCACTGTCTCCAATCTCATGCTTGTAACCGCCTCTGATAACAAAATGAGAAAATTTTCACTGAGTGCAGACCTAGTCTCAGAATCCTCAAAGCAGTCACTCTTCATACACTGGAGTGGGCATCTGAAACCTTTACAGAGGACACAGTGATGTCACAGAGAATCAGGAATCAGCACAGAAGACTTAAAGAAAACAGAGCCAGTCTCAATGTGAATCCTGGCTCATCTACTTAATAGCTGTGTGACCTTCTGTGACTATATTGCAGTTTCTGATCTGCAAGGTTGTAATAACAACAGTCTCCACTCTCAATAGAGTTGTTGAGAATTAAATAAGTTAATATTGATACATATAAGCTCCCAGACAGGGTCTACTGACCCACCTGGAACTGTGAAGATTAAACGGGGCTGGACAGGGTCTGACATATGTAACCTATCAGCTATTACACAATCCTTCAAGAATATATATATTTAAAACTTTAGGTTAATATAGAAGCCTTTTTAACTATCAGATTTAATTTAAATGACCTGCTTTTTACTTAATATAGACATTTACTATCAAGGTCACTAGAAGCCCTAATCTTGGCTCATTTAACGACATCTATCCTGACTCAATCCCTTGCTTCCCACTTTTTCTCTTTGCCCAAAGTTTTAAGAAGTTGGAAAATATACTAAGTGGCCTTAAAGAAAATTGATTGATTAAAGAGTTATTTCTCTATGCATATCTTACTGAATGTCCAGGATTTTTCAAAGCCATTTGTTCTCGAATGCCTCCATTTGGCTTCAGCTCTGTTGGTCTAGTTAATCTTTAATTCATGTAAAATTGCAGCAAAGTCACACCTTACTCCAGAATTAGATTCTGAAGTCATCGTAAATGGCAAAAACTGCACACAGTCAAATTTCCTTTGAACACCTCCTTAAACCAGCCAGTAAAGTGCCGTCCCTCAGTTAGGCCAGCACAGCCAGTTTTCCTCCGGCGCTGCTCTGACCACTGGCTGTTCAGCTGAATGCCAGATGAAGGGGCTGATGTGTTCCAGAAAGACTGAAGGCACACTCAGGAGAGGGAGCTGTTCGCACTATGAAACACAATCAAGAACGGAAAGGACATCTCCCACCTCTCACTGGAGGATACACGTTCACTGATCAGAAGACAGGAATGGCTGAATGACTCCCGCCTACTCTCTTTAGACTACATTTCTCCCAAGCATGCTCCCTCTTTTCTTTACGGGAGATTAAGTATACACAGCTGAACTTAGACACAATGCATATGAGATAATGTCTGCACTAAAAATTCTAAAAGTAGTTCTGATGCCATACAACTTCAATGTCTATATATTATAGTTTAACTGTATAACGTGACACATTCTTTTTTGAGGTTTCCATATACAAACTGGTCAGGAGATGTTTTTAGGCTGAATGTTCTAAATTTTCAATATTCCACTTAGCTGACAGAACTCAGATTCTGTGGAACAATTTCAAATTTCATGACCTGATTCCCTTAACCTCTCCTTCAACAAGGTATTATAGTACAGAATTAAGTTGAAGTCTCAGGGAAATTCCACAGAAATTCCTTTCCTACCTGTAAAAGTGAGAGGAATACCAGTGAGGATGTGGGGGTAATTCAGATCCCATTGCCTAGTGAGTATTCCCACGTTTAGAAACGGAATCAGATGCCTGTCATTAAGGCAGTCACCTGATGGAATCATCTACAGAAATGTGTGAAGCTGGGGTGCATCAGGCCAATCAATAATTACCTTGCTGATGGAAGAAAATGTATTCAACTACAAAAAATGGGCAACATGATCTATACTTCTGCAATAGCGAGAAGTGAGTACAAAATTTATTAGCATTGGGAACTGCACACAGAATACTCTTGCTTGGTATGTGCAATGGACTCTTCTAACTTTATATTAATCAAAAATTTTACATGGCAATACTATCCTTTTAAAATACAACACTGAGACTTTTACAACTTAGAGCCTTTAGGGTTGCTATTTGGGTACAATGGAAAACCAAACTGAATTTGCTAGTGACTTTTTACAAATTACTGTTTCTCTTGTAAAAGGAGCAGGGGAGGAAGAAGTAGTAAATGTCCGCAGAATTACTTTATAAGCTATTTTCTGGGGGAGAGGTGCAATGGGAAATGCCTTTGCAAATGAACCTCTATATTCAGCCCACTGTCAAAAAGATGCCTTTCCAATACTCTGGAAGAATTCTTCTTCTTTAGGCCCAAACATTTCTGCTTAAAAAATGATATACCCATAGATATAAGTAATACGGAAAAAAGTTATTTTCTGATTTAAACATCAGATAATGAAGAACAAGATATTACAGTGCCAGAACAATAATATGTAAAACTAGTCTAGTTTTCTAATGTTTCAGCAATTAATAAATTCTCTTATTTTTTGTAGCCTTTGGGAAGGGGCTTTTGAAAAATGGAAAAAAAGAATTAAAAGTCTAGAAAGTCCCCACCGTGGTGGAGACTATTCACTTAACAAGTAGTGACTGAATACCTACGAAGTGCCAGGCAACAATTCAGGTGCTTTGTCATGCCCTCTCGTAAAATTCTTAGGGAAGACGCACATGCGCCACTGGTGGTTTAAAGAAGATGTGATGAAATGTTTCATTTTTTCACTGATTATAACCAGGCAGTCTACGCTCAAAATACATTTTATTGCCTATTTTCAACAACCTGAAGCTTCTTGCTCCTCCTTTTGAAAGCTGTCCTTTTATTCGTCCATCCATTTATCCGTAATTGCCCAACCATGGGTATAACTACTGGGGAAGAATGAAAGATGCAAGTATGTAAATACGCAAAGACAGCTTCTGGACTTAAAGAGGCATGGTTCTTCCTCACTTTAGAAAGGTCAAGAGGGAACAAAACCAATCATGTGGTAGATCTAAGAAAAGGTTTAAGGTGCTCAGATAACATATATGAAAGTGCCCTTTAAAACTATAAGATGCTTTTCTAATGTCATATATTATTACTAAACAAAATTGCTTGTTTACTCTGATGGCTTCAATTATTCACGCTATTATTATGAACATCAAGAGTCCCCTACTAACCTGAATTGGTACTTTTAAGAACCAAATAAGGCCTATCATATCCTTTCTCGGTAAGTTTAGTTGTAGTATTTAACTAAAGATATCCAACACTTTGCCAATTCAGTCAAGTTTGAAGAACTTACATCCTTTGAGGGTTTCTAGTCATTTACTATGATTTAGCAGAAAGAAAATGGGATTTAAAGTTAGGATTTGAATCTTGGCTTTGTGTGACCCTCAACAATGTAATCTCTCTGGGATTCGGTCTCCACAACTGCACAACGAGGGCAAAGATACCTACCTGAGACAGATGTCACGAAGATTAAATAAATGAGAACATGACAATACTCAGCATAATGTCTATCACATACGAGAGCTCAATATTTCCCTTTTACCTTCTTTAGAACAATGTATAACCTATTTATCATTATCAGTTACATACCCTCTTACCAGACAATAAAACCTTTGCAGGTTTTTTTTCATTTATGACCCTCCATTCTTATGTAAATGGAACTGTAATCTCAGTATCTTTCACTATCTCATTTTTTTTTTTTTTTTGGTATATCCCCACAGTGCCTAAAATACTGGCTAAGCACATTTACTAGGCCATAATATATAAGTAGGCCCAAAGGGTATTTTCATTTATACATGTATTTAATAAAAAGAAAACAAGGAGGAGTATCAGAAATCAGGACTCTCCCAGAAAATGTAGGATGAGCAAAGCCCTAAATTCTCTGCACACCACTGCAAATTTATTATTACTAAATTAGTTATTGGAATGCATCATTTTTCTTTAGCTCTAATTCAATAAAATCAGAAACCAAAAAATAATGTGCCTTAGAGTGAATTTTCATTAACTTTCTAACATTATCCATTCGTATAAAAGAGCTCAGTCTTTCAGAACCAAAGTATACATAAACGATTGTATTGGAGAAGGGGCTTTTTGAAAAATGGAAAAAAAGAATAAAAAGTCTAGAAAGTCTCCACTGTGGTGGAGACTATTCACTTAACAAGTAGTGAATACAATCTCCAATACAATCATTTCTCCAAGCAAAGTTTCCATTATTTCCTTATAGCAGTGCAATAGAAATGGCAATTAAAATTAGACATTTTAGTTCCTATTAACTGAAAAATGTAAGCATGTGCTTACAAATTCACGAACCACCCAACGAAGGCATTATTACAATTGGCCAGCCTCACACACTGCTGTTATTCACTAATCTTCTCTCTGTTTTCCTCTTTGAAGCACTGTTCTAGTACTCAGCTACAATAAACAAACCTTGTATAGTTAATTATGCTGCCTTGTATAGTTAATTATGCTGCTGCACTAACAATAAAAAGTTGGCCCTCTTCCACTTTGACTGTAAAAATCTTCATTAAGGAGGCTAATGAACACTAATTTTGAAAAGCAGACTGCACAGTCATGTGACTTGTTAAAAAGGAAGAATGTATTTTAGAAAATAAAATTCCCACAAAGCTAGGCACTAATCTATCTTTATATATAAATAATGTATGCAAATATGAATCTGTCAACATACAGGGAGAATCTATTACTAAAGATCATTTAGTCTTTCTTGGTTAAGATTTCTGCACAAGGCATATTCATCTTAAAAGTTTCTCCTAAGTATGTTTAAAAGAAAAAATCAAAAGACAAAAACTTAAGTGTATTTAAAAATTTTTCCCACTTAACAATTTACTCTTTTTTTCCATATAAAACTCAGGGTATATGTTTTTCTATAAAATCACCCTTAATAAGTATAATAATGATGAGATAAAGTTGTACAGGTTTGAAAGAAAAAAATCTGTGGCTGGAGGAGGGAAACATCATCAAGGCTGCACCGCTGATACCCAGTGGCAGCTAAAATATCAAGTGAAAATGAGTAAGTGTGCAGTCTAAAGAAAAATCCTGAAGCATCATAATTCTCACAAAAAGGTAAATATTCTCTAAATTGGCATTGGGGGAACAAAATCTGCTACATCTTATTATATTTAAGTATTCTGAAGAAGACTATTTGGTAAGAAAGCCTTAAGGCCAAGAAAAAGAAATACTAGTTAACAGACAACTGATATAAAAAAATTTTAATACCGTAAAGGTATTCAGACATTCAATTAGCCTAACCAATGCTTGAAAAAAGGCTGTAAACTTGCCAAAATAATTATGCCTGAACTAATGATAGAATAATTTTTTTGCTGAGCCAGAGTACGGTATTATTTTAAACATTAAATAAACTATTTCCTTAAATAAAGCCATTAACTTCAAAATAAGTATATGCCGCTCTTTCGAGGAAATTCAGAATATCAAATACAAAATAAAAAATCAGGTATAAGGTGGGGGACAGGAGACAGGATGTAGAGTAAAGAGCCCAGTATTTGAGGTCTGATAGGAAAACTGAGGCTTGTAAATTGAATAAAACATATTTAGAAAAGTGAAACTGTAGTAACTGCCATTATAAAACTGTTGGGAGCATAAAAGATAAAGCATAAGAACTGATACACAATAAGTGCTCAACAAATGTTAATATTATTATTTATTATGAAAACTGTTCATATTACTGGATCTTGTGCAGCACATGAAGAATAATTTTGTTCACCAAAAACCCAAACCACAATAGTGTTGAAGGTTTTCTTTGCAGTCCCCTTTTTTTAAACTTCAATAGTTACTTGATCTTTTTTATAGATCTATTCAATGATAACTATTTTCAAGCAAAGCAGTTATGGCAAGTTATAAGAAAATCAGGGGTTTTAATTGCTTTTATTAACCAATTTATTAACCTAATACTGCTCAAATGGTAATCATTCCATTTTTATCAGCAGAAAGACTCGTGATATAGTAGAATGTACTGCTTCACTTTTCAATATGATAATTAACCTTAACATCCACCTGCAGAGTACTCCACACTCTCAACAGAATAAAATTATCATCGTCTAAATCATAAAGATTTAGTAAAAATGGTGAAGGCTGTAGTCCCTGCGACACTGTATTCCTAAGAAGCAAAGAAGACTGTAAAAACAGTTTAAAACACACTCCCATACACTCACAAAGATAGCCTTTCTGTTCCAAAGTGCATTCCAGCTTTGTGGACTGCTCATGACAGCGCCGGAAACTACAGGGTAAAAGGATGTTGTTATTCTATAACCTCACCCGAAGAACAAAGCTCTACGCACAGACCACTCACTCTGCAACAGACCTTTATTTGTGTGAGAAGGATATCCAATATATTAAGAACAATGTGAAAAACCATCGGACTAGGGAGAGGTGTGATGGAAAGGAAAACGAGGGAGGCTTCTCAGGTGCTAGCAATGTCCTGGTGCCAACAAAGTGGGCTTCACTGAACAAGTAAATTATCAGTGCCTTCAGGATACTCACGGGCTAACGGGCGAGAAGAGAATACACACGATCATCACAAGTAAGTCGCAGAGGAAGTGTCGGCTGTCTGGTCCCATGGAAAGAATTCATAGAGCAGAGCAAAGAAGACTGGGCGTGCTGAGGCAGGACGCTCAGAGCAGCCTCACTGAGGTGGCATCGGAGCAAAGAATGAAGGTCAGGGAGCAAGTCACGCAGCTTTGAAAAGAAGAGCAATCCAGACAGAGGACAGAGCCCGGGCAGAGACCGCGAGGTGGAAGCACGTCTGGCACGTCTGAAGAACAGCAAAGGGGCTGACGCAGCAGGCGCAGAGGAATCAAGAGAATGTGCGGTGAGGACAGGGAGACGGACAGAGACCTGAGCACTTACCAGTTCACAGGTCACTGTGACGGGAATCCAAGGGGTAAAACGATCTGACTTCCATTTTTAAAGGACCATTCTCTCATGTTAAGAACAGACTACAGAGAAGGAAAGACAGAAGTGGGGAGACCCGGTGGGACTTCAAGCAAGAAATGAAGATGGCTTGGACCAAAACAGTAACAACAAGGAAGGCAGCAGTGGTTGGACTCAAGTTATGCTCTGAAGGTCAGGCTAAAGAGCTGTGGTGACAGGATGGATGCAGACAGAGACAGAGAGAGAGATCAAGGATAGCTCCAGGGTGTTTTGCTAGCTGGAAAGATGAGCTGCTATTAACTGAGACGCAAAGACTGTGGATGAAGCCGACTTGCGAGGGAAAACAGGAGTTCAGTTTTGGACTTGTTACTTTTGAGGTGTCTATTAAATATTCAAATGGAGTGTTGAGCAGGAAGCTAGACACAGAGGTTAAATTTTAAATGATAGGGTTTATTTTATAGACAGCTAAACAAAAATAAATTTTAAACAATAAGATTAAATCTTAACTGTTAACATCAACTTCACTAGCTAATCAATATAATAAATTTTTTCAATATTATTAATCTTTACTTAGTACATCTATGTAATGCTCCATCATTAAAGGTCACAAAAGAAGTGAATATGGGCAAACAGAGAAAATACTTAGGCTATGCAGTCAGCTTAAATAATCACAGCGCAACAATACAGAAGGCTTAATTTGCCCCTATAGTAGATGTATAATGCTTAGAGGTGAAAATGCCCAAAGACTCTGTCAGATTTCATCTGTATCTTTCACTGCAGACACAGTAAGCCCTGCAGGATCATAATGGCATCATAAATGGTACGACTGTGCACCAAAGAAACAAAACTATTTAATGACAGCTTTTCTCCCTAAACAAAATAACTGGATCATGACTGTTTACTAATGACAACATGGTACAACCAGAATTGAGTATTGCTGGTTAACATAAGCACACTGCTATGCAGCTACACACACAAGCATTACCCAAGTTAGCTGTTTACCTAATAAGATTTTTTTTAATTTTAAAGGCTAGTGCGTTAGCACAACTTTAAAACAAAACAAAAATTAATTAACCCTATAAGAATTACAAAGCTAAAGAATCATAATTTAAGTGAAATGGGGGGAGGCAAGATTGTCAATGAAATAAATGAAAAAAGGGAATTACCAGTTAATAAAATGTGAATGTTTAGCCAATTATCTGAACCTTAAATATTAAGCAATAAGGAATAAAGGGAAATTACTGAGACGCCTACTCTCCCAGTCAGTATTTCCAAAATTCAACTGGCTGCTCTGCAATTAAAAAAAAAAAAATATATATATATATATATATATATATATATATATATATACACACACACATATATATATGTGTGTGTGTATGTATGTATGTATGTGTATGTATACATAAAAAAACCAAGGACAAGGCTGGCGTCATGGAGCAAGAACCCTATGTATCTCAAATAACGGAAACTGGGAAGAAGTGGGAATTATACTTTAAAAGAGGAGTACAAGTTGAAATCATTCCAACTCCTTTCCAAAGGGCTCATTCTGCAATTCCATACATTAAGAGGGTATAACTTCTTTCTACTCCAAGTCCAATTACCATCAACCCAAGGATGAAATACCAGCACACCTTTTAGAACCTCCTCTGCGTTATCACCCAGTAATTTACACAGCACCAAGCTTACAGATGCTCAGTGTTCCCTAAATCTGAATTTATTCTGATCTCATCCTGTTCCCTCTTATTTCACCTTCCTCCTTTCATGGGCTCTCTTTTTTTTTTTTTTTTTTTTTTTTTTTTTTTTTTTAATTTTTATTTATTTATTTATTTTATTTTTTTGGCTGTGCTGGGTCTTTGGTTCGTGCGAGGGCTTTCTCCAGTTGCGGCAAGTGGGGGCCACTCTTCATCGCGGTGCGGGGACCGCTCTTCATCGCGGTGCGCGGGCCTTTCACTATCGCGGCCCCTCCCGTCGCGGGGCACAGGCTCCAGAAGCGCAGGCTCAGCAGCCGTGGCTCACGGGCCCAGCCGCTCCGCGGCATGTGGGATCCTCCCAGGCCAGGGCTCGAACCCGTGTCTCCTGCATTAGCAGGCAGATTCTCAACCACTGCGCCACCAGGGAAGCCCTCATGGGCTCTCTTAAACCTCCCACCCCCATTCAATTTATTTGACTAGCATTTTTTATTATAAAACTGAATGTTTTCATTATGCTAAGTGAGAGAAGCTAGACCCAAAAGGCCACACCTCGTATGATTCCATTTATGTGAAACGTCCGGAACAGACCAATCCACAGAGATAGAGAGGGTCAACCAGTGGCTGCCCGGGACCGGCAGCAGGGGAGAATGGGAAGGTTTGGGGTTTCTTGTGGGGTGATGAAAGTGTTCCGGAAATAGTAGTGGCGAGGCTGCACAACTTCATGAATACATTAAAACCACTGGATGACACACTCTTAAAGGGTGCATTTTATGATATATAAATTATATCTCAATTTAAAAAAAGATAGTACCCCAAGATCCTTTATAGGGCATTAGGTAAAGTCCTTACACACCTCAATAACTCAGCAGTTCCATGATCTATCACTGCATTACAGAGTAAGGTCCTAAATGAACAAGAAAATGTTAAACTCAGTATACTCTGTTTTAGAGGGGAGGGAAATGCAAAACTCATTTTAGAAATACAGAAATTTGTCAACTTGAAAGGATACATTCCAGTTGTTCAACGAACTCAGTCATGCAGAACGCTTCATCTTCCAAAAACACACAATTTGACAATTTTCCATCTTACTCTTCTTTCTCCAACTATTGCAGCAATCCTGTGCACTGGCTTTTAAAAACAGCCTCTCCCCCACTGTCTTCCGGGGGACAATCCCACCCAGCCTTCAAGGTTCAGTTTGGGACCCCTGGCTGTCCCAGCCGCCACTGGTTTGTTTCTTTTAACTGCTACCAGACGTGTGGCCTGCCTCTGATGGCTTAGCATTATACAACCCTCTACATTTGCAGGGTGCTTTGGTGTCGTGGGAGCTTCCATACACGCTGCTGTGTCTGCTCTTTCTTTCACTCTTTGAGGTAGGCAGAGTAAGGAAAGACAAGGGGCTTGGTCAACTTCTCAGTGGCAGATCCTGGACTAAAATTCAGAGGTTCTGACTCCAATGAGAAAGAGGTGCTCAAAGGGTCTTGGTGAATAAATGAACAAGACTGCTGCATGAATTATCTTACTACTTCAATACACCGCACTTCCTTTGTATACCGTCTGATAATTTTCTCTATTTCGAGTGAGTCAGCCTTATTACAACAATTAAGATTACAAGCTCCTAAAGTCAAGAAGCCATATCTTACAGTTGTCCCACATCCCCAAAGCACTAAGGACTTGGAGGTAAGTTGATTAAAAATGCCAAGAGCTACTACCCATGTACATTGAATACACTCATGGCTGTTGAACTGCATCGTCAGAAAAGTTTTTCAAACTGGAAAACACTGAAAAAAATTTTTATCTTAAAAAACGATTTCCCCTCCCCTCCCAGAAACTTGTATGAGAGCTGAAAACCAAACTTCAGCTCATGTTATGAAGAAATATTTAACAAATACATTAAGATTCTGTTTATTAATTGCATTATACAGAATATTTTTTAGCTTAAGTAGGAGCTTATACCTTTCAACAACTATTACTCCCCAAAACTACTGATGGTGGTAGGCCCTGCTACAAGACACAAGAACTAAGACAACTTACATACCTGTGAGAATGAAGCAAAGCACCTCACATGGAGAGTAATTAACATAAAGAACTAAAGATTACAATTTAAGGAAAAAAGACATTTTAGCTGACAATAAATACAACCCCAATTAATGAGCTCTGTAAACATGAAAAAGTAATGAGTTAATTTAGTGATAAAATGTTCACTACAACCTCCTAATGAATTTTCTAATCATCTTCCTTTTACTGACCTCAGCCCAGCTGAGACGTCCACATACAAACGAAGATGGAAAATCTTTATCAAGAGATATTGACCACCAAGCAGTACGCTTAGCTTTTTAGAGAAAAATGAAACATTCAGAAGTTCTCTGCCTTAATAACTTAATAATGCCAAAAATAGTTGAGTGCCTCTTACATGCAATATACCATACTGAGAAGTTAGTGAATTACATATATCATATGCCTTCACCATCCTCAAAACAAAGGAAGACAGTAAATGCATGTAACCCTTTTAAATAATACTAACTGCATCAATGACTAACAGTTATTGAGCCCTATGTGCCAGGCACTACCCTTCAGTCCTTTACATACACTAACTCACATAATCGTCACACAAACTCATGGGACTTTACAGGTAAGGGAACTGAGGCACAGAGAAGCTGTATAACTAGACCAAGAGGTTAAATATAGAAAACCTAGGCAGTCTCTGTGCAAGAAACAACTGTGCAATACTGCCTCTCTAACCCAAAGGAACATGTGCTGTGGGTACGCTGAGAGCAGAGAAAATCATAGAACAAAGGTGACATCTGAGCTAGGCCTTGAAGTCCAGATGGAAGACATGGAGAAAAGGCTATGCTTATGCACGTGTGTAGGGAAAGGCTTTCCGACTCTGCTATTTCTATTTGGCCTCTTCACACACGGACACAGGCAGGAACGGTGACAGAGAGACAGGCAAGCCACACACCCACAGGAAATGTCTGCAAGTACACCTAAACCAACCCTGGCTCTAAAAGCAGCCTTTGCTGTTCTCCAAGTACTACATCCCTGACAGCTCTTTCTCAGCGACAAAAGCGAAGAACACTCGGCTGTGTGTTCCAAGAGAACCGGAAGCAGATGTACACAAACTGACATGCAGTCAGCAATGACCTCTGCTCTAGTGAGAAACACACTAGATTAAGAGAAAGGCAATAAATAACGACACACGCACAACCGGCTGTGCCCAGTCCGAGGTCACAGTCGGGCTGCGAGTTCTCAAAAGTGTTCCTAATGCAGCTGGCCCCTGAGCCTGGCCGGCCAACATGCACGTGGGCAGTGTCGTGCTTCCCAAGGGGAAAGCCCTCCCTCTCGAGCCCAGCTATGGAGTCTGGTTGAATAGGTAATATGAATAATCTTGAAAAATTACAAAATAAATTACTCTTGAAATCTCAGTGTAACTTGATAGTCTTTATTCACTTATTACTTTCCTGGTGGGGAGAGGAATTATGATCTTACTTCACTTAAAAATTTCATTCATGATCAATTTCAGACCCACTCACCGAGAACTGAGTACTCTCCCCTTCCTTCTTGGCTTCAGAGAACCCTCCCTGCTGGCTTTCCTCCTGCCCCCTGGAGGGCCAGCTCCTTAGGCCTCCTCCACGGCCCCTTCTCCTTTACCCATCTCCAAACGCTATGCTTTCAGAGGGCCTAGTCTTGGGTCCGCTTCCTTTCCCATACCCTTTCCATACATAAATGCGTCAATTCCTGTGGACTTAAATATCTTTAGTACGACACCTCTCAATTGATATTTCCAGCCCTCCACGACTCCAACTCACGTTCAGCTGCCTGTCTCACATCTCCGTTCGGATGTCTCGCGGACATTTCCCAGTTAACACAGCCCAACAGGACTCCTGATCCGCTTCCCTCCGCAAATCTTCCCCATCCAAGAATAGGCAGCACCTTTCCCCAACAGACCCAAACCCAACCTGATTGCTCCCTTTCCTGTAACATCCCCCCAGCCCTGCCATCGATCCAGCAGCAAGCCCTGTCAATTCTCCTTCAAGATACACACCTCACCTTACCCTCCTTCCCTCTCCGCTGCCGCCACCCTCATCCAGAATACCATCCTCTCGCAGCCTACACGCCCCTCCAGCCGGCAGCCAGATCAATCTGCATGAAAGCCGAACCCTGCTCAACCTGGCCCGGCCTCACTCTGCACTTGACCTTGTGGCACAGCAGCCCCAGGCAAGCTCCACAGTCCCCTGAACCCAGCCACACCGGACCCCTCCCAGCTCAAACACCAAGCCTCCGTGCGCTTTAGACTCTCGGCACAGGTGACTTTCGACAGCCGGGGGCCTCCGTGCCTTTGCTCCACTGGGCGCTCAGTTTCGAGGTCACCTCCTTAGAAAAGCCTTCCAAACCCAAAGTACAGGTAGGTCCCCACTCTAAAATTCATCCCGTTTGTTGTCTTCATAGCAATTGTTATATCTGCTCACCGCCCCCTCCCCGTGAGGTAGTTTTGGATTCTTAAATCTAAGTCCCAGTCTGACCTCACAGCTGAAGCGTAAGCGCCGCAGGGGCTGGAGACCCACTGTCTCGTTTGTAATTGCATCCCGAGACCCAGCGCAGTGCTGACCACACAACAGGCTCCTAGAAAACATTTGTTTAGTGTTAAACGACTACCAATATTAATCTCAAAATACACCCTGCTCAGCTTATTATTCGCTTAACCTAGGAATAGCTATTTTCTGAATACAACAGCACCTTACACATTCTTACTCAAAAATGTAATTTTATTTTGCTGTTTCTCAGGCCCCAATACCACCCTGAGCCTATTCAAAGGCTTCCCTAGTAATCTCTGACCAGCTGCTTTATCAAACATGATGGTTATTCTTATCCCTCTGACAAATTCTTACTCCTTAACCATGTGGCAAAATGCATTTCTGCTCTCTCCTACCCAGATTCCAGGAAGCACTTAGAAACGGAGACGCTTGTCCTAAGCCGTAGGGATCAGTATGTCAGTAGGCCCCCTCCTTCCCAGGCCTCCAGCGGACTTCAGGGCGTCAATCCCAACAGTCCTTGACTATGCCTACGTTATAAAGGTAATGTTGTAAGCCCATAAATATCCATGTAAGCCTGCCTGATCTCCTACCTAGACACAGGTGCTTACTCAAATATACTCTCCACTTCGTAGATCAGTCAAAACTCCCCGGCTGGATCCCTAGCTGATGGGCCTGACCACGGAGGAGCTGAAGGTCACTGGGTGCATTTACATGTATGTGTCCAACTGAATATCCATCTCTGACTACCTTCCACACAGAAGAGGGAAAATCTGCTCAACCAAAATTTACCATCTCCAAAAGCCACAGTCAGGAGTCCCCAGCTGGCTGATTACAAAGCTACGCTCAATTTGGTCATGTCCCAGTCCAAACCCCTAACTTCCTAAAATGATGGCAAGCAGGGGAATAACCAAATATTTCAAGTATGGAGAATGATGGCATCAGAAACCATCACAACTCTATTTCTCTGTCAATAGCCAACCCACTAACCCCCACCTCTGGTGAGCTCAAAAACTGGGAGAACTGTTAACAGTTTTTCCCTGCTTGAAAGTTGGACACATCTGGCCCGTACATAATTTGGAGAAGGAGAAAGAATCAATTTTAGATAGCTACCATATGATCATTTTGATAAATACTTACTAAACGTTTTATCACCTGTATTTACATATTTGGGGAGACTACCCTACATTTATTACTTAAAACACTTTGTCCGTTATGTTATTCAGAATACTATCTATAATTCATACTCCATGGTTTTTAAATACGTTTCACCTTATATAATATAGGAAATTATTAATTTCCCATTAATGCATATAATTAAGAATGGACTAGGTCTGCTACACAAATATTGGAGGCTTCTTCTAATGTTATCTTTGGGGTCCATTTTACCTTTTAGGCAAAGCTAACTTATAATGAGGTTCTTTTGGTACTGCAGTAACTAAAGCCACTTAGAGACAGTCCAGGCCATTTAAGTAGTGCAAAAAGTGCCTTACACCTAACTCAAATTTAAAGCAAAATGCACAAGGTTTTGTTTCAATGTGTCTATTCTATGAACTCTAAAAATTTCGAAAGGATTTGACACCAATGCAACAGGACTGTAGATTTAATTTCTTTGCCCCCTCTTAAAATTTGTCCTTCCTTTCCCCCGCCTCAAATCCCAATTGTTTGAAAGTAGTATCATAACACTGTTCCATATCATTTATGAACCAAGCTGTGATACATGAGGGCCTGGCTAAGGAGACAAATCCTTTCTCTTACACTGGAGGATATGACAGGTAACTCAGAAAGAACTGAGAGAGTCCTCCTAGCCAATCCCACCCTACCTTAGTTAAGACGGCCTGACTCCCAAACCCTTATTCTACCTTCTCAGATTCTAGACCACGGTCCCTGCCCCAGCAGGGTCAGGCTAGCCCTAGTCCCCCTCCTGCAGACCCCCTTCCTCACCCCCTGGCCACCTGGAATCCAAAGACTGCACGTGTTGGGCTGCACTGCCTGCTAACTTGAGCCGAACACCAGAATGTCCACTGACTGCCTCAAGCAATGAGCAGAGCTGCCTCTCTTCAGAAACTGCCCTGGCTGCAGGAAAGGGTTTCCCTCCAGCACCTGCGCTGAACCTGTCACCTTCTTCCAGTTCGTCACTTGTATGCAGGTCTCAGATCATCCTGCTCCGACACATCAGGCCACAGAACTGTGCCCCAGCCTACAGACATGACAGCCATCTTTCCACAAGATTGGACAAAAGTTTAAAAATAAATATCACTCAATAAGATCATAAATAAAACAGCAGTCCACACGAACGTACAAAGAGCAGCGGTAGTTTCTTTAGTATAGTCCGTCATTTGAAATCTTTGAAAGTCTGAATTTTCTTTTAATTCTAAGATGCTTGGCTCATGGAAAAATTATGTCAGAAAAAACACATACCGAATAAAATATAAATTCTCTTCGTTAACACTTATTCAGTTTCTAAGGATGCAAATATTTTTTCCAGGACCAAAGGGAGGAGGGGGAAACCATGAGAATTCCAAACAGTGTGTTACAATAGTTTGATAGACTTGAAGGTATGTTTACTGGCCAAATGAATATTCAAAAGATTTGCATTAGATGATTGTCAATTTATATTGGCATTTGACTAACACTAAAAGTTTTATTTCTTGACTATGTCATATAAGTGGAGTTTATGAAATAACATGTAAAAATCTGGGGCCTATGAAATTACTGCATATTAGTTAATGTCTCTAAACCCCACACCAGGCTCTTATTTCCACATGTTCTTCATGTATCATCCTTTTCTTATAAATTTGAAAGTTATAAATAGAAAAGGAAATAAAAGCCTCACTTACTAATTCATATATGGAACTGATAACAAATAAACTGGCTGTTTTAAATAAAATAGCCAGGCCAATAAACTATACAAATTACATGCCACAGGCTCCAAGAAGGCAAAGGAGAGAGAAAAAATGAGTTACAATCCATGATGAGGAAGACAAAGCTGGTAAATTACACTTCATCTGTCTGGAGTCCAGCAGCTGGGACATACCATCCTAGTACTACCTTGCATCTGACACCTGAAAATCCCTCTGAAATGAGCAAACAGGGTCATTTTCAATCCCTCCAGAGACGGGGCACACACTAACTACCTCCTGAAGCCGTCCATTATTTCTCTGGACAGCTCTGAAGGAAGACGAAGCCTTTTTATCAAGAAGAAAATAGTTTCCTTCTAATTTAACACAGCACTGCTAGTTCTACACCCTGAAACCACACAGAATAAGATGAATCTCTCTTCCATTTGATGGCTCTGAAAACAGTTAAACACAGCTATGATGACCCCTCACTCCACTAGACAAGGTAACTCCAACTCCTTTCAAATGTACTCTGTGATCATGGATAGGAATTCCCAAGTCTCCTTGTTTATGTTTTTTTTTTTTGAGGTTCATATTTTTTTTTAACATCTTTATTGGAGTATAATTGCTTTACAATGGTGTGTTAGTTTCTGCTTTATAACAAAGTGAATCAGCTATACATATACATATATCCTTATATCTCTTCCCTCTTGCATCTCCCTCCCACGCTCCCTATCCCACCCCTCTAGGTGGTCACAAAGTTAACTGTATCTAGATTTTCTAAGTGTATAAAACATATCCATTCTGTCAATGCAATAAGCAACACACTGACCTATCAGAGCTGAATGCTGGACCCGGCTTTGTCATGAAACTGTACTTCCTTGGAGAAGTGCTGTTTTCTCTCTGGGCTGGAGAAAGTGCCAGACCATAAGCTTTCCTGCTTCAATAGCCTATGAGTCTATCTAAAGGGAATGCTTTCAGGAACTTCCCTGGTGGTCCAGTGGGTAAGACTCCACGCTCCCAATGAATGGGGCCCGGGTTCAATCCCTGGTCGGGGAACTAGGTACCACATGCATGCCACAACTAAGAAGGCCGCATGCCACAACTAAGACCCGGCGCAGCCATAAATAAATAAATACTTACTAAAAATAAATAAAAACAATGCTTTCAATACCGCTTTCATTTTGTTAAAAAGTAAAAAATATTTAACCAATACTTTATAATATTAATATTTACAAGGGTCTTTTACTTAATTAAGGGCACTATGTGTAATGCTCTAAAAAATAAGTTGGTTAGGGGTCCCTGGCTGTTAGACTATAATGGTGGCCAGTAGGAAGGGAGGGGGAAGACAAATAAATACATAGCTGTAAGCACCCTTAAAAAGGTCAAAATGTCCTTCTAGTTTAATATTACCTGAAATTAAAGTTAAGCATAAATTTAAGCTTGAGAAGTGTTTACTTTTCTAGGACTGTAGCTATGTGACACAGTAGTCACTAGTCATATACGATTACCTAAATTTAAATTAAGTAAAATTCCGTAAGATTAGAAATTAATGTACTCAGTTGGATTAGCCACCTTTCAAGTGCTAAACAGCCACTGCACTGGATGACAGATACAGAACACTTCCATCATAAGAGAAAGTTCTATGGGGCAGTGCTGTTCTAGATTGATTCACCTGTATCTATTTTGCAAACAGAAGACAGCACAGCAAAGACCCAAAACCTTTGGTCTCTAACGTCAGAAACACCAAGGCTGAAATCCTAGTTGTGCCACTTACTTGCTGTGTGACCTTGAACAAGTCATTTAACCTGTCTGAGCCCATCTTCCCACCTATAAAATACTGTCTAAAACTAGTATCTACCTCATGGAGAGTTATGACGATTAAGTGAGATCATGCTGGTTAATTACAGCAGGCAGTACACGGCCTCAAACACTGGCAGCATTCAACAGACGTCAGCTTTCTAGTATAAGCAACTGTATTTATTCACTCATAGGTACACTGAACCTCAAATGAATGCTAAGATTTGAAATATAGAGGTTAAAGAAAGAGCCCTCACCCAAGTGGGTGAGTTAGGTAAAAGAGCTGTAGTATCAGGAGGCCTGACAGCAATGGGGTGTAGGAGCGGGGAGTGGTGGATCCCACGTGGCCGGAATAGCAGGAATCAAAGCAGAAACCTCGGCTCTGGCAGGAGGGCGCTACCTCTCCTTTCAGTGGTCTGAAATTATTGCTAGGCTTCCTATTCTACAGGGGAAGAGTGGAGGGAGCGAGTCTACCTGTTACGTACTTGACTAGAAAGTCAATTTTAGCTCTGGCTTTACCTGACTTCATGACACATTTTAGAATAATATGCTGCTTCCACACAAATATGGAATTTGTTATAGCTTTAAAGGCATCCCATTAAGTCCCTAACCTAAAGTATACAGACATTCTAAATAAACAGTTCTAAATGAACATTTACAAAAAGCACAGTCAGAAAGCAAACTTCAGTAATGTTAAGTTTAAAACTCAAAATTTACATTGTTCTTAACATAAAAAATATTAATAAAGTTTTACTTTTTATTTGCAATAATGCTTAGCTGATAAAAGATATTTAAGCCAATGAATATAATAATCACTGTAAAGAAATGCTTTGGGTGCACTAAATTATAGTTTTCAGGATATCTTAAAAGGTAAAACAGCTATGGGAATTAAAATATTACATGCTAGAGAGTAATATAACACTTTCTATCTAAAGTGCTTAAGTAATAAATCTGAAATAATAACCAGTTATAAAACTGGGCGACCTAAAATAAGTGATAAAATGTTCTGTTGCTATTATAAAATATAATCCCTGTGTAATCATTTAATGCATGTTTCTTCAGACACATTCTTATACCATTCTTAAGGCAAGAAAGATTAGAAAAAATAAAAAAAATCAGATACCACAAATAACGGGCACAACACTCACTTTACCACTCAACATTTTCTTTTATTATGAAGTAAACATTTTAAAAATCTATGGTTAAAGGCAGATGTTAAAAAATAACATTTTGAAGTAAGAACGTAAGCAATTTTTCCAGTGATTTTATTGAGATAGTGATGTCTTCCCCAAGATCAGTTTTAACGTAAAGGTACATGACAGCAAACGATTACACTTGAACTTCACCGTCTGAAGTAACGGCCCCTCACGGCTCTGTGTTGGTCATGCCCCGGGTGAAAAGTCAGCCTTGAGATAAAGGCGAAAAGAAAATCGTACATATACTCTTGGCAGTAACAAAGGAGCACACCTCAGATATCTTAAAAGAAGGTACGGAAATGAGAATATAAACAGGCTTGAAATTCGTGAAACTCCGAACTGCCAAGGGCACGTAAGGGAAGGCCATGCTTTCTCACCCGCTGCCAAACGGTACACAGGCCAACTCTGCAGCGCCTCAGCCCGCAGGTGCTGCTGCAAACAATGCTCAAGCCGTTCTAACCGCTTAGGGCAACTCTAAGGCCTTTAAAGACTTCTGTCTCCATAAAAGTCTACGCAAGACCACTCAACACTGCAGCAGTGGGGTCAAAAACTCAAAGGAGTGAATAAAAATAGTCCTCGCTTATCCACACTAAAGAAAGGAGAGATGGATATAAATAATTCAGCGTCCTACATAACATAAGCCCTCAACATATAGTTAAATTTTATCATGTTAATGATTCCTCATAAGATGCACTACAGCATTCTGCTAACCAATACACATTTACATCACTTTTCAGTTATTCATACTATTTATTTACTAATAATCTTCCTTGCTCCAAAAAGAGTCTGAGATGGCTTTAAAAAAGTGTTTGTGGTAGAAAAGTACAAAATGAAGAGAAGATATAAGGTGGAAAAAAAGAGTAAGAAAATAAAATACAACCAGAGTTGAGGTTTCTACACAAAATGCAGTTAAATACTAAGATCGAAGAATAGATAAGGTTCACAGTTTCAGGGCAACCAAAGTAAAGAGGGGAAGCATGATCAATTTTAAGATTTGCAGAGCCCATAGATATTGGCAGTTCCTGCCAACGGTACCATCATTTTCCTGGTCTTGGTTCTTTAAGCATTTTATGTCTTATCTCTCAATTAGTTGTAACCAGATCTGCAGGATTAGGAACTGCATCTGCCTATTTTCTTGCAGGCTATACTTGTCCTACCACAGATCTAATATTAAGCTCTCAGTAAATACTGAAGCGTAGGGGAACATGACCTAGAATCAGGCTGAGTAACAGGAAAAAACAATTTGGCATTAAAAGTGCAGACCCCGGGCTTCCCTGGTGGCGCAGTGGTTGAGAATCTGCCTGCTAATGCAGGGGACACGGGTTCGAGCCCTGGTCTGGGAAGATCCCACATGCCACGGAGCAGCTGGGCCCGTGAGCCACAATTGCTGAGCCTGCGCGTCTGGAGCCTGTGCCCCGCAACGGGAGGGGCCGCGATGGAGAAAGGCCCGCGCACCGCGATGAAGAGCGGTCCCCGCACCGCGATGAAGAGTGGCCCCCGCTTGCCGCAACTGGAGAAAGCCCTCGCACGAACCGAAGACCCAATACAGACAAAAATAAATAAATTAAAAAAAAAAAAAAAAAAAAAGGTGCAGACCCCGAATTAGGAACTGTCAAATGTAAAGAAATCCTTTCCCTGGACCAGTGCCGGTAATAATAACATAACACGAACATATACACTCATACAAACACACACACAAGGGAAAGTTACAGAAATCACTACACTCACAGAATTACTTTTCAAAATGTTCCAACTAAATATTGTTTCATGGAATTCAGAAATATAAATCAAGCACAGTACAAATGATACTTTGGATTGTCTCGCATGTTGATTTTTTTTCTTTTTTTTCCCCTTAACTGAAGCACAAATAGCTAGCCACAAATGTAATTTTTAATGTATTTCTCTATCTACTCACACATGTTGGAAAATAAAGGATGAAAGTTCAGAAAACCTGGGTTCAAATCCAAATCAATCATTTCTAGTTGTGCAACCCTGGGCAAATTACTTAATCCCAGGAGCCTCACAGAAAAGACTAAACTGCATCATATATGAAAGTCCTTTAAAAGCTACAAAATGCTACATAAATATTACTATGGTAAACAAAAAAAGAAAAACAATTAGTGACAATAATTAGATTTTCACACTGCTGGCTCTTTGTAGAGATCACACCTATATAGACACTAACCCCAATTTCTACCTCAATGCTTTCCTGTTCTGTAATATAGTTTTGAAAAATGTTAACCCACACACACAGTTTTCCTACTTACTGTTTCAGTTACTAGGATCTGGAAAATACATTTTCCTCTGTTAAGTGGCTCTCATCAACAGGAAGGTGAGACAGTGGTAAGGTTTATGTCCAGTCATGGCCTCCTCTATTCTAGCAATGCCTTAACTAATGAGTTAAAACAATGAACAGTAAATGAGAGGACTTAGAGTTTCTGATTCAAAACTTACTACAAAGATACAGTCATCAAGACTGTGGTACTGGCAGAAGGATAGACATAGATCAATGGAATAAAATTGAGAGTTCAGAAATAAACCTTCACATATACGATCCATTGATTTTTCAACAAGGATATGAAGACCATTCAATGGGGAAAGTGGTCTTTGTAGCAATGGTGCAGGGATAATTGGGTATACACAAGGAAAACGATGAAGCTGGACCTCTACCTCACACCATATACAAAATGGATCAGAGATCAAAACATAAAAGCTAAAACTAAAAAAAGACTCTTACTAGAAAACTTGAGAGTTTAGAAATAAACCTTCACATATATGATCCATTGATTTTTCAACAAGGATATGAAGACCATTCAATGGGGAAAGTGGTCTTTGTAGCAATGGTGCAGGGATAATTGGGTATACACAAGGAAAACGATGAAGCTGGACCTCTACCTCACACCATATACAAAATGGATCAGAGATCAAAACATAAAAGCTAAAACTAAAAAAAGACTCTTACTAGAAAACTGTAGGCGTAAATCTTCTTAGTCTTGGATTAGGCAATGGTTTCGTAGAAATAACACCAAACGCACAAAGTAACAAAAGAAGAAGTAGATAAACTGGACTTCATCAAAACTTAAAACTTTTATGCTTCAAAAGTAACTATCAAGGAAGTGAAAACACTATCCACAGAATGAAAGAAAATACTTGCAAACCATACATCTGATACGAGACTTGTATTCAAAATAAATAACACAACGCAACAACAAAAAGACAAAACTCAACTTAAAAATGGTCAAAGAATTTGAATAGACATTTCTCCAAAGAAAATATAAAAATGTCCTATAAGCATATGAAAAGATGGTCATCATCATCATTATTCAACAGGGTAATGCAAATCAAAACCACAATGACATACTACTACTTCACACCTGCTAGGATGGCTATCATTAAAAGACAGAAAATAACAATTGCTGAGGCTCGGAGAAACTGGAACTTTGATACACTGCTGGGAGGAAGGTAAAGTGGTGCAGCCTCTCTGGAATACAGTCTGGCAGTTCCCCAGAGGGTTAAACACAGTCACTAGATGACCCAGCAATTCTACTCCTGGGTACATATCTAAGAGAAATGAAAACAAATGTGCACACAAAACCCTGTACACAAATGTTCAGAGCAGCATTATTCACAATAACCAAAAATTGGAAACAATCCAAACATCCATCAACCGACGAACAG
The DNA here is from genome assembly GCF_949987535.1 of Balaenoptera acutorostrata. Classification (NCBI taxonomy): domain Eukaryota; kingdom Metazoa; phylum Chordata; class Mammalia; order Artiodactyla; family Balaenopteridae; genus Balaenoptera; species Balaenoptera acutorostrata. Next base: position 4,494,050 of record NC_080067.1, read on the forward strand.
CAGACAGATAAAATGCAGTACATCCTCACAATGGAATATTATTCACAGACAAAAATAAATAAAGTACTGATGGCACTACAACACGGATGAACCCTGAAAACACGATGCTTCGTGAAAGAAGCCAGTCACAAAAGGCCACATACTGTATGATTCCGTTTACATGAAATGTCCAGACGGCAAATCTATGGTGACAGAGAGTAGACTGATGGTTGTCTAGGGCTGGGTGGTGGCAAAATTGAGAGGGAAGGGGAAAGGGGTGATCGCTAAAAGGTGTGGTGTTATCTTTCTGGGGCGGCCAAAATGTGAAACCGATTGTGATGGATGTAAGACTGTGAAGACGCTAAAAGCCACTGAATTTTATACTGTAAATTACACATCTCAATAAAGCTGTTACAATTAAAAAATAAAGCAGAGCCTGTGTTCAGTGAGTAGATAATTGAAACATAGCAATAAGAGTAAAAACTGCTAATATAACTGAATTACATCCTCTTTTTTAGTATCTCCTCCTTTTATTTGCTCAATTAGTAAATCAAAAGTCAAATCCAAACGGATCATTTTACCACAGTCTCTACTTGCAAGAAGTAATAAGGATCTCTGTCAGCTCCACGCTCATAAAGCTAATATAAACTTGGGCAGTATCAGATCATAACAGAATTTGAACTTAGCTTTTCTCTGCAATATAGAGAAACAGATTATCCTTAGGATGACAGAAATTTTTATTTTAATGCAGAAATATTTCTAGCTAGCTGCCAGTTTTCCACTAACCTCAGGGAAATATAAATGAAAACACTAACACATTTACAGATTTAAAATCTGTGTTTTTGACAACTGTGAAGAGTCCTGAAAGTCACAACTTAGTCATCTACAAGCTAAGCTGGTGTGCAGGGCACTGAGGTCGTGAGCAACTCTAGCCAACAGCCCAGCACCTCCAACTCAGCTGGCGGTACCAAAACATTTATGGATCTGCAGTGGTCTCCGGAGAGAGCCCCTGCAAATGTCATGGGTCAATTATGATATCAATCATAATAACTGAGACTAAGGACTTCCCTGGTGGCGCAGTGGTTAAGAATCCGCCTGCCAATGCAGGGGACACAGGTTCAAGCCCTGGCCTGGAAAGATCCCACGTACCACGGAGTAACTAAGGCCATGCGCCACAACTACTGAGCCCGTGTGCCACAACTACTGAAGCCTGTGCGCCTAGAGCCCGTGCTCCGCAACAAGAGAAGCCACCGCAATGAGAAGCCCGCGCACCACAACGAAGAGTAGCCCCTGCTCGCCATAGCTAGAGAAAGCCTGCGTGCAGGAACAAAGACCCAACACAGCCAAAAAATAATAAATAAATTTATTAAAAAAAAAAAAAGACTAAGCAAAATACGTTCTACTATTTACAGAGACTACTCTAAGTATATAATCGAATTTTACACAAATTATGTACAATTTTCTATGCCCACAGCCCTAGAGACCTTATGATTTTATGAACACAAACTGTTTTCTTAGGTATATCATAAAGTTTTGTTTTTAAACATTAATTCTAATGTTATAATATAAAAAAAGAATTCATTTTACGCAGCCTAAAAAAAAAAAATGTATTATTGAATTTTTACCTCAAAGACGATAAAAAAAAGTGAAAAGAAAACCAAAAAATGTATAGGCAGGTGTTTCCTGTAAGAAGAAATAATGTAACTTATTGTCAAAGTGTTTTGTGCATGCTCTTTTAAAAGATTAAGTTTGTTGAAAACCTGAAAAAAAAAAAAACTTAAACAATACTGCAGTAGAGGATAAACACATGCTAGTTCCCGCAATACGAATCCAAGAATTGCTTACCCGGACATCATCACGTAAGGGATGCACTGAGACTCAGAAGTCCCATCTCTAACCTGACATACACACAGAACTGGGCTGTACTAGCCTCTTTAAGTTCCAGAAAATAAGAATAAACCACACTCCAAGTGGAAGGTGACACACACCCACCCTCAGCGAGACAACGAACAGATAAAATTCTTCTCTGCTCGGATTGCCTGAACACACCAGTGCTCCCCACACATGATCTTTACCTGCGACAGCGAGTTAACAAGTACCCAAGCCACCAAACAGCAGGGCTGTGAGAGGCACGTGTCCCAGGAAGGGTAACACACAAAGGGAATACTTAGGCGACCGGGGATTCTGACTCTATCAGGCAGATGGCTTTAATTACTACACTTCTATAAACTGATTCATTACAGTCAGTAGGACACACATGAAGACAGCACAGCACTTCTAAAAAATCAACCACAAAAGCACTGTTAACCTTGTGCCAAAAACATGCCCAACCAAAATTGTTCTACCTTCTCTTTCTGAAGATAGTGACTACATTCTCATTGAAATATAGATGGGCAGATTTACTACAAACCACAATCAAATATTTGACACCCAAACTCCACAGGCCACAGCAATCCACTTAATACAAGCGCATGAACATCTAAGTGAAGTAGCGCAAGCACGCAGGGAACCTGGGGGTAATCACCACTTCCCAGCCAGCCCCAGCACAGCCCCACACGGGGATGTACCCCGTGACATCCTTTGTCACGGGGTAGCACCACAAACATGAAGGTGGGCATGATCTTAACGTCTGTGTGATCAGTCCAATCAACTATTTGGGGATCAATAAAAGGAGCTAAAGACACTTCACCAATAGTCCTTGCTTCTAAAGCAAATTTAGTTACCCAATCTTCACATGGTTAAAAGGATTTCACTGCAAATTTCCAAAAGCCAGCAAATCAACCAAACGAGGTATCTTTCCTACAATGTTCTATGTCAATATCTCAATAAAAATGGGGGGAAAATAAAACTAAGTAGGTGTCTTTCCTGAAACTGTCTGAGGGGCTTATTATGAGTGACATCTACATTTTTAAATGTAAAACTATTACATATATTTTGCTTACATAACCAGTAATGATACTTTAACTAAGGCTCAATGAAAAAGTAAATCCCCAAATTTCAGATGACACCATAGTTAAGCTTTTCTTTTTTACATTAAATAGAACTATGGTTCAATTATTTAAGTTTATTTAAGTTAACAACCATTATGTAATTCCTTTCACAGACTCTTCAGTTTTCATGCATGTTTACAATATATTGGTTTAATCTAAGTTAAATTATTATTTGTAGTAAGTCAAGGCTAAATTAGACTAATGCATTAGAAAATAATATATGATAGTAAAGTTGCAAACAGTCTAATCATCACATGATATTATATGTGGATTTCATTTATCAAAAGTGAGCCTTAAACAAGCTCATTAAAACAAAGCAACTAGTTTATTTTGCCAAGAATCTGTTGTCAAAATTTAAGCAAGTAAGTGTATAAACTACGTTTACATATTTACCAGTTCAGTTGTTTGTAAAAAGGTAACAAAAATAATGAGGTAAAACACAGTTTATTAAAAAAAAAAAGATTCAAACCATTAAAACAAATATTATCCTAAGAAACAAGGGATTTTAGTTTAATTCAAACTTAAGTTTTTCCACAAATCAATCCACTTACACAAATTGGCCACCAAAGCCTAAACAATGATCTGTCATCTGAAACAGCTTTGATGTAACATAGTCTTAAGTGTGACCAAAAAAGTCTAACTATTAAACAGTTTTTCCTAACAAAGAATCATTTGTTCTAGCTGAGTGAAACTTTCTTCGAATGTTATTATTGCAAGTTTATATACTATATATGACTCTCATGTAAAGAACCATATTAAATTCACCACAAACATTAAGTCTTATTAGAATTTTTCCTACACAAAATAGCTGTCAACTAGCCATAGAGCCATCTGCAAAACTTTCACTTTCACTAACAACCATAGTTGCTTATCTTTGCTTTCATATAAAAACAAAATCAGTGAAATCAGAAATCACACCCAACAACGCACTCAATATTGGAAACCTGCCCTCTCACCTCTGATGCACACCACCACCAATTTAAATGACAAAAACTCCACGCTGGCCTGGTTTCAACACTGAGCTCACATCAAAACAGAAAGAAATGTCTTAAAACAGCCAAACAGCCATCTTGCAACTACTGCTCCAGATGCAAGATACTGTTTAAGGTGCGAGATAGTTTCTCTCCTCCTTTTACTACGTACCTGCACGTCATTAATCATTTCTGGGCAAGCACTTTAACTTCCTATAAGTAAACTCAGACCAGAAAGTTGAGGGTACGTGGTCGTAAAGGAGAGAGCGTTTTAAATTCCACCTGCCTCCAATCACCCGTTCTGACTTAGTCACAAGCCATGACGACAAGAAGTAATGTAAACCATAAAGAACACTGTTTAATGTTCCAGCACTTTTAAAAATCAATTTCCAACAGGATAACAATTGAATAACTATCAAATAGCAAATATTTTAGCCACGCTGTTATTGCACCATTGAAGAAATCATTTAAAACCCTCACGCCTCTTCCACTAAAAGGTGACTGTATTTGTTACCCTATAATTTCACTACCTTATTGTTATCGCGTTACTCTTTTTTTGGTGACGCCACTCCACCACTGCAAGCATACTTGCGGAATAACCCATTTCTGCAGAGACAACCACCACCACTGTCTTCCACAGTCATTAAACTCCAAACCACAATGATGTTTTTACTAACTAATCAGGACAATAGTTGCGCATCAGACCAACAGTTCAATTACCTCTTCTGCAAAAGATACAAATAAATAAAAATCCGTAAGTACTTACCTACAGTTGGGAGGCGGGTCCAACGTAATTTCTGCAAGTTCCTTCTGAATTCTTCAAAATAAAGACAAAGAAAGTTACATTAAAAAGTCTTCACTCTTTTAATATTTCATTACAATTATACTTTTACACTAGTATTCCCCGTTTGGATGCTTTTAATTTGAAATACTAATACTGTATAAATCATCATATACAATACCAACAAAGTAGTAACTTCTGCCACAGTTTTGACAATGCACCTACAAAGAGTAACGAGACTGGCCACCATCGGTGCTTGCAGCCTGTGTTAGCAACACTATGACTTCAATGAAAACTTCGTTAAGCCACTGCTAACACTAACCAAAATTTCTAGTTTAAATTGGAAACGTTTGCCACACTACTTATGTATCATTCCAACTTCTGATCTGTACTAGAACATCCCATATAGGATGGAAAAATGATCATATTAAGTTGAACCCAAGCATCCTGACTGAGCCAATCAACTGGTGAAGAAAGGATTATCAGGATCTCATTCTAACACCCAAAACTGCTATCAAAGTATAAATGGCATTATTCCCTGAAGCTTCTAGGCGGGAGCAAGTTGAGGCTTTCAAGTTTCAATAAGCCTGACTAGAATTCCTTCATTTTAATGTAACTGCATGAGCCTTGTGCAAAGGGGGGGAAAAAAGAACTTTTATTTTAAAAACCTGTTTTTGCCCTCATGAGTTATTTTCATCTTTTATTCTTAACTGCACCTAACCCCCTATACATACACAAAGGCTAACAGTGCCACACTGTTTTGTAAGAGTATACTTAGCAACCTTCTATCATTCATGTATTATTAAAAGTAGGCTTTGTTAAGCCTAATTTTTTAAAATTCTCAAAACCACTTCTTCTCCTCTGCCTTGGTTTTAAAATATGAGATTCACCAACTGCTGGATGCCTGCTCTTTTGGTAATGACAGGTGACTAAAGTATCATAAAAAAATAAGAATTTTAACAAAGACATTTATTCTCAAACAGTTTCATTCTATGCCTTTTTCAAGACAACAAACGGAAGCTCAGAATTGGTGCAAATCCCCCAGAAGGACTGCCACCAACCTCCCAAATGAAGCGCATGGTCCAGATAGAATGGTAACTTCTGTAAGCCATGTGACTCAGGGTTGGGGAGGCATTATGAAGTACAGCAAGACTAACAAATTAAAAGACAAAAAACCTATTAATTCTGCTATCCCATTAGCTGAGGATTCTTGGGCAAAAAGGCTGCTCACACCTGCTCCCTCTCTTTAGGCCTCAATCTTCTCTCCTGTAAAATGAAGAGGTTCTAACTAGGACAAATTCCATGACCGCTTATCATTAGAACATATGATTTCCTTCTAATATGGACTCTGTGATGTGTTTATATGCATTTAAAGTACATATATGGCCCAGAATTAAATAAGAGAAGTCTCAAAAATCTGATATACGAGAATACCCTTTGTGGATTTCACACAAAAATATAAATAAAACAGGCACTTTAAAACAAAATGGGGGGGTTCCCTGGTGGCGCAGTGGTTGAGAATCTGCCTGCCAATGCAGGGGACACGGGTTCGAGCCCTGGTCTGGGAAGATCCCACATGCCGCGGAGCAACTAGGCCCCTGAGCCACAACTACTGAGCCTGCGCGTCTGGAGCCTGTGCTCCGCAACAAGAGAGGCCGTGATAGTGAGAGGCCTGCGCACCGCAATGAAGAGTGGCCCCCACTTGCCGCAACTAGAGAAAGCCCTCGCACAGAAACAAAGACCCAACACAGCCATAAATAAATAAATAAATAAATAAATGAATGAATGAATAAATAAATAAATTTATTTATTTATTTATTTATTTATTTAAAACAAAATGGGTAAGTCCAGGTTAAAGACAGCAAACTGAGAACACACACATTCACCTCCCACTCCTTCAGGACCCCATGGTAATGGGGGGGCGGGGGGGAGCAGGTGGAGATACAGAAAGTGCAAAAAGGAATAAACAGCCAAGAGAAGGGGGTGGTCACCAAAGGAGGAGAAATTTCAGTGTATTTCTGGAAGACAAAGCAGATGGGCGTAGATCAAACAGGTTGAGATGGTTAAGAGGGGACTGCGTAGTACATAAAGATTAAAAAAGACCTACTATTTGGGGAGCGGGGAGAAAGACCATCAGAAACCCCAGAAGAGATTACATTTTCTGCCTAAGAAAATCATACATCGAACAGGAAGGAAACTAAAACGTAAGTAAAATAATTTTAATCATGTAACAGATATTAAGGGATAAAACAGAAAGATGTGACCTATTTCACCTAAATGCTATGACTCACTGCGGAGCCCTGAGATCATAACATTGGACTTAGAGGAAATCTAATCCTAACACCGTGTTTGGTCTGGCACTAAATATTTAGGTAAACGTACAGCCAGTTTATTGGCCTTTTACTTACAGATAAAGCGCAGAAGACAGGTTGTAGTTGCACTTCACAACGAAAACGTTACTAACCTTGAAGATGTGAAATTGGGTGTAGCTAAGAGAAACCAACAAAAAGTGGATGGGGGGGTGTGAGTAGATGGAAAGAAGAACAAAGGTACTAATATCCCCATTTTACAAACTAGGGAACCAAGGAATACTGTTGAAATGTGAGGGAATAAGAAATAGTGGCTTAACTGTATTATTTAGTTTAGAAAGACAACCAATACTCTTTCTTTTAAATATAACTATCATTAACTGGGAGGAGGGAAAAAAAAGAAAGCAGGTGAACAAGCTACATCCTCAAATTTCATAGCAAGGAGACAAAAGGTATTTATGTTAACAATTCAAAAAGTAGGTATATGCATGTGATTCAGGGTTGTGCAGAAAACCAGTAGCAGGACAAACCAGAGACAGCTAAAGGAATGGAACTGGGACAGGGAGAGCGTTTCAACAGAAAACTGTTGCTTTTCATTAAAAATGTCTCTGTGCTGTTTAATTTGTTACCAGAAACATGAATAACTTGCATAAAATTTTTCTATTTAAGTACAGTTGATTTACAATATTGTGTTAGTTTCAAGTGTACAGTAAAGTGATTCTGATATATACATATATATATATATACACACAAATACCTATTTAAGTGTGTGTGTATACACATATATATACTTTCGTTTTTAAAATAAGAGGACCAAAAGAACAGGCACTCAAAAGAGTATGCTTAAACTGTCAAAGAAAACTATTTTTAACATAAAAGAACTTCTTTGGGATTTTCAAATAACTCATCTTGCTTTATACTTATACTGTCCCTTTTGGTTTAAAAAACTGATGTCATAATTTTGTCACAGAATTCTATAATGGAACTTGAAACCCCTCCAGATGTCTATAATTCTAAATCTAATTACTCAATACAAAAAACAATTTATAAACTTGCAATTGATAAACTTGACAATTCTGAGCAGTGAGTCAGTCTACTATATTTTGAGCCACTGCTACCAAAGAATGGCTGTATTTCTCTTGACAGAAAAGATTATACTAAGAATTGCTATTTAAACGGTTGCAAGACGTCCTGCTGTTTTCAATAACAGCAATTCATTTCTATCTCAAAAGTTGTGATCATGGTATGTATTAAGTTTCTCAGTCTTGACACGCGGGGTAAGGAAGGCAGCTATTTCAGGCACTGTCCCTTAGGGTGACGAAAAATGAAAAAGTATCAATAATTCACACTTACCGTGTACCTTTTACATGATGATCTTAGGCTATTAAAAGTGAATTAAATAAATCTCACAGAATTTTCTAAGTATTACTGTTTTATCAGTCCCCATTTAGGAAACTAAGGTTAGTAACTGTACACTGGTAAGGTGAAAAGACAAGCAATTATCTTGCTAGGTCAAATAAACAAAAAGACCTCTCCTCTCTCTTATCAGAACTTTAAAGACAAAATTCTTTCTTGAGACATAAATCAACTAGACAATCGCCTAACTCTCGAATTTCTGTCCAGCAGTGCCACTTCCTTAGTCGTTATGATACAGAAGTCAGTGACTGCACATGGTTACGGAGACAAGTCAGAAGCAAAATACAGACTAAATTTCAGTTTGTAAGACTTCACCCAATACCTTAAATGTTCCAGGAATGGTAAGAGTATTGCACGTGACTGTCATCTGCTAAAAAGAAAGGGGAGTGGAGGACGGGGGCCACAATCATGATTCATTCAGCCTTGACTGAAGAAAACGGCACCAAAACGACACAAAAATGGAGGCAATATGAAACATTGATTTTAACACCAACATATTGGACTTATGGTTCAGAAAAATGAAGCGGTGTATAGGTATTGACATGTTTAAAACACAAACATATTTTAGGCTAAAGAAAATTCAGTAACTTACTCAGGGCCAAGCAGGACATGAATATATGACATGGGGATTCACAAGGTGTTTGCTTAATAGTTATTATTTTAAAAAACCTTCATCCACTTAGATGACTTTCTATATTCCCCTACCGTCTGCATTCCTGAAAGCCTTCCACAATGAACTCATTCTCAAGAAGAAAACATCATGCAACTAATTACTAAAATTTCTTAAATCTCAAAGTTTTGAGATTTAAACCTTAAATCTCTGAATTAACCCAGAAAACACAGAGCCATTGCAAGTAATAAACCTAGAGTTTAATTCTGAATGGTAACTGATATATACCACGTACCTGTGACTCCAAAAGATCACTGATTTTTTAGACACCCTAAATTAATGATTGTGCGCATCAACTGTAAGATGTCCTGATTTCAGCAACATTAAAGAGTTTTTAAATGCACATTCAGAATCAAGAAAATACAATAGTTATGAAAGATTATCTATAAAGAGTATTACTTCATTCTTATGTGGAAAACAAACTTAGATGAGCCCATATAATAAAAGTTCACACTGGAATACATGTACACTGAAATCAACCTTTCAACCTAACAAAAATTTAGAGTCTAAAGCCAAGTATCATCCCTAGGACAGTATTATATTGTATCCAGTAAAATCACAATGTCCACTCTGAACAAAGGTAGTATGCGATAAATGTGATTTAAAATTCACATTTACAGGGACTTCCCTGGTGGCGCAGTGGTCAAGACTCGGAGCTCCCAAGGCAGGGGGCCCGGGTTCCATCCCCGGTCAGGGAACTAGATCCCACATGCATACCGCAACTAAGAGTTAGCATGCCACAACTAAGGAGCCCATGAGCCGCAACCAAGGAGCCCGCCTGCCGAAACTAAGACCCGGTGCAACCAAATAAGTAAATAGATAAATAAATTTAAAAAATATTTTAAAAAATTCACACTGACAGACAGTACAGTCAATTCAATGAAGAGCTCAAAATGGATGTCTTATTGAATTGACTAGTCCATTTAATGAAATCATCAAAATTTGTTACTTCAGACATAGTCCAACTACAAATAAGACAAATATATATATACAAAACAAATATAATTAGAGGTATAGCAAATATACCAAGGGTGATATAGACGTTATCGAGAGAACAGACCGTGATAAGAGCATGCCAATTTTTTAAGAAACAAATTCAAGCCAAAGAAGAGCAAAAATGCATCAAAGAAGTAACTAAATCTCCCTCTTAACTCTGAAGAAGACAGAAATTAATTTTTACCATAGTTTAAATAAAATTCCCAGGAATTCCCTGGCAGTCCAGTGGTTAGGATTCTGCACTTTCACTGCTGGGGCCCAGGTTCTATCGCTGGTCGGGGAACTAAGATCCCAAAAGCCGTGGAGCACGGCCAAATAAGTAAATAAATAAATTTCCCATTTAATATTTTCTGTATCCAACATTACTTTTCTGTAATACCTGAAAACTGAAATTTTTTTTCAAGAAAACATGTTTCTACACCTAATTATTAATTCTACAATTACAGCACATTTTATGCAATTGAACATCTATGTGCAAAGTACTTTTCTTGAGTTACTATAAAAATCTGAGTTTTTCTAGTTTAACAAACAGCATTAAGTCCTCAGAGGTTAACATATACCTCATTTTCCTAAAGTTTATCAAATGGACTTGGAGAAATATCACTGTAGACTTTAACTGGCTGTGAGGATGGGACCGTTATTATCCCCATTTTACAGAAGATAAAGCTGAGGCTTAGAAATGTTAAATTATGCATCTAATATCACAGAGAGACTAAATGCCAGAACCCGGAATCAAACCCGGATCCAGATGATTAACCCTGGCTCACAAAATGACACTATTTGGAAAAGACGTTTCATCTGAATAAAAATCATTATCAATAATAACAAGTTAGAATTTTATTTTGAAACTGCCTCTAACTTGGATCTTCTGAACACATTAGTACTGGGACTCTAATCTCTACAGAAGATCCAACTCCTACAACAAACTCAAGATCTAAGGCAGCCAGTAAAAAACTATCGTGACCCTACTATGTTAGGCACTGTGGTGAATTAAAAAGATGTTAAGTCCCTGCGCTCATGAGTCCCAATGTTTTCCTCAGTTGTTAGAACTTAAGCAGAGATGGTGGGGGGAACAAAATTAACTTCACTATCAACTAAATTGGGGAAAAGGAAAAGGGAAGAATTAAGTTTTTTGTATTGGGTTTTTTGGGGTTTTTTTTACTTAAAAAATTAGCAGTGAAGCAGCATTTTTATATTTAAAACAAATAGTAAATGACTAAGTCACTTCAGACACTGTCCCGTAAACCACCCAGAGACTGTCTAGAGGAAGGTCATCAATCACAGTTTGAAAACCATAGATTCACAAGAATATATCTGTCAATGGAGGGATTTTTTTCAGCCAGGAAGCAACTCAAAAGACCCTTCTTACTTTCAGCAGTGCAGTAATACCAATTGCTATTATGAGCCAATCAGACACTGACTGATTAGAGTTTCTCCATTTACATGGGCCACAATCTGTACTTGAGTACCTCCTACCCACCCACATCCACCTCCTTTCCTTCATCTAAATGCCCTATGTTCTCCATCCCCACCTTCCTTCTCCACTCTAACTCCACCCCCATTTCCCCGCAGCAGGGCATTTTGTGTTGCCACCAGGTCCACCAGCTGAGGCCTCCTGGATTTGTGGTGTGACAGCAGAAACAAAGTGAACCCTTTCCCCACGCTGGCATGTTCGAGTATAGAGGCTCGAAGGTTTAAAGTTCAAAGCCACCTGACTGTCACACAGCTCTTTCAACAGAGGTCAGGGATCAGCAACACACTTCTGGAAAAGGGAAACTGAGTACCCTAGTCCCTTAGAATGGGCTGCTCACCACGCACCATTGCTCTAACACCTCTCCCTAGGAAGTCACGTCCTGCCAGGGGCCTGAGAAGGTTCTTCCCAATCCTGTGGACTGACTAGGCCAGAGAGAAACAAGGGCCACTAGCCCACGTGGTTTATAATCTTTGGGATGGGTTCCCCCTAAATTCATACTACCGAGTAAAGTATAAAGCTACCATTCAACATTCAGACATTCCACCATGCCTAAAGTTTACAGACTGCTTTTCTTTACACTTCCTATTTGATATAAAAAAGGTATTAAAACAAGAATAGTACATCACAGGACCAGGAAAGATTCTACTAAATTCAATTCACCTTTAAATTATTTACCAAGAGATATTCTGTAACGTAACAATATTAGAGCAGATTTGTCTGCTGAGTCCAATGACATGCCAATCATCAAAAGCAACTGATGTGGCAATAGGGAATCACTCAAATATCTTCCTTCCAGATCTAGCTATTCTCTGGAGAAAAAGAAAATCTGTATCAAGACTGAACCACTGCCTAATATGATGAAACCAAGATGCATTTGTTACTAAACTCCTGCATTTCTCACTTTACTAACAGGGAGTAGTAGGAAATACAGTACCATCCAATAACTATTTCAATGGACTCCCACTCTTTAGTCTCTGCTACTGAACAGAATAAAATATTAATGGTCAAGGAACCATAAATCAAATCATCACACTTTTACATGCATTTTCCTATACATACTCACCTAACAATACATAAACACACACACACACACACACACACGCACACACACACACGCTATGGATATGTACTTTATAAATTTGCCACGCTGTTTAACTGACTTTAAATACCAAAAAGTTCATATTGCATACAGGTAAAACCATGGAAAAGAAGTAATCTTGAAGAAGAAAGAAAAGTCCATGAACTTCATGGTCCACATCCCAGATAAATGATTAAATGCAAGAGAAAGATAGAACTTAAGATGATAAATTGATACTAAAACCAAAGAGGTTACAATAATTGAGGTACCTTTTAGCACTAGTTGACAATTTAGCAGCTGTTTTGCTGGATATTTTTCCCTCCTTTTTCTTGGGCTGAACTTGTTCTCTTTCTGGCTCTTGCTGGACACTTTCACGTTGGTCTCCATCAGAACTTCCTCCACTAGTGCTTGGACTGTCATCAACTCTTTGTGCCTCAGTGGACATTTTAGATCCTGGATTAGAGAGTTAAAAATCATTTATTCAGTTGTGGGAGGACTGCAGTAAGGTACCTCAAGAAGAGAGAGAAAGTGAATCTTAGAGGAACCAAGGAAAGCTCATTATAAAATGAATGACTTGGTCACTTTACAAAACAGCTTTGGGAGTTGCCAAAACTTTTCTTTCATCCATTCAAAGTGTACTGAGGAGAGAAATGAAAAGATACAAAATATACACACAAAATGCTCATAGCAACATTATTCATAGAACCCAAAAGAGGAAAACAACTCAAATGTCCACTAACTGATGAACAGATAAACCAAATGTGCTATATCCAAACGACGCACTATTACTCATCCACATAAAGGAATGAATGGAATGAAAGGAATAGTATCTACATGCTACAACATGGATGAACTTTGAAAACACTATGCTAAGTGAAAGAAGCCAGTCACAAAGGACCACAAACCGCATGATTCCATTTATATGAAACGTCCAGAATAGGTAAATCCACAGAGACAGAAAAGTCAGTAAGCGACTGCCAGGGGCTGGGAGTGAGGGAAGAATGGGAAAGGGCTGCTAATAGGTGCAAAGTTTCCCTTTGGGGTGATGAAGTGTTCTTAAATTAGATAATGGTGATGTTGTACAACTCTAAATATTCTAAAACCCACTGAGTTACACATTTTCGAAGAGTGAATTTTACAGTATGTGAATTACATGGCAATAGATCTGTTATCAAAAAACAATGAGGGCCTACTCCCCACCAGGCACTGTGCTAGGCCCTTTGGTCCCACAAGCATGAGAAATCTGATCCAGTGGGTAGGCCAACTTGCTAAGTGCTGTAACAGAGGTTAGTAAAAACAGCCACAAGAACAGAGGAATGGGGCACACTTTCGCATCAATATTACATGAATACATCCTCCAGGCCGGGCTAAGGTTAAAATCCTCTAAACCAGTCAATTGTTTGAAGTAACCTTTGTGATAACAGAAGAACACAGAGGCCTCCATGACTCTAGATAAAAACTGAACTGTACCACAGTGCCAGCACGGATCCAGCAATATACCAAGCAACCCCGTTTCACAGGAAATGAAGACTGTACGGAGACACTGAAGGATTCTTTCCCCACCCCCGCCCCCAGTCTGGATGGAATATCCCTCAAGCCTTTCAAATTCCCTTGGCCCTGAGTTCATGCTCCACAAGCAACTCTGATGACCAACTCCATTTCCTCAATACCTTGGTACACTGGTATTGTAAGCTGTTATAACCTAGATAACACACAAAAAGTGCCCGTCCTCTCTGCGCAACTGTCAGTCTATCATAATCAGTTTCTGAGTTTGAGTACCATGAATACATCCCTTGTGACCCAGCTAGCTTAGAGTTTACTGACAAATCCAAAACCAAACTGACAAAACCCACACCCAGACTCCCACGATGTTACTGTCACCTCATAACCACTTGAGGTGGTGCAGCTACCTTCTGAGGTACCTCTTCTTTAAAAAACAAAACTACCTTTAAGAAGTGACATTAACAACACAAAATATACCTTTAAGAATCACATAAATGGGACAAATTCCTTTTGAAAAAGATACTATGTTACTCTCAATCAAATCAGGACTTGAAATAAAACTGTATTTGATAGATCGAGAATAAGAATACGTAAAAGAGAGACACCTCAACTAAAGCACTGTTTTTTATTACTATAATCGGTCCAAATGTATAGCTAGCTGACAATGATTAAAATTCATCACCACCAAAGATTTAACTTGTAGCTTGCTCTAAATCAAAGTGATTTCCTAATACAGACCTTTAAGTGGTTGAAATTTGTAGGGTAACACAGACCAAAAAGCACTGCAAGAGAATGGAGGAATCAGGAAGTACAGGGGGTGAAGAGGCAACAGAAACTCCTGAATGTCTTCAATAAGACAACACCCAAACACAGCACCACCACCCTCTCACCCTCAAGGGCCCCCTCCTCCATGCACCTCTGAAACACACAGGGAACCCTGACTGCTTTTCTCTCTACCCTGTAAATGGAGAGCATGAGTGTCCACAGCCGTGACATCTTTTATGAGCACTAAAGTCACTTAATAGAATCCTGAAACACACAGGGAACCCTGACAGCTTTTCTCTCTACCCTGTAAATGGAGAGCATGAGTCTCCACTGCCGTGACATCTTTTATGAGCACTAAAGTCACTTAATAGAATCTTGAAATTTTATATCAGTATGTTTCACATCTAGCTCTAACAGTCCGAACGTATTTCTTACTTTTTTTTTCCTTTCATTGCTATTTCACTTAAATTCTCACCCTTGGATTTAACACTGATTTTTTTTCAGCTTACTTCTTTCAGTAAAAAAAAAATATATCAGAAGTTTAAAACCTTATAAGTATGTATATAAGAGCATGTTAGATAGAGCAGATGTGCATGGGAGTAAGAAAGAGAATAATTCTCAGAGAAAGGCCCTCAGATACAGCAAAATGCTGCTGGCAATATTTTGAGATATGTGAAATGAGTGAGAAGTCATTTTATACATCTTAAACCAGAAGCAATCCATTATATGACAAACATATGGAAACCTAAATAAAATCCTTTTTTACTGAACCTCCAGCTTCAGTTTAATAAACTATGCCTAGAATTTCAGTTGTATATTACATTAGTTATAAAGCTACACGTTCGTCTTAATATCTTTATTTATGTGTAACTACATAATATCTAATAATGCCACAAGTATATATAATTACTTAAAAGACTACTCAATGATATAATCTGAGCCGTAATCTGAAACCCAAATTACATAAACTGCTCCAGAATATCAGAAGACTAACATTAGTCTCACTAGAGGATTATTAAAATACCCAAATAGATGTATAATTTCTACAGTTTCACAATAAGGAAAAAAGATTATTTCCACTTTTGACCTAAGATACCTTATTTTGTCCAAATCTTAACCTACAGATGATAAATTCGCTCAAGGCCACGAATAACCACTATAGAAACCTGTAGAAACAAAGTTTTCATATCTTTTTCAAATATCAAGAGTAAGGGGAACTTCTGTGGCTGTTGGTTTTTGAATGCCTGCTTACAGAAAAAGTATGGGGAAAAATTAAGTGACAACTAATCTTTATGAAGAAAAAACTGTCTATAAGCATTTTAATGAGTTCCAAGATTGGTGTTTTGTCTCTCTAAGGTACAAATGAATGAAACTTCCTGAATTAAAACTCTCTAAATGTTATCTTCTAAATCAGCGCTTTAAAATCATCTTTTAACATTAATTCCTAAATAGCTAATTTGATCCAATTATCTAGAGTGAAAATAAACTTGAATCCCACCGTTATAAACATAGAGCTACTCTTCCATGATAGTTTCAAAGATATTAAGATACTTAAATTTATATTTTTGCTTTGTACTCAAAGTAAAACTTGGCTTCTAAACATAAAATAGTAAAGTAGAACTTTCCTCAAATACGGGTTATATTAGGAGTTTAGATATCGTTCTTTCTTCAACACACAAATTACCTAAACCTGTATTAGCTATGTACTCTATATTGTAAATTACAGTCTTGGAAATTAGCAACATCCAAAATGAAACTCACATGTTCCATAAAAATGAAGTGATTTGGTTATAAATATTACTGATAACATAAAAACAACCATAGTCACTCCATAAATCCGGATTACTGTCCAAATAAGCCTTATAAGTGTACCTCACGGTATAAAACTGCAAAAGCAAGTGTTCCTTTGAGCTTTTACAACAGGAAAACGCGTAATTCTGTCATCTGATTTCTTGCTGTCTTCCCACTCACGTTTCCAAACTTTTCTAAAATGTAAAATAATTTATATTATATGCAGAATATCTAGCAATAGCCAGCTTTGCACTTACCTGCAAAGATACTTATGCACGAAATAATCGTGGAACACCCAAGTTTTGAGGAAAAGGTGCTATGTCCTGGAGGGGAGCACCTTTCTATAATGGGATATGACATTATATGAAAACCCTCCGTCATTGGCATCAGCCCACATACAAAACTCTAAACAGCCAAGGAGCATCCAAACTAAGTAAACACAAATATTTAGATTCCCAAGGTCCAGACTGAATTATCACCTATTCAGAAACATACATTTTTAGGAATCAGGGATTTTAAAAAAACAACAGCAACAAAAAAACTAAGAAGAACTTAAAATCTTTCTGAAAGGCGAGATACTCTTAAGGTAAACCCTAGCATTTCCTTTTGTACTCTTAAATAGAAACATTTGAGTAAACGCTCAAGAATACACAAGGCAAAACGATGAATCTCGAAGACATGCAAATAGGTCTAACAGCCACCGAGCACAGGATGAGGTCTTTCTAAAGCGGCCTTAATTTCCTTAAGGGAAGATGGATTGGACATTTCTGGTTGGTCGTGGGAAAAAAAACCACAAGAAGCTACGCTTTATCTTCATTAGAAATGGTAAAGGGCAAAAGGATCAAAACACTAAGAGAGAAGAGAGAGGGAGGGGGGAGGGCGGGGGGAGAATCCGGTTTCGAACCAGGCCAGTGGGAGCTGCAGAGAAGAGGCTGGAGAAAAATGGGCTTGGGCTCCAAACTGTGACAAGCGCTGGGCTTCACAAAAGACCAGGACAACACACACTCCACACCAGGGCAAACACAAACACACCCCACCGGGTCTCCAGGCGGGCCCCGGGGGGGCCAGACCCGGCACTCGCCCGGAGAGACACCATGTGCTGCAATTATGCAATTAGTGAAAATAGCAGAAGACCGAGCCGGGCACTTTCCACCGTGACATTTATCCTGTACTTTTGCAAAGACTTAGTTCCAGGATGCGGCTGGGGAGGGATGGGGAACCGAGAACGGAAGGGGGCAGAGGATGGGCAGGGAGGGAAGAGGCAGGAGGAGGGGTGGATGGGGAGGAGGGGTGGATAGGGAGGAGGGGGAGGGGTGGAAAGGGCGAGAAACCGGGGCAGGAGGCTCGCGGGAGGGGGCGCGGGGACGGGGGCACGCGGGGCGCGGGGAGGGAACCGGGGCGCGAGCGGCGCCGGGGGGAGCGGGGGGTCGGGGCGGGGGCCCAGCGGGTACCTGAGGGAGGGGCGTCCGCGCAGGTCGCGGGCTCGAGCCCCAGCCCGGGAAGAGGAGTCTGCGGAGGCGCGGGGGAAAGGGGCGCGGAGGAGGCCCCGGGGACGGGCTGTCCCCGCGGACCGTCCGGTCACCGAACCCGGACCCGCGCACCGCGCACCGGACCGCCCGGCCACGCCTGTCCCCGCCGCGCCCGCGCCCGCCCGGACTCACCCCCGGCGCCGCCGCCGCCGCCCCCGGCCGTTCCAGCTCCGGCTCCCGAGGCTGCTGCCCGCGGCTGTCGCTGTGGCCGCCCCTGAGTCCTGGAAAGTGGAGCCACCGCCTCCGTGAGCCGCCGCCGCCCGGCCGTCCGCGCGCGCGCCCGCGACTGCGCGTGCCGGCGCGCCCGGGAGAGACCGCGAGAGCGCGAGTCCCACGTCGGCCCGCCGCGCCGCGCGCCTCCCTGCCCCCTCCCCGCTCCGCCCCTCCTCCGCGGGCGCGCGGCCGCGAGGGGGCGGCGGCGGGCGCGCGCACGGCGGGGCCCCGCGGCCGGGCGAGAGGGCTGGGAGGCGGCGCGGAAAAGTGAAGTGACAGCCGGGTCCCGCGAGCGGGCAGCGGCGGGGATGGGCGAGGGGCGTCCCATGGAGAAGGAGCGGCCCGGACCGGGAGCGGGGAGGGAAACAGAGGCTGCCGGGCGGGCCGGAGGGAGGGGACGCGGGGACCTTGACGGGCACGCGCGTTAAAGGCAAACACTGGCCGGGGGAGGGGGGGGGGGAGGGGGGAGTTGCCCTAAGGCGAAGCAGGGGCGGCGTTTTACCCCCGGCCACCGCGGCCCTGGCTGCACACTGGCCTCGAAGCTTTCTCGAAGTGTCTACTGGACTGACCCTGTTGACACACTAACCGCAACTCGGGCGCGTGGTGTCCACGTGCACCCGGGATGGAAAACTTCGCGATGGCCTGGAAAGTTCGCCCAGGCTAAGCCAGCCTCTAAACCCGACCTTGCAGCCTCCTTCTGCCTTCGGGGCTCAGAATGTGGGAGCCAAGAGCTCCCGACCGTTCATCCCTGGGATACTGGGGAGAGAGTGCAAGTAGGGGAGCAGCTCTCCCAGAGCGACTGAGATGCTGCCGTAAGGTGCACTTGAAGGGTATGAGAACAGGAGCAGTGCTGTGGGCGACCCGAGGAAACGTTAGGTCCCCCTATCATCTTCACCCCAGATACCCATTAAAAAAGAAAAACCTACGTCTGCTATGCAAACTCGGCTTCCACAAAATTTCCCCCACCTCCGCAACTCAAGCAGCCATGAGACCCCAGAGGACAAGAGAAAGTCGAGATCTGTACATATGTCTAGAACTGAACATCTTTTATCAAATGCCTTCTTCAAGAACTACTACTTTATAACATCCCTGAAAATTGCTTCTAGGCTCCATGAATCACCACTGAGCAAAACGTGGGTGTGTTCTATGTATCACTCAAGGACATCAACAGGCCCTGTTACCCTTAAGCTCTAAAATATGTACTGGAGGATTAGAAATTACCATATCCTGGGCTTATCGTTAATTATACAGCCACCTCTCTCTCTCACATGGTGCAATATATTAGTAGGCAAAGATGACATAAAATGCATCGTATTTTTTTAATACTTAGAATATGGCCAAATTAAAGTATTTCATAGACTGCCTTAAATGTCTACATAACTTATTTTACCTCATGAAATCCATGTGTATTAATATTCTCATTGTATTGATTGTGTTTCAGTATGTTTTGCAACTGTCTGGTGAGGATAGATGACAGAATCCCCATTTCCTAGGTCTCTGTGCTTTTCTCCAAATAAACTACTCTTTTGTATACTCTTTGGCGTATATCCTGTTGGTTTCTGTTTGTTCACAATGACTATTTTGTAATAAAGTACTCTTCTATTACAGAAAGTTATCCAGGTTGCCTTTTTCAGTCCTGGTCATTGGCAGCTGGGGGCCAGGGATGCAGAAATGGCAACTTCTAACTTTATGAAAGGATTGGAAAAGGCTTCACTGCTCAAATGCTGAAACTGTAGTTGCTACAGGACTTCATTTATCTGTAGATGTTTTAACTGCTATATACTATTCACTGAGTTTAAGAAGGGCATCATAATACAAATCACAATTACGCTTTTCACTGATTCAAGGAATATTTATCGAGTACCAGGCACTGTCTAGGTGGTTGGGATATGACATCTCCTGTCAGAGCTTTTCTATCGTTGACTCTTTGTTTTACACACTACATCCAATTCCTCAGGAAATTCTGTTGACTCTGCCTTTGAAAATATATCCTGAAAGTATCCATTTCTTCCCATCTCCCTCCCCACAGCTAATTCCCTGGTCCAAGCCACCATCATCTCTCAGTAACAGCCTCTTACCTGATCTTTCTAATTCCCCTATCCACTTCCCCACACACCCCAGCCCCCATCCTACACACAACATAGGTTGAGTATGTGATCCTTTACAACATAGGTTAGAATAGGTCTCTCCTCTTTTCAAAACCTCAGGTGGCTTCTTATCCTAGAGCCACAGCCAGAGACCTTACAATGGCCACATGCCACTACAGGATTTGACTGCCACCCCAGGCAGGACCCCTCTGACCTCAGTTGTATGACTTCTTCCCCCTCTTTTCTCCCTCCAGCTGCACTGGTCTCCTTGCTAGTATGGAAAGCACCAAACGTTTCTCAACCAACAGTTTCCTATCTCTGTAACATGCTTCCCTCCCCCAGCGCCTCCTATCTCCCTTCTCTGCTTTATTTTTCTTCATGAGCATCATAAGAAATCTGAAATAACATACTTTTTACTTATTTATTTTAGTCCTCCCCTTGTCCTCTGCTCCTCTGTCCCTCTCCGCTCTACATATAAGTACTTTGGGAAAAAGGATTTCGTTGGCTGGGGTTCATTGCTATATATATATATTCAATATATACTAGTTGAGTGAATGAAATTGCCCTCTTTCAGTTGCTGGCATGATAGACATTATTCTAATTTCTTCAATAATAACATTAGCATTTAGCGTGTTCTTAATTTGTACCAGGCAAAATGCTAGCACTTTACATATACTAGCTCGCAAACACCCCATAAGGTTGGTTTCATTCAGTCACTCCCACTGGACAGATGAGAACACTGCAGAGCGGGGGAATGAAATCACTTGCCCACAATCACACAGCACATCTGGGATTTGGAATCAGCAGTTTGGCTCTAGAGTCTGTGAACGTCAGGACAGTTCAGCATGAGTCCAGTGTTACAAAAATAGATTTTACTTGATTTTCTCAGTTCCTCTCCCCTGAGACTTAAACTTGGTCTCCAAAACAAATAGCTCACCTTCCTTCGATTTCCTGCTCTGGTCCATCAATGCATCATCGTGAACTCACTCCCTCCTCTCCTACACTTCTTATTTCTAGGCTTTAATATAGAGCCTATATTTTACCCCCTAGAATTGGCAAATGGGAATGTTTTTGTAGGTCTCTTCTTATAACTTTTGTTACTGCCAGCTTTGTGAGTAGCTAGAGTCACCATTAGTTTTCTAGTTTGACTAGAGGGGTGATGAAAAAGACCTCTCTGGGGACAACTGGGCTGGACTTCAGCAAAACACATCATCCTGGTAGAGCTGCTCCTTGTTTATGCAACTTCTATTCTCGGTAGGCACCCAATGATCAGGGGTTGTTAAACATTTGGATTGTACCCCTCGGAGGAAATATCAAAATATCATTATTAATCTGTTTACCAAACTAATAATGGACCCTGAGAGAACGGGTTAAAAGAGAATCTTTTGCTTACAGCCTTGTTTGAAAGGGGCTATAGGCACCCTGTGGTCCCTCTGAATGTCTTGGATATTTAAGAACCCTGTGAGAAAATTGAAGCCCCATTAGAGCTGAAACCCGAAGACCCCACTAACTAGTATAGCACCGACACAGAGGCATGCACCAGGTGTTTAACAAATGCTTGTTGCACAAATGAATAAATGAATTAATTCTTAACAGAGAAGGGAAGGGGTTGAGGACAAATCCCCCTGACTTTCTCACTTGGGCCACCATGTACAGTTGTGTATGTTGCACACTGCAAAACATCAGATGGCATCATTCACATAAATGAAGATGCAAACACAGAAGTCTGGCTGTTCCTCCCACCCCAGCCCCTGCCCAAGAACGGTAGTCAATCTCAAAGACGGCCCCAATGATGCCTGCCTCCTGGTATTCACACCCTGGTGTAGTCACTTCCCACATCCTACTAGGGTTGGTTGGTATTACACTGAGATGGGATAGTACATCACTACTGAGATTATAAAAGATATTAGGGCTTCCATCTTGGTCCTCTCTGTCCCTCTGTCTCTCTCTCTCTCTCGTCACTCACTTTGGGAGAAGCTGGCTGCCATATTGTGAGTGGCCCTGTGGAGACACCCATCTGGCTACAAACTGAGGTCTCGCCCTGATACCCACATGAGTGACCTCGAATCCTACCACCTTAGCTGAGCCTTCAGATGATGCCATCCTGCTGGACACCTGCAGTGAAACCTCATGAAAGACCCTGAGCCGGAAACACCCAGCTAAGCCACTCTTTAACCTTGAGATAATCAACGGTTTCAGGCACTAAGTTTTGAGGGTAATTTGCTGTACATCAATAGGTAGTTGAGGCTCACTTGAGTCTGCTACTTTTTCTTGCAAACTTTCTCCCTCTCAGTCATAGCAGCGTGCCTCCCAATATCCTACACTGTTTAAAAGCCCCTACTTTGCTGTGAGCAACTGAAGGGCAGAGACCAGGCTTATTTATCTCTGTGTCTACCCGTTAGGATAAAGAGTAGGCACCCCATAAGGGCTGGTCAAATCAAGGACTATACCTGCTATTCAACTGCGATTTCCTCAAATTATGGAACTTTGGGAGGTAGGTTTCTTAGTGTGCTATGTCTTTTATTTCAACAATCATTTCAAAGAATACACGAGCTCTTTACTATGTCTTAGAAGTTCAGAAGTATATTAATGAATATTTTCCAGAGCTTTATGAACTCTCTGGCCCTCTCTGCAGATTCCATTAAGAAAAATTATGAAATTTCCTTATATGTGACCAAAATGAAGAAGATGCTCTTTGCTCTCTTTATCTTATTGCTTTTTTCCCGGTACAGTCACCTTAGTACTACTTCTATGTTTGGAAGTGCACAATTTTTAAATAACAGCTTTATCAAGATATAATTCACTGAGTATACAAGTCACCAATTTAAAATGCATAATTCCATGGTTTTCAGTATATTCACAGGAGGGCACAGTTTTTGTGAATGGAGAAGAATAAAGATTCTTCTGCTCTCTTTCACTTGCTGTCTATTCTATTTTTCTATTAACCAGGGCTTACTATGAGGACCCCATAGGTAAACTATGTCTTTGGGCTCTCTGGGATTAATATTCAAACCAGGGTCAAACAAAAAGTTACCATCATCAGAAAAGCCAAGGCCCCCAGTTGATGATTTATCTTACCAGCCTGGCTCTGTTCAGGTTGTGTCCTAGAACAATGGTACCACCACCCATCCAATCCCCCGTATCAGTTGAGTCTTCAAGGAAGCAGACGTCAGGATGAAGTTAGAAGTGCAAGAGATTTATTTATTTATCTATGAAAAAATAAAGGGAAAAGGGAGCAGAAGTAGGCAGGGAAATCCTTCAGGCTACAATGCAGGGTTGACACCTGTGAAAGGAGAGGGGAAGGAAGGAGGTTTGGGGTAGGAAGAGCCTTGGACTGACTCTGAGGAAGTCTCACCTAGCCTAACAAAAAGCTCCAGTGCAAGGATCATCCGTAAAGCGGTCCCACCTTTGGCAGACATTAGCAGGTCCTAGTGCCTCCATCATGCTTAGTCCTTTGCAGAGACCGCCCGGGAAGAGCATGTCCTCGGTTCAAAAGGTAAGATGGGTCCTGAAGGCGCAGCTGTAAGCTGTCAGCTAACTGAACTCCCCGCATCAGATAAGCAAGTTCTTGCTTGAAGAGTGACATCTCTTCATGCATCTCCATAGATGTGTACTCCCCTTGCCTCTTGGTCATCAGAACTCCACATTCGTGAATATCGTTTGACACTAGACTTCTATTTGTCCATCTGCCTTGGACTTGCTAACGTGCATGGGCTCCTTCACTCATGCTATTGCTCACCATCTCCACCTACGTTATAAACTCTGTTCCTTTGATCATAGCTGATATCTTGCCCCCAATTCTTCCATTTGCATTTGCTTAATAGTCGATTTGTTCAATCCCATGCTGTGCTCAACTTTCCTTAGACTGGCCTCAGCAAATCAGAACAAACGCCCAAGTTCTTTGGTGGTTTAAAGACAGAGCTAGTAGAGTATTAGCTTTCTCATTAATTCCTTTCATTTCTCTCCCTTTTAAAGGTAAGAGAAAGGGGCCCAGTGAAGGACGCTCTGAAGAATGTATAAGAATTCAAAAAGTTGGCTTCTTTTCCCCCTCTGACATGTTCCGACACTAAGGAGTTATGCACTTGTAAGGAAGGTTCAGTTGGAAGAGATAAATAGAGTTCTCTCTGCTTTTTTCAAAGTGAAGGGCAGACATCCACTCTCTCCACCATCTATAGCTTTTCCAGGGAAGCTCAAAACATGCTGCGTCTTAACCCACAAGTGTGGGTTAAGGTTAACAGGTGTGTGCATAAATATCTTTATATGTAAAGTACATATACAATTTATTCTTAACTGGACTCTCAAAATTTATAATTAGCATTGAATGAGTCATAAAAATTGCTTTGCAAATGCTATCAGCAAGCCACTGAATATATTTTTTCCCTGATATATAGACTAGAATTTCAGCAGTGAAATCTTATGGAGAATGACCAATCACATTGAAACTGCTAGATTACATGAGTACTTCTTTAAGTCCCACTATTTCGTAGTATAAATATCATACTGAAAAATTTTAAGTTCACTTAAAAAGGTGAGGGGAAGGGATAAATTAGGAGTTTGGGATTAACATACACACACTACTATATATAAAATAGATAATCAACAAGGACCTACTGTATAGCACAGGGACCTCTACTCAGTACTCTGTAATAACCTATATGGGAAAAGAATCTGAAAAAGAATAGATACACGTATATGTGTGACTGATTCACTTTGCTGTACACCCGAAACTAACACAACATTGTAAAGCAAACATACTCTAAGATCATAAAAGACATTAGGGCTTCCATCTTTGTCCTCTCTGTCCCTCTTGACTTTTCCTCCCTTGTCTCTGCATCCCCTCCCTTCCCTGATTAGCAACTGTTTGAATTTGCCCTTTGGGATTCAGGGAAGGTCATGGAGGCTAGAGTCTGTTCCCTACAAACAAGAAATGGGGGACAGAGAGGCTTTTGTGCCTAGGAGCCCCACAGGGTCCTGCTCGGTTTCAGTGGTGGAAAGGATTTTGCAGGATGTCTAATCCAACCACTCCCTTATTTAGAATTCTTTCAAACTAATTTGCTTGAATGTCTCCAAGGATGGGATCTCCTACCTCCCCTGATAGCCAATCCCATCCTTGGACAGTTTTGACTCTCTTCACCCCTCAGTTGCTTCCCAATCCCTTTTTCATTATGCCATTGGGACTACAGAGTTATGCTAAGAGCTCTTCTGCAAGAAAGCTCTTTCATTATTTAAAACTGGCTAAGATGCCCCATGAGTTGTCCTCTCCTCAAGGAAACATCCACCTTTTCTCCATTTGTTCATCATGTGACACAGGTTTGTGTTCCTGGACCATTTAAGTCACTCTCTTCTGAACACACTCTAAATTGCCTATGTTTCTATAAGAACATGTGGTCAGGAACTGAGCCCAGTATCCCAGGAGGAGTAGTCAGCTTAGCTGAGAAGAGAAGGAAGATATTTGTCATCTGCTATTTCCATCCCAGGAATCGCTGATTCCAAACTCCTACATGTAATGTAAATTCTTATGATGCTTGAGGATATCGCTTTTTCAACTAAACACTAGAGTAGGGTCAAAAGAATTTAAAAAAAAAAAATTGGGGGGAGACCCACAGCCCAGGAAACAATGTTGGCATATCAGTTCAGTACATTCTAAATCTTTCTCTCTCCAATCAGCATGCACCCACCACTCCTCAGGCCTATAGAAAATAAGGTTGTTAGCCTTAAAGAATAGTGATAAATTTTACCTCTTTCAGAAACTCTTGGTTGGTTCTCTTAGAAATGTGTATTTAGGGAAGGGGTAAATTAAGAGATTGGGATTGACATATACACACTACTATATATAAAATAGATAACTAATATGGACCTACTGTAGAGCACAGAGAACTCTACTCAATACTCTGTAATAACCTATATGGGAAAACAATCTAAAAAAGAGTGGATAGATGTATATGTATAAGTGATTCACTTCACTGTACAGCAGAAACTAACACAACATTGTAAATCAACTATACTCCAATAAAAAAATTTTTAAATAAATAAATTATTTTTTTTTAAAAAGAAATGTGTATTTAGGAGGAAAAATAAAGGGACTGTTGGCAGGTCAGAGTTGTGTACTTCTGTCCCAAGAATGTGGGGACGTATCCCTCATAGAAGATTTCAGGTGGGGTTTTTTATTTGTTTTTGAAATTACAGCATGTTTCCATTTTGGTAGCAAAAACTATAAATTGATTTCTTTTGAAATTGTCAACCTGGGCTTCATCTCCAGAGCACACACAATTGCAGATCATTATTATTTTCAATAACAATTTGTTTTTTTTCCAGAAAGAAAAATTTGTTGGATAAATACGTTTGTATTTACATCTAGAACATGTTCTGGCAGAGCCATGAATAATGAATCTAAGCGTGGTTGACTACACAGTACAACTGCATTACACTCACACTACTAGAGCTTTGTTGATGAAACTTTTTCCCCTCCACATCACAAATTCAACGTTCCCAACATCTCCTATATTTTTATGGTTTTATTTCTAATAGCTGAGTTACATATAAACATGCCCTTATTTGGGTCATGTTTTAAAACACACTTCTTTACCTTTACATGCTCCTGAAATGTATTGCTGTGAAATAAACCACTCCAAAAGCTGGTAAGCAACAACAATCATTTCTTTTGCTCGCGGATCTGAAATTTGGCCAGAGCTTGGTGGGATGGCTTATCTCTGCTCCATGTGGTGTCACCTGGAGCAGTTTGACTAAAGGCTGGAAGACCTGCTTTCCTGATGGTTCATTCACATAGCTGGCAAGTTGCTGTTGGCTGTTGGCTCGGAGATCGACAAGACTCCTGGGTGGGGACCTCAGTTCCTCCCTACCGAGACTTTCCATGGGCTTCTTGGCTCCCTCACAGCATGGTGGCTTGGTTCCAAAAAACAAGAAACCCAAGAAAACCTGACAAAAACTACACACTCGTTTCTAATCTAACCTCGTAAGTCACAGAGTGTCATTTCTACACATTGCATTTGGGGAAGCCATCATAAGTCCACCCACGTTCAAGGAGAAGGGAACTAAACATCACCTCTTGATAGGGGAGTGGAAATTTCTAGAAGGTTTTATGAGACTAGAGATATTGCTGCAGCCTTCTTTGGAACATGCAACCTACCTCAGATACATCATTCCCTTTGTGTTGAATCACCTTTCCCTCTTTGTTCTCTGTGAAGCCCAGTGCATCCCTCACGGCTCTGCTCAGACATTACTCACGTCTACTGTGTCACCAATGTGCCTCATAGATTCGTCTACTGTTTCCCATTATACAATGTCCTGCAATTATTTATTTGTATCTGCCTTGCCTGGTAGACGATCAACATCTCAAGAACCAGTACGGCAAGCACTGTCCGTTGGCTCCCTGTCAGCCATCACCAGCATGCCCCGCTGCAGGTGATGAAGGCTTGATGGGTCTAGACAACCTCTCACTCCTCTAGCTGTCACTACTATTACACGATGAGTTCTGCCCTTAGAGTCAGCTCAGTGGGGCTCCTATCTGGGCCACTGCCGCACACACAGCCTTGCTGCTCAAAGGGTGGTCCACAGACCAGCAGCAGAGCATCCATCACCTGGAAGCTCATGAGAAAGGCAGACCATCATGCCTTACCTTAGACCTACTAAATCTACATTTTAACAAGATCCAAGGTGATTTGTGTGCATATTAAAGTTTGAGAAGCACTGCCTTACAGGACACCTCGGGCTCCCTTCAGAGGCGTCAGTGAGGCCAAAGGTATGTGTCCATTTGGAGCCCACGTTTCTGCTTCTAGACCGTGTCTCTAGGAGACAGAGCTGTGCGATTCCCCATCCAAATGGCTCGGAGAGAGCTTTTCCCCAGCAACTCTTTGGTCCTCTGCCCTGGGTCTGTGCTCCTAAAAGTGGATGTTGTTTTTTGTGTGCACAGCCCGAGGTTGAAGGTGTGGCCAAAGGGAAGTTAGTTGTGATGGGGTGAGGGGAGAAGAAGTTGGAAGTTATACCCATGGGCTGGGACATGCACACACACACACACGTGTGCGCGTGCAAAGCCCCTCATGGTGTAAGACAGAGCCAGTTCATGGAAGGAGAAGAGAGCAGGCTGTGGACTTCCATCTGTACCCTTGTCCAAGCTAATAGGGATACTCAATTTTCCATCCTCTCTGGTGGAATTTTGACAGGGATTATGCTGAATTTACAGATCAGTATGAGGAGAAGAGCAATCTAGACAAGACAGTATTTAGCCTTCCAATCCATGAACGTGAACTGTCTTTCCATTTATTTAGTCCTTCTTTCATTTCCTTCAGTGATTTTTTTTATAGTTTTCAGTGTCCAAGTCTTGCATTTCTTCTATTAAATTTGGTCCTAAATATTTTACTCTTTTTAGTCTTATTGTGAAGGAATTATTTTCTTAATTTCAGTTTCTGATGGTTCATTGCTAGCATATAGAGATATTAACTTTTGTTTATTGCTCTTGTAATCTTGTTGAAGTCCTTTATGAGTTCTGGTAAAATTTGGGGGTATTCCTTTGGATTCTCATATAGGATCATACCATCTGTGAATAAAGATAATTTTACTTCTCTTTTTCCCAATCTGGATGCCCCTAATTTAAAAAGAATTATTTTTTTTTTAATTGCATGAGCTAGAGAAACTTCAGTGCAGGGTTAAATACAATTGCCCAAAGCAGAAATTCTTGCCTTGTTTGTGATCTGAGAAGGAAAACATTCAGTATTTTAGCATTAAGTGTGATGTTAGCTGTGGGTTTTTTATAGATGCCCTTTATCATGTTGAGGAAGTTCTCTTCTATTCTTAGTTTCAGAGTTTTTATTATGAATGAATGTTGGATGTTTTTCGTTTTTCAAATGACTTTTCTGTGTCTGTTGAGGTGATAGTGTGGTTTTTGTCTTTTATTCTCTTAATCTAATACATTTTAATTCTCTCTTTCTTTCTTTTTTTCATTTAATGTGTGCCTTCAGGAATGTTTAGGGCTTCCTGAAGTTCAAAGCCAAAAGCTGTTAAAGTTTCACTTCCTCTGTTTGTCTTGAAGGCCACTAACTTTCTGCCCTGAAATAAAAGAATGTAATTGTCAAATGTTACTGCCAGCCTCCTGCTGGGATAAGTCTAGTTTCTCTTCCCTCTCTTGAACTTTAAGTTATGTCAGGTCTTTGTTGAAATATTCTAAAAAAAATCAGACTTCCAAGGAACAAATGGGTATAAATTGATATAAAATTTAAATCCAGTTAGGTAAAAGCTACCTTCACACCACTTCCTTCTCTACGGATGCTTTTGCAAATCACCTGCAGGCAAAAGGAAAATAAGTGTCCAGAGACTGTTTGTCTAGAAAACAGATGTAGAAATAGAGTTGAGGACTGGAGGACAGCTATGATGCTGTATAGATAAAGATTCTGGAAAGAATGTGGTTGGGTGAGCACTTTAATGAATGAAACTCAGATTCTTCATCCTGATAACAGCCAACATTTATTGAGGGCTCACTCTGTATTGGGACAGTTCAAAGTGCTTTAAATGACCTCACTTAAATATCACAGCACACTATGAGGTGAGCATTGCCCCATTTTACAGCAGAGAAAACTGAGCCACGGTTTAACTGGGCACTTTTTCCAATGTTATGCATTTAGTAAGTGGTGGAGCCCATGTGTGAATCCAGGCTGCTTTTCTTAAGCCTGTCCTCTTGATCTCTGTGTTATTCCAAAACATAGCAAGGGCAAGGTTAATACTAAGTTCCAGTACTTTCCAGCTTATATGGGGTAAAATTCCATCTCCCATATACAGAAAGACTCCATCCTTTACCACGCAGTCTGATGCTTACCATCAGAATTGATCCCTTGAGTTCAGTATCAAAAGTACTGTGTGTGTGTATGTGTAATAAGACAAATAACCTATTTAAAATGGGCAAAAGGTTTTAGCAGGTAGTTCAAAAAAGAAACTGTATGAATGGGAATAAAAAGCACATGAAAAATGCTCATTATCATTAGTCATCAGAGAAATGCAAAATAAAATCACCATGAGATACCACTACACACCTATCCAAATGGCTAAAATTTAAAAGGTTGACAATAGCAAGTGTTTACAAGGAGGTGGAACAACTGGAACTCTCAACCATTGCTGATGGGAAAGTCAGTGATACAATCACATAGGACAACTGTTCAGCAGCTCCTTGTAAAGTTAAATACAAATTTACCATATGACACAGTAACTCCACTCCAAGGTTTTTATCCAAGAAAAATGAAACGATATGCCCAAGAAAGAATCATACACAATAATGATAACAGCTTTGTTCCTAATAGTTCCAAAGTGGAAACAACCCAACTGTCTCCCCCATAGGAGAATGGATTAAAAAACTGTGGTATATCCTTACACGCAATAACATGAATGAATATCAAAAGCATTCTGTTGAGAGAAAAAAAGTCAGGCACAAAAAGTATCCATGGTATGAGTCCATTTCTATGAAACTCTAAGGCAGGTAAAATTTATCTATAATGACCAAAAGCAGATCAGTGGTTGCCTGGGGCTGGGAGGTCATGTGTGGGTAAGATTAACTGCAAATGGGCAGGAAGAAAATTTTGGGGGTGATGAGTAATGTTATGTATCTTGATTGTGGAGATATTTGCACAGGTGTATATTGTCAAAACCCTTTTCACTGCACACTCAAGATGGATGAATTTTATTCTATCAAAGTATACTTCAAAAAAGTTGATTTAAAAAGAAAAACTAAACAGAAATAGACTTGCAGATATAGACAACAAACTTATGGTTACCAAAGGCAAAAGGAAAGGGGAGGGATAAATGAGGAATTTGGGATTAGCAGATACACACTACTATATATAAAAGAGATAAACAACAAGGACCTACTGTATAACACAGGGAACTGTATTCAATATCTTGTAATAACCTATAATGGGAAAGAATCTGAAAAAGAATATATGTATTATATATGTATATATATTTATGGAACTGAATCACTTTGCTTAGTACACCAGAAACTAACACAACATTGTAAATCAACTATACTTTAATTTAAAAAAAATTCCTTTGAATGCCAGGACTATACATTAGCATTTTTGTAAAAGCCATAATGCCAAACTGAATCACTTTGCTGTACTCCTGAAACGCTGTAAATCAACTCTACTTCAATCAAAAAAATACATCAATTAAAAAAAGAAAAATAAATATTAAAAAAAAGCAAAACGATATGCACAATGAAAAATACCAGAATAGACATTTTTCTTGATTAACTTGTTGTTTGTTTTGCTCACCCAGAAGGCAGAACAGAAAAGGTTTTATGGGAAGAAGGGAAAACCTCGAGATAGGGTTCCTGAGATGCATTGCTCCAGCAGGATGGGTTTGGGAGACCTGCTCTCTTGGGGACATCATTCGGATTACCAGGTGGCTGGAGGGGGGAGCAAGGTTGACACGGGGAGACAGGGATGGAGTTGGGGCTAACTCAGACTGCCCGGACTTCGCTGGCAGTCCAGTGGAAAGGACTCCACGCTTCCACTGCAGGGGGCCTGGGTTTGATCCCTGGTCGGGGAACTAAGATCCCTCAAGTCCCCCAAGTTGCGCAGCCAAAAAAATAAGTAAATAAAACAGATTGCCTGCTGTACAGTTGCCCCTGTTGGTATCTGGGGGAGAGCCATTCATTCTAGTGTTACGTTTCTACAGTAATTATTTTGTCTTTCATTTTTCGATTTGTTGAACTTACTCTCTTGAAAGGAGTGAGAAAGAGAAGGTCAGGAAAAACTAGAAAGGCAGAGTGGGATAGGGTGAGAGGCCCAGAAACATTCAGGCAATGACTGTTTAATTATGTTGTAAATAATTTACTGCTGAGAAAGAAGAATGGCAAAGCACCGAAAGCAGTAGGGAAGAGGGGGCTGGGATGCTTCAGAGGCCAGGTGAGCTGGTGTTCCACCTTGACATAATCTTTGTATTTTTCTTTTTCCGAGTGTCAAATAGCTCTTGGAGGGGCTGTACCTCGGTTTATTTAATTTACCATTTATATCCTATATAACAAATCATAGCACCGGCTTTCAAACTTAAATGTGCACAAGACCCTTATGATGAAATACAGATTCCTGGGCCCCCTCGCTAAGACTCTGCTTCCATGAGTTTAGGATCTGCATTTTACCCTGTATGGTTTGGATACACTTTCTCCGCAAATTACACTTTGAAAACTACTGATCTGGCAGATTATAGTGAGAATGAGAAAGCATCATTTTTTTTTTTTTTTTTTTTTTTAGTGATCTGCAAGTTTTTTTTTAACTTTTATTTTGTGTTGGCTATAGCTGGTTTACAATGTTGTGTTAGTTTCAGGTGTACAGCAAAGTGACTCAGTTATACATATACATGTATTTATTCTTTTTCAAATTCTTTTCCCGTTTAGGTTATTACAGAATATTGAACAGAGTTCCCTGTGCTATACAGCAGGTCCCTGTTGGTTATCAATTTTATATATAGTCGTGTGTATATGTCAATCCCAAACTCTAGTTTTATCCCTCCCCCCAACCCTTCCCCCTGGTAACCATAAGTTTGTGAGAAAGCATCATTTTGATGACTCTATTCACTCCTGAGAAAGGGAAGACAGAAATGACCAAAAGGAACTTTAGATTCAGAAAAGCATCAGTTATCTATTACAGTAGGGTGTGTGTTTGTGCGTGTGCTTTAAGAGAGAGCTGGTGGGGGGCTAAGAGAAATATTAGGAGGTTGGGGGCATTCTGACATATGCCTCGCTACTTATCACACTGACCCAGACCTGGTTTTAAGGTTTCTTCTCTTTACTAGCATATGCCTCAAATCCTTTTTCCCA